>NW_020539725.1:61431928-62133431 GCF_003426905.1 Ctenocephalides felis | reverse complement strand
CCATACTTCTCTCGGACAAACAATTTTGGTCTGCTAATTTATCGTTAATCCACACAACACTTATTAATAACTCTTATCCTTCTAATCTCATAAACTCTGTCACGTACAATAGACTCAAATTTCTCAATAATAACAATAATACCTCTTCTTCTTCCACCAAAATCTCCAAAGACAATAACTTTATTGGTAATGTTTGTCTCCCGTTTATTAAAGAACTCTTTCCCATTTGGAAAAAACTGTTCCACAAGGTCGACTTAAGATTAATTTGTAACATAGACTTAACCCTTAGCTCCCTTTTTTCCAACCTCAAATCACCCACTAGTTTGGAACGCACATCAAATATTGTTTATAAATTAAAATGCAATGATTGTGATTCCATTTACATAGGTGAAACTGGACAAAATTTAATAAAACGACTAAAACAACATGATAATAACTCTAAAAACCCACGACAAAATCAAACTATGATAACAGAACATATAAAAAATTTTAAACATTCTTTTGACTTTTATAACGCTAGTATACTTTATCACGAACGGAACATTATTCAGAGAAGATTTGCTGAATCTTGTCTGATCAGCACCTCGAAATTTTGTATTAATAAACGCCATGATGCCTCCTTACTCTGTGAAAATTATCAGGTGATACTTAATAATATTTCCAAATTTGTTTCCTCTTAACCTACGTAATTCCGAACCTGTAAACCTACCCTTACGCGGTCCGATCCCGAACTTTGATTCTTAGCCTCTCACCCATACTTAGAAACACTGATTGTAAAAAACCCGCCAACTATTCCCTCAAACGGTCTCTTCAAATAATTTTTAAACACATGTTACTACAGCCTCGGGCTCTGTCACATAAACTACGTTCTCTGTGCAAAATATATTATATATTCACAAATATTTTGCCATACTCTGTCAAACAAATTAATATATAAAAAAAACAAGTTAATGTATATATGATAGTGCAAAATTGTTGTTCCTAGCGCTAGCTACTGATGTAAGACCATATTTATGTAAGTTACCTTCATTGTCTATATATGTGTATGTGTCTGTATTGCATATGTATGTATGTGTATGTATATGTATATATATATATGTATGTGTATATGTATATATATATATATATATATATGTGTGTATGTATGTATATATGTATATGTGTATGTGTATGTATGTATATATGTGTATATATACATATGTACATGTCCGTATGTATATGTTATATATACGTATTGTTCGTATGTATATATGCATATGTGTACGTGTTTTTACATGCATATCATATATACATGTTTGTTTGTGTGTATATTTATGTATATATATTACGCTTTTGTATGTTTATATATATTTCTTTTTACTTTTCATTTCTCTTGTTTATCTATCTGTTAAGTATAATTGTTATTGCTATAATTATATTACTTATATCTATAGTTCTTTTTCCAATTTCTGTCATTTTTTCCTAGATTATATTAATTTTCAATATTCATTCTGTAGATCCACTGATGATGACATAAAATACTATGTCGAAACGTTTGGAAAAATTAAAGATTAACTTCTAAATCTTTGCCTTTTATTTGATGTATGCCCTTGAAGAACTTACTCATATATATATATATATATATATATATATATATATATATACGAGGTCTGTTCAAAAAGTACCCGGAATTTTCGTTTTTTCAAAAAAATATTTATTTATTCGTCTACATTAATGTGGTCCCCTTCAAAGTAGTCCCCCCCAGATATAATACACTTATGCCAGCGTTTTTTCCAATTTTCGAAGCACCCTTGATATTCACTTTTTGATATGTCCTTGAGCACTCTCAGCGATTCGGCCTTTATTTCTTCAATCGAGGAAAACCGCCGTCCTTTCATGGGTCTCTTCAACTTTGGGAATAGGAAAAAGTCACACGGAGCCATATCTGGTGAATTTTTGCACTTTGCAACACTTTATTTCATTTTTTACGCAAAATTTAATACAAATTCTTTGACTTTTCAATTCTTCCATTGTAAAAATCGCCGAGCTCAGAAAAACACGTCGAACCTTAGCGACTACCACAGACAAAGTAAACAGTGAATATAGCTGAAAATTTCATCATACTTTAGGGGCATGTATACCAACACAATAAAAAAAAAATTTTGACAATCAGACACTCCAGACCCGCGAAATTTAATTATTAGTAATTCCGGGTACTTTGTAACACACCTCGTATATATATATATTTATGAGTTTGTAAGTGTGTATTTTGTAGCGTAATGCGTTCCATTGATAAAAAAGTCGCCCACTCGAAATATAATATTGTAATCTCATTTTTTTCATCCTTGAACTTTAAAGTGTTATTGTGTTAAATTAATTAGAACAAGCAGACGAACGCACAAGTGGGCAAATCTTACAAATATTTATAGTTTTATATTTTGCTCAATTTTTTGTTATTTAGTAAAAATTTCCGAAGCTTTAATTATTTTTAGAATTTTTATTCTAAATTCTAAGTTTCTATTTACAGTATATTCATTTTTTATTTATTAATTTCATTGGTTCGAATCAAGGATAGATTTAGGTGAAAATTTGTGCTAATACTGCAACTTCACACTAGTTTGACGTTAAACAGAACAAATGTGTGTTAACACTATTTTAGTGTTAACACACTAATAGTAGAAAAATCGAAGCGCCTAAGCGCCTCGTTGTAGTTTAAAATCATAAGTATCTTCAAAATAGCTGGACCTGCCTTTAACAAAAACTAATTAGCAAGTCTCCCCATCAATACAAATCGAATGTTTTTTGAATAATTCCAATCGGTTGATCTCTGTTACCGTTGATTTGTTTTTTAATCAGAAGAGCGAACCTGTAGTAAGAACGTCATTATTGAATAATTTGTAATTTTTTTTTTATTTTATCTTATAGTTGGGATCTATATAATTTTTTTGCTTTTTTGTATAAAATTCTACTCAATTTTCTTTAATTATTGTTTTAAAAAATAGCACTTGTTCGTTTATTACCATATTTTTTGTTGATTTACTTATTAATTTTTAAAAAACCGGAACAATCCGGGACAAAAATTATTTTTAGGAAAACCCCGGACACATGGTGAAAATCCGGGATGGTCACCTTAAAGTGATACCAAAATGTTCAGAAATCATTGAAACGTACAGAAGATACCGACATAAAAATATTTTAACTTGCCATAGGGTAAGTTATTGTAATGGGCCGAAAATCGGAATTGAAAATTTTTACATTTCTCGACGTTTTGAAGGTTTCTGAACGTTTTGGCATACCTCAAAAAAAATGGATGTGTGTGTGTGTGTATGTATGTATGGATACAAATTTTAACCCACGTTTTCGGGCGTACGGATCAACCGATTTGAATGGTTTAAAAAACATTCGATTCCTATTGATAAGGAGATGTGCTGATTAGTTTTTGGCAAAGGCAGGTCCAGCAGTTACGGAGATAAGGAGCAAAGAGTGCAGAAAATAGAAATCGAGTTTTTGAGAGAACGGAGCATCCGATTTGAATGATCTACAGAACATTCAATTAGTAAGGATTGGGAAAAGGGGTTATTAGTTTTTTGCAAAGGCACGCACAGCCATTTCGGAGATACAGAGCTAAATGTACAAAAAATGGCAGTTTTTGAGAGAACTAAGCGTCCGATTCAATTGATTCAAAAAACTTTCTGCTTGTCTTAACAAAATAATTGATTTTGGAAAAAAAAAATTTTGTTTCATTTTTTTTTTTTTTTTTTAATTTTTTGTATATCGAAAATAATTCAGATTTTATTTTTAATTCTGACTATAGTTCTAATATACTTTAAACAAATAATTTCAACTCTGCAATTCAGTTTATATAATTCTTATAAATATTAGACAATGTTACGATATTAATAATAATCTATTTGAAAACATTCAGTATTCCTCGAACATTTCGTTACGGTACGGGAAGTTCCAGCAATTTGCCTTAAGGCACGATGCCACCCACCCCACTAGTTTTATTTTCATTTCATTCAGGTTTATCTTTTCTATTTATCTTTCTATATTTAGATAAATCTTATCTGGAATTGAACCTAAGGGTAAATTTACGTGCTACGGTTGGTGGCGACCTCTATGAAGTGCAGATACAATTAAATTTGAAGTAAAGGCCGTGTTAGCGATCTATTTATGCTTCTGTTATCTATTTAAATATACATATTTTTTAATAATTATATTTCCCAGGGGCAAAACGCCTCAATTACTCCCGCAGTGCATTTAAATTACAGAATTAAAGCGCTATAAAATTCCTAATCCGACTAATTAAATTCTTTACGCAAATGTTAATTAAATACAATTAAAACTTAGAATTAAAAATTTAGTGATTTCTTTCCTTTTTGACTTTATCAATTATTTTTAACGCTCAATCATTTCCGCATACGCACATGACGATCAATTTAAAACTAAAATAGTCAAGTGGAAAATAGATTCCTGGTCTGATTAAAATATATTTAAAATGTATGATTTTAAAATATTAAACTCAATTTGAAACTAGTTGGTAGTGGTGTATGACATCGTGCTTAAAAGCAAATTGCTGGAACTTTTGTTTTTGGTACATTTTTCATATCAATTTTTTCTAAGGTATGCCAAAAGTTTAGAAATCTCTGAAACGTAAAGATATACAAAAATTTGCAATTTCGATTTTTTTGCGATTCCAATAACTTACCCTACGGGTTTAATAATAACAAACCCAGGAATCACATAATAAATGTGTTTTTGTTGTACCTTGGTGTATACGTATATACATACATTCAATTGTATTTTAATGTAATGTATGCGTGTTGATTGCCTCTACGCATTTAGTCCACAAATTGCCTAATTAAAGTGTCCGACCATAAAACTGGTCGAAATGGATATATATATATATATATATATATATACATATATATATATATACTCGTCTAGAAATAAATATAAATATTTTTAATTTCCATCCGACGACTAAAAACTCGCTCGAGTTCACTTTCTAAACGGATAAAAATACGTTGGAATATTTTCAATAACAACATTTTATTACTTTTATATATATATATATATATATATATATATATATATATATATGTATAACCACAAAGTATCTTAAATTACTTCCACGAAATTACTCTTCTGGATATTACCACATAGTTTGTGGTTAAAAATAAATAAATTACACATAAATGTAGCCTATTGACAGGATGCAGCAATTAAATGTGGAAAAACACATATATTAATTATACCCCTGTATCATAGGTCAATGATCATAATAATATTAATATGTATTATAATAATTAATAAATTTTTTAATATTTATTTCTATTAATAAATATTTTAAAAATTGTTTCTATTAATGTATGAAAATGGATATGGTTCGAGTCCTAGCTGCGGTGTTACCCGATTGTGTAAAATTTCAAACAAAATCCTTAGGATTGCCCGATGATAAATTATAATGGTTCATGTGAGGTAAAAAATATATGAAAATGGATATGGTTCGTGTCTTGGCTGTGATGTTACCCGATTGTGTAAAATTTCAAACATATTCCTTAGGATTGCCCGATGATAAAATATCATGATACATGTGAAATAAACTTATTATTCGAACAAATGTTTCGAACAAAATGCTTTACCCTGTTTTAGTGTTTTCCGCACTCAACAGAGGGTCGACAGCGTCCAAAATAATCTCAATTTAAACGTTCATTATTTTTTTTAATATACATTTTTGTGATTTAGCTAAGAACAATATTTTTTATTCTTTTTTCATTTAGTCAAATTAATCAGGTTTATCTTTTCTATATTGTCTACTTATATAAATCTTATCTAGAATTTAACCCAGGGGTAAATTTACGTGCTATGGTTGGTAGCGCCCTCTAGGGAGTGCGCAAACAATAAAAGAGAAAGGACTCTACTGACAAGCAAATTGATACACAAAAAGATTCTAAACACGATCAATTTTTGTAGCAAAGTCGAAGGTAGAAAAGGACTCTACTGGCAATCAATATGGATATAAAAAAAAACTTTAATAAAGTTTGGCTACGCTTAAGAGGAATCTACTGACTAAAAGGACTCTACCGACGAACAAATTTAATTTTGGACTCAAAATAAAAAATAGACCCTACTGACGAGCAAAAAATGAAAAACGGACTCTACTGTCGAGCAAACTTAATTGTAGACTACAAAATAAAAAATAGACTCTACTGATGAGCAAATTTAATTTTGGACTAAAAAAATGAAAAAACTCTACTGACAATATCTAAACTTAATTTTGGACTAAAAAATTAAAAAAGGGACTCTACTTACGAGCAAGCTTAATTTTGAACCAAAAGAACAAAAATTAACCCGAGCAAATTTAATTTTGGTAAAAAAAAATAAAAAAGAGACTCTACTGACGAGCAAATTTAATTTTGGACTAAAAAATTAAAACTTAGACTCTACTGACGAGCAAACTTAATTCTAGACTACAAAATAGAAAGCAGACTCTCAGACACGATAAAATGGACTCTACTGACTAGCAAACAGTTTAAAAAGGACTCTAATGACTGGAAATTATTATTTAAAAAAAAAAAACTCTACTGAAAGGTAATATAGAATCCTGTTGGTTCCGTAATAGTAAAAAATAACTTATATAATCAATCAAGATTCGGTTATAATATTTGTCTTGGTATGTATATGTCCCGGCAGTGTTGCCAGATCGTGTGAAAAATAATATAAACTTCTGATTTCTATTTGAGTTTGAGGTTTTTTCAATTATTTCCTAGAAATGTATGAATCACTACGTTTTCGGCGGTGTTGCCAGATCGCGAGAAATATATCACAGAGTCCTTAGTGTTGCCCGATGGCGCAACAATATTTAATCCACGCATATGAAAAATGTCTCGTATTTATTTTCGATTGTGTCATCATTAGTAAAGTCGTGTAGTGTAGTTTAGTGTCACCCACGTTAATTCATATGTTCCATTTTCTAATAATACACACAAACACCACACACGAACACGATTTATACAAAATGAAACAACATCGGAAAGATTAATATTGTTGGTTGCAACATGGTTGCTTTGTTTATGTTCCTCTCGGAATAAGCTGAGGATGATCTAATTTTAGATAATATATACATATATATATATATATTGTATGATTCTGAATTTGATGTTGTCATATGTATTAACAAAGTCTAGTAATCGGGAGTTCACTTTTTAATTTTTTAGTCCAAAATTAAATTTGCTTGTCAGTAGAGTCCCTTTTCAATTTTTTAGTTCAAAATTTAATTTGCTCGTCAGTAGAGTCCCTTTTCAATTTTTTAGTCCAAAATTTAATTTGCTCGTCAGTAGAGTCCTTTTTTTATTTTTTTACCAAAATTAAGTTTGATCGAGTTAATTTTTGTTCTTCAGTTCAAAATTAAGTTTGCTCGTCAGTAGAGTCCTTTTTTTTAATTTTTTTGTTCAAAATTAAGCTTGCCCGCCAGTAGAGTCTTTTTTTTTTAAATTAAGTTTGCTCATCAGTAGAGTTTGTTTTCTATTTTGTAGTCCAAAATTAAGTTTGCTCGTCAGTAGAGTCCACTTTTTAATTTTTTAGTCTAAAATTAAATTTGCTTGTCAGTAGAGTCCCTTTTTTAACTTTTTTATTCAAAATTAAGTTTGCCCGCCAGTAGAGTCCATTTTTAATTTTTTAGTCCAAAATTAAATTCGCTCATCAGTAGACTCCTATTTTTATTTTGTAGTCCAAAATTAAGTTTGCTTGTCAGTAGAGTCCCTTTTTTATTCCAAAATTAAGTTTGCTCGTCAGTAGAGTTCATTTAATATTTTTAGTTCAAAATTAAATTTGTTCCTCGGTGGAGTCCTTTTAGTCAGTAGATTCCTCTTTTTTAAAGTCCTTTTTTAGATCCATATTGGTTGTCAGTAGAGTCCTTTTTTAACTTTTGCTACAAAATTTTATCTTGTTTAGAGTCTTTTTGTGTATCAGTTTGCCCGTCAGTAGAGTCCTTTTTATCGACACGATACGTTATTGTAATTGATGTTATGCCCGATTACTAGACTTTTTTAATATATATATATATATATATATATATATATATATATATATATACATAAGTATATTTATTCATTTATTGACGCATTTATGCATGTTTTCTACTAATTATGATGCCAATTGCACCTAATCAGCTACAAAAATAGCTTCAATTGACCATTGTCCATTATTATTTATTATTGTTATTATTATTTATATCTCGTCCTATTGTCTCGTCTAAAAACAGTCATTTGAAAACTAATTATTTATAATAATCGCAAAACGACCGACAGACCAACTGACAATAACAACAACGATGAGTTTCATATTATATTATATTATATTAAATTCTAATTAGAATCGAAGAGACGAAGGTCATGGTCGACAAGAGGAAAAATAATAAATGAAAGTAAACTGATTTAATTACATTTAAAAGTAGAGTTCTTTCTTTATTCTATGGTATTGCGTATCGAACCTATCGAGGATGTTCTAGTTTAGAATCCACGTCTCTGATCCATATTTTCAAATGTTCAAATTTTATGACAAATTTAAAAGGAGCGATAGGATTTTGTTATTTTTAAGAAATTTTGACACGCTATCAAGGAACCACTTGTTTGTTTCGTTCAGGGCCCTATTGTCGAATCGTTTGTTTATGACTCTGTCGTTATGCAATTGCAAAAACAACCCCTCAGCGAATCTTCTTTTAATTACGTTCTCTTCAAAATGTAAAATTTTTGGGTTGAAAAAATCTGTATTATTGTTTGAATTATTAATATGCTCGGTTAACATCGTCTTAAATTGTTTGGGATTTTTTGAGCTATTTTTATGTTGATGAAGGCGTTTACTCTGGCTAGTTTCTCCGATATAAAAAAGTCCGCAATTAGAGCATTTAATCTAATATACCAAGTAGTTCTTTTTTAACTCAAATGAAATATATATATATATATATAATATATATATATATACATATTCGTAATGATTTAGAGAAAGAGTGTGACACCTAATTTCTCAATAAAATAGAGTTGGCAATATAACCAGTCGTCGTATGACTAATTGTCGGTGCATAATTCACTGCAATTGCCATCGACGATCAAAACAACATCTTTGCCAAGGACGACTTAAAACATTTCAAAAATATATTATGCACATATATTTACTATTACATATATATTATTATGTTTGTCTAAACTACTGAACCGATTTTCAACTTGACTTGTTCTAGTATGCATTTATATCAAACTTAGGTGATATACAAATTTTTAGGTTTGAAATTGATAAACTCTAGTACTCATCGAGATACATCAAATGTTTTTTAAATTTCTGAAATCGGTCCAGGCGTTTTTGAGAAAACGTCGATTTCCCGCAAAATTTAGGTTTGCACACACACATTCCTTTTCCTCAAGTTTGGTCTCGTTCGATTCGGAATGTCTTGAAACGTGCAGGAGAAAACATAAAATTAGCGAATCGCATTTTTTATGAAAACATAAACTTAGCGAGCAAAATTGAATTTCATTTAAATTTTTGAATAATAAAGGACTCTACTGACGAGCAAAAAAGAAATTGTGAATCGAATTGAGGAAAAGTTGATAAAATAGATATTATTATCCACTTTTTGTAATTTTAATAAATTTTTTGATTTTTAAAAAACTCTATCAAAGAAAATGACTTTACTGACGAGCTAATTTAATTTTGGATTTAAATTTAAAAATGGACTCTACTGACGAGCAAACTTAATTTTGAACTAAAAATAAAAAAAATGGGCTCTACTGACGAGCAAACTTAGTTTTGTTATAAAAAATTAAAAATACTGTCGAGTAAATTTAGTTTTGGACTGAAAAATTAAAAAATAGACTCTACTATCGATCAAACTAAATTATGAACTAAAAAACCAAAAATGGACTCTACTGACGAGCAAACTTAATTTTGGACAAAAAAAGTAAAAAATGAACTCTACTGACGAGCAAATTTAATTTTGGACTAATAAATTAAAAAGGGACTCTACTGGCGAGCAAACTTAATTTTGAACTAAAAAAATAGAAATAGACTCTACTAACGAGCAAACTTAATTTTGAACTAAAAAATTAAAAATAGACTCTACTGACGAGCAAACTTAATTTCGAATCAGAAAATAAAAAATGGACTCTGCTGTCAAAAAATTACCTAGGCTAAGCACAGTCTAAGCGCCACTCTGGTACAAATGTTTACCCAAGTGCGTTTAGACTGTTTACGTACTGGAGAGCTTTCCCAATTTTGTGAAAACTACTGAAAAATGTGAAAATGCCGCTAAGCTAAGCACAGTATAAGTGAAAATGTCGCTCAGAATTATTTGCAAATGCGTTTAGACTGTGACTATACGGGAGGACTTTTTCAATTTTGTACATTTTTGCAAATATTTTTTTTGAAATTGAATTCGAAACGAAATCACGATTGTTAATGTTCTGAAGATAAATTGATTTATGATTTTTGAATTACATTTGATTTGCTCAGATATAACAAATAAGATAGCAAAAATAATGAAAGTTACAATATTTGTAATAATATATTTGAAAACGTTTAAAATTTCTCGAATATTTCATTACGGTACGGGAAGTTCCAGCAATTTGCCTTAAAGCACGATATTAATTTTCAGCGAAGAATATGAATTAGTTAAGAGAATTTTTCCGAATATATATACCGAGTAAATAATTTAATTAATTGGCACAGTAGGCGGCCAATTTTGGCTTCGATGTAGACAAAATTAATTTTAGGTTATAACAGTCAATATCAGTCGAGCAGAAGTGTTTTAGATCAATTGATAAGGTTTATAATAAAAAGGGGAAAGTTGAAGTATAGTCCAGTCATTTGATGCAAAAAAAGACTGTTGCCGGTACAGTAATCCGGGAATTCTGAAAATTGGTAATTAGATTTCGAGGTACTCTTTCCGAATTTCAACTTTGCCAGCGTCAAAAAACAGTTTTTTTTAAATATCTCCTTTCCGGCTCATTCTACGATAAAAGTAGCTATGTACGAAATAAACTAGACAAAATTTTCTATATTGCATTTAATAACCTTTTTTTTGTAAAATTAATAGTTTAAGAGCACGGGCGCCTCAAAGTCTTTGCTCCTCTCGCCTATATACATAAATAATCATTTTTTTAAATGACTGGAATAGTACTGAAGATAAGTCAAATGGGAAATGTATATATATACAAGATTCAGAAAAAAGTTTATAATTTTTATTTAATATTTTGTAAATATGTATATATATATATATATATATATATATATATATATATATATATATATATATATATATATATATATAAATTTGTCAATAGGCGATAGATAGATTGATTTCTCGACATTTGTGTATCGTGTTGACCCCTTTGTTTATTTTTATTGACGGAGTGATAGACGTGGGTCAATAAGTAGAATGTCAATAATACCTTGAAAACATCGTAAATATTTTATGTATTACTATGTATATATACATTTATATATATATATATATATATATATATATATATATATAAACAGAGTCCAATGATCGGACTTAACACCAATAAAATATAAAGTTTTTTAAAAATCATTAGAGATCCGTTCTTTTTAGTAAGATTCAATTTGCTCGTCAGTAGAGTCCTTTTTATCGTCACTACGTTGTTATTCAATTTGCTTATCAGTACAGTTCTTCATTTTATTCTCATATATAATATAAATATAAATATGTCGAGATTCAGTTTGTTTGTCAGTAGAGTCCTTTTCAATCATATAATATTTATTTCTTGTCATTAAAGTTTATTATAATCTATTTGCTCGTCAGTAGAGTCCCTTTTCAATTTTTGCATTGCTTTTGAATTTATTCGTCAGTAGAGCTCCTTTTTTATTTTGCTGTCCGAAATTAAGATTGCTCGTCAGTAGAGTCCCTTTTTAATTTTTTAGTCCAGAATTGAGTTTGCTCGTCAGTAGAGTCCATTTTTTAATTTTTAGTTTAAAATTAAGTTTGCTCGTCAGTGGAGTCCATTTTTTAATTTTTAAGTCCAAAATTAAATTTGCTCGTCAGTAGAGTTTTTCCTTTATTTTTTTTCATCCAAAATTAAGTTTGCTCGTCAGTAGAGTTCTTCTTTAATTTTATTCATCCGAAATTAAGTTTGCTCGTCAGTAGAGTCCCTTTTCAATTTCTGAGTCAAAATTTAAGTTTGCTCGTCAGTAGAATCCATTTTTAAATTTAAAAAAAAATTAAAAAATAAACTCTACTGACAAGCGAACTTAATTCTGGACTAAAAAAATGAAAAGGGACTCTACTGACGAGCAAACTTAATTCTGAACTAAAAAAATTAAAAAGGGACTCTACTGACGAGCAAACGACTAAAAAATGCAAAAAGGACTCTACTGACGAGCAAACAGATTATAAAGGACTTTAACGACTAGAAAATATTATATGAACGTAGTAATAATAGGAAAGTTATACCATAGCCTTGCCATAACATTTTAAATTCTCATTTCCTCTTTATAATTTAGATACCAAATATAACTTATTTATAGTTTTGTTCCAAATTTCACCAATCCGCACCAATTCACTAATTCGTAACAATTTGTTAATTAAATTGTTTATCCGTTTAGTGAAGTGTTTTTCTATTGATAATAACATAAAATAGAAAAAAGTGGTTTCGTCTTAAAAACACTTGAAGCAATTTTTTTTTAAAAGCAATTAATATCGCAAACAACACTTGACGAACGGCTTTGCACTCGTTTCTGAGAAATTGTGGAAAAACCGTAAAAGTAATAAAATAATTAATTTAATTAATTAATTAAATATCTTCAGAGCAATAAAAAAAATTCTGAATGTATAAAAATATATTTTTCATTTAAACTTAAATTTAATTTTGCTTCATTTCTTTTTACCCCATGACTGTTTTTTTATTAATTATTAAAAGCATTTAGTGCGTATGTAAAATGTTATAGCAAGGCATGTAGTAATATGCCCTTGCCATAACATTTGCCTGTCATGAGGCCAAAATGATCAGGAGATCTGGAGACTCTAATAAATAACAAAATAATGATTTTTTTTATTTATATTTAACGCAATCGTTTAATTTCTAAGGTACTCCCAAATGATCAGTAGGTCTGGGTGCTGAATATTTGTTCAAAAATAAATAATAAAATTAAATAATTTATTACGTACCTGTGTTTTCAAAATTCTGTATCCATCAATTTGTGTTTCTTGTCACATTTTGAAACTAAATAAATAATTGTCTTTTTTCACTTAACTTAACTATTATTTCATTAATTATTAAATAAATTTTATTTCATACACTGAAACACATTATGCACATTAAAAATTAATAAAGGACTCGACTGGCGAGTAAATTAATTTTGGATTTAAAAAATTTAAATAATGAATTTTAATGACGAAAAACAATAAAGGGATTCTACTGACGAGCAAACAACGAAAAAATAAGGACTCTACCTTACTCTACGAGCAAACTTAATTTTGATCAAAAAAAGAATCTACTGACGATCAAACTAATGGACTCTACTGACGAGCAAACCTAATTTTGCACTAAAAAATTAAAAAAATGGACTCTACTGATGAGCAAATTTAATTTCGATAAAAAAAGAGAAAATTTAATTTTGGTCAAAAACTTAAAAAATTGACTCTACTGACGAAATTTAATATTGGTTTAAAAAATTACAAATAGACTCAACTGACGATCAAACTTAATTTAGGTAAAAAAAAATAAAAAACGACTATACTGACGAGCAAATTTAATTTTGGTCAAAAACATTAAAAATGGACTCTACTGCCGAGCAAATTTAAAAAAATGGACTTTACTGACGAGCGAACTTAATTTTGGACTAAACAATAAAAAAGGACTCTATTGACGAGCAAATATAATTTTGGACCAAAAAATTAAAAAGGGACTCTACTGACGAGTAAACTTAATTTTGGACTCAAAATAAAAAAGGACTCTACTGACGAGCAAATTTGATTTTCGTCAAAAAAGTTGAAAATGGACTCTACTGACGAGCAAAAAAATAAAAAAAACTCTACTGATGAGCAAAGTTAATTTTTGACGAAAAAAAAGACTCTACTGACTAGCAAAATTAATTTAAAAATGGATTCTACTGACGAGCAAACTTAATTTTGGACTAAAAATATAAAAAAGGGACTCTACTGACGAGCAAATTTAATTTTGGTCGAAAAAATAAAAATGGACTTTACCGACGACAAAAAAATTGAAAAGGAACTCTACTGATGAGCAAATTTAATTTTTGACG
This sequence comes from Ctenocephalides felis, assembly GCF_003426905.1. Classification (NCBI taxonomy): domain Eukaryota; kingdom Metazoa; phylum Arthropoda; class Insecta; order Siphonaptera; family Pulicidae; genus Ctenocephalides; species Ctenocephalides felis. The sequence continues at coordinate 62,119,175 of NW_020539725.1, read as the reverse complement.
AAAAAATAAAAAAATAGACTTTACTGATGAGCAAATTTAAAAAAAAACGGACTCTACTAACGAGCAAATTTAATTTTGAACTCAAAATAAAAAAGGGACTCTACTGACAAGCAAACTTATATTTATCGCAAACTTATATTTAATATTATTAAAAATTATATTTATCGATTATTAAAAATTATTATCACACATTTTTATCAAGATCGACATTTTTTAAAACCAAACAAATTTAGTAATTTTGCTGTTCACGATATTTTATTAAATAATTATTAATTAATTTACTCACGTTCATAATTCTGAATTAAATAATTAAATATAATTCATATTTATTTATATTTAATATTTAATATTTAATTTTTATTTATATATCAATTTGTTTACACATAAACAATAAAATAAAATAAAATTATTCACCACATAAATAATAATAATATATATAAATTTAGTTTTAAAATAAAATTTCACACAAATTTCACAAACTTATCATTATTTATATTTTTGTTTTGAACTCAAATACTATATTTGAGTTACATACATCACAACAGCTTATAGAATTGTAACGAAAGTTATTAAAAAAAATTAAAAAAAATCAAAAACTAATTGTTTCACAATTTATTTTTTATATTCACCACAAATTTTTCATTTACAATTTCACAACTTTACTCTAAATTTATATTATTATTTACTACGATAGTAAAATTTACGCGTAATTAAATTCAATCGTAAAAAAAATAATGATTGTTTACGACGTTGTTGACGGCCGCCTCGTCAAAACGTGACTGACTTTTTACGTTGGAATCCGATTAGAATCGTACTAGAATGCGCGCAAGTAGGAGGTAGTGGGATTCTTATTAGATTAGTTTGTAAACAAGAATTTGGTCGAAATATGTAAGTTGATAGGAAATTATATTTTTTGGGTCAAATTAGGGCTCGAAACGTGATAAAAAAAATTAGAAATATAATTTAGTTGCATGCAAATTGTGGTTGATCAATGAAAAATTATAGAATGTAAGTAAATTAGATAAATATTTATAAAAACTCGAGTCGTTCGTGGGGGATTCTTATTAGATTAGTTTGTAAACAAGAATTCGGTAGAAATATGTATATGTTGATAGAAAATTATAATTGATAAAAAATGAATGCGCGTAAGGTTCACACGCGATTGATGTAAAACTTTTTTGCTACTGTACAAGATGGTATTTAAGTTGAAAATAAATACATCATATAACAATTTTGAATAATGTTTATTAGTAATATGGTAGGTAACACTCGTGATTAACACATTTATTAGTGTCAATCACTATACACATTCATATAATGATAAATTATAAATTATATATTTATAATAGCATTAAAAATGTGTATAATATTTATAAAACAATAATTTAATTAAAATCATACTTCAAATACGACATGATCGGTTTGTCATTGTAATCAGCATTTAGACATGAACCTTTATTAGAGAAATGAAGTAATTGTTGATTAATGACTTCTATAATAGTGGATTATGTTAAACAACGTCTAAACAAATATTGTTTTCGCATTTTCACTCATCATGTAATAATTGTGTTTGAAGAACTTCATGTAATTAAAATTAACATACATTCATTGACTGCTTGTATTGTTTTTACTTTTTCGCTAGCGATATAATCTCATTCTTTGAACAGCTGCAATATCTGTCTTGCTTGAAAAATATTTTCCATTTTAATAACTTTAAAGATTTATAGAAACTACAAGTCCATTTTTCATTTTATTTCTAGTTTTGCTCGTCAGTAGAGTCCCTTTTTAATGTTATTTTTAGTATGCTCGTCAGTAGAGTCCCTTTCAGTATGCTCGTCAGTATAGTCCCTTTTACCTTTAATTTTAATTTAATTATCAGTAGAGTCTCTTCAAATTTTATTTTTATTTTGCTTGTCAGTAGAGTCCCCCTCTCTTTTTCATTTTTTAGCTTGGTCGTCAGTAGAGTCCCTTTTTTAATTCTAGATTAGTTTGCTCGTCAGTAGAGTCCTTTTAATAATTGCCTAGCTTTTGCTCTGATAAGAAAAACGAGGAAACCTGTTTTGCAATATAAGAAAATGAACAAGGACTCTACTGACGAGCAAACTATATTTTACCAGACATGAAAATAAAAAAGGACTCTACTGACAAGCAAATGAAAAACCTACCTAGAATATAACAAAAGGACTCTACTGACGAGCATAATGAAATGAAAAACATGAGACGAGAAAAAAGGACTCTACTGACGAGTAAACTTAAATTAAAAGTATGAGACGAAAGGACTCTACCGACGAGCAAACTGAAGTACAACCCTAGGATGAAAAAAGAACTCTACTGACGAGCAAAACGAAATACAAAACATGAGACGGAAAAAATACAATATAAAAACAGACTCTACTGACGATTAAATCAAAATAGCAATTCAAAATCAAATAGCAATTTTCTACTCGTCTACTGACGAGCAAATTGTGTTTTAAAAGACACGAAAATGGGCTCTACTGACGAGCAAATTAAAAAACAATTTAGAATATTAAAAGAGACTCTACCGGCGAGCAAATTGTGTTTTAAAAGACATGAAAAAGAACTCTACTGACGAGCAGATTTAAAAACAACCTAGAAGATTAAATGAGACTTCAAAGAGATATAGAAACTACTAACGAATAATTTAGAAAGGATTTCTAATCAATAAACTTACGTTTCTTACACGGCACAGATATTACATTTGTTTTTCTATTTTTGCTTTAAAATCAAAGTAATCATACTCACGCGACACGACGACCAATCACAATCGACCCGTATGGAAATGATATTGATTAATGAAAAATTATAAAATGTAAGTAAATTAGATAAATATTTATAAAAAATCGTGAAGCTGCAAAATAACTAAATTTGCTTTATTATCATATAAGTAATATGTGTATATTAGGGTGGTCCTTAATAAGAGAGAACTCTACTGACGAGCAAACCTAATTTTGCACTAAAAAATTAAAAAAATGGACTCTAATGACGAGCAAGTTATTAAATAATTTAGAATATAAAAATGGGACTCTACTGACGAGCAAATTATTGAAAAAAAAACAGCAAAATAAAAAAAGGACTCCACTGATTAAAATAAATATACGAAACTTTTAATTTAATTGCGGACTATCTAAATGTTAATGTGTGTGTGTGTGTATGATATATTATTCCAGTACATAAGTTTTGCCTTTCGTACACGTGTCATGTCGAAATAAAGCATTTTTCTTCTTCAAATAAACTTATAAATAATTAAAAAGGCTCAAAACATGCGACCATATCGATTATTCTCATGTATGGTATTTCACGAAGGAATTGTTTTTTCGCGTTTGGCACACTAATTTACCTTGAATTATAATTTAATATTGATTTAGACTTAAAATAAATAAATTATTTGACAAATTTCAGTTTGCTCGTCAGTAGAGACCATTTTTAATTTTTGGTCCAAATTTAAGTTTGCTCGTCAGTAGAGTCTATTTTTTATTTTTTTAGTCCAAAATTAAGTTTGCTCGTCAGTAGGGTTCATTTTTAATTTTTAGTCCAAAATTAAGTTTGCTCGTCAGTAGAGTCCATTTTTATTTTGTAGTCCAAAATTAAGTTTGCTCGGCAGTAGAGTCCCTTTTTATTTTAAATTGAAAATGGACTCTACTGACGAGCAAACCTAATTCCAAAATGGACTCTACTGACCAGCAAACTCAATTTCAGACCAAAAAATAAAAAAAGGACTCTACTGACGAGCAAACTTAATTTTGTAATAAACAATAAAAAAATGACTCTACTGACGAACAAACTTAATTTTGGACTAAAAAATGGATTCTACTGACGTGCAAATCTAATTTTAGTCGAAAAACCAAAAAAGGGACTCCACTGACGAACAAACTTTATTATTTTTATAGAAAACAAACTTAATTTTGGATAAAAGAAAGGACTCTACTGACGAGCCAACTTAATTTTGTACTAAACAATAAAAAATGACTCTACTGACGAGCAAATTCAATTTTGGTCCAAAAAATCAAAAAAGGACTCTACTGACGAGCAAATCTAATTTTAGTCAAAAAAACAAAAAAAAACGATCAAATTTAATTCAAAAATGGACTCTACTGACCAGCAAACTTAATTTTAGTCGAAATAAATAAAAGGTACAGAGTTATATTATATATATATATATATATATATATATATATATATTATATATATATATATATATATATATATATATATATATATATATATATATATATAAATAAATATATATTTTTTTGTCAATATTCATTCGTTTGTGATTCTTTTTCCATCATTGGATGGATTTTCACAAATATTTGAACAAGTGCCAGACGTTTTTTTTGAAAAATTTGCAAAAACATGTTATTCAAGCAAAATGTCGAAATCAATAATAACATAGTAATAATATTTGTTAACAGCAACTTACCGGCAGGAAATTTTTAAATTATAGTCGATATCTAATTTTATATCAATTTAATTATATTAATTCACATTTCTAATAATACTGATGTAATGAATGATAGAATAAATATATGAGTTATGAAATTCTATACTGTGCAAACATTATATATATATATATATATATATATATATATATATATATATATATATATATATATTATTTTGGAAAATAAATATTAAAATTGTCCGCCAGACCGTTAATGCAAACAAATTTGCCAAAATTTATTTATATATCCGTGTAATAAAATAGAAACAATGTTTTCAATATTTGAATTAAAACCGTATTTAATTTTCAAAAATAAATATTAATCCAGACTTTTCACAAATAAAAAACCGCGCACTGGAAAAACTTTTTGATTTTTATTTAAATTAATAAAAATAAAAATTTTATAAAATTACATCAGTCTCTCTCTTTCTGCTCGCTTATGTTAGAAAGAGAGAAACAGACCGATGTGAACTTCGACGAATATGAAAACTGTCAGCAAAATTTTGTGAAATAAATTATTTCTTTTTTTATATAAGTCTAAATCAATATTAAATTATAAACTCTACTGATTGAGATGAAAAAGGACGCTACTGACGATCAATGTCAATTTTGGACTAAAAAATCAAAAGGGAACTCTACTGACAAGCAAACTAAATTTTGAAGTAAAAATTAAAAATGTACACTACTGACGAGCAAACTTAATTAAAAATGGACTCTACTGACGAGCAAACTTAATTTTGGACTAAAAAATAAAAAAGGGACTCTACTGACTATCAAACTTAAATTTGTACTGAAAAATTAAAAAGGGACTGTACTGACGAGCAAGCTTAATTTTGGACTGAAAAATAAAAAAAAATGGGCTCTACTATCGAGCATACGAAATTTTAGACCAAAAAATCAAAAATAGACTCTACTGACGAGCAAACTTAATTTTGGACAGCAAAATAAAAAAGGCACTCTACTGACGAGCAACCTTAAATTTGGACTGAAAAATAAAAAATAGACTCTACTGACGAGCAGACTTAATTTTGGACTAAAAAAATTAAAAATTGACCCTACTGACGATCAAACTTAAATTTAGACTGAAGAATAAAAAATGGACTCTACTGACGAGCAAACTTAAATTTTACTGAAAAATAAAAAAGGGACTCTACTGACGAACAAACTTAAATTTGGACTGAAAATAGAAAATAGACTCTCTCTAAATAGTTAATATACAAATTTTCAAATTTAAAATGTAAAGTTTCTACGTGATTTTGAAATAATATCTCACTTTTAGCACAACCTCTGAATTAGCACATATATTTCAAAATTGTGGCCAAACCGGTTCAGATTTTTCAGAATTTCATCACACCTTATATTTAGTAGAGCCCTTATTTCATATATAAGATATATATATATATATATATATATATAAATATATATATATATTCTATTTTTAAAAAACGAATTATAAAAAACTTTATCAAATTAGAACTTGAGCTTGTTTATTTTTCTAATTGTAAGGACGATGCCCTGAATTAAATATCTGCGCATTTAATTTCTGCACAAATATATATATATATATATATATATATATATATTTATATATATATATATAACAATAATCTTCTTATTACTTTATTGTTAGTAAACAAATAGAGCAACTCACAATGATGACAAGAGTATTAGGTTGCGTTCACATTCCTTTGCGTTACCTTTCAAACATAAATTTTTTTCCACATGTCTACGTTCTAGAACCTCCTTAACATTTTGGAATATCTTAAAAAATGAGTGAATTTGTGTTTATATGTGTGTAGTATGTATGCACGTGCGGATACAATTTTTTGCCGACGTTTTTTGGGAGAACGGCTAAACTGATTTCAATGATTTCTAAAACATTCGATTCCTATTGATTAGTTTTTGGCAAAGACAGGTCTAGCCGTTTCGGAGATACAGAGCAAAGAGTGCAGAAAATGGTATTTTAGATTTTGAGAGAACTGAGTGTCCGATTTGAATGATTCAAAAAATATTTTACTTAATTAATGGATTGAATAATTGATTAAATTTTTGGTAAGGCAGGTCCAACGGTTTTGGAGATATAGAGGAAGAAGTAAAGAAAAAATGATATTTGGCGATTAAAAATGATCGTTAGACATATGCACATCAAATTATCAGATATTTTATAGATATTTTAATAATAAGAACAAATTTTGTTAACATTTTTCTAGGTTCCGTACCAATTTCATAACATTTAATCGTGCGATGCGGCGCTATCGCACTTCGAAATTTTGTCTCGAAAAAGTTGAAATTTCATTTAAAAAAATCAAAATTTTCTGAATTTCTTAAAATTATCAAAAAAAAATTTAAATTATCATAAAATATTTAATTTTTCAAAATAACAAAAATATTTATTTTTTTCAAAATTATCATAAAAAATTAGTTTATTTATTTATTATATTATAAATATTAATAAAAAAAAAATCAAAATTTTCTGAAAATTTCAAAACTATCATAATTTTTTTTTTTAAATTATCAAAAATATTCAATTTTTTCAAAATTATCACAAATTTTTAATTTATTCAAAATGATAAGAAAAAACTTAATTTTTTCAAAATTATGACAAATCTATTTTTTTCAAAATGTGCCATACACCACTAATTAATTTCTATATACATCTTGAATATTTCGAGATACTTTTTTAAATCCAATCGAGAATCTATGTCTCTGATCTTCAAAGAGCCAAACTTCAAATATAGTATTACATCAAAAAGATTTTTTCAAGTCTAATTTTAATTATTATTGTTCCTTCTCCTCGTCCATGTGAACCCAGCCTAACATTTACATACGAGATTCAGGTTGCAAAAATAATAAAGATAATCTTTATTTTACGTTTGCGGTTTATGCGAATTGTTTCGAGTTTGTTCAACTCGACGAGATAAATATTTATTTTTTAAAGAAAAGATTAAGATAAGCTATTCAAATATTTTTAACCTTAATACGTCATTCATACTAATCGAATGGTTTAAAAGATACAAGAAACATAAGTAGTTTCTGTATACTCAGTACAATGTTTTATCTTTAGAGGTGATTTTAAGGTACACCGAGTTGCTGTAGGGCTTTGGAATATTAGTAAATATTGTAGATAATTTAATTTAGTACAAATTTGTTGTATACCACATTCATACTAAACGAATGGTTTAGGATCTATGAAGGATATAAGCATTAAATGCATATTCAGTACGCTCATAAGGTGACATTGCAATTGTAAATTATCAGTACACTTTTTTTATCTTTGACGGTGATTTTAAGGTACACCGAGTTGCTGAAGGGTTTGGAATACTAATAAATATTGTAGATAATTTAATTTCACACAAATTTGTTAAATATCACATTCATACTAAACGAATGGTTTAGGATCTGTGAAGGATACAAACAATAAATGCACATTTTTGCTTAAAATTTTATATATATATAGTTGCTGATTGAAATTTATAATATAAAACAATATTATTGATTATTAGTAAATAATAAATAAAAAAAATAATATTAAATAATATAGAAGTCATATTAGCAAGGTGCTTTTATTCTGCTATATATATTTTCTTTTTCATATTTATTTAACATCACATATTGTTATAATTTATACATACCATATAATTGTATTTGTTTATAGCTATGTATAAATAATACAAATATGAATACAACTAGTTACTAATAATAATAAATAATATATTTAATCATAGATAAAGAAATATGTATTTAATTATTATTAACTGTAAGTTTAAAATTACTTAAAAACAATTGTGCAAAATTATTAAATAAATGTTTTAGAATGATTTTTAATATGAACTAATATTTTAATTAGTTTTAAATGCTATGTTGGTTGTTTAACTAGTAATAATAAATCATACATTTAATCATAAATAAAGAAATATGTATTTAATAATTAACTCTAATTTTAAAATTACTTTTTAAATTTGGCGCTAACTTCAAAATGGCGCAAAATGAAACGTACCACACTTCACAGACAACTGTTAAAACTGTCAAAACGTCGTTAAACAATTTTGCAAAATGTATAAATAAATGTTTTAAAATGCTTTATAATATAAACAAATATTTATAATAGAATATATTAATAATATATTATAACATAATAAATATATATAATTATTTAACTATTACCTCTAAGTTTAAAATTACTTTTTAAATTTCGCGCCGACTTCAAAATGGCGCGAAATGTATCTCGACACAAACTTCACAAGCAACTGTCAAAAGTTCGAGACATTCGTTAAACAGTTCTGCAAAATGATTAAATAAATGTTTTAAAATGCCTTTTAATATAAACTAATGTTTTAATTTATTTTAAATATTGTGCTCGTTGTTTTGATAATAATAAATTATGGCTGTGAATACCGGAAAATACGAGGCACAAAATTTTAGCAGGTGGGAAAAAGATTGAGGTTATGAGAGGAAAGAAATGGAATAAATATGTTTATAATTGTTTAAATAAGATGTAAATATGATTTGTTGGTGTCTTTGCATATTGTACATAAATGTGTAATTTATTTTGTTATATGTATATAATATTTGTTATATTTTATTACCTTTTATTTATACTTATATGTTTAGTTGTTTATGACTATATATATATATATATATATATATATATATATATATATATATATATATTTACATCAATGTTTTCTTTTTTTTAGAGAGGAAGAGTTTGGTTACAGACAGTCTCGAGAAAACGATGAGATTGATTCTAAATATGGGTTCGAGAGAGTTAAAGACAGCCAAGAAAGGACTGGTTTCCTTATTAATATGCATTCGGTAAATACTTATATAGAACATACAAAACTCTTTATATAAAAATAAATACTTCAATAATACTACAATAAATAATATAAAAAAGATTTGTTTACATCAATAATATATAGTCCCTTTTTGCTCATCAGTAGAGTCCCCTTTCTTAAATTCTTAATTTGCTCGTCAGTAGAGTCCCTTTTTGCTTGTCAGTAGAGTCCTCTTTCTTAAATTTTTTGTAGTTTGCTTGTCAGTAGAGTCTCTTTTGTTCAATTTTTAATTAGCCCATCAGTAGAGTCTTTTTTCCTCATCAGTAGAGTCTCTTTTTAAAAAAAAATTAGTTTGCTTGTCAGTAGAGTCCCTTTTTGCTTGTCAGTAGAGTCCTTTTTTTATTTTTAGTTTGCTCGTTAATAGAGACCCTTTTCCTCATCAGTAGAGTCCTCTTTTTAAAATTTTTAGTTTGCTTGTCAGTAGAGTCCCTTTTTGCTTATCAGTAGAGTCCTTTCTTTTTAATTTTTTGTAGTTTGCTTGTCAGTAGAGTCCACTTTTTAAAAGTTTTAGTTTGCTCGTCAGTAGAGTCTCTTTTTGCTTGTCAGTAGAGTCTCTTTTCCTTCAACTTTTAGATGGCTCGTCAGTAGAGTCCCTTTTCCTCATCAGTATAGTCTCTTTTTCTTTAACTTTTAGTTTGCTTGTCAGTAGAGTTCCTTTTCCTCATCAGTAGAGTCCTCTTTTTCTTCAACTTTTAGTTTGCTCGTCAGTAGAGTCCCTTTTTACTTGTCAGTAGAGTCTCTTTTTCTTCAACTTTTAGTTTGCTCATCAGTAGAGTTCCTTTTCCTTATCAGTACAGTCCTCTTTTTTTTATTTTTAGTTTGCTTGGCAGTAGATTCCCTTTTCCTCATCAGTAGAGCCTTTTTTTCATTTTTAATTTGCTTGTCAGTAGAGTCCCTTGTTGTTTGTCAGTAGAGTCCTTTTTTATCATTAATAGAGTTCTTTTTTTTTAATTTTTATTTTGCTAGTAGAGTCCTCTTTTTAAAAATTGTCAGTTTGCTCGTCCTTTCTTGCTCATCAGTAGAGCCTCTTTTTTAATTTTTTTGTAGTTTGCTTGTCAGTAGAGTCCCTTTTCCTCATCAGTAAAGTCTTTTTTTCTTCAACTTTTAGTTTGCTCATCAGTAGAGTCCTTTTTTGCTCATCAGTAGAGTCTCCTTTTAATTTTTTGTAGTTTGCTCGTCAGTAGAGTCCCTTCTCCCATCAGTAGTCATTTTTTTTATTTTCAATTAGCTTGTCAGTAGTGTCCCTTTTCCTCATCACTAGAATCCCATTTAATTTTTAGTTTGTCAGTAGAGTCCCTTTGTGCTTGTCAGTAGAGTTCTCTTTTTAAAAAAATTCAATTTGCTTGTCATTAGAGTCCCTTTTTGCTTGTCAGTAGAGTCTTTTTCCTTCAACTTTTAGTTTGCTTGTCAGTAGAGTCTCTTTTACTTCAAATTTTTGTTTGCTTGCCAGTAGAGTCCCTTTTTGCTTGTCAGTAGAGTATCTTCTTCTTTAACTTTCAGTTTCCTCGTCAGTGGAGTCCTTTTTTTTATTTTTAGTTTGCTTGTCAGTAGAGTCCCCTTTTTTAAATTATTTATAGTTTGCTCATCAGTAAAGTCCCTTGGTTGTTTGTTCAAAAAATAAATAAAATGCCTAAATCGATTTTTTAAAAGTTTACCATTATATTAATTTTAAATCAATAGTTAGTAAAATTATTATATATATTTATTATTATTTTAGACCGAAGTGTTGGATGAGGACCGAAAGTTGGTCAGTGCCTTAGATATGTACTTCATGCAAATGGACGGATCACGTTTCAAAGCAACAGTCGTCTATCAGCCTTATCTCTTGGTGAAGACTTTTGAAAAACACACGCTTGAAGTATCGAGGTTTTTAATCAAGAAATATTCAGGACAGATATTAAAAATTGAATCTATCGAGAAGGAAGACTTAGAACTGGTAAGAATAAACTATAATAATAATAGAAAATCAAAAATGAAAATTTTTGCATTTCTCGACGTTTTGAAGGTTTCTGAACATTTTACTGGCATACCCCAGAAAAAATTGATGTATGTGTGTAAAACTAGGTCTTTTGTCTGAGTATGTCGGACCGTCGTTAGGCATTACTTCGTGGGGGGAGGTGCTAGAATATTATCATTATTGCACTGGTTTTATACTTTTGTTGGATTGAAATTGAGTAGAATTCAGATTGTTGAATAGCTTAGTCAGTAGCATGCCCGGGCTTTACGCGCTTTGTACACTCGGTTCGAGTCCTGGCTTTGATTTTTGAAGGCGTTTTGCAACATTTGGAGGCGATTTGTAATATTTTTAGACGTTTCGCAGCATTTATACATGTGTCATAGCATTTTCAGACGTTTTGTAACGTTTTCAGACGAGTTGCAACATTTTCAGATAGTTTGTAATATTTGTAATTGGTTTGCATCATTTGGAGACGATTCGCAACATTCGGAGGCGATTTGCAATATTCGGAGGCAATTCGCAATATTTAGTAGCGATTTTCAACATTTTCAGACAAGTTGCAACATTTTCAGATAGTTTGTAATATTTGTAAATGGTTTGCAACATTTGAAGGCGATTTGCAACATTTGGAGGCGATTTGGAACATTTTCAGACGAGTCGCATCATCTTCAGACGAGTTTTAATATTTTCAGATAGTTTGTAATATTTATAATTGGTTCGTAATATTTGGAGACGATTCGCAACATTTGGAGGCGAATCGCAACATTTTTAGACGAGTTGCATCATCTTCAGATAATTTGTAATATTTGTAATTGGTTCGCAATATTTGTAATTGGTTCGCAACATTTGGAGGCCATTCGCAACATTTGGAGGCGATTTGCAACATGTTCAGACGGTTTGCAACATTTTCAACTGATTTAAAACGTTTTCAGGCACTTTCCAACTTCCTGGAAGATTTTCAACAATTTCAGGCGCTTTGCAACACCTATAAAAGATTTAGTGTATTTTCAAGCAATTTGCAATATTCATAATAATTTTCAACATTTTCAGACGTTTTGCATCATTTTCAGACGATTTTCATATGTTTTCAGGCCCTTTAGGATATTTTGAGGGTATTTTGAACATTCTTAGTTTACCTAGACCATTTTCAGACTCTTTAGAATATTTTCAGGCTATTTAGAACCTTTTCTGACTCTTTAGAACATTTTTAATATACCTAGAACATTTTCAGACTCTTTAGAACGTTTTCAGACTGTTTAGAACATTTTCAGGCACTTCGGAACATTTATAATATACGTTGAACGTTTTCGAGCTCTTTAGAATATTTTCACGTTTTTCCATATGTTAATTTGTGAATTTGTTAATTGCTGAAATTATTTTTTTTACAATTATATTTTATTACGTTACTTTAAATTACAATTAATAATTCAAGAAATCTTTAATATCATGATTTTATTACATTTCCTTGGGCCAGAAAAAAAGTGGCAAAAATATACATTTAACTCCTTAAGTACCAATTTTATATATTCTAAGATAAATGAAAAAAATGTTTAATATATTTTGTATGCGTATATTTTGTTCTCATTTCATTTAGTCAAACTAATCGGGTTTATCTTTTCTATATTATATATTCAAATAAATCTTTTCTTAGAATTAAACCTAAGGGTAAATTTACGTGCTACGGTCGGTGGCGACATCTATGAAAGAATTAAAATTTATGCAATTTCAAATCAACTGTATTTGAAATCTATTTATACTTGTTTATCTATAAATAAACTACAATATTAATTATTTCATAATTTTTTTATTATTGCTTATATCTTTTTAGCACAACCATTTAATTGGTTTGAAACAAACCTATTTAAAATTATGGTTCCCAAACATAAGTGTACTGACAAAAGTACGCAGACACTTATTACAAGTTGTAAAAAAGAATAAAGAACGCGAAAAAGCCAACACATTCTATATACAGTCTTTAAAAAACTCTTTAGCTGGAAACGATGAAGAGCATTCTGTAAAATATTTAGATCACATGGATCACATCATCGATGTCAGGTAATAATAATAATAATAAATCTATCTAATAATAATTCATAATTCATAATTTATATTTATATTTATATTTATATTTATTTATATTTATTTATATATTTATATTTATATTTTGCATTTATATTTATATTTTGCATTTATATTTATATTTTGCATTTATATTTATATTTTGCATTTATATTTATATTTTGCATTTATATTTATATTTTGCATTTATATTTATATTTTGCATTTATATTTATATTTTGCATTTATATTTATATTTTGCATTTATATTTATATTTTGCATTTATATTTATATTTTGCATTTATATTTATATTTTGCATTTATATTTATATTTTGCATTTATATTTATATTTTGCATTTATATTTATATTTTGCATTTATATTTATATTTATTTTGCATTTATATTTATATTTATTTTGCATTTATATTTATATTTATTTTGCATTTATATTTATATTTTGCATTTATATTTATATTTTGCATTTGTATTTATATTTTGCATTTATATTTATATTTTGCATTTATATTTATATTTTGCATTTGTATTTATATTTTGCATTTATATTTATATTTTGCATTTATATTTATATTTTGCATTTATATTTATATTTTGCATTTATATTTATATTTTGCATTTATATTTATATTTTGCATTTATATTTATATTTTGCATTTATATTTATATTTTGCATTTATATTTATATTTTGCATTTATATTTATATTTTGCATTTATATTTATATTTTGCATTTATATTTATATTTTGCATTTATATTTATATTTTGCATTTATATTTATATTTTGCATTTATATTTATATTTTGCATTTATATTTATATTTATATTTATATTTTGCATTTATATTTATATTTTGCATTTATATTTATATTTTGCATTTATATTTATATTTTGCATTTATATTTATATTTGCATTTATATTTATATTTTGCATTTATATTTATATTTTGCATTTATATTTATATTTATATTTATATTTTGCATTTATATTTATATTTTGCATTTATATTTATATTTATATTTATATTTTGCATTTATATTTATATTTTGCATTTATATTTATATTTTGCATTTATATTTATATTTTGCATTTATATTTATATTTTGCATTTATATTTATATTTTGCATTTATATTTATATTTTGCATTTATATTTATATTTTGCATTTATATTTATATTTTGCATTTATATTTATATTTTGCATTTATATTTATATTTTGCATTTATATTTATATTTTGCATTTATATTTATATTTATATTTATATTTTGCATTTATATTTATATTTTGCATTTATATTTATATTTTGCATTTATATTTATATTTTGCATTTATATTTATATTTTGCATTTATATTTATATTTTGCATTTATATTTATATTTTGCATTTATATTTATATTTTGCATTTATATTTATATTTTGCATTTATATTTATATTTTGCATTTATATTTATATTTTGCATTTATATTTATATTTTGCATTTATATTTATATTTTGCATTTATATTTATATTTTGCATTTATATTTATATTTTGCATTTATATTTATATTTTGCATTTATATTTTGCATTTATATTTATATTTTGCATTTATATTTATATTTTGCATTTATATTTATATTTTGCATTTATATTTATATTTTGCATTTATATTTATATTTTGCATTTATATTTATATTTATATTTATATTTTGCATTTATATTTATATTTTGCATTTATATTTATATTTATATTTATATTTTGCATTTATATTTATATTTTGCATTTATATTTATATTTTGCATTTATATTTATATTTTGCATTTATATTTATATTTTGCATTTATATTTATATTTTGCATTTATATTTATATTTTGCATTTATATTTATATTTTGCATTTATATTTATATTTTGCATTTATATTTATATTTATATTTGATATATAAATAATAATTCAATTATACATTTTTTTTCTATCAATTATCTTTTATAGGGAGCACGATGTCCCTTACCATGTTAGAGTTTCAATCGACTTAAAAATCTTTTGTGGTTCCTGGTACACGATAAGATGTCGAGGTCGTACTGATATGCCAGTGATAACTGCAAGACCCGATATTATAGAAAGACCAGATCCTGTAGTCTTTGCTTTCGATATTGAAACGACAAAGTTGCCTCTGAAGTTTCCAGATGCGCAAACCGATCAGATTATGATGATCAGTTATATGATTGATGGACAAGGTAAGTGAAATTAAAGAAATGGAAAATTTATACTCAAAAACGAAAATAGTAGGTAGAAATTGATTTGAAGTCGACTCGTTTGGCAAGATTTTTAGGCAAGTTGCAACATTTTTAGGCGGTTTGCAACGTTTTTGGACGAGTTGTAATGTTTATAAACAATTTGCAACATTTATAATTAATTTGCTACATTTTCAGACGCTTGGTAATATTTTTAGACGAGTTGCAACAATTTCAGATAGTTTGTAATATTTTATTGAAGTCAGGTCAATATTTGTAAATGGTTTGCAACATTTGGAGGCCTTTTGCAACGTTTGGAGGCCTTTTGCAACTTTTGGAGGCCGTTTTGCAACTTTTGGAGGCCTTTTGTAACATTTGGAGGCGATTTGTGCAATATTTGGAGCCATTTTGCAATATTTGGAGGCCTTTTGCAACTTTTGGAGGCCTTTCGCAACATTTATAGACGCTTGGCTAGATTTTCAGACGACTTGCAACATTTTCAGATAGTTTGTAATATTTGTAAATGATTTACAATATTTTGTAACATTTGGAGGCGTTTTCCAACATTCGGAGGCATTTTGCAACATTTGGAGGCTTTTCGCGACATTTGGAGGCATTTTGCAACATTTACAGGCGATTTGCAACTTTTTTGGACGCTTGACAACGTTTTCAGACGTGTTGCAACGTTTTTAGACGACCAACAACACTTTTAGGCAAGTTGCAACACTTTTAGGCGAGTTGCAACGCTTTTAGGCGAGTTGTAACTTTTATAGACGTTTTGCAACATTACAGACAATTTGCAGTATTTTCAGGCAATTTTCAGATGTTTTCAGACTCTTTAGAACAATTTGCAACATTTTCAGACGTTTTCAGACTCTTTAGAATATTTTCAAACAATTTGCACCATTTTCAGTCAATTTTCAGATGCTTTCAGGCTCTTTCGAACTTTTTCAGATGGTTTGCAACGTTTTTAGGCGAGTTACAACGTTTGTAGGCGACTTGCAACGTTTTTAAACGACTCGCAACGTTTTTAAACGACTTTCAACGTTTTTAAACGAGTTGCAACGTTTTTAAACGACTTTTAACGTTTTTAAACGACTTGCAACGTTTTTAAACGACTCGCAACGTTTTTAAACGACTCGCAACGTTTTTAAACGACCGGCAACGTTTTTAAACGACCGGCAACGTTTTTAAACGACCGGCAACGTTTTTAAACGACCGGCAACGTTTTTAAACGACCGGCAACGTTTTTAAACGACTTGCAACGTTTTTAAACGACTTTCAACGTGTTTAAACGACTTTCAACGTTTTTAAACGACTTTCAACGTTTTTAAACGACTTTCAACGTTTTTAAACGACTTCCAACGTTTTTAAACGACTCGCAAACTTTTTTAAACGAGTTGCAACGTTTTTAAACGACTTTTAACGTTTTTAAACGACTTGCAATGTTTTTAAACGACTCGCAACGTTTTTAAACGACTCGCAACGTTTTTAAACGACCGGCAACGTTTTTAAACGACCGGCAACGTTTTTAAACGACCGGCAACGTTTTTAAACGACCTGCAACGTTTTTAAACGACCTGCAACGTTTTTAAACGACCTGCAACGTTTTTAAACGACTTGCAACGTTTTTAAACGACTTTCAACGTGTTTAAACGACTTTCAACGTTTTTAAACGACTTTCAACGTTTTTAAACGACTCGCAAACTTTTTTAAACGAGTTGCAACGTTTTTAAACGACTTGCAACGTTTTTAAACAATTTTCAACGTTTTTAAACAATTTTCAACGTTTTTAAACGACCTGCAACGTTTTTAAACGACTTTCAACGTTTTTAAACGACTCGCAAACTTTTTAAACGAGTTGCAACGTTTTTAAACGACTTTTAACGTTTTTAAACGACTTGCAACGTTTTTAAACGACTCGCAACGTTTTTAAACGACTCGCAACGTTTTTAAACGACCGGCAACGTTTTTAAACGACCGGCAACGTTTTTAAACGACCGGCAACGTTTTTAAACGACCGGCAACGTTTTTAAACGACTTTTAACGTTTTTAAACGACTCGCAACGTTTTTAAACGACCGGCAACGTTTTTAAACGACTTTTAACGTTTTTAAACGACTCGCAACGTTTTTAAACGGCTTTCAACGTTTTTAAACGACTCGCAAACTTTTTTAAACGAGTTGCAACGTTTTTAAACGACTTTTAACGTTTTTAAACGACTTGCAACGTTTTTAAACGACTCGCAACGTTTTTAAACGACCGGCAACGTTTTTAAACGACCGGCAACGTTTTTAAACGACCGGCAACGTTTTTAAACGACCTGCAACGTTTTTAAACGACTTGCAACGTTTTTAAACGACTTTCAACGTTTTTAAACGACTTTCAACGTTTTTAAACGACTCGCAAACTTTTTTAAACGAGTTGCAAACTTTTTTAAACGAGTTGCAACGTTTTTAAACGACTTTTAACGTTTTTAAACGACTTGCAATGTTTTTAAACGACTCGCAACGTTTTTAAACGACTCGCAACGTTTTTAAACGACCGGCAACGTTTTTAAACGACCGGCAACGTTTTTAAACGACCGGCAACGTTTTTAAACGACCGGCAACGTTTTTAAACGACCTGCAACGTTTTTAAACGACCTGCAACGTTTTTAAACGACTTGCAACGTTTTTAAACGACTTTCAACGTGTTTAAACGACTTTCAACGTTTTTAAACGACTTTCAACGTTTTTAAACGACTCGCAAACTTTTTTAAACGAGTTGCAACGTTTTTAAACGACTTGCAACGTTTTTAAACAATTTTCAACGTTTTTAAACAATTTTCAACGTTTTTAAACGACCTGCAACGTTTTTAAACGACTTTCAACGTTTTTAAACGACTCGCAAACTTTTTTAAACGAGTTGCAACGTTTTTAAACGACGTTTTTAAACGACTTGCAACGTTTTTAAACGACTCGCAACGTTTTTAAACGACTCGCAACGTTTTTAAACGACTCGCAACGTTTTTAAACGACCGGCAACGTTTTTAAACGACCGGCAACGTTTTTAAACGACCGGCAACGTTTTTAAACGACTTTTAACGTTTTTAAACGACTCGCAACGTTTTTAAACGACCGGCAACGTTTTTAAACGACTTTTAACGTTTTTAAACGACTCGCAACGTTTTTAAACGACTTTCAACGTTTTTAAACGACTCGCAAACTTTTTTAAACGAGTTGCAACGTTTTTAAACGACTTTTAACGTTTTTAAACGACTTGCAACGTTTTTAAACGACCGGCAACGTTTTTAAACGACCGGCAACGTTTTTAAACGACCTGCAACGTTTTTAAACGACTTGCAACGTTTTTAAACGACTTTCAACGTGTTTAAACGACTTTCAACGTTTTTAAACGACTTTCAACGTTTTTAAACGACTCGCAAACTTTTTTAAACGAGTTGCAACGTTTTTAAACGACTTGCAACGTTTTTAAACAATTTTCAACGTTTTTAAACAATTTTCAACGTTTTTAAACGACCTGCAACGTTTTTTAAACGACTTGCAACGTTTTCAAACGATTTTCAACGTTTTCAAACGACTTGCAACGTTTTTAAACGACTTGCAACGTTTTTAAACGACTTGCAACGTTTTTAAACGACTTGCAAAGTTTTTAAACGACTTGCAACGTTTTTAAACGACTTGCAACATTTTTAAACGACTGTTAACGTTTTTAAACGACTTGCAACGTTTTTAAACGATTTGCAACGTTTTTAAACGATTTGCAACGTTTTTCAACGACTTGCAACGTTTTTAAACGACTTGCAACGTTTTAAACGACTTGCAACATTTTTAAACGACTGTTAACGTTTTTAAACGACTTGCAACGTTTTTAAACGACTTGCAACGTTTTTAAACGATTTGCAAAGTTTTTAAACGACTTGCAACGTTTTTAAACGACTTGCAACGTTTTTAAACGACTTTCAACGTTTTTAAACGACTTGCAACGTTTTTAAACGATTTGCAACGTTTTTAAACGACTTGCAACGTTTTTAAACGACTTGCAACGTTTTTAAACGACTTTCAACGTTTTTAAACGACTTGCAACGTTTTTAAACGACTAGCAACGTTTTTAAACGACCGGCAACATTTTTAAACGACTTTCAACGTTTTTAAACGACCGGCAACGTTTTTGAACGACTCGCAACGTTTTTAAACGACTTGCAACGTTTTTAAACGACTTGCAACGTTTTTAAACGACTTGCAACGTTTTTAAACGACTTGCAACGTTTTTAAACGGCTTTCAACGTTTTTAAACGACTTGCAAAGTTTTTTAAACGACTTGCAACGTTTTTAAACGGCTTGCAAAGTTTTTTAAACGGCTTTCAACGTTTTCAGACGATTTGCAACATTTTCAGACGTTTTTCAGTATTTTCAGACGGTTTTCAACATTTTTAGATGATTTAAAACATTTTCAGATGCTTTTTAACATTGTTAAAAGATTTGCAACATTTTGAGACGATTTGCAATATTTATAAACTATTTCTAACATTTCTAGATGATTTGCAACATTTAGAGGCGATTTATAGACGTTTTGCAACATTGATAGAAAAGTTGGAACGTTTTCAGGAGAGTTGCAACGTTTTCAGATGGTTTTCAACATTTTTAGATGATTTGAAACACTTTCAGACGCTTTTCAACATTTATTTGCAGTTAGTTTTAGTTATTGTGAATAATTTGCAACATTTAGAGGTGATTTATAGACGTTTTGCAACATTGATAGACAAGTTGCAACGTTTTCAGATGATTTGTAATAATTGTAAATGATTTGCAACGTTTAGGGCCGATTTATAGACGAGTTGCAACGTTTTCAGAAGAGTTGCAACGTTTTCAGATGATTTACAACATTTTTAGATAATTTGCAACACTTTCAGACGCTTTTCAACATTTATAGAAAATTTGCAACATTTTCAGACGATTCGCAATATTTCTAAATCATAACCGACTTTTTTAGACTTTAGATTTGCAACGTTTCTAGACTATTTCTAACATTTTCAGACGATTCGCAAAATTTTTAGACGAGTTACAACATTTTCAGACTATTTGCAACATTTATAGACGTTTTTCAGCATTTTCAAGCTCTTCGGAATATTTTCATGCTCTATAGAACATATTCAGTTAATTTGTAATATTGGTAAATGATTTGCAATATTTATAGACGAGTTGCAACGTTTTCAGATGATTTGCAATATTTACAAATTATTTCCAACATTTTTAGATGATTTGCAACATTTTTAGGCTCTTTAGAACATTTTAAGGCTCTTTAGAAAAACTCTCAGTCAGTTTGTAATATTTGTAAATGATAGGCGAGCATTTAGAGGCGATTTATAGACGTTTTGCAACATTTATAGACAGTTTGTAACACTTTTAGACAGTTTACCACATTTATAGACGTTTTTCAGCATTTTCGGACGATTTGCCACATTTTTAGACGGTTTTGCAACATTTTCAGACGATTTGTTTTGTCTACCTAGAATATTTTTAAGCTATCTTGAACATTTTTTAGGCTATTTTTTCATAAAATACTACCTTAACCAGACTATCTTTCATTTCTAAGTAAATTTATTCAAAAGACGTTTTGCTGAAGGTTGTTTCATTAAACTATAATAATACATATATATATATATATATATATATATATATATATATATATATATATATATACATATATATATTCCTATTATTTTTCAGGATATCTAATAACAAACCGCGAAATAATATCAAGCGACGTCGACGATTTCGAGTACACCCCAAAACCAGAATTCGAGGGAAACTTTGTAATCTTCAACGAACGAAACGAAAAAGAACTTTTTGCAAAAATTCTTCGACCACATCCTCGATGTCAAGCCCCACATATTTGTCACATACAACGGCGACTTCTTCGATTGGGCATTCGTTGAAACTCGGGCTGCAATACACGATATGGATATGAAGAAGGAGATTGGGTTTTCGAAAAACAAGGAAGGAGTTTATTTGTGTCGACCTGGGATGCACATGGATTGCCTGTGGTAAGTAAATTTAATAAATAGATATATAAAACAAATAATAGATTTATTAAGGGGCACAACTAGTGTGAAATTTTCAAAAAATCGAATTTTCAATTTTTTCATATTTTGATAGGTTATACCTTTAAAAATAACATACCAATATTTTAAATCGGTATCTTAAATAGTTTTTGAGTTACAGCCATTTAAAGAGTATATATATAGTATATAGTATAACGATCATTTTATCTTTAATCGCGTTTTTCTCGAACCAGCATTTTCCGAATTTGCTGCAGCGATTACTCAAAAACAAATTATCCGATCACTATCAGTTTTTTTTACATGTTCTATATATAGTTCTCCGTAAAATGAACTACTGATTTTTTGACCGGATCAAAAATCGAATTTTGGCAGTCCAAAAACGACCAAAATTTTGGGTAAAATTTGACTTTTTTTTAAAAAACGCTGTCATTTTGTCAAATTTTGATTTTTTTTCTTTATCGTAATTGATTTTACAGACAATATTATCTAGTTTAACGAATTTTTAACTTCCCGTAGGGCAAGTTATAGTAATTGCAAAAAAATCCAAAATGAAAATTTTTTATATATCTTTACGTTTCAAAGGTTTCTGAACATTTTGGCATACCTTAGAAAAAATGGATGTATGTGTGTGTGTGTATGTACGTGTGTGTATGTATATGCGGATATAAATTTTCGTCGACGATTTCGGGAACACGGATCAACCGAATTGAATAATTCAAAAAAACATTCGATTCGTATTGATAAGGAGACGTGCTGATTAGTTTTTGGCGAAGGCAGGTCTAGCCGTTCCGATGATACGGGGCAAGAAGTGCCGAAAACGAAATCTCAGTTTTTAAGAGAACGGAGCGTCCGATTTGAATAATTCAAAAAACATTTTATTTGTATTGACTAAATAAAGAACTGTTCAAATTTTCATGAAGGCAGATCTAGCGGTTTCGGAGATCTAATGAAAAAAGTAAAAAAAAATGCCATTTGGCGGTTAAAATTACCATTAGACATATGCACATCAAAGTATCAAATATTTTTTAGAGATTTTAACAATAAGTATAAATTTTGTTTACATTCCTATGGGTTCCGTACCAATGTTTATCCGTCAGACAGCGACGCGGCGCTTACGCGCTTCGATATTTCGTCTCTATGCAGATAAAGCAGTACGATTGCTTTGAAAAAAAGTTCAGAATTTCCAAAATATGTCAAAATAAAGAAAACATTTTTCTTTTCAAAAAAATTTTGTTTTCAAAAAAAAATATGTTATTTCAAAAAAAGTAATTTTTTGTCCAATTTATAGTTTCTCAAAAATCTTATTTTTTCAAAGTAAATTTTTTTCAAAAATGTTAATCGTTTTTAAAAAAATAATAATTTTTGGTACGGGAAGTTCCAGCAATTTGCCTTAAGGCTCGATGCCTTAATTGCCTTAAGACAGAATTCCACTTACAGCTATTTTTTTTTTTAATTTCATCCGCGTAGAAGGCCGTTGGAGATCGACGATAACTTAAACAATATTTAATTTTTTTCTTCAAAAATTTTACTATGTATTTTTAAAACATGTATAAACTAGTGGGGTGGGTGGCATCGTGCCTTAAGGCAAATTGCTGGAACTTCCCGTACCGTAACGAAATGTTCGAGGATTACTGAATGTTTTCAAATAGATTATTATAAATATTGTAACATTGTCTAATATTTATAAATATTATATAAGCTGAATTGCAGAGTAAGAGAAATTATTTAAAGTATATTAGAACAAGAATTAAAAAAAAATATATAAAAAAACTAAAAAAAAAAAAAAATGGGACAAATTTTTTTTTCCAAAATTGATTATTTTGTTAAGACAAGCAGAAAGTTCTTTGAATCATTTAAATCGGACGCTTAGTTCTCTCAAAAACTGCCATTTTTTACATATTTAGCTCCGTATCTTCAAAATGGCTGGGCCTGCCTTTGCCAAAAACTAATAAACACTTCTCCCAATCATTACTAATTGAATGTTTTTTAGATCATTCAAATCGGATACTCCGTTCTCTCAAAAATTCGATTTCTATTTTCTGCACTCTTTGCTCCGTATCTCCGAAACGGCTGGATCTGCCTTTGCCAAAAACTAATCAGCTCTTTTCCCTATCAATAGGAATCGAATGTTTTTTGAACCATTCAAATCGGTTGATCCGTACGCCCGAAAACGTGAGCGAAAATTTGTATCCATACATACATACACACTCACACACACACACACACACACACACACACACACATCCATTTAATTTCTGAGGTATGCCAGTAAAATGTTCAGAAACCTTCAAAACGTCGAGAAATGTAAAAATTTTCAATTCCGATTTTCGGCCCATTACAATAACTTACCCTACGGGAAGTTAATAAATAGATATATTAAATATATATTATAATTCTGTTTCTATTATTCCAGTTGGGTGAAAAGAGATTCCTACCTGCCGGTCGGTTCTCAGGGTTTAAAAGCAGTGGCCAAGGCGAAACTAAACTACAACCCTGTCGAATTGGACCCTGAAGAATGTGCAAAATGGCAATCGAGGACCCTCAAGTTTTGTCGAATTATTCGGTGTCAGATGCCGTCGCTACTTATTATTTGTATATGAAATACGTGCACCCTTTTATATTTGCCTTGTGTACTATCATTCCTATGGAACCGGACGAGGTAAGGGAAATATAATGTAAAATAAAACTTGTTTTTTAACTTGTCATAGGGTAGTTATTGTAATGGGCCGAAAATCGAAAATGAAAATTTATGCATTTCTCGAAAAAAAATTTTTTTTGAAATTTGAAAATTTGCTTTATTTGACTTAAATACATACATTGATTTTTACATAAAGATACAAATTGTATACACCTATTCTGAGAATATAATTGTACTATCATAATATAATATTGTTTGCATATATATATATATATATATATATATATATATATATATATATATATATATGATAAAAATTGTTTCTTGGGCATCCATCCAATAATTAAAAAAACAGTTTTAATGCAAAATGTTTTAATTAAGAGAACATACGTTTCGGGTCCAGATTTGACCCATCTTCAGTGCCACAAATAAATATATCAGGGTTACAAATTAAAACAATATAAAAAAATAATATAAAAGATACATAATTACAGACAAAAATAAGTAGATACAATGTATATGAAAAGTATATATGAAAAACAACATAAAATAAACATATGTAAAGAAACTCACCATACAAATAAATTTTTTAAAAAAATTTTTTTGTAATTATTTGTAACTGTTTTTTTAATTATTGGATGGATGCCCAAGAAACAATTTTTATCATATTATTTCACCATCTGAAGAAAAACCTCTCGCTTTTATATATATATATATATATATATATATATATATATTTATTTATTTATTTATTTCAATTAGTTTATATAAGTATGAAAAGAGCTATTAAAAACATACTGCCATTGCATTTCTCGACGTTTTGAAGGTTTCTGAACATTTTTAAGAGGCGTACCTCAGAAAACTAATGAATGTGTGTATGTGTGTGTGTGTGTGTTTCGTATGTCCGCATTTTTAGTATTGAAAAAAGAGACTCTACTGACGAGCAAAATATAATCTAGAATTAGAAAAGGGACTCTACTGACGAGCAAACTGATCTAGAATTAATAATAGGGACTCTTCTGACGAGCAAACTGATCTAGAATCAAAAAAGGGACTCTACTGACGAGCAAACTAATCTAGAATTAAAAAAGGGACTCTACTGACGAGCAAACTTAATCTAGAATTAAAAAGGGACTCTACTGACGAGCAAACTTAATCTAGAATTAAAAAGGGACTCTACTGACGAGCAAACTTAATCTAGAATTAAAAAGGGACTCTACTGACGAGCAAACTTAATCTAGTATTAAAAAAGGGACTCTACTGAGGAGCAAACTAATGTAGAATTAAAAAAGGGACTCTACCGACGAGCAAACTAATATAGAATTAATAAAAGGACTCTACTGACGAGCAGACGAGTATTTCAGTTTCCTCGGCAGTTCATATAATGCAAAATATAGTTTGCTCGTCAGTAGAGTTCTTTTTATTTTCATGTCTGGTAAAATACAGTTGATGATGAAAAATACTAAATACAAAAATTCAAAAAATTACCTAGGCTAAGCACAGTCTAAGCGCCACTTTGGAATAAATGTTTACCCGGGTGCGTTTAGAATGTGACTATACTGGAGCGTTTTCATAAATTTTGTAAAAAATATTGAAAAATGTGAAAAGGCCGCCAAGCTAAGCGCAGTACAAGTGAAAATGTCGCACAGAATTATTTGCAAACGCGTTTAGACTGTGACTATACGGGAGCACTTTTTCAATTTTGATATTAATATTGAAAATTATAATTATTTATTTATTTTTTAGATCTTTTTTTAATTTGCTCGTCAGTAGAGTCTTATTTTTTTATATCGCTAATAAAATTGTTAATCAGTATAGTCCTCTTTTTATTTTGCTGATTTTTTTTCTTAATTTGCTCGTCAGTAGAGTCCCTTTTTATTTTCTTCTAGATTATTTAATGATTTGCTCGTCAGTAGAGTCCCTTTTTTATATTCTAGGTTAAATAATAATTTGCTCGTCAGTAGAGTCCCTTTTTTATATCCTAGGTTAAATAATAATTTGCTCGTCAGTAGAGTCCCTTTTTTATATTCTTATTTTGTGTAAATTAGGTAACTATTTTTTTTTTGGAATTGAATTCGAAATACACGCCCCACAAGTTAATTTTATCTTTTTGAGTTTATTATACAAGTACGTTTTATTTATTTTGTAGGTTTTAAGAAAAGGTTCGGGTACTTTATGTGAAACTTTATTGATGGTTCAAGCTTTTCATGCAAATATTATTTTTCCAAATAAACAACAATCGGAACTTAATCCATTTACAAGTGATGGTCATGTTTTGGATACGGAGACTTATGTTGGTGGTCACGTGGAAGCCTTGGAGTCAGGTAAATATATATATATATATATATATATATATATGACATTTTAAGACGATTTGCAACATTTTCATACGTTTTTAGACTCTTTAGAATATGTTCAGACGATTTGCAACATTTATAGGCTAATTGCAATATTTATAGGCGAGTTGCAACGTTGATAGAAGATTTGCAACATTTTTAGAGGATTTCCAACATTTTCAGATGATATCCAACTTTTTTTTTATTTGTAGACGTCTTTCAGCATTTTCGAATGATTTGCAGCGTTTATTGGCGTTTGCAACATTTATAGACGATTTGCAACATTTTCAGACGAGTTGCAACGTTTTCATACGTTTTTAGACTCTTCAGAATATTTTCAGATAATTTGCAACATTTTCAGGCAATTTTCAGATGCTTTCAGACTATTTAGAACTTTTTCAGACGATTTGCAACATTTATAGGCAAGTTGCAATATTTATAGGCGTGTTGCAACGTTGATAGAAGATTTGCAACATTTTTAGAGGATTTCCATCATTTTCAGATGATATGCAACTTTCAGTATTAGTTCAGCATTTTCGAACGATTTGCAACGTTTATAGGCGTTCGCAACATTTATAGACGAGTTGCAACATTTTCAGACGAGTTGCAACGTTTTCAGGCGAGTTGCAAAATTTTTAGAACGATTTCCTACATTTTCAGATGATTTGCAACATTTATAGACGACTTACCACATTTTAAGGCAATTTGCAACATTTTATACTCCTTAGAATATTTTCAGACAATTTGCAACATTTTCAGGCAATTTTTAGATGCTTTCAAGCAATTTTCAGATGCTTCCATTTG
This sequence comes from Ctenocephalides felis, assembly GCF_003426905.1. Classification (NCBI taxonomy): domain Eukaryota; kingdom Metazoa; phylum Arthropoda; class Insecta; order Siphonaptera; family Pulicidae; genus Ctenocephalides; species Ctenocephalides felis. The sequence goes on along the minus strand of NW_020539725.1, from coordinate 62,091,780 downwards.
CAATGCGATTTGCAACATTTTCAGACGACTTGCAACGCTTTTAGACAAGTTGCAACGCTTTTAGACGAGTTGCAACATTTGCATGTGTTTGGCAACATTCTTAGACGATTTGTTGCCACATTTTCGGACAATTTGCAACATTTATAGACATTTTACGATTATATATATATATATATATATATATATATATATATAATTTTCATACTATGTTAATTTATCACACATTAACACAGTGTTGCTAAGACTTGACTAATTCAAACCTAATGCATTTTTTTTCTGCATATGGATGCAGAATTCATTTTCTACGTTTCTTTAAATAACTCAAAAAACTTCTATCAGGACATTAATTTTAAGTTAGCTTAGTAAAAACTAGGTGGAATTTACTACATCTTCATGTAAACTGTTTTAGACCATCCTATACAAAATTTTTATATAAAACTAGTTTGAACACAGCCTTATGCCTTAAACTAGCACTATATATGTAGATTCAAGACATTTTTCAACGTTTTTTTAAAATAAATTCAAAAACTTCTATCGGGACACTCTTTTTAAGTCGGTTTAGCAAAAACTAGATAAAATTTACAACATTTCCATGTCAACTATCTTACACACTCCTATACAAAAATTTTACACAAAACTACTTCAAACTCGGACTTTACTTTAAATTTAACACTACACAACGTTTATCACTTCCAATGTATCTCCATTATCAATTACAATTTTTTCAATTAATAATTTAATTAATTTTTTTTTAATTTCAATAATTATTACAACTGCTAAATTATTAACATCAAGTAATATTGATAAATAATAACATAAATTTGAATAAATAAAAGTGCAAAGGATAAAATTTACATGAAAATAATATCCGTAATATGATTTGATATAAAATATAAGCAAATAATAATAAAAATAAAATTAGTAAATAATATAAATAAAATTTCTGAATAATAAAATAATACTAGAAAAATAATAAAATATGACAAAATAATAATAATAGAAATAGTAAGATAATAATAATACTAATAATAATAATAATAATAATAATAATGTTAGCGTTTACAAATTTATGAAATCATTGGGAATTTTTCGTTTTAGTCTTGTTCGGCGCGCTTTTGAGAATACTTTGTGTGCCAAGTAATTCGGGTGTTTGTCTACTCTTTTTTTGTAGTTGTTTTAATGTAATTAATTAAGTGTTAATTTTTTCTGTAGGAGTCTTTAGGGCAGATCTACCTTGCAGGTTCCGTTTGGATCCAACAGCCTTTGATGAATTGTTATCAAGTGTTGAAAGAACTTTGGAACATGCGATTGTAGTCGAAGAAGGTGTACCGCTCGACAAAGTCACCAATCTTGAAGATGTAAGTAATAAAAAATACATTTTTTTCATATTCAAAAAAAAATCTTAATTTTTGAAAAAAAAATCGATCAATGAACAAGCATAAGATAGCGTAGCCATGACAACGCTATTTTATGAGGCAGAATTGCCCGGTAAGTCGAGCCGTTATGGGTATGTACTAATCTAATTTAATTGTTTTCTACTCAGGTAAGTTTAGAAATAAAATCAACCCTAACATCACTCCGAGATGCCCCTAATAGATTCGAACAGCCTGTGATTTACCATTTGGACGTAGGAGCTATGTACCCTAATATCATTCTAACAAACCGACTGCAACCGAGTGCAATGGTCGACGAAGAGACATGTGCAGCTTGCGATTTTAATAAATACAACGCTCCTTGTAAAAGAAACATGGAATGGTTGTGGAGAGGAGAGTTTTGTAAGAACAACAGACTTTTCTCCTTATTTTTTAATTCGGTTTGTGTCTCATTTAGTTTGTTTTCAGTGCCGGCAAGTCGAGGAGAGTTTCAGCGAATTCAGCAGCAATTAGAGACGGAAAGATTTCCTCCCCTGTTTCCTGGTGGGCCGATGAGGGCTTTCCATCAGCTTTCAAGGGATGATCAAGCTGCTTATGAGAAGAAGAGGTTGTCGGATTATTGTAGGAAGGCTTATAAGAAGACTAAAGTCACTAGGACTGAAACGAGGACTTCTACTGTTTGCCAGAAGGAGAACTCGTTTTATGTCGATACTGTTAGAGCTTTTAGGTAAGGAGAATTTTATGTTTTTGCCAAAAAATGCTCAAAAACGTATATCTTATTATGTATCATTAAAAAGCTTATAAAAATATCTACAAATCTGTATATAACAATTTAAATCGTTTCGAACAAAATTATTATAAGAAAAATTGTTGAATCCTGAATCGTACGACGCCATTTTGGTAAACCAATATGTCTTGTCACATATTCCGACAAATTTCTCTAACTATTTGTTCCAACATGTATATACTATTATATATCGTTAAAAAGCTAATAAAATTACTTACAAATCTGTATATAACAATTTAAATAGTTTCGAACAAAATTATTATAAAAAAATTTGTTTAATCCTGAATCGTATGACGCCATTTTGGTAAACCAATATGTCTTGTTACATATTCCGACAAATTTCTCTAACAATTTGTTCAAACATGTATATATTATTATATATCGTTAAAAAGCTTATAAAATTACTTACAAATCTGTATATAACAATTTAAATCGTTTCGAACAAAATTATTATAAAAAAAATTGTTTAATCCTGAATCGTGTGGCGCCATTTTGGTAAACCAATATGTCTTGTCACATATTCCGACAAATTTCTCTAACAATTTGTTCAAACATGTATATACTATTATATATAATTAAAAAGCTAATAAAAATATCTACAAATCTGTATATAACAATTTAAATCGTTTCGAACAAAATTATTATAAAAAAAATTGTTTAATCCTGAATCGTATGACGCCATTTTGGTAAACCAATATGTCTACAGGTTACGTTTTCACATATTCCGTCAAATTTCGTCAACAATTTGTTCAAACATGTATATACTTTGATATATCGTTAAAAAGCTTATAAAATTACTTACAAATCTGTATATAACAATTTAAATCGTTTCGAACAAAATTATTATTAAAAAAATGAGTTTAATCCTGAATCGTATGACGCCATTTTGTTAAACCAATATGTCTACAGGTTCACATATTTCGACAAATTTCTTTAACAATTTGTTTAAACATGTATATACTATTATATATCGTTAAAAAGCTAATAAAATTACTTACAAATCTGTATATAACAGTTTAAATCGTTTCGAACAAAATTATTATAAAAAAAATTGTTTAATCCTTAGAATTGCATACTGAGTCGTACGACGCCATTTTGCTAAACCTAAAGGTTACATTTTCACATATTTCGACAATTTTTTTTAACAATTTGTTTAGACATGTATATACTATTATATATCGCTAAAAAGCTAATACAAATATCTACAAATCTTTATATAACAATTTAAATCGTTACGTACAAAATTATTATAAAAAAATTGTTTAATCCTTAGAATTGCATACTGAGTCGTACGACGCCATTTTGCTAAACCAATATGTCTACCGGTTACATTTTTACATATTCCGACAAATTTCTCTAACAATTTGTTTTAACATGTATATACTATTATATATCGTTAAAAAGCTAATAAAATTACTTACAAATCTGTATATAACAATTTAAATCGTTTTGAACTAAATTATAATAAAAAAATGTGTTTAATCCTGAATCGTACGACGCCATTTTGGTAAACCAATATGTCTTGTCACATATTCCGACAAATTTCTCTAACAATTTGTTCAAACATGTATATACTATTATATATCGTTAAAAAGCTTATGAAAATATCTACAAATCTGTATATAACAATTTAAATCGTTTCGAACAAAATTATTATAAAAAAATTTGTTTAATCCTGAATCGTATGACGCCATTTTGGTAAACCAATATGTCTACGCCATTTTGCTAAACCAATATGTCTACATATTCCGACAAATTTCTTTAACAATTTGTTTAAACATGTATATACTATTATATATCGTTAAAAAGCTTATAAAAATATCTACAAATCTGTATATAACAATCTAAAATTCTTAATACAAAATTATATGTAAAAAAAATATTAAATTTTAAAATTGGATAACAAACCGAGTTGAAACAAATTTACTGCACGTACATGATGAACAAAATACTTCGAGTGTGAAGTTCGCGCGTTTGCAACGACCGTTGAGATTTGAAATTCAAATTTCAAATATAATAAAGATACTTTTTTCAGGGATCGTCGTTACGAATACAAAGGCCTTACAAAGAAATCCAAGGCCGAAGTATCGAAGGCTATTGCAAGTGGTGATGCAATTGAAATAAAAGCGGCCAAGGGCCGAGAAATCCTTTACGATTCTTTGCAATTGGCCCACAAATGTATTTTGAACAGTTTTTATGGATACGTCATGAGGAGAGGGTGAGTCGCAAAGAAATTACACAAAAGTTATGGCAAGGCTATGCTATGAAGAACTTTTTATACTGAATATTGACAAAAAAGGCATGCGGTTGCTATGCAGTCAAAAAAACGATCTTAAATAACAGAGTATTTTTGACCCAGCCTTTTTTTAATTCCAGATTAGTTTGCTCGTCAGTAGAGTCCCTTTTTAATTCTAGATTAAGTTTGCTTGTCAGTAGAGTCCCTTTTTTAATTCTAGATTAGTTTGCTCGTCAGTAGAGTCCCGTTTTTAATTCTAGATTAGTTTGCTCGTCAGTAGGGTCCCTTTTTTAATTCTAGATTAATTTGCTCGTCAGTAGAGTCCCTTTTTTAATTCTAAATTAGTTTGCTCATCAGTAGAGTCCCTTCTTTATTTCTAGATTAAGTTTGCTCGTCAGTAGAGTCCCGTTTTTAATTCTAGATTAGTTTGCTCGTCAGTAGGGTCCCTTTTTTAATTCTAGATTAATTTGCTCATCAGTAGAGTCCCTTTTTTAACTGTAGATTAATTATGCTCGTCAGTAGAGTCCCTTTTCTAATTCTAGATTAAGTTTGCTCGTCAGTAGAGTTCCTTTTTTGATTCCAAATTAGTTTGCTCGTCAGTAGAGTCCCTTTTTTAATACTAAATTAAGTTCGTTCGTCAGCAGAGTTCCTTTTGGTCTATTTTAACTTTTGCTCGTCAGTAGAGTCCCTTTTTTACCACTTTCTCTCTCTACTCATATGCATTTCTCAATCATTTTCTTACTTTACAAATCTCACTATCTCTCTCTCTATCAATCGCCTTTCTCTAGCTTTCTCTTTTTATCTATACTAAAAGTTGTTCTTTAATTAGTAACACTTTCTCTCTCTTTCTAACCTTTTTCATAGATAACAGGGTCTTTCTGACCCAGCGCATAACATACGCGTAACGTTGCAGTTTACGTGTAAAACGCCTGAATGCACAGCGAATACATGACATTTTGACAGTATTCAGTATGATTAAGTAGCATAATGTATGTAACATGGCCTTGCCATAACATTTGTCTATTATGCGGCAAAATCAATCCCTTATTATTTGTTTTTTATTTTTTCCCTTAGGGCTCGGTGGCATTCAATGCAAATGGGTGGCATAGTGTGTCTCACAGGTTCCAACATTATCAGAAAGGCTCGAGAGATCATCGAAAGGGTCGGTAGGCCTTTGGAATTGGATACCGATGGTATCTGGTGTGTTTTACCGGCGACTTTTCCCCAGAATTACGAAGTCATCACTACGCACGAGAAGAAAAAGAAGTTTACTGTTTCGTTTCCTAATGCTGTACTCAATATGATGGTGAAGGTAAAAATTCCGATGTTTTTCTCAAAAACTGCTCAGGTGTCTAAAGAAGTTTTACTTCAAAAATTTTAGGTTGCATGCTATATGGCATGTGGGGTATCATTTGAAAGGTCGTTTTTAATAGAATCCGAATACTGAAATAAGAACTGAAGTTTCCAAATTTCTGAATACAAGATAGTTAAATTAGTATTGATCAGTCTATTATTTTGTAATTGGTTCAGCCGTTTTTGAGAGAACGTCGACGTCTCAATAGTTTTCTTAGAAAGTCTAAATATATTCTTAGAAAGTATCAAAATGTTCTTAGAAAGCCTTAAAATGTTCTTAGAAAGTTTCTAAATGTTCATAGAAAGTATCAAAATGTTCTTAGAAAATCTGAAAATGTTCTTAAAAAATCTGAAAATGTTCTTAGAGTCTCAAAATGTTCTTAGAAAGTCTCAAAATTTGAATTTGAAAGGCCCTTTTTAATAGAATCCGAATACTAAAATTATCTTTGTGATTTCAAAAATTTTAGTTCGTTTTTTTCTTGATGTATGAGGTCTAAAACATTTATCACGAATTTTTAAATTAATGATATGATTTGTCTACAAAATATACTACACTTCTACGAATTTTTAGCAGAGGAGTCTAAAGAAGTTTTACTTCAAAAAATTTAGATTGTGTTTGTTATGGCATGTGGGGTATCATTTGAAAGGTCGTTTTGTATAGATTTCGAATAGTGAAATTAACTATGTGGTTTGTTCACAAAATATACACTTTAAATGAATTTATAGCAGAGGAGTCTAAAGAAGTTTTACTTCAAAATTTTTCAGATTGTATGTTTTATGGCATATGGGGTATCGTTTAAAAGGTCTCGACGAGTAGAATACGAATATCACGAATAAAAATTGTAACAAAAACAAATATGGCATTATAATTAAAATGTCAAACTTTTTTTTTAAAATATGTTAGGTGCAGAACTTTTTTTTATCGAATACTAAAATTAACTATGCGACTTCTCTGCTACAAATTCATTATAAGTGTTTATTTTGTGAACAGTGCACATAGTGAATTTTAGTATTTGCTATAAAGGGTTTCATATTATTGAAGTAAAACTTCTTTAGGCGCGACATGAGTGTAAATCCGTGCAAATGCAACGGAAATTGTTACGCCAACGTGAAGAATTTCTATACGGGTCGACTCTGATTGGTCGTATTTGTGCGAGGCTTCTTGTTTTTAAATCCTATATATTTTTAAAAAAATCAATAAATTTCAACATTCTCATATGTATTTTCATATTTAATGTTTTTATAATTTATAATATAATCATTTTCTTGAACGATACCCAACAAGCCATGAAAAAAAAACGTTTTAGTCTTTTTGAAGTAAAACTTCTTTAGACGCCTGAGCTATAAATTCATTACAAGTGTATATTTTGTGGATAAACCACATAGTTAATTTCACTATTCGGAATCTATACCAAAAAACTTTTCAAACGATACCCCACATGCCAGAAAAATACAATACATACTTTTTTTGAAGTAAAACTTTTTTAAGCTCGTTCACATCGATTGGAAATCGTATCGAAAACAAAAAGTTATAACAGTTATAACAAAATATTCTATATAAATCTCAATTTTGATAAGTTTACTTAAGTCCTCTGTCTTTTCTCCCCAGGATCATTTTACAAACGACCAATACCACGAGCTCGTCAGGCCCGCCGGAGCAGACGGACCCGATTCCAAGCCCGTGTACACGACCAGAAGTGAAAATTCGATTTTCTTCGAAGTCGACGGCCCTTATTTAGCAATGGTTTTGCCTGCTTCCAAGGAAGAAGGGAAAAAATTGAAAAAACGTTATGCTGTCTTTAATTTCGATGGGTCACTTGCTGAGTTGAAAGGGTAGGAGGAATGGATACATTTTTTTATCTATTTGCCGAGAATAGATAGATAGATAGATACTTTATTCAAATTCAATATTTACTATTTAAGTTAATACAATTATTGGTATAATATAATAAATAAATCTAGATAGTGCAATTATTATAAGATTCTTTCTTGCTTGTTTGTATGTAAAATACGCCTGGTCGTACGCCAAATAGATAGACATTTTTGTTGCCATGACAACGCTATGTTATGAGCTCAGTTACGGCAGAATTGCCCCATTAATTTCGGATTTTCAATTTTGTTTTTTAGATTCGAGATTAAACGTCGTGGCGAACTCCAATTGATAAAAATTTTCCAGTCTTCAGTGTTCGAGGCCTTTTTGCAAGGGACTACCATCGAAGAATGTTACGCGAGTGTAGCTAAGGTTGCTGATTACTGGCTGGACGTTTTATATAGCAAGGTTAGTAATACTAATTAATAATATAATAATAGTTCAAAAATCTAAAATATTTTTTTGCATATCTTTACGTTTCAAAAGTTTCTGAAAATTTTGGCATACGTAAAAAAATGCATGTTTGTGTATAAGTGCGTCTATTTCGGGAACACGGATCAACCGATTTGAGTGACTCAAAAATTGTCTCGATTCGTATTGACGTACTGATTGTTTTTTCAGTAGACTTTTTTCTTTTCAAATTCAATCTTGACTTTAATTTTTTATTATCTGTTCAATGACGTCTAATTTGCTCGTCAGTAGAGTCCTTTTTTAACGTTTTTTTCTGCACAGAGATGTACTTCGAGCTTTAGTTTGCTTGTCAATAGAGTTCTTTTTCGATTATTTTTCTAGACAGAAACCTCGTTTTCCGATTAATTTATCAGTAGCGTTGTTTTTCCTTTTTTATTTTTTTTTTAAGTCTGTTTAGACAAAAATTACTGTTTTAGCTCAGTTTGCTCAGGCGAGTCAGTAGAGTTCTTTCTTCATTTTAATTTTTTTTATATCTTCCTGGACAAAAATTTCTTTTTAGATTTATCTAAAATTTGTTTTTAGATTTTCAAAGACACGCCCAGTCATTTCGCATATTATGAATAGCAGTTTTTGAGAAAACGGATTATCCGATTAGAATGATTCAAAATATGAAGATTGCTTGTGTTTCAAAATTTTGCAAAAAATTCACCAACTTGGTCGTTTCAATTTTTCGATTTTTTCAGAATTTAAATAAAAACTCGAAATTATTAATTTGAATAAAACATTTTTAATGGGAACACGGATCAACCGATTTGAATGATTCAAATAGTATTCGATTCTTATGGATAGGGAGATGTGCTGATTAGTTTTTGACAAAGGCAGGCCCAGCCGTTTCGGAGATACGGAGCAAAGAGTGCAGAAAATAGAAATCGAGTTTTTGAGAGAACGGAGTATCTAATTTGAATGATTCAAAAAACATTCGATTTCTATTGATGGAGAGAAGTGGTGATTAGTTTTTGGCAAAGGCAGGTCCCGCGATTTCGAAGATACGGAACTAAATGTGCAAAAAATGGCAGTTTTTGAGTGAACTAAGCGTCCGATTTGAATGATTCAAAGAACTTTCTGCTTGTTTTAACAAAATAATTGATTTTGGGGGGAAAAATTGATCAAATTTTTTTTCTTAATTTTTTTTTTTTTTTAATGTTTGCATATCGAAAATAATTCAGATTTTATTTTTAATTCTGACTATAGTTCTAATATACTTTAAACAAATATTTTCAACTCTGCAATTCAGTTTATATAATTCTTATAAATATTAGACAATGCTACAATATTTATAATAATCTATTTGAAAACATTTAAAATTCCTCGAATATTTAATTACGGTACGGGAAGTTCCAGCAATTTGCCTCAAGGCACGATGCCATACACAACTAACTATATATTTTTTTCAGGGTACTAATATGCCTGACAGTGAACTGTTTGAGTTGATCTCAGAAAATCGTTCAATGAGCAGAAAATTAGAAGATTACGGAGCACAGAAATCTACATCCATATCTACAGGTAATTTTTTTAATGACTATTATAATCATATATATATATATATATATATATATATTTATATATAATTAAATAATATATCTAATAAAAATTTCAGCTAAACGACTGGCCGAATTTTTGGGAGATCAGATGGTTAAAGATGCGGGACTTGCTTGTAAATTCATTATTTCTAGCAAACCAGAAGGCGCTCCAGTAACTGAGAGGTAATAATATAAATATATATCTTCTTATATATAAAAATGGAGCTCGAAAACGGCTAAACCGATTTGGCCAGTCTTAGTCTTGAAAAATTCGTGCTGATCAGTAGATTGTCGGAAAGGTGAGATATTATTTCAAAATCGCGTAGAAACTTTACATTTTTAATTTGAACAGTGACGGTGGCTAATACGTCAAATATAAAATGTTTTTAACAGATGATGTTCAATTTCGTTTAATAGGATGTTTTACGTGAATATTATTTAATTATGATTAAATTGTAGTGAGTAATAGTATTAAACGGATCGCAAGTATTACTAGAAACTCAAAATATCAACTTTTTTGAAATGTTAATATGAAAATACATTTTTTGGCGTTGTAACATTCTTTTTTGCAAATCATATTTTTCTCAAACAGTAGATAGTAATATATGAAGGTCTAGGGTTGAAAGGGTCCACCACCGATGTGTCAAAAACCTATTGCTTAGCATTGTTTAACAACAATATTTGAAAGTAGAGGGGAAAATATGTATAACCAGCTAACTTTTTTGTTTCTCTAGAAATTGTTTAGAATATACCTTACTTAACAAAACAACGTTTGTCGGGTTAGCTAGTATATATATATATATATATATATATATACAGGTATATTATTTTAATTTCAGGGCTATCCCATTGGCTATTTTCCAATCTGAATTAACTGTCCGTCGACATTATTTAAGAAAGTGGCTTAGAGACAACACTATGGGCGACGCCGATATCCGACAAGTCCTGGATTGGAATTACTACATTGAAAGATTGGGAGGTACATAATTTATATATATATATATATATATATATATATATATTATTTTTATTTTAATTTTCAATTATTTTAAATTTGTCATAACTCGACGTTTATCAATTTGTGTTTCATAATTTTTTCGTGCAATTTTCGTGTTATTTTTGTTGTTTTTTCAATTTATTTGTATGGTGAGTTCTTTACATTTGTTTATATCTATGTTGTTTTTCATTTTTATATACTTTTACAATATATATTAGTTATAAAACAAATTTATTAAATTGGTTAGATTTATGCTTTTTTACATGTTTTTATTTATTTTCGTCTGTAATTATGTTTGTATATTTTTTATATCGTTTTAAATTGTAACCCTGAAGTATTCAATTGTAGCACTGAAGATGGGTCAAATCAAGACCCGAAACGTATGTTCTCTGAATAAAAACATTTTCTTTTAATAAAACTGTTTTTAATTACTGGATGGATGCCCAAGAACAATTTTATCATATTATTTCTCCATCTGAAGAAAAACTTCTCGCTTTATATGTATATATATATATATCTTTTCCCTCTAGGTGCAATCCAAAAAATCATAACAATCCCTGCAGCTTTGCAAGGTTTATCAAATCCTGTGCCAAGAGTGCAACATCCAGACTGGTTGCACAAAAAAATGTTAGAAAAAAACGATGTGTTGAAACAGAGGCGAATTAACGAACTGTTCAGGGCCGAACCGAAGCCGGTTCAGACACAGAACACAGACAATATTGCTGATATCGAGGATATTGGAGGAAGTTCCAGCAATGGACCAGGTAATAATAGTAAATAGTAAGTTTTTGAGAGAACTAAAAGCGTCCGATTTGAATGATCTAAAAAACATTCAATTTGTAATGATTGGGAGAAGTGGTTATTAGTTTTTGGCAAAGGCAGGTCCAGCGGTTTCGAGGATACAGAGCTAAATGTGCAAAAAATGGCGGTTTTTGAGTGAACTAAGCGTCCGATTTGAATGATCTAAAAAATTTTCTGCTTGTATTGACAAAACAATTGCTTTTGAGGATAAATGGAAAATTATTACATCTTTTTTTATTTTTCTTAAAATATTTTTGTAATTTTGGATAAAAACTTCAAAAAATCACCCAGGCCAAGCACAGTCTAAGTGACAAACTGGTGCAAACATTCTTGCAAATGCGTTTAGACTGTTTCTGTATAGGAGCGTTTTTCCAATTTTGTGAGAAGAAAAACTAAAAAATAGAAAAATGTCGCAAAGCTAAGCACAGTACAAGTGAAAATGTCGCACAGAATTATTTGCAAATGCGTTTAGACTGTGATTATACGGGAGCACTTTTTCAATTTTGTGTAAATTATAGAAATGCAATTATTGAATTTAAAACAAAAAAATAGACAGACTAAGCACAGTCAAAGTGACAACCTGGTACAAAAATTTTCGCAAGTACGTTTAGAATGTGACTATACAGGAGCATAAGTGAAAATGTCGTACAAAATTTTTTGAAAATGCGTTTAGACTGTGACTATATGAGAGCACTTTTCCAATTTTATGTAAATTATAAAAATGTAATTTCGAGTTAAAAAATTTGAAAAAAATACTCTAAAAAAAATAGTCTAAGTGACAACTTGGTACAAAATTTTTCGCAAGTGCGTTTAGAATGTGACTATACGGGATCCTTTTTTCAATTTTGTGAAAACTATTGAAAAGTGTGAAAATGCCGCCAAGCTGAGCACAGTATAAGTGAAAATGTCGCACAGAATTAATTGCAAGTGCGTATATACTGTGACATATATTGTTCGTCAGTAGAGTCCTTTTTCTAATAAAATTTTAATTTGCTGGTCAGTAGAGTCTCTTTTTGTATTGGAATGTTATTTTGCTCGTCAGTAGAGTCCCCTTTTGTATTAAAATTTTAAATTTGCTTGTCATCAGAGTCCTTTTTGTATTAGAATTTTAATTTGGTCGTCAGTAGAGTCTCTTTTTTATTTTCTAGATCTAAATTCAAATTTGATCGTCAGTAAAGTCACATTTTGTACTGAAATTTTAATTTGGTTATCAAGAGAGTCCCTTTTTGCATTAAAGTTTTAATTTGACCGTCAGTAGAGTCCCTTTTCTCTTAAAATTTTAATTTTATCGCCTTGTACTGTAATGATACAACTTTTCCAATTTTGTGAGAAAACTATTGAAAAATAAGAAAAAGCCGCCAAGCTAGGCACAGTCTAAGTGAAAATGTCGCACAGAATTATTTGAAAATGCGTTTAGACTGTGACTATGCCGGAGCACTTTTTCAATTTTGTGCAAATTGGGCAACTATTTTTTTTTTTGAAATTGAATTCGAAATGAAATGGCGATTGTTAATTGTTGGAAATAAATTGTTTTATTTATAATTTACATTTGATTTGCTCAGATATAATAAACAAGATAGCAAAAATAATGAAAGTTACAGTATTTGTTGTAATAATATATTTGAAAACATTTAAAATTTCTCGATCATTTCATTACAGTACGGGAAGTTCCAGCAATTTGTCTTAAGGCACGATGCCATACACCACTAGTTTCTATTTCTATTATTTTTATTTAGGTGTACCATTATCGACGACAAGAAAGCGTCAAAGATCAGATGAAGATGAGAATCAAGCGACGACTTCTGCAATTGTTCACAAAACTTGGAGAGATGCTCTAGGACCTCCCCCTTCTTTTGGAACGACCAGAAAGGAGCATATCGAATGGATTAAATTCCAGAAGAAGAAGTGGGAGTGGCAGTGGCAACAACGACAAGGAGGAGGTAGGATAAATGTCATAGATATATATACATATACATATATATACGAACTTAAAGAAGTTTTACTTCAAACATTTAAATTGTGTTTTTTATGGCATGTTGGGTATCGTTTGGAAGGTCTTTTTTAGTAGAATCAAATTAACTATATGGTTTGTCACCAAAATATGCACTTTTGATGAATTTGTATTAACGAGTATTTGAATAATCGCTTGTTGGGATCGCTTAAAAGGTTTCGACGATTAGAAAACAATTTTCATGAAAAAATGATTATACTGTCCACAAAATATACACTTTTTATGAATTTTTAACTCAGGTGTCTAAAGAAGTTTTACTTTAAAATTTTTAGATTTTATGTTTTATGGCATGTTGGGTATCGTTTGAAAGTTTTTTTTGAATAGAATCCGAATTCTTAAATTAACTATATGGTTTGTCAACAAAATATACACTTATTACGAATTTATAGCTAAGGTGTCTAAAGAAGTTTTACTTCAAAAAATATAGATTGTATGTTTTATTGCTTGTTAGGTAGCGTTTAGAAGGTCTCGACGAGTAGAAAACAATTTTCACAAAAACATATTAAAATAAAAACATCGTACATAAAAAAAAATTATTGCAAAAAATATTAGAATTGTAAAATGTGTTGATTTTTTTAAAATATGTGAGGCGTAGAACTTTTCTATAGAATACTAAAAATTAACTATGCGAATTGACCGCAAAATATACACTTTTTTTGAAATTTTAGCTTATGTGCCTAAAGAAGTTTTACTGCAAAAATATTAGATTGTATCTTTTATTGCATGTGGGGTATCATTTGAAAGGTCTTTTTTAATAGAATCCGAATACTTAAATTAACTATATGGTTTGTCAACAAAATATACAGTTTTTATGAATTTTTAGCTCAGGTGTCTAAAGAAGTTTTACTTCAAAAAATTTAGATTGTGACTTTTATCGCTTGTTGGGTATCATTTTAAAGGTCTCGACGAGTAGAAAACGATTTTCATGAAAAAATTATTATATTGTCCACAAAATATACAGTTATTACGAATTTTTAGCTCAGGTGTATAAAGAAGTTTTACTTCAAAAAATTTAGATCGTGTCTTTTATTACATGTGGGGTATCATTTGAAAGGTAATTTTCAGTAGAATCCGAATACTGGAGTTAACTATGTGGTTTATCTACTTTTAATGAATTTGTAGTATACGAGCATAAAGAAGTTTTACTTCAAAAAATTTAGATTGTATCTTTTATTTCATGTGGGGTATCATTTGAAAGGTCTTTCTAAATAGAATCCGAATACTGGAGTTAACTATGTGGTTTATCCCCTTGTAAAGAAGTTTTACTTCAATAAAATATAGATTGTTGACGTAAATAGCATGACTTATGGCTAGATAAAAATTTTAATGTTTATATTTGTGAATAAATTTTATACTGTGAGGGACAAATAGTGAAATATAGAGATGAATATTGTAGAGAGTATCATTAGAGACAATAAACGAGTAATTAGAGATGAGGTGTGTTAATAGAGACAATAAAAAAGATATATAATAATTTATATATACATCCTTAAATTTTCATCCTCTCACCACCATAAATTCATTTTTTCCAATCAGTTTGGTTTTAATAAAATAAAAGTTCGATTTTTTTCTCAGATGCAAGAAATTCGAAACGCCAACGCTCAGACAACAGAACGAATTCTGTCCTTCAAAGTACAACAATTGCTAGAACTTCCGCAACGATCGGCGGATTTTTGAGAAAAGCGCAGAAAACTTTACTCGATTCGCCATGGCAGATTATACAAATTGGACGCAGTTCTGAACCAGGAGTATACAGGTTAGTAGAAAGATATTTCTATGTTTTATAAAATGTATTAAAATACATAATTATCAAAAAATGTCATGACATAAATAACTTGTTTTCTATCAAAAACTCATGGTCTCTATGATTCCCACAGTGGTTTATAATTTTTTAAAATCGGTCTAGACGTTTTGGTGAAAACATCGACGAAATGTTTGTCAAAAAAGTCACCTGGCATATAAACACAGATATACTTCTTTCAATTTTTGGTTTCAAACGATCCAGAATGACTCGAAACGTCGAGATATAAATTATTACATAAAATTAGGAAATCTGATACTATTATTTTCCTTCTTCTTATTTTTTTAGGCTTTGGGCCTTGATAGGCAACGAGTTGCACCAGATTCGTCTGACGGTGCCAAGAATTTTCTATGTCAACCAAATGACACCTGCACCCCCCGAAGAAACAATGTGGAAGAAGGTTCATCGGATTTTGCCGAGGGCCAGACCGGTTTATAACCTGTATCGGTACAGTGTGTCAGAAACTGTGTTTCGAGAGAACAGCTTGTAAGTAGAATAGTTACCAATAATTATAATAATAATGATAATAATAATAATAATAATAATAATAATAATAATAATGAAAAGTAGTGTGTCCGAAGGTCGAGTCATTTTCTTGTAATTTACTGTTGAAAAAAATTTTTTTGCTTATTTTTATGAATTTTTTTTGACAGTAGATATCAAAGTCTTATAGATCATACTAAAATATTATGGCCCTATGACAAGTCGTTTAATTTTAAAAATTCGTCATAGCACTAAAAGCAAAGCAAAGCAAGCATTAAAAATTAAATCGAATTATATATAATAACACCACGTGTTATTTTTCTTTCAGTTTATGTAGTTGTATAAAACAACCCTCTGCAAAACGTCGGCTAAACAAATTTTCGTGTGCGTGTGTATATGTGCGTGCGGATACAAATTTAAATTAAATTTTCAGGGAGTGGGAAATCAAATTTCTAGAAGGGAATCGTGTTTCCAGGGAAAAAAATCAAATTTTCAGGAAGTGGGAAAATAATTTTCAGGGGAAAAATCAAATTATCAGGGGGAAATCAAATTTTTAGGGAAAAAAATCCGATTTTCAGGGGATAAAAATCAAATTTCAAGGGGAAAATTCAAATTACCATAGAGGAATCAAATTCTTAGGAAAAAAAGTCAAAATTTAGAGAGGGAAATAAAATTTTCAGGGAAGAAAAAATCAAATTTTCAGAAAAAAAAACTATTTCTAGGGAGAGAATTAACATTTTCATAGGAGAATCAAATTTTTAGGCGGAAAAATCAAATTTTCAGGGAATATAATTTTTTAGGGGATACAAATTTTTAGGAAAAAATTAAAATTTTCAGGCGATAAAAATCAAATTTCCAGGGAGAGAAATAAAATTTTCAGGGAAGAAGTCAACATTTCAGGGAGAAAAATAAAATATCAGAGGAGGGAAATAATACTTTTAGCAGGGGGCGATTTAAAATTTTCAGAGAGGGGAAATCCAATTTCCAGGGGATAAATTTTAAGGGTATAAAATCAAATTTACAGGAGGATAAAATTAAATTTTTAGGGGAAAAAATCAAATTTTCAGGGAGAAAAGTCAAATTTGCAGGGGAAAAAACAAATGTTGAAGGGATAAAATCAAATTTCTAGGAAAGAATCAAATTTCCAGGCGGAAAAATTAAATTTCGAGAGTATAAAATCAAATTTTTAGGAAAAAAGTAACATTTTCAGGGGGGAATAAAATTTTCAGGCAGTGGGAATAAAATTTTCAAGGAGTTGGAATTAAATTTTTAGGAAGTGAGAATAAAATTTTCAAGGAGTGGGAATAAAATTTTCAGGAAATGGGAATAAAATTTTCAGGGAAGAAAATATCAAATATTCAGGGGAGAAGATATTAAATATTTAGGGAAGGAAGAATGAATTTTCCAGGAAAAAAAATCAAATTTCCAAGGAAAGAAAAAAAATCAAATTTTCAGGGGATAAAAATCAAATTTTTAGGGAAAAAAATCAAATTTCCAGGAGAAAATCAAATTTTTAGGAAAAAAAAATTTGAAGGATAAGATCAAATTTTCAGGGAAGAAAATATCAAATACTCAGGGAGGAAAATAAAATTTTCAAGGAGTGGGAATAAAATTTTCAAGGAGTGGGAATCAAATTTTCAGAGAAAAAAAAATTTAATTTTCAGCAGAAAAAAAGCAAATTTCGAGGAGGAAATTTTGCTTTTGTGATGAGATGAGTCAAACATTATCAATTCATTGAAATTTAAAATAACAAGCTACAATTTTAGGACATACTAGCACTAATAGTGTCTGTGCAATATAATTAATATAATTACAATTAATTTAAATGTGTTTGAGAAAATCCTGATGGAAATCTAAATTTTTAGATTTAATTAAAAGCGATAACTTTATTTTCTAAATAAATAGCTGACTAATTTTATCTAAATATCTAAATTTCAATATTTTTTTTAGATATCAATTTAAATTTTATTTAATGCATGATTTATTTATTTATTTATTTATTTATTTATTTATTCAACGTCCAAGGCAATAATGCAATATAGTTACATTTTTAAGTGTACAAATTATAAACTAAAGAGGTAATATGTGAGAAAATTAGAGTATTAAGAGTTCATAGATTTTTTTAAATTACAATATTTATTACAACTGTTAAATAATTAACATCTAGCAATATTGATAAATAATAACATAAATTTAAATAAAAAAAATACAAAATAAAGGATAGCATTTACATTAAAATGATATCCGTAGTATGATGATTTAATATAAAATAAATGCAAATAATAATATTAATAAAATTCATAAATAATATAAATGAAATTTTTGAATAATAAAATAATACGAGAGTTCATAGATAGCTTTTTATATATATACATAACACTTAATATAAACTAAAAATATATAACATTAAATAAAAACTAATAATATTAAACATTTAATAAACTATAAATCACTACTTAAGACAGTCATTTATGGATAATTTTTCTGGCTTAAGTCAACGTTAAGTCAATTCTCACACATTTCGGGTAGTTCATGCAACTTACAACATTTCAGGAAGTTGCCTTAAGGCTAAATGCCACCTATAACTAATTTTTATTTTTTCCAGGGGTCTCCTGGCCGATTTAGCAGCACCCACAATCGAAGGCATTTACGAAACCCAAATGTCACCGGAATTCCGCGTCCTTCTCGAACTCGGCTGCATCTGCTGCGTCGAGCGAAACGAAGCCAAAAAGCTATCCCTGAATTCCTCCAACGCCCTACAATCATTCCACCTAGAACAACTGCAAATCTACAACACCAACGAGATAAAAAAATCCTATCTCGACGACTCTCAGAACGTCCTGAAACGTATATTCTTCTACCAGCACAGCATACCTTCTAGCAAACGCGAAATCTGGGCTTTGTTTTTTAACGCGACCAGAAAGGGTTATGTAATAGTCGTCGATACGGTTAAGACGAACCAGATGCCGAATTTGAAATCTTTGTATGCTGCCGAAAGAGAGGCTAAGTTTGGTGGAAGTCAGAATGAAAATGGTAAATTGCCGCCGGAGAATTTTATTTTCGAAGTCCATTTCGAGACTGGTATGAATCAGGTTTACAAAACTGTGCAGACGGTGCTCAATTTGTACAAGGAGGAGAGGAAAGGACCTACCCTGATGGCCGTGCAGAGTTCTTTGGGGCTGGATAAATTGAATGGGCTGATACCGACGTTGATGGAATTCCCGCAAGCACAGGTAATAATAGATTTATTATATTTATTTATATATCTTATATATAAAAATGGAGCTCTCGATCAAATGATCCCCTAAAACTGGAAAACGGCTAAACCGATTTGTATCATACCGACGTTGATGGAGTTCCCACAAGCACAGGTAATAATAATAGATTTATTTATTCATTATTTATTTATATTCTTGTATATAAAATTGGAGCTCTCGTTAAAATGATCCGCAAAATCCCGAAAACGGCTAAACCGATTTGGCCAGAGTTAGTCTTGAAAAATACGTGCTAATCAGTAGGTTGTCGGAAAGGTGAGATATTGTTTCGAAATTGCGTAGAAACTTTATATTTTTAATTTGAACATTTATGTAAAAGCGTGATTTGAATAAAACAATGGACGGTGAATAATTTAATACGTTAAATATCGGATGTTTTTGCCAGATGATGTTTAATCGCGTTTAATAGGATGTTTTACGTGACTATGATTTAATTATGATATTATTGAATATCAGACTAAAGTATCAAAAAAGAACTCTACTGACGAGCAAATTAAATAACAGACTAGAAAATAAAGAAAGGATTCTACTGACGAGCAAATTAAATATCAGACTAAAAGATTAAAAAAGGACTCTACTGACGAGCAAATTGTTTATCAGACTAGAAAATAAATAAAGGACTCTACTGGCGAGCAAATTAAATATCAGACTAAAAGGTAAAGAAAGGACTCTACTGACGAGCAAACTGAGTCTCAAAATAAAATGAAATAAGTGGGGCGCATGGCATCGTGCCTTAAGGCAAATTGCTGGAACTTTCCGTACCAAAAACTATTTTTTTAAAAAGATTAACATTTTTGACATAAATTTTTAGACTATAATTTTTGTTTTTGTTTTTTTATAATGTGGCATTAAAAATACATACAACAAATTTACTTTTTTATCATCAACCCTTATTTTGTATAGCCAATATAGTAATTCAATCATAACATCGACATAATTTTAGTTCAGAATTTTGAGCTTAAATCTTACTTTGGAAAACAATTTATTAACTTATTACGAATAAAATAAAAAAAATGTTAAAAAAATTAAAAAAATCTTAAGGGTTGCTAAACCTTTGCATGAAATAATAAATGATTAAACTATTTCTTTTGTACGTTTCGACACTGTATGTGTGTCATCATTAAATATATTTTAACAATTGTTGAAATATGACAAGATTTCGTTGAAATTTGCTGAATGATGAAACACATACCGTGTCGAAACATACAAAATAAATATTTTAATTATTTATTGTCTTTTATTTCGATTATTTGACTGCAAAATTGCATTTAAGTAACAGGAATATATATCTTATATATAAAATTCTTCTGTTCTAGTGTATTGTTTGATACTTCTCCGAAACGGTTATTCGGATTTTGATAAATCTTTTTAGAGTTTGTCAATGGAAATTTTTCAGATTTAATGAACGATAAAACTATAGTAATACTCTAGAAATGTCTGGCAAAAATTACAAAATAAAAACTTATCATTGTTTGACATTGAACTGTCATCTGTTATAAATTTCAATTCTCTCAGCTGAAATTATGAGCCTAGATAATATTAGAATATAATATACAAGAAAAGTATAAAGCTTTCAATGTCAAACAATGATAAGTGTTTTTTTTTTTTTGTAATTTTTGCCATTCATTTCTACAATATTACTACAGTTTTACCGTTGAATTAAATCTTAAACATTTCCTTTGACAAATTCTAAAAAGATTTATCAAAATCCGAATAACCGTTTAGGAGAAGTATCAAATCATACACCTGTACAGAAGAATTTTATATATGTATATGTATATATATATATATATATATATATATATTCATGCAAGTATAATTTAAAAATGGTGTCGATTAATAATTTTTTTTGTATCAGATTCACGTGACAGACTCTGCTTCCTTACTGGCTGGTCTCGATTGGCAAAGAACAGGTTCACGAGCTGTTATCAGACATTATTTCAACATGGATCATATATTAAATTTGATGCTGAATCAATGCAGGTAAGATAACGACATAATTAAATCATCCACACTAAAAGCAACCATTCAATGTCCATTTCCCTTCAAGGTATTTCCGCATCCCTATAGGCAACATGCACCCCGACACCTTCCTCTTCGGTGCAGACTTGTTCTTCGCAAGGAACCTCCAGAAGCACAACTTTGTCCTGTGGTGCTCCTCCACGAACAGACCTGATTTAGGAGGTCGAGAATCGGATGACAGTAGACTCCTTTCCGAATTCGAAGACTCCAAAACAGCTTTGAAGAATAAACAAGGACTTTACACGAACGTTTGCGTGGAATTATCGGTCGACAGTCTTGCTGTGAGCGCTCTGTTGCAGGCTAACAGGATACAGGAGACCGAGGGAGCAGTGTCAGGTAAATAACTAGTGGTGTATGGCATCGTGGGTTGAGGAAAATTGCTGGAACTTCCCCGTACCGTAATGAAATGTTCGAGGAATATTAAATGTTTTCAAATATATTATTACAAATGCTGTAACATTCATTATTTTTGATATCTTGTTATATCCGAGCAAATAATCAAATGTAAATCATAAATCAATTTATCTCCAGAATATTAACAATCGTCATTTCATTTCGAATTCAATTTCAAAAAAAAATAGTTGCCTAATTTGCACAAAATTCAAAAAGTTGTATCATTATAGTACAAGACGATGAAATTAAAATTCTAAGAGAAAAGGGACTCTACTGACGATCAAATTAAAACTTTAATACAAAATGTGACTTTACTGACAAGCAAATTTGAATTGAAATCTAGAAAATAAAAAATGGACTCTACTGACGAGCAATTTTCAAATGTTAATAGAAAAAGAGACTCTACTGACGACAAAATTAAAGTTCTAATACAAAATAGAACCCTACTGATGAGCATATTTGTAATGGAAATACAAAAAGGGACTCTACTGACGGTCAAATTTAAAATGTCCATAAAAAAGGGACTCTAATGATGAGCAAATTAAAATGTCAAAACAAAAAGGGACTCTCTACTGATAAGCTAATAAAAATTTCAGTACTGAAAGAGACTCTACTGACGAGCAAAATAACATTCTAATACAAAAAGAGACTCTACTAACGAGCAAATTAAAATTTTATTAAAAAAATAACTCTACTGACGAACAAATTAAGTCACAGTCTAAACGCATTTGCAAATAATTCTGTGCGACATTTTCACTTATACTGTGCTTGACTTGGCGGCATTTTCACATTTTTCAATAGTTTTCATAAAATTTATAAAAACGCTCCTGCATAGTCACATTATAAACGCACTTGCAAAAATTTTTGTACTGGGTTGTCACTTAGACTGCGCTCAGCAGAGGTAGTTTTTCACATTTTTTTAAATTTTTTTAAACTAGTAATTACATTTTTATAATTTATATAAAATTGGAAAAGTGGTCTAGTATAGAAACAGTCTAAACGCACTTGCAAATATATTTGCACCAGGTTTTCACTTAGACTGTGCTTAGTCTTCGTAGTTTTTGCATTTTTAGCCCGAAACTACATTTTTACAATGTATTTTTTTTAGAATTGAAATTAATATCCAAATTTAGATTTTCAAAGAAAAATATTTTTGTATTTCTCCTTAATTTTGATTGCTCGTCAGTAGAGTCCCTTTTTTTCCTTAACTTCTATTGCTTGTCAGTAGAGTTCAGTTCAGTTTTTTGTTTCTGCTTGTACATTAGTAGAGTCATTTTTTATCTTCTACATTTATAATTTATTTGCTCGTCAGTAGAGTCCTTTTTTGTAGATTTGTAGATTAAGTTTGCTCGTCAGTAGAGTCCCTTTTTTAATTCTAGATTAGTTTGCTCATCAGTAGAGCCCTTTTTTAATTCTAGATTAGTTTGCTCATCAGTAGAGTCGTTTTTTAACTTCCCGTAGGGTAAGTTATTGTAATGGGCCGAAAATCGGAATTGAAATTTTTTGCATTTCTCGACGTTTTGAAGGTTTCTGAACATTTTGGCATACTTCAGAAAAAATGGATGTGTGTGTGTGTGTATGTATGTATGGCTACAAATTTCCAGTCACGTTTTCGGGCGCACGGATCAACCGATTTGAATGGTTCAAAAAACATTTGATTCCTATTGATAAAGAGATGTGCTGTTTTTTTTAGCAATTGTGCTGTAGTTTTTAGCAAAGGCAGGTCCAGCAGTTACGGAGAAAAAGAGCAAAGAGTGCAGAAAATAGAAATCGAGTTTTTGAGTGAACGGAGCATCCGATTTGAATGATCTAAAAAACATTCAATTAGTAATGATTGGGAGAAGTGATTATTAGTTGTTGGCAAAGACAGGCCCAGCCATTTCGAAGTTACGGAGCTAAATATGTAAAAAATGGCAGTTTTTGAGAGAACTAAGCGTCCAATTTAAATGATTCAAAGAACTTTCAGCTTGTTTTAACAAAATAATTGATTTTGAAAGAAAAAATTTGTTCCAACTTTTTTTTTTTTTTAGTTTTTTGTATATCGAAAATATTTCAGATTTTATTTTTAATTCTGACTATAGTTCTAATATACTTTAAACAAATAATTTCAACTCTGCAATTCAGTTTATATAATTCTTATAAATATTAGACAATGTTACAATATTTATAATAATCTATTTGAAAACATTCAGTATTCCTCGAACATTCCGTTACGGTACGGGAAGTTCCAGCAATTTGCCTTAAGGCACGATGCCATACGCCCCATTAGTTTATTTCTAGATCAGTTTGCTCGTCAGTAGAGTCCCTTTTTTAATACTAAAAATGCGGACATGAAAAACACAAACACACACACACATCCATTTAGTTTCTGATGTATGCCCTTTAAAAATGTTCAGAAACCTTTAAAACGTCGAGAAAATTTTCGATTTTCGGCCCATTACTATAACTACCATACGGAAAGTTAACAAAATCCTATATCCCTTATCTAGTTTAAATAAACCCTCTATCCTTTACCCCCAGGTATGACCTTCGATACGATCCCCCAAGCGTCACTGGAGGACATGATAGCCCCCCAAACCAACTCCGTGATGCTCCAAAGTTACGACGACACTGCCCTTTGCAGTGCGGCTTTCAAAGTAATGCGCTCGATGGTGAATTCGTGGCTCAGAGATGTCACAATACACAGGAACGTGTTCGCCGATTATCAAGTGATGCATTTCTATCGATGGATACAGTCTTCGAGGGCACTTTTGTACGATCCGGCCCTGCGAAGGGCCCTGAACAATCTGATGAAGAAGCTGTTCTTGCAACTGGTTGCGGAGTTTCAGCGACTCGGGGCCGATATTGTGTATGCTGATTTTAATAAGATTATTATATGCACAGGTAATAATAATAATAAACTAGTTGGTATTGGTATTTAGCCTTGAGGCAATTTACATGAACTTCCCGATATGTGTAAATAATCGACTTAATCAAAAAAAAAAAAATTAATTTATAAGTGATTAGAAGTATTCCGAGTGGATTTATTACACATGATTGAAAACGAACTTTGACTCCCTTTTTTTTATTTCTAGTTCAAGTTTGGTCGTCAGTAGAGTCCCTTTTTTAATACTAGATTCGTTTGCTCGTCAGTAGAGTCCCTTTTGTTAATTCTAGATTAAGTTTGCTCGTCAGTAGAGTCCCTTTTGTTAATTCTAGATTAAGTTTGCTCGTCAGTAGAGTCTCTTTTTTAGATTCTAGATTAGTGCGCTCGTCCGTAGAGTCCATTTTAATTCTAAATTAAATTTGCTTGTCAGTAGAGTCCCTTTTTTAACTCTAAATTAAATTTGCTCGTCAGTAGAGTACCTTTTTTAATTCTAAATTAGTGTGCTCGTCAGTAGAGTCTCTTTTTTAGATTCTAGATTAGTGCGCTCGTCCGTAGAGTCCATTTTAATTCTAAATTAAATTTGCTTGTCAGTAGAGTCCCTTTTTTAATTCTAAATTAAATTTGCTCGTCAGTAGAGTCCCTTTTTTAATTTCTAGATTAGTTTGCTCGTCAGTAGAGTCCATTTTTTAATACCAGATTAAGAACATCCCGTACCAAAAATTATTATTTTTTTAAAAACAATTAACATTTTTGAAAAAATTTTACTTCGAAAAAATTAGATTTTTGAGAAACTAAGAATTTGACAAAAAATTACTTTTTTTTTTAAAAAAAATGTTTTCTTCATTTTGACATATTTTGGAAATTCAGAACTTTTTTTCAAAGCAATCGTACTGCTTTAACTGCATTGAGACAAAATGTCAAAGCGCCTAAGCGCCGCGTCGCCGTCTAAAGAATAAACATTGGAACGGAACCCATAGAAATGCAAACAAAATTTATACTTATTGTTAAAATCTCTATAAAATATCTGATAATTTGATGTGCATATGTCTAATGATCATTTTTAACCGCCGAATGGCATTTCTTTTACTTTTTTCGGTAGATCTCCGAAACCGCTAGACCTGCCTTTATAAAAATTTGATCAGTTCTTTATCTTGTCAATACACAAGTCAAATGTTTTTTGAATTATTAAAATCGGACGCTCCGTTCTCTTAAAAACTGAGGTACCGTTTTTGGCACTTTTTGCCCCGTATCTTCGGAACGGCTAGACCTGCCTTCGCCAAAAACTAATCAGCACGTCTCCTTATCAATACGAATCGAATGTTTTTTGAATTATTCAAATCGGTTGATCCGTGTTCCCGAAATCGTCGACGAAAATTTGTATCCGCACACACACGCACACACACACACACATACACACACACACATACATCCATTTTTTCTAAGATATGCCAAAATATTCAGAAACCTCTGAAACGTAAAGATATATAAAAATTTTCATTTTCGATTTTTTTGCAATTACTATAACTTACCCTTTAAAGCAGTTCTACATTTAACATTGAATAGCAAAGGATAGAAAATTATTAAAAGGACTCTACTGACGAGCAAAAGGTTAAAAAATTATTAAAAGGGGACTCTATTGACAAGCAAATGAATAGAAAATTATTAAAAGGACTCTACTGATGAACAAAAGCCAAAATAAACAAAAAGGGACTCTACTGACGAGCAAAAGCTAAAATATACAAAAAGGGACTCTACTGACGAGCCAACTAATCTAGAATTAAAAAAGAAACTCTACTGACGAGCAAACTAATCTAGAATTTAAAAAAGGAACTCTACTGACGAGCAAACTAATCTAGTATTAAAAGAAGGACTCTACTGACGAGCAAACTTAATCTAGTATTAAAAAAGGGACTCTACCGACGAGCAAATTAATTTAGAATTAAAAAGGGGACTCTACTGACGAGCAAACTAATCTAGTATTAAAAAAGGGACTCTACTAACGAGCAAAAGTATAGAAAATTATTAAAAGAACTCTACTGACGGACAAAAGCTGATATATATATATATATATATATATATATATATATATATATAATAGAGTTCCATTTTTTGTATGTTTTCTATCTTTTTGCACGTTAAATTAACATTTAGCATCGCTCATATTATAAATGTGAATGCATTTTGGCGTGAAGAGTTTAAATTTAAAAAGCAGCAATTATTATTTTTAGGTAAACGGTAAATATTAGTATATTATATTAAAAAATTGTAGACTTAGGTACAGGACAACGTCTGTCGGGTCATCTACTATAATTAAAATAATTGACCACAAATCATATATTTCCTTTACCATACTTCTGCTTCCAGGTCATTTCTTTTACACCCGTTTAAGTTAAATAAACAATTAGTATAAAATCTTTCAGAGATAATTGTTATAAAATCTCTCACTAATGGTACATTAGTGGAATCATGTAAGAATTTTGTGCTAATATAATGCATTGAACTGTAATTGTGTGGTTGTTTGGATCACTTCTGAGATTATGGGAGGTTATTTGGTAGCTGGAGCTGAGCGGTTGATAAGATAAAAACACTGGTTCTTGGTTGATCTTGATATTTTATTGTTTACTATTTTTTTACAATTAAATAATTTGTTCGATAACCTCTTGGTTATCGATGATCAGAGACTACATTTTTTTAAGTATGTAAACAGTAAGCCTGACTTGACTCCTGATTTCTGACTTCTGATTTCTGACTGACTAACTAAATCTTAACTACTTCTTATATACTAAATAATTGTAAACAAAACGTGATTCCAAAATCTAACAGCAAGGCCGGAAGAACTTCGGATAACCTTCAAATAGCACGTAGTGCTTTAAGAAAAACAATAAATAATAAATTATATTTGTGATTACAGAATAGCATATTTATTGGATTCCTTGCTTTGGCCTATAACAAATCTTAATAAAATATTTTGTACTGATTGTAGTTTCTTAATATTATGTTTGTTATACACCTCAAGTATTAATATTTTTGATTCTCTAGAAATTGTTTACAATATACCTTACTTAGCAAAACGATGTTTACCGGGTCATCTACTATAATAATAATAATTCACCATAAATCAAAGATTTCTTTTTCCTTTTCCTTTCTTATTTAAAATTAACACCGTTGTTTTCTTATCTTTTATTAAGGTAAAAGAAAAGTCTCCGATGCCATCGGATACGTCGATTTCGTCGTCCAGAGCATCAGGAATAAAGAATTATTTCATAGTATAGATTTATCCTATCAGCAATGCTGGGATTTCCTTCTATGGATGGACGCTGCCAATTTTTCGGGGGTTCGAGGAAAATTACCAAGTGGTTTGGTGAATAATACAGAACTCGAAATGGGGACTGCTGAAAATGATGATGAGGATGATGAAGCGGTAAGATTAGAGTATTTGCTGGTGATTTTGAAGAGTTTTTAATACTAGATTAAGTTTGCTCGTCAGTAGAGTCCCTTTTTTAGTACTAGATTAAGTTTGCCCGTCAGTAGAGTCCCTTTTTTGATTCTAGTTCAAGTTTGCTCGTCAGTAGAGTCCCTTTTATTAATTCTAGATTAAATTTGCTCGTCGGTAGAGTTTCTTTTTTAATTCGAGATTAAGTTTGCTCGTCAGTAGAGTCCATTTTTTAATTCTAGATTACATTTGCTCGTCAGTAGAGTTTTTTTTTTTTTTTGTAGATTAATTATGCTCGTCAGTAGAGTCCCTTTTTAAATACTAGATTAGGTTTGCTCGTCAGTAGAGTCCCTTTTTCAATTCCAGATTAGTTTTGCTCCGTCAGTAGAGTCTCTTTTATTAATTCTAGATTAATTATGCTCGTCAGTAGATTTCCTTTTTCATTCTAGATTAAGTTTGCTCGTCAGTAGAGTCCCGTTTTCATTCTAGATTAGTTTGCTCGTCAGTAGAACCCCCTTTTTAATTCTAGATTAGTTTGCTCGTCAGTAGAGTCCCTTTTTTAATTCTAGATTAGTTTGCTCGACAGTAGAGTCCCTTTTTTATCTTCTAGATTTATAATTAATTTGCTCGTCAGTAGAGTCCTTTTTTATCTTCTAGATTTATATTTTATTTGCTCGTCAGTAGAATCTTTTTTTTATCTTCTAGATTTATAATTAATTTGCTCGTCAGTAGAGTCCTTTTTTATCTTCTAGATTTATATTTTATTTGCTCGTCAGTAGAATCCTTTTTTGTCTTCTAGATTTATATTTTATTTGCTCGTCAGTAGAGTCCTTTTTTTGTCTTCTAGATTTATAATTTATTTGCTTGCCAGTATGGTCCTTTTTTAAGTTCAAGATTTCTCAATTCAACTTGTTGGAGGTTGCAATAGAAGTTTCATGACTGTTTTAATCGACAAACGATATAAATATATATATATATATATATATATATATATATATATATATATATTATTTTAGAAATACGAACAAACAACACCTTTTTTTGCACTAATTTATTAAATAATAATTTTCACAAACGTTTCGAGACTAGGTTTGTCTCATCATCAGTGTGTTATAATTAAAATTTAAAATATGTAAACCTAAATTAGTATTATGTGTTATCCGTTACAAATCGTTCGATATAATGTTTTATATTTGGTTTATTTTACGTAGGATTAATATTGACGACACTATGTGTTATCATATTGATCGTTTATAAAATGTGATTGGTATTTTTGTATTTACAATTGAAAAGAAAGGTTTCAAGAATTATAATTTTGGCAAATTAGACTAGGGAGAAACAAAAGCGAGATCCGATCTGACTTGAATTTATTTTGTTTCCTCCGTGCTGTCACTATATGAGCCTATCTGTCCAGTAGATATATATATATACAAGTCAGACATTTAACACAACGTTCTCCAAATCGTTCTTTCTTAATAAAAACATTCATAATCATCACAAATCTTCACTCTCCCTTAAAAATTCTAACTAATCCTCTATCTTTTACCCTTTATCCCTTTTAGCAAGACCTAGACATGAACTGGAACATAGCAGAAGGCCTACCAGCCGACCTCAATTGTCGCGAGCACTTCGAAGCCCTAATGCTAAGATACATGGAAGAACTGGCGACTATCAACAGAGAACTACCGGACAACACGATACAAAGCAGTCACAATGTCAGTCTCGATGCCGCCATGAACGTTTCGAAAGCCGTCACCAATTTATCCTTCATGGCCCTTGGGGCTGTTCAGAAAATGCACAAATTGAGACTGAAGAAGGAAAAGATGACCTCGAATCCTGCTCTGGAGTACGCCAAGGCGGTTCATAAGGTGCTGTCGATTGATACGAGGACTGAGGAAGAGGTAAGGGGATGATAGAGGGTTGTGGGTATAAATATAAATATATAAATATAACTAGTGGTGTATGGCATCGTGCCTTAGAGCAAATTGCTGGTACTTCCCGTACCGTATTGAGATGTTAAAGAAATTTTAAACGTTTTCATATAGATTATTGTAAATACTGTTGTAACTTTCATTATTTTTGCTATCTTGTTATATCTGAGCAAATCAAATGTAAATTATAAATAAACAAATTTATCTCCAGAACATTAACAATCGTCATTTCATTTCGAATTCAATTTCAAAAGAAAAATAGTTGTCCAAATTTGCACAAAATTGAAAAAGTGCTCCCGTATAGTCACAGTCTAAACGCATTTGCAAATAATTATGTGCGACATTTTCACTTATACTGTGCTTAGCTTGGCAACATTTTCACATTTTTCAATAGTCTAGCCCAAAATTACATTTTTATGATTTATTTTCTTAGAATTGAAATTGATCCAAATTTAGATTTTCAAAGAAAAATATTTTTTGGATATTACATAAAAATTGAGAAATTTCTTCTCATTGTCACAATAAATTATAAATCTAGAAGACAAAATAAGGACTCTACTGACGAACAAATAAATTATAAATCTAGAAGACAAAATAAGGACTTTACTGACAAGCAAATAAATTATGAATCTGGAAGACAAAAAAGGACTCTACTGACGAGCAAATTAAAATGCCAATACAAAATAGAACTCTACTGACGATCAAATTTAAAATGTCCATAAAAAAGGGACTCTACTGACGACTAATTATACAAAAAGGGACTCTACTGACGAGCAAATTAAAATGTCAAAACAAAAGGGGACTCTACTGACAAGCTAATTTAAAATTCTAATACAAAAGGGACTTTGATGATTGATGAAAATTTTAATACAAAAAGGGGCTCTACTGACGAGCTAATAAAAATTTCAGTACAAAAAGAGACTCTACTGACCAGCAAAATAAAATTTTATTAGAAAAAGGACTCTACTGACGAACAAATTAAGTCACAGTTTAAACGCACTTGCAAATAATTCTGTGCGACATTTTCACTTATACTGTGCTTAGCTTGGCGGCATTTTCACATTTTTCAATAGTTTTCGTTTTCACAAAATTGGAAAAGTGTTCCAATACAGAAACAGTCTAAACGCACTTGAGTAAACATTTGTACCAGAGTGGCTTAGACTGTGCTTAGTCTGGGTAATTTTTTGAATTTTTGTATTTAGTATTTTTCATCATCAACTGTATTTCACCAGGCATGAAAATAAAAAGGACTCTACTGACAAGCAAACTATATTTTGCATTATATGAACTGACGAACAAACTGAAATACTCGTCTGCTCGTCAGTAGTCTTTTTTTAAATTCTATATTAGTTTGCTCGTCGGTAGAGTCCCTTTTTTAAATTCTAGATTAAGTTTGCTCGTCAGTAGAGTCCCTTTTTTAATTCTAGATTAGTTTGCTCGTTAGTAGAATCCTTTTTTTAATTTTAGATTACATTTGCTCGTCAGTAGAGTCCCTTTTTTAATTCTAAATTAAGTTTGCTCGTCAGTAGAGTCCTTTTTATCTCTTTGTATTTTTATTTGCTCGTCAGTAGAGTCCCTTTTTCTCTTTGTATTTTTATTTGCTCGTCAGTAGAGCCCCTTTTTTGTAATATTTTCATTATGCTTGTCAGTAGAGTTTCTTTTTCTTACAATATTTTTAATTTGCTCGTCAGTAGAGTCCCTTTTTCTTTCAAAACGTTTTAAGCAAAATTTTGCTTGTCAGTAGAGTCCCTTTTCCTGATATTTTTATTTGCTTGTCAGTAGAGTTCTTTTCCCCGTAATTACAAACAGAATGTTTTTTAGATCATTCAAATCCGATACTCAGTTCTCTCAAAAACTCGATTTTTATTTTCTGCGCTCTTTGCTCCGTATCTACGTAACGGCAGGACCTGCCTTTGCCAAAACTAATCAGCACATCTTTCTATCAATAGGAATAGAATTTTTTTCCTGCACATCCATTTAGTTTCTGAGGTATGCCAGTGAAAATGTTCCTTGTACCTTCAAAACATCGATAAATGCAAAAATTTTCATTTTCGATTTTCGGCCCATTACTATAACTACCCTACGGGAAGCTAAAAATATATATAAATATAAATATATTAGGGTTGTATGTTTTGGTTTGTTTTCAGGTTGAGACTCTACATCATAATATGTTGCGACTAATTGGTGTCGGCGATTTTAGTGATCGTGCCATTTGGACGAATCCTTGTGACTCCTTTGTACTTCGCGAGATCATTTGCAAGACTTGCAACCATTGTCGGGATGTCGATCTTTGCCGGGACAAACATCGGGCCATGAAGGACGACTTGTGAGTAACCATAAATAAAATATAAATTATCATAGACTACATTGGCTGCTAGTCCTCATATGTGTTCTTGTCTGAGCGAACGTTGCCGACGACAATCGCGGACTCTCCCGATTTAGCAAATGTCACACGTCTTCATTAATTAATTCATCGATGTTCTCTCGAAAAGTGCTGAATCAATTTAAACTAGTGGGGTGGGTGGCATCGTGCCTTAAGGCAAATTGCTGGAACTTCCCGTACCGTAACGAAATGTTGGAGGAATATTGAATGTTTTCAAATAGATTATTATAAATATTGTAACATTGTCTAATATTTATAAATATTATATAAACTGAATTGCAGAGTTGAAATTATTTGTAAAGTATATTAGAACTATAGTCAGAATTAAAAATAAAATCTGAAATATTTTCGATATACAAAAAAATTAAAAAAAAAAAAAAAGTTGGAACAAATTTTTTTTTCCAAAATCAATTATTTTGTTAAGACAAGCAGAAAGTTCTTTGAATCATTTAAATCGGACGCTTAGTTCTCTCAAAAACTGCCATTTTTTACATATTTAGCTCCGTATCTTCAAAATGGCTGGGCCTGCCTTTGCCAAAAACTAATAAACACTTCTCCCAATCATTACTAATTGAATGTTTTTTAGATGATTCAAATCGGATACTCCGTTCTCCAAAATTCGATTTCTATTTTCTGCACTCTTTGCTCCGTATCTCCGAAACGGCTGGACCTGCCTTTGCCAAAAACTAATCAGCTCTTTTCCCTATCAATAGGAATTGAATGCTTTTTGAACCATTCAAATCGGTTGATCCGTGCGCCCTAAAACGTGACTGGAAATTTGTATCCGTACATACATACACACACACACACACATACACACACACACACATCCATTTTTTCTGAGGTATGCCAAAACGTTCAGAAACCTTCAAAACGTCGAGAAATGTTAAAATTTTCAATTCCGATTTTCGGCCCATTACAATAACTTACCCTACGGGAAGTTAAAAATTCAAAAACAATTTTTATGTAACTCGATAAGGGACGTCCATTGATCACGTGATCGTTTAAGAATTTTTGGACTGTCCACAGTTTTTGAAGTAAAACTTCTCTAGGCGCGACTAGGGTGTAAATCCGTACAAATAAGATAAGAGTCGAGTGCCAATGATTCGTCATTCGCTCTTGACGATATCATTTCTATACGGGTCGATCAGTAGAGTCATTTCTAATTTTCAAGTTGTTTCTCAGAGACAGAGTAAGATATATGAGTACGATGTGACCACCAAATTTAAGCAATTACCTTTTTAAATGTAAATTTTTGATAAAAGGACAAGAGATACCAATTTTTTGTTGTTAATAAAAGTTATAGATAATTTAATTGGCTATAAATTTGCTGAATATTGCAAAATGGTGGGACATTTCGTTTTGAAGTTATGAATAATTAAATAAAAATCGAGCTGGTCCAAAAGTGTGAAGCAAGATATACTGATGCAACCTCCAAAATTTAACAACAACCTGTTTCATTGCAAATTTTGGGTAAAAGGATAAGAGATACAAAATTTTGTTGTTACTAAAAGTTATAGATAATTTAATTGGTTATAAATTTGTTAAATATTGCAAAACACTCGGACAATTAGGTTAGAAATTATAAATAAATAAATAAATAAATATCGAACCGGTCCAAAAGTATGAAGCTCATGATTTTGAGAACCAATTTATTTGTCAGCAGAGACCCTTCTTATCTTCTGAATTTATGAGATTAAAAATCAATTAGATCGTCAGTAGAGCCCCTTCTAAATTGTTTTTTAATTTGCTTGTCAGTAGAGTCCTTTTTTATTTTCAGGATTGTATTTCAGTTTGCTCGTTAGTAGAGTTCCTTTTATCCTCTAAGTTATTTTTTAATTTTCTCGTCAGTAGAGTCCTTTTTCGTGTCTTTTAAAACACAATTTGCTCGACAGTAGAGTCCTTTTTTCATCATAGGGTTGTACTTCAGTTTGCTCGTCGGTAGAGTCCTTTTTTATTTTTATATATTGCAATATACGTTTCCTCGCTTTTTCTTATTAGAGCAAAAGCTAGGAAATTATTTAAAAAAACTCTACTCTACTGGGATTAAGGGATTAAGGGACTCTACTGACGAGCAAACTAATCTAGAATTAAAAAAGGGACTCTACTGACGAGCAAACTAATCCAGAATTAAAAAAGGGACTCTACTGACGAGCAAACTAATCTAGAATTAAAAAGGGGACTGTACTGACGAGCTAAAGCTAAAATATACAAAAAGGGACTCTTCTGACGAGCAAACTAAACTAGAATTAAAAAAGGGACTCTACTGACGAGCAAAAAATAAAATATATAGAAAAGGTTATGGTATGGCCGTGTACTGAACGTAAGTTTATTGATTAGAAATTATTTCTATATTATTCGTAAATAAAAAGGGACTCTACTGACGACCAAACTTAAAATGAAAAAAGGAGGGAAACTCTACTGACGAGAAAAATAAAAATAAAATTCAAAGTGATGATAAAATTAAAATTAAAGGTAAAAGGGACTATACTGACGAGCATACTGTAAGGGACTCTACTGACGAGCATGTAAAAATAAAATTAAAAAGGGACTCTACTGACAAGCAATACCAGAAATAAAATCAAAAATGGACTTGTAGTCTATAAAATCTTTGAAGTTATGGTGATGGAGAATATTTTTTAGACAGGACAAATATTACAGCTGTTCAAAGAATGAGATTATATCGCCAGCGAAATAGTAAAAAAAATACAAACAGTAAATGAATGTATGTTAATTTTAATTACATGAAGTTCTTCAAACAAAATTATTACATGATGAGTGAAGTTGCGAATATCATACAATTTATTAATCAGCAATTATTTCATTTCTCTAACGAAGGTTCATTTCTAAACGCTAATTATAATGACAAACCGATCGTGTCGCATTTGAAGTACGACTTTAATTACATTATTGTTTTTAATATTATACATATTTTTAATGCTATTATAAATATATAATTTATAATTTATCATTATATAAATGTGTATAATGGTTGATGACACTAATAAATGTGTGCATCACAAGTGTTACCATATTACTAATAAACATTATTCAAAATTGTTATATGATGTATTTATTTTCACTTAAATGCCATCTTGTACAGTAGCAAAAAAGTTTTACTTCAATCGCTTGTTAACCTCACTCGCCTTAATTGACTTGCGGACTATCTAAATGTTAATGTTAAAAGCTAAAACTTTTAGAGAATTTCCTTTTATTAATTTGGAAACATTTGAACCCTTGGGAGCAAAGAAATTCGAAAACATCCATATTAAGGACCACCCATAAGTCTATTACGATACGAAAATTACGTACTGAAAATTTTCTGGAAATATTTTTTTTTGGCTAAACCATGTTTGTCAGGCCAGCTCTTATATATATATATATATATATATATATATATATATATATATATATATATATATATATATATATATATATATAATTTGATTTTTCACAACTAGCTTGTATGTAACATTATTTTTACAAATAGTGTTATCACAGATGGCGCAAGAATTTAATGTTAAGAAAAATATACGAAACTTTTTATTGAAAAATTGGATGTGTGTCTGTATTTATGTATGTATGTGTGGATACAATTTTTTGAAACCAATTTCTTTTTTATTTTATTTTATTATTTCTATTTCTTTTCCCAGGCCCGTCTGGTTATGCGCCAACTGCCTCGTGGCCTACACCACCGAGTACATCGAGATAAAACTCTTAGACATTTTCCAGAGGAAAATAATGTCCTACGCCCTACAAGATCTGATTTGTTCGAAATGTCGGGAAATCAAAAGGGAAAATTTGGCAAAACACTGTTCGTGTGCCGGAGAATTCCAAAGTCTTCTGTCGCGAAAGGATTTCGAAAATTGTATGAAGACTTTGAAGAAGATCGCTGTCGAGTATCAGATGGAATTATTGTTGGAGACTGTTGACAAATTTTAAAGGGAGTAAAATGAATTATGATTGTAAATGGATGTATTGTTATTTATTTGTATGATTAGATTAAAGTTTTTTTTTAAATACACGCGAGTTTTTTTTTCATCTTTCACGTTTATAATAATTTGCTCGTCAGTAGAGTCCCTTGTTAATATTTCAGTTTGCTCGTCAGTAGTGTCCCTTTTTTTAATTCTAAATTAAGTTTGCTCGTCAGTAGAGTCTCTTTTTTAATTCTAGATTAGTTTGCTCGTCAGTAGAGTCTCTTTTTTAATTCTAGATTAAGTTTGCTCATCAATAGAGTCCCTTTTTAAATTTTTTAGTTTAAAATTAAGTTTGCTCGTCAGTCTTTTTCAAATTTTTAGTTTAATATTAAATGTGCTCGTCAGTAGAGTCCCTTTTTTAATTCTAGATTACGTTTGATCGTCAGTAGGGTCTCTTTTTTAATTCTAGATTAAGTTTGCTCGTCAATAGAGTCCCTTTTTTAATTTTTTAGTTTAAAATTAAGTTTGCTCGTCAGTAGAGTTTCTTTTTCAAATTTTTAGTTTAATATTAAATTTGCTCGTCAGTAGAGTTCCTTTTTTACTTCTAGATTACGTTTGCTCATCAGTAGAGTCTTTCTAATTCTAGATTAAGTTTGCTCGTCAGTAGAGTCCCTTTTTTAATTCTAGATTTGTTTGCTCGTCAGTAGAGTACTTTTTTTATTTCCTTAAATTTACTATACTTTCTTCCCCATCTTCTAGGTTGATGAAATGATTTGCTCGTCAGTAGAGTCCTTTGTAAATTTTTTTTGGTTTAAAATTTAAATTGCTTGTCAGTAGAGTTCCTTTATTTTTTAACTTAAGTTAACTTTTAACACGTAGGGCAAGTTATAGTAAACGCAAAAAAATCGAAAATGAAAATTTATATATATCTTCATGTTTCAGAGGTTTCTGAATATTTTGGCATACCTTAGAAAAAATGGATGTATGTGTGTGTGTGTATGTGCGTGCATGTGTGTGTCTTCGGATACAAATTTTCGTCGACGATTTCGGCAACACGGATCAACCGATTTGAATAATTCAAAAAACAATCGATTCGTATTGATAAAGAGACGTGCGTCGCCGTCTAACGCGTAAACATTGGTACGGAACCCATAGGAATGTAAACAAAATTTATACTTATTGTTAAAATTTCTATAAAATATCTGATAATTTGATGTGCATATGTCTAATGATCATTTTTGACTGCCAAATGGCTCATTTTTTCCTCTGTATCTCCAAAGTCGTTCGACCTGCCTTTCCAAAAATCTGAACAGTTCTTCATTTAGTCAATATAAATAAAATGTTTTTTGAATTATTCAAATCGGACGCTCCGTTCTCTTAAAAACTGAGTTACCGTTTTCGGCACTTTTTGCCCCGTATCTTCGGAACGGCTAGACCTGCCTTTGTCAAAAACTAATCGGCACGTCTCCTTATCAGTGGGTATCGAATGTTTTTTGAATTATTGAAATCGGTTGACCCGTGTTCCCGAAATTGTAAACGAAAATTTGTATCCGCACACAAACACAATCATCCATTTTTTCTAAGGTATGCCAAAATGTTCAGAAACTTCTGAAAAGTAAAGATATGCAAAAATTTTCATTTTCGATTTTTTGCGACCAAATAACTAACAACCAATAATTACCAGACTACTTAACTAACAAATTACTAACCAAAACAAATAATTACCAAAATAACTAACAAATAAATAATTAACAACCATTAATAAAGAATTACCAGACTACACAAAACAAAGCAAGCCCGAAGTTACTATGGACGTTTCCTTTATGGTAAATTATTATTTACACCAAATTTTACTTCTTTGGTTGAAATAAAATCATATTGTATATGTGAAATAAATTCATTCAAATGTCAAACATATGGAAGAATTAAATCAATTTTTTTCTGTGAGGTGATATAAACATTGTAAAATATTATAGGCCTGCGAAAAGTGGTTTAATTATAAAAGTTTGGAATAAGGAGCCATGCTCTTAGGACATGCATTACATGAATACATATAATATATTCCATTCTGTATTCTGTACTGATTTATTTTCTCAAAAATTTCAATTTAAATAGTTATTGGTCTTTGTTATCTAATCAAAAATAATTTTTTTTACATATCTTTACGTTTCAGGGATTTCTGAACATTTTGCCCTCCCTTGGAAAAATTTAAAAAATGTCAAAAATCAATTTTTTTCAGAGTACTAAAAGAAAATTGAATCAGACACGATATAAATAGTCAAAAAGAACACTTTAAAATATTATAGGCCTACGGGATAAAAATGATGAACTACTAAAAATAATAAAAAATATAAATAAATGTAATGAATAAATTAAATAATTGATAAATCTGTCTAAGTGCCTACCTAGTAAAACTTAATGTCAACTTATTTACTTTTGTACTTGGCTACCTGTCCACCCTTATACATTACATTTTTACCTGAATATTTGTTTATCTTCCTATTTATCTATTAAATTAATTAAATAAATAAATTGTATAAAAATTGGGCCTTGTTATAATAATAACATTGTGGCTATAATAATAACATAATGGCTTGTAAAATAAATAAATAAATACATGTTATTTATAAAAGTACATTAAAGACATTCACCTTGTATGTCCTACTAAATCTTTTATTGCAAAGTAGCTAAATCTCAATTCTTATTGTTTTATTTACACATATCTGCAAGTTTATGCCACTTACAACTAATTTTTTTAAATACACTGGGGCCTCGCTTTACGGCCTAGATACGTTCCGCAAAACTTGGCCGTAAAGCGAAAAGCCGTATGACGAATCAATTATTCTAATACGTATTCATACAAATTCAATGGGATCGGTTCCAAATTTAATAAATATATAATATGGTTTATGCATTTATGGTTTATGCAAAATGCATTTTATTTTTTTATTTTGTTTAAATTATAAACATATTTAACAAGAACATAAATTTTACATAAAATAAAAAACTTCAAAAACATTCCATAATTTTTAAATAAAAATGAAACAACTAAAACCTACAGATCACTGTCACCATCATTTTGCGCTGGTGGTTTGAAAAATTTGTCTAAAGTTGTTTGTTTTGCCTTCTTGTCTATTTCTTCCTCTAATGATCTATAACAGCTAATGGCTGAGTTAATTCCTCTAGACACATTAGCGTTATGTTCAACGTCCGGATCGTTTTCAAGGAGGATGTTTATTCCTTGTTCAAAATATGAAAAAGCGCTCGACATGATTTTTGATGTTAGCTGTTTGGATACAACAGATTCCGTATCTTCATCATATGCCGGCACTGCTTGCAACTGAATGAGTTCCTCATATGAAAGGGGTTCCCTATCAGCTGTAAGTAGATCCAGTACAACAGATTCGTTTAAATCTTCAAAACCGAGATAATGTGCTAAATCCAAAATGTTTTGTCTAACTTCAGGAAGGATATTAACTTCTGCATCGGTATTTTTTATACATTCTGGCCATATTTTTTTTTCCAAACATGGTTCATTGTTGTCGATTTCAATTTCTTCCAGGATTCACTAATGTTCTCAACAGCATCCTTTATATTATAGTTTTTCCAAAACGTTTGAAACTTTGAAACGTAAAGATATATAAAAATTTTCATTTACGATTTTTTTGCGATTACTGTAACTTGCCCTACGCGAAGTTAAAAAAGCCGTTATAGCAAAACATTTTAGGCCGTATATCGAAAACGTTCCTTAATTAAAGAGGGCCGTTATAGCGAAAGGCCGTATAAAGAGCGGCCGTATAGCGAGGCCTGGGTGTATTTAAATGTTATCTGCTCTGAAGTTGGTCAGGTCACAACCAGTCAGGTTTTATTATCATCTGTGGTAATCCAAAATGTGTTTTTGTACAGGTTAAAGGTCAGAGGTATTATTTAGTTTAGTTGTTTTTGTGTAATTGTAAGAAAGTGTTCAATTGTTAAAAGAAGGTGCTTAGTGCAAAATTAAAGGATATAAGTAATTGGTAAGTGTTAAATATATACTTAATATATATATATATATATATACGATTATATATATATATATATATATATATATATATATATATAAGTAAGTTCTAATGGGACAATACATGAAAGAATAAAAAGCAAATACAAATTAATTTTTAATTTAGATATGCCTTGGATATTGCAAAGTACACAAGTTGTGGCAGAAATTACTTAACTTTACTCACATTTTTGTCAAATAAAACTATCATTTTCATTTTTACATCATACAAAAAATGATAAAAAAATTCATGGTGTTGACAAGTTAGTTGTATAAATGTTAGTGCTAATTTCTAGTCTTGTGTACACATCTTTAGATGTAACCTACCAATGTTAATATTCACTGATGATGACATTAAATTGAATGTCAAAACGTTTGGAATTAAAGATTAATTTATTAATCTTTGCTTTTTATTCTTTGATGTATCGCCCCACAAGAACTTACTCATATATCTCAACATCAAAATTAACTACTAAATCATATATATATATATATATATATATATATATATATATATAAATATATATATATAAATATATATTCAATAGATAAGTCCTGGATTTTTTCAATATATTGATTGTTTCTTTTCCGAACAGTAAATCCAATAATAAAAAACAATTTGTTTGAAGATGTTTAATACGACGTTTCGGAACTAGGTACGTTCCATCATCAGGTTTATTCTGTAATAATTTATATATCGATATTACTAATATATTTTGTTAAAAACACTCGTTTCTTCGAGAATATTTGTAAATGTTTTTGACTTCGCAAGACTTTGATATATATATATATATATATATATATATATATATATATATATATATATATGCTGAAAAGTAACTCATAAATTCATTTTTTGATCAAATCTTTTTTAGTGAAAAAGTGCTAATGTATTTTCAACCATACAGGTAATTAATTCAATTTTGTCATTAACTTTTTCTTAAAACTTTTCAAACCCTTCAAATTTTTTTATATACACATATATGTAATTTTTATAACAAAACCACTTTTCATAGGCCTATAATATTTTACTTTGTTCATTACTACCAATAATTCTATTTCAGTGCATTTGTTTTTGAAAAATATGAAAAAAAAATTATTTAATTCAAATAGCTCTATTTTTTCTTGAACTAAACTAAATTATAATCTTACTCATAAATAATGTTTTTTTCATACATTTTTTTAATAACACTTTAAAATAGTGCTTCAAAAGTACCTTGAGTAGTATTTTCGCTTCAACCCTATATTTTTTTTATTAAAATCTAATTTAGATTTGTTTAAGCTGCAACAAAATAAGAATTTCTATTTACTTCTATAATAAAAAGATCTAAATTATTAGAAAACGTACAAAACTTTTTATTAATATCAGCAAATCAACAAAACTAATTTTGCACATTTCATATAATGCATAATTAAGGGAATAAATCTTGAAAATTACAAGTAAATTTTGTAATAAGTCAAAATCTAAAATAAACTTAATTCCTTAAACTTAAATTAACAAAAATAAATTCATATTATAAGCAAAAATTAACAGTCCTTAAACCTAATGAGGTACTATTTCATTTTATAAATTCATATTTCATATCACAGAAATTAAATGAAATCAAATTTATAAAATATTTTTCTTACAAAACTAAATTACATGAAATTTGGAACATGCACTACTTACGTTACGCAACATAAATGTAATATTCTAAAGTAACCTAACCTAATAGTAACCTAACCTAATTAACTAAATTACATGAAATTAAGGCTTGCACTATGTTACTATAGTAACTTAATATCATTTCTGTTTCAAAAATAAAATGATATCAACTTATAAAGTATTTAAACTCTTACAAAACTAAATTACATAAAATTCGAACCTGCACTAGTTATGTTATGCAACATAAACGTAACCTAATATCATTTCTGTTACTTTAAATCTTACAAAACTAAATTACATGAAATTCGAACCTGCACTAGTTATGTTATGCAACATAAACGTAACCTAATATCATTTGTGTTACTTTAAAATTTACAAAACTAAATTACATGAAATTTAGGCCTGCCTTACTTATGTTATGTAACATAAACGTAACATAATATCGTTTCTGTTACAGAAATTTAATGGGATCATAAACTTATAAAATATATTTTAAACCTTACAAAACTAAATTACATGAAATTGAACTTGTACTTATATTACGCAACATAAACGTAAACTAATATCATTTCTGTTACTTTAAAATTTACAAAACTAAATTACATGAAACCGAGGCTTGCACTACTTATGTTATGAAACATAAACGAAACTTAGGGACCAATTCTAGCATAAAATAGACCAATGGTATGGCAAGGCTATATTTTGTTCCAGTTTTCATACAAAATGCCATTAAAGACTGTCTAGGAATAGGATTTTAACAGTTTTTAGTACCACTTTATATGAAAACTGCTACATAACACAGCCTTGCCATAACATTAGTCTATTTTATGGCAGAATCACCCCCTTGATATCATTTCTGTTACAGAAATTAAATGAGATCAACTTATAAAATATTTTTCTTACAAAACTAAATTACATGAAATTTTGAATATGCACCTTCTTATGTTATGCAACATAAACGTAACCTAATATAATTTCTGTTACTTTAAATTTCATAATACTAAATTACATGAAACTGGGGCCTACACTAGTTATGTTATGTAACATAAACGTAACCTAATATCATTTCTGTTACTTTAAATTTCACAAAACTAAATTACATGAAATTGAACTTATACTTATGTTACGCAACATAAACGTAACTTAATATCATTTCTGATACTTTAAATTTTATAATACTAAATTACATGAAACCGAGGCTTGCATTACTTATGTTATGTAACATAAACGTAACCTAATATCATTTCTGTAACCAAAATTAAACGAGATCATCTTATAAAATATTTTAAGTCTTACAAAACTAAATTACATGAAGTTAAGAATCAGTATACTTATGTTATGCAACATAAACGTAATTTAGTATAATTTCTGTTACATTAACGTAACGTTACATTATGCTGACGAAAAAGAAATATCTATCAACCTTTTTACTTATGTTACCTATTTTGGAGATGAAATAATTAAAAAAATACATAATAATTTGCAATGTTTTTTGCAAAATAAAAGTGAATCTTTACGTAACAATAACGTAACAAATAAGTAACACTTGTTTTCAAATATTATGTAAAGTTTTTTACTTATGTTACTTTTTAAGGAGATGAAATAATTAAAAAAAAAATTCTCATTAGTTTTAATATACGAAATAATTTGTAATGTTTTTTGACGAATATAAAAGTGTATCTTCACGTAACAATAACGTAACAAATAAATAACACTTGTTTTCAAATATTATGTAAAGTTTTTTACTTATGTTACTTTTTAAGGAGATGAAATAATTAAAAAAAAATTCTCATTAGTTTTAATATACGAAATAATTTGTAATGTTTTTTGCCAAATAAAAGTGAATCTTCACGTAACAATAACGTAACAAATAAGTAACGCTTCTTTTTAAATATTATAGAATGTATTTTACTTTTTGTGGAGATTAAATAATTAAAAAAAGATCTCATTATATAGTTTTAATATAAGAAATAATTTGTAATGTTTTTTGCAAAATAAAAGTGAATCTTTACGTAACAAGTAAGTAACGCTTGTTTTAAATATTATAGAATGTATTTTACTTATTACTTTTTGTGGAGATTAAATAATTAATAAAAAATTCTCATTATACAGTTTTAATATACAAAATTATTTATGATTTTTTACGCAATAATTTTGCTGATGAAAAAAAATATCTAAAATTGATCTCTATAATTATATAGCAGAATTCATATTAAGTTGCGTTTATGTTACGTAACAACCGTTTATTTATTATAAATTTCTAAAAAAATACTGCTATGT
Organism: Ctenocephalides felis; assembly: GCF_003426905.1. NCBI lineage: Eukaryota > Metazoa > Arthropoda > Insecta > Siphonaptera > Pulicidae > Ctenocephalides > Ctenocephalides felis. The sequence goes on along the minus strand of NW_020539725.1, from coordinate 62,047,893 downwards.
AATCATAGAGATCAATTTGCTAATTTAAAAACAAAAATATTATTGTACAATTATTGTTACGCAAAATTAACGTAATCGCTTTCTATACTATTTATGTTACGCAACATGAACGTAACTGAATATAACTTCTATTACATAAACAAAAAGATCAATTTTGTTTATTTTGAAAAAAATAGTTTTCGATACTATTTATATTTATCTAACTTAATATAATTCATGTTACAAAGAAATCAATTATGCTGATGAAAAAAACGATTTAGATACTATTTATGTTACGCAACATAAACATAACTTAAAATATATTGTTACAAAAATGAAGAGATCAATCTTAAGCTGATTTAAAAAAAAAAAAAACGATTTCCATAATATTTATGTTACGCAACATATAATTAAAATAATTTCTGTTATTTTTTGATTTTGACAATTTTGATATTATTTATTTCATGTAATATAAATGTAACTTAATATCATTTCCGTTACATATATGAAGAGATTAATTCTGATTTGGAAAAAAAATCGATTTCCATACTATTTATGTTAAGCAACATAAACGTAACTTAAAATAAATTGTTACAAAAATGAAGAGATCAATTTTAAGCTGATTTAAAAAAAACGATTTCCATACTATTTATTTTATGCATAATAAAAGTTATTAATATCATTTCTGTTAAATAAACAAAGAAATCAAATAAAATTTAAGATTTAAAAAAAAATCGATTTCGATACTATAACCTTAACTTAATATATTTATTAGATTTAATTAATAAGTATCCATTATCATACTATTATGTTACGTAACTTGATATCACTTATGTTACAAAGTGACATAGCATTTCTATAATTACTTGCGACTAGAAATTCATTACATTCAAGAAAATTATAGTCAGACTTAAACCTAACTTAGATTTAATTTAGGGTTCTTTGATTTTTCATATAACTTTGGTGAAATTCCGATTAGAATTTCACACTTTGTACTAAAAACTAAATTTTTTCTTATATACGTACTAATTGTAATACTAAATTAAAAAAAAACGTTAATTCTAAAGTTAATGTCAAAAACATAAAAATAATTCTGAATGATTCTAGAAAACTAATTGTTACAGAGATGAAATAATAAAACAAAAGATATTTTTAGTTAGAGAATATTTCCGTAAAAATAACGTAACAAATAAGTAACGGCTTTTATATAATATACAACGTATTTATATTTTTATTTATATTAAAAAAAAAAAATTCTGAAGTTAATGTCATAACAAAAATAATTCTCAATGATTCTAGAAAACTAATTGTCATGGAGATGAAATAATAAAACAAAAGATTTTTTTAGTTAGAGAATCTTTACGTAAAAATAACGTAACAAATAAGTAACGACTATTTTAAAATAATATACAACGTATTTATATATTTATTTATATTAAATAAACGTTAATTCTAAAGTTAATGTAATAACAAAAATAATTCTGAGTGATTCTAGAAAACTAATTGTCATGGAGATGAAATAATAAAACAAAAGATTTTTTCAGTTAGAGAATCTTTACGTAAAAATAACGTAACAAATAAGTAACGACTGTTTTTAAATAATATACAACGTATTTATATATTTATTTATATTAAAAAAACGTTAATTCTGAAGTTAATGTCATAACAAAAATAATTCTGAGTGATTCTAGAAAACTAATTGTCATGGAGATAAAATAATAAAACAAAAGATTTGTTTAGTTACAGAATCTCTTTACGCAAAAATAACGTAACAAATAAGTAACGAGTGTTTTGAAATAATATACAACGTATTTATATATTTATTTATATTAAAAAAACGTTAATTCTAATGTTAATGTCATAAACATAAAAATAATTCTGAATGATTCTAGAAAAGTAATTGTTATGGAGATGAAATAATAAAACAAAAGATTTTTGTAGTTAGAGAATCTTTACGTAAAAATAACGTAACAAATAAGTAACAGCTGTTTTCAAATGATATACCACGTATTTATATACTTATGGAGATGAAATAATGAAAATAAAATGAATTTTATTAATTAGTTTTGATATACGAAATCAATTATAATGTTTGTTACAAAATAAAAGTGTAGCTTCACGTTGTAATAACGTAACTAATAGGTAACGCGGCTACAAACATTTTTTTTAATGTTAAAAATTAATTTTTAATAATAAAAAAATTTTATTTAGTGAACCGAAGTAATGAAAAAATTGTTTTTCATATTAATATACAAAATAATTTGTAATGTTTGTTGCAAAATAGAAGTGAATCTTTACGTTAAAATAACGTAACAAATAAGTAACGCTTGTTTTCAAATATTATAAAATGTTTTTTACATATGTTCTGTTTTATGTAGATAAAATAATAAAAACAAATTGTAGTCAGTTTGTAGTAGTTCCAAATAAAAGTGAAATTTACGAATTTTTATGTTATAATAACGTAACAAATAAGTAACGCTTGCTTTCAAATATTATACAAAGTTTCTTACTGTTTTTTTACTGTTTTTCTTATGTTACTTTTTATGGAAAAAAATGATTTTTATTATAAATAATTTGTAATGTTTGTTGCAAGATAAAAGTGAAAATTCACGTTACAATAACGTAACAAATAAGTAACGCTTGTTTTCAAATTAACAAAGTTATTTACTTATGTTACTTTTTATGGAAATGATATAATTAAAAAAATACAAAATAATTTGTAATGTTTGTTCCAAAATAAAAGTGAATCTTTACGTAACAAATAAGTAATGGCTTGTTTTTAAAAAATATACATAATATTATACATAATATATGTATAACATTTAAAAACAAGTGTTTCTTATTTGTTACGTAAAGATTCTCTTTTATTTCATAAAAAAGCATTACAAGTTATTTTCTATATTAAAACTAACTAATAAAATTTATTTTATTTTCATTATTTCATCTCCATAAAAATAAAAAAAATTATCAGTCAGTTTTAATAAACAAAATAAATTGTAATGTTTGTTACGAAATAAAAGTGTAGCTTTACGTCAAAATAACGTAACATATAAGTAACAACTGTTTTTAAATAATATGCAACGTATTTATATATTTATGGAGATGAAATAATAAAAATAAAATGAAATAAAAGTGAATCTTCACGTAATAATAACGTAACAAATAAGTAACAGCTGTATCTAAATAATATACAACATATTTTTATATTTATGGAGATGAAATAATGAAAATTAAATAAATTTTATTTATTAGTTTTAATGTAAAAAATAATTTGTAATGTTTGTTGCAAAATAAAAGTAAATCTACGTAACAAATAAGTAACGCTTGTTTTTAAATAATATACAATGTATTTTTATATTTATGGAGATGAAATAATAAAAATAAAATAAATTTTGTTAGTTAGTTTTGATATACAAAATAATTTGTAATGCTTTTTTATGAAATAAAAGTGAATCTTTATGTTACAATAACGTAACAAATAAGTAACGGTTGTTTTTAAATATTATAGAATGTTTTTTACTTATGTTTTGTTTTATGTAGATGAAATGATAAAAAAATATTTGTAGTAGTTTCAAAATAAAAATTATGAAATTATACGTAACAATAACGTAACAAATAAGTAACGTTTGGTTTTAAATAGTAAACAATGTTTTATGGAGATGAAATAATAAAAAAATACATTTGTTAGTTTTAATGTGAAAAATAATTTGTAATGTTTGTTGCAAAATAAAAGTAAATCTTTACGTTACAATAACGTAACAAATAAGTAACGCTTGTTTAAAAATACTACAAAATGTTTTTTAGACACGTAACAAGTTTTTTCACAAATAATTTTGGTGTTTCCTTTAATATTCAGAATAATTTCTTTTAAATCTAGAATTTTAGTTAATAACAGCTCTATGTGTTAAATTTCATAATAACAATAACCGTAACATTAGTTTCTAAAAACACTACTAAGTATTTTAAGCAAGTCATAATTTTTGTAACTGACATACATAATGTTTTTCTGATGTAAACATTATATTTATAGTATCAGTCTTAGTTGTTTCTGTAGTAAAGCGTATTTAAGGCAAATAATTAACCATAAATATATATATACATATATAAATATATATATGTAAATATAAGCGTTTGTGCTTTCATCCCTCTTATTATATTAACTAAACTAATAATATTTGGTATAAATCGATTTAATAATTTAGTTTATTTCATTAAAAACTAAATCACAGATTAGATAATAAAAATTAAACATTAAAATCCCATTTACAAATATTTTTTATATTGAATTCTGTTGAAATTAAATTAATTTGACTTTAAATCATATTATTTATATAATATAAATTTCATCAAAGAAACAAAGCAATATTCAATTTCAAGACAGATAATATAAAAAATATTTAAGACTATCGATTGTTTAATTTTATATATATATATATATATATATATATATATATATATATATAAAAGTCTTTTTACCTCGATGGGACTACAAGTTTAAATTATTCTTCCTCATAAGCTGCTTCCGATGAAAATCTATCAAAAGTGTAGAGCGAAGCAAAATTATTGTTCAAATCTTCGATTTCTTTTGCATAAGCCGAAGCTGCTGAAATTTCAGGAACTGGCATAGATGAAGTTGCAGAAGCGTAGCTTAACCTAAATGAAAATAAGGATTAATTTGTTTTGTTATAACAATTTGATATATAAAAGCTGTAGATTTTTTAGTTCAACATTGAGACATATTCTTGAAATGTTGAAGTAATAAACAATAAATAATTAAACTATTTATAGATAAATCAACATTTTAAAGTTACATCATAGTACAAATCTTGATTTAATGATAAATGCTTGAATCAGAAGAATATTTTACCCCGTTCCTTGAAAATAATAAAATTAATTGCACATTTGTGCTGTGTACTAAACGTAAGTTTATTGATTAGAAATTATTTCTATATTTTTCGTTAGTAGTTTCATATAAATCTTTAAAGTCCCTTTTAACTTCTAGGTTGCTTTTTAATTTGCTCGACAGTAGAGTTCTTTCTCAAAATGCCATTTAAATTGCCTATCAGTAGAGTCCTTTTTGATCTCCAAGTTGTTTCTCAATTTGCACGTCAGTACAGTTCCTTTACATGATTTTGAGAACCAATTTGCTCGTCAGTAGAATCTATTCTCTTTCTCGCTAGAAAATTAATGAAAGGACTCTACTGACAAGCTAGAGCTAAAATATACAAAAGAGGGACTCTACTGACGAGCAAACTTAATCTTGTATTAAAAAAGAGACTCTACTTACGACCAAACTAAAAATGTAAAAAGGGGGACTCTACTGAATAAAATTAAAAAGAGGCTCTACTGACGACCAAACAAAAAATAAAAGAAAAATGAACCCTACTGATAATTTAAAAACGGAAGAAAATGGGGCTCTAGTGACGAGCAAACTGAAAATTAAAGAAAAAGGGACTCTACTGACGACTAAACTAAAAATCAAAAAGGGAGGGGAACTCTACTGACGAGCAATCTAAAAATAACATTGAAAAGGGACTCTACTGACGAGCAAAACTAAAAATAAAAGAAAAATAAACTCTACTGATAATTAAATTAAAAGAAAAATGGACTCTACTGACGAGCAATCTAAAAATAACATTAAAAAGGGACTCTACTGACGCGCAAAACTAAAAATAAAATCAAAAATGGACTTGTAGTTTTTATAAATCTTTAAAGTTATTAAAATGTAAACTATTTTTTAGGCAAGACAGATATTACAGCTGTTCAAAGAATTAGATTAAATCGCCAGCGAAAAAGTAAAAAAAATACAAGCAGTCAATGAATGTATGTTAATTTTAATTACATGAAGTTCTTCAAACACAATTATTACATGATGAGTGAAATTGGGAAAACAAAATTTCTTTAGGCGTTGTTTAACTTAATAATTATCTGCATTTTTATAGATATTGAAGAATATTAAAGCAACACAGCTTTAGACAAAGATATATCTTTTTTAGAATTATATCTCAGGCACTTTTGGAAGTTTAGAGAAGGCCTACATGTTTTTCTTTTATGATGGATATGAAAACTAATTACATAATGTGTTCCAGCTCCTCTTTCTACTGAAGCTCTTGAAATTAATGCAATAATGAAGAAGGTTAAAGTGAAAATATTAATTAACAATTTTCAAAACCCCCAAATAAAATAGATATAACTATGAAGAAAATTATAATAAATGTATATGCTATAACAATATCTATTGCTACAGATATATGTTTATGGGTTATGTCATTTTGCTGATAGAGAAACATATGTTCGTCATCAAATACTCAAGGTGCCCTAATAGATTTGACCAATACCATCAGTCAGCACCTTGAGGAAAATATGCATACAGCTGCAATTTTTATTGACTTACAAAAAGCTTTTGACACTGTGGATCATGGCATATTGCTCAATAAATTAATAGATTTGGGTGTAGTAGGTTTGTATTACAACATAATTAAAGATTTTCTCGTGGAAAGGGTGGTAAGGACGAAGGTGGGAAATTTTACAAGTGGGGGTCGTAGCATAACTTGTGGAGTCCCACAAGGTTCTGTTTTAGGTCCTTTATTATATCTGCTATATACCAACAACCTAAAAGATGTAAAATTAAAGGGCAGATACATACTATATGCAGACGATACTGCCATAGTATATGCAGATAAGGACAAAAAAAGGCTTGAAGATACAATAAACACGGACATGAAAACATACACCGACTGGCTAACTAAAAATAAACTAAGAATTAACATCAATAAAACAAAATACATATATTTCAAACATAAAAAAAATACTGAGAACACTAAACTAAATATTAAAGTAAATAATAGAGAAATAGAAGAAGTGGAAAGCATAAAATACTTAGGACTGATAATAAATGAAAAACTGACATGGACAGAACATATAAACAAAATAAAAAGAAAAATTGGAACATTAACAGGGGCATTGAAAAGGATCCACTCTTTCGGCAAAAAAAATAAAATACTAATTCTTAAAACACAAATACTACCTATAATTTTATATGGAATAACAACATGGAGCCAAACAACCAAAGCTAACTTAAATGACATACAGACAATAATGAATAAAGCCACCAAAATAGCATACAATTTTCCACATCTGACACCCACCAAATACTTACAGAGAGAAACAAATAATCTTTCACTAAATAACATAATTAAAATAGAGAAATGCAAACTAATACACAAAATGAAATTTAACCGAATTAAAACAAGCACAACAATAGACATAAATCAAGATATACATGAACACTATACTAGACAACACAACAATTTTCACATTGAACACAATAGAAAGAAGAATTTCAGAGAAAATGTCATATGGAGTGCCAGCAAAACATATAACGAATTGCCAAACAATATTAAGATGACCAAAGATGACGATAAATTTAAAAGAAAAATAAAAAAACACTATAAGGAAATTGAAGACCAAGAAGACTGAAGAGTGATATATAAAGATATTTTTAGTTATATATAGATATTATATTAATGAAATAGATTATTATAGTCAAATGAAATGTATATATTATATGAAAACTGTTTTCATAATCTCTCATACCAGGCAACTCTGCCTGACTGAGATATGAAAATAATGTATATATATATAAAAAAAATAAAAAAAAAAAAATTCCATAAAAAATTAGTCTTTGATATAGATCAAGTATTTCATGAAATAAAATATCTTCTTGTGCACTTAGAATACCCAAATTTCAAGGAAATATGTTTTATATTTAACAGCTTTTCTATGTTGCAATAAATCCAGTTACCAGTATAAATGGATTATTTATTATTTCTAAAAAAAATAGGACAAAAAATGGGAGAAAATTAGCAGCAAGAATGAAACTAAAGACTTTCTACCGTTTAGACACATAACACGACAAGAAGAAATTAGTGATTCAATGATATTTCACTCTTCTCATTTAAATAGCAAAGCTTACAATTTCATTTTACTGATCCTGAGCGTAAAGTATTATAATGTTGATATTTTTATAAAGATATTCAAATTCATTACTCTAAACAAGAGATCAAGCACAACAATAGTTTGTGTAGCTGTGTATCATTGACGAACAGATATACTTCATAATGGACATCTATGCAATTTATTTACTGATGAAACTACTCAAGATTGTTATATTTATTGAACATATTTTAATATTTGTTAAAGGGATAATTAAAGTGTTAACTGTAGGAATTGAGAATCATCATTTTATTTGAAGCAGTTCTACATTTAACATCGCTCATATATTGTTGTAAATAGTAATGGGAAAAACAATAATGATTATTTTTAACTGAACGGTAAATATTAGTATAGAACATTAAAAAAACGTAGATGTGGGTACAGGACAACGTCTGTCGGGTCAATTAGTATATATATTATATATATATATATATATATATATATATATATATATATATATATATAATAGATATATATATAAATATATTTATATATATATACATATATATATTATATATATATATATATTTCTCTTACCTCTGTCCTTGGTTAGACCTGGGTGCCCCTCGAAAGCTTGAATAAGTAGGAATCTCATAATCGAATTCCATGTAATGCTTTAGGGGGCAATATTTTGGAGTGTGCGCCATATCCCCTGTAGCGGAGCATATGGGGCAGATGCAAGCCCTTAGCACGGGGCATGTTACCCTACCATCGAGATCCTTAACAAAATGGGTCTTGTAGTTGAGCGCTGGAGTGCCATTGTTTTTGCAAAATACACATTCCTAGATAAAATAATAAAATGTTAATCGATAAACGTATATTAGGTTGTCAAATATCTCCCTTCCGCCTTTTTGTATTATAAACCAAGAGCAAAAAAGCGGAAGGGAGATATTTGACAACCTAATATATAAATTTATTACCTTTCGTTGGGTAAGTTATAGTAATTGCAAAAAATTGAAAATGAAATTTTTTGCATATCTTTACGTTTCAGAGGTTTCTGAACATTTTGGTATACCTTAGTAAAAATGGATGTATGTGTATATGTGTTTGTTGCGGATACAAATTTTCGTCGACGATTTCGGGAACACGGTTCAACTGATTTGAATAATTCAAAAAACATTTGATTCGTATTGATAAGGAGACGTGCTGATTAGTTTTTGGCATAGGCGGGTCTAGCCGTTCCGAAGATACGGGGCAAAAAGTGCCAAAAATGGTAACTCAGTTTTTAAGAGAACGGAGCGTCCGATTTTAATAATTCAAAAAACATTTTACTTGTATTGACAAGATGAAGAATTGATAATTCATAAAGGCAAGTCTAGCGGTTTCGGAGATCTAGTGAAAAAAGTAAAAAATAAACGACATTTGGCGATCAAAAATGATCATTAAATATATGCATATCAATTTATCAGATATTACGTCTCTGTGCAGTTAAAGCAGTACGATTGCTTTGGAAAAAAGTTCAGAACTTCCAAAATATTTCAAAACAAAGAAAACATTGATTTTTCAAAAAGTCTTTATTCCAAAAAAAAATTTTTTTCAAAAATGTATAATTTCTCAAAAATGTAAATTTTTCAAAGTAAAATCTTTTCAAAAATGTTAATCTTCTTAAAAAAAAATAATTTTTGGTACGGGAAGTTCCAGCAATTTGCCTTAATGCACGATGCCATACGCCCCACTAGTTTTTTTTTTACTTTTTGTATTCTTTGTTCAATGTTCTATAAAATATTTACAATATCAAGACTCTACCATATAATATATGGTTTAGGGTTTGTCAGTTTTCAAAAACCGGTTTTTGGATGAAAATTATGGAATTCGAAAACCGGTTTTTTAGTACAATAAGTCGGTTTTCACTGTATAAATGGAAAATGACAAAAATAGCCAAATGTAAAAGATAGATAGAAGCATTTCGATTCTTGAAATCATATAAGTTCAATAGCATTTTGAATCTTATCAGTCTGCTATGGTTTCCAGAAAGGTTTTGTGTTTTCTTTTGTGTAATGTATATATTTAGATTTTTATATCAGTGTATATATTAATTTAAATTAGTGTGTCTTCTTGAAGAAGTAACTTCCTCTACTTAATCTTAAAAATATGAGTTTTCAAACCTGAAAACCATAAATAAAAGAACAAAAAACTTAGAATTATTACATCAGGCTTTAAAAACAATTAAGTTCGGTCGCAAATAAGAAAGTATTTACTATTTCGGGAAATTTTGTGAGTAAACAAAGGAAACCTCTAAGTAACAAATTGATAGACGTTCTCAGTTTTTTGAAATCATATTTTATTAAACAAGAAAATAATTAAATTTTTTAAAATTAATTAATAAACATTACTCAGAATAGAATATAGTAGGGTTTAGCTTAATTGCTTTTGAAACTAAAATTGATATTAAGTATGTATCAACAAGTATCTGTTTTTTTTAAATTTAATAAATGTTTTTTATTTAAAAATGTATTATTTTTTTTTATTCGAAAACTTTCCTTTCACTATCATAAAAATATTTTCATTATTATATGTGAAAATGATGCATGAATAACGAATAATTATTTTCAAAGTTATTTAATCCAGATAACCTATTATTTTTTTGTTCTACTAATTAAAATTAAAATAATTCTGTTTACTATCCATAAAATTTACCAATAAATAAATTTAGTCAAAAACTGCTTTAAATCGCACTAAATTTGCGGATAAATTTTTGTTATTATAGAATATTCAAGCAAAAATTTATTTTCTATATAAAATTCGAAAATCGGCTAAAACCGGTTTTGTAGCAAAATTAAAATTCGAAAACCGGTTTTCTGAAATGTCGGTTTTTGTATTAGTATATACATGTATATATATATATATATATATATATATATATATATATATATATATTATGATTATGTGTACCTTTTTGGGCATCGTTAGCTGCTCACTCATTGACAAATTTTTGCGCATTTCATTTGCAAAATATTTATCATAAAAATGTGTGGACGATTGAGCCAAATTTGTCGTCGGATTTGGCGACGTCGAATCATCAATATCGACAGTTTTCCCATTGTTTTCAAAATCTCTCCAGATTTCAGCTGAAAAATAACAAAATTGATAAAATATGTGTAAATAATTGATCAATAAGAATCTAGATTTATCTATTTAGATAAAATTAACAACTGTTAATAAAATAAACTAGTTGGTATGTGTATTTAGCCTTGAGGCAAGTTACATGAACTTCGCGATATGCGTAAATAATCGTCGTAATCAATAAAATATAAATTAATTTATGAGTCATTAAAAGTATTCCGAGTGGATTTATTACACATAATTGAAAACGAACGGACACGTTAACTCGAAGTATTTTCTAAAAGCAAATTTTCAAAAATCAATAATTTTTATAATTGAACCAGTTTCCGTATGACTTTAATGGTTTAGTATGTTCAAGACCAAGTACTCTATCATTATACCAAGTAAATAGTCTAATTTTAATTTTAACAAATGTCAAAAAAACTATACTCATTTTCTCAAACTCTGATAAATTTTTAAAATTAAACTACTTGCCGTAAGGCCGTAATATTTCAGTAAGTTTTTATTATTTAAGTTTTAAGACCATGGTATATATCGCTAAAAAAAATCCATAAATATCGGCTTAATTTTTTTTTCAACAGTTAATTACGAGAAAACGGCTCGGTAGATTTTCACCTAAAACTAATCAGTATCATTCCCAACTAATATCTTTCGAACAGTTTTTGATTTTTTAAAATCGGTTCGGCGGGATGAGCTTAAGTGGACGAAAAGTTTAACACTCTACTGCAAATGACAAAGAAACGGCTCGGCAGATCGTCACACAAAACTGACAAACGATAGTCCTCACCGAAATACATCAAACGGCTTTTGAATTTCTAAAATCGGTTCAGGCTTTTTTGACCAAACGTCGATGAAAGGTCTAATTTTGACAAATGCCAAAAAAACGATACCAATTTTTGCAAACTTGAACGAATTTTTAAAGCTGAACCAGTTGTCGTAGGGCCGTAATATTTTAGTATGATCTAGAAGACTATGGTATCTACCGTCAAAAAAATAATCATAAAAATCGTCGAAATTTTCTTTTTAAAAACTTTATTACAAGAAAACGGCCCGGCCGATCTTTACCAAAAACTAATCAGCACGATTCCCAATCAATATCTATCGATTGAAAACTTTCAAAATGGAAATTTCAAATGGAAATTTTCAAAATCGATTTAGAATTGCGGGCTAAAACGTGGAGGAAAAACTTTTCACTTCTCTGCTATTTACAAAGAAACGGCTTGGCCGATCGTCGCACAAAACTGACAAACAATAGTCCTCATCGAGATACATCGAATGGCTTTTAAACGTTTGAAATCGGTCCAGCCGTTTTTTTGAGAAAACGGCGATTTACGGCAAAAAATCTGTTGGTGCACACGCACACACACACGCACACATACTTTTTCCAAATTTGGTCTCATTCGATTCAGAACGGCTTGAAACGTCAAGAAAACATAAAATTAGCGAATCGGATTTTTTGATGAAAACAAACTTCTCCTTAGGGAAGTTAATAACAAAAATATGTATAAACAATATAATAATAAGGATCTAGATTTATCTATTTAGATGAAATTCTATCTTCTTTTTAATATTTTTATTTTGTTATATTTATTATTAACTATCACTTATTGTTTTTATTTTACTTTTTTGTATTCGTAGTATTATTTTTATTATTCAGAAATTTTATTTATTTTACTTATTAATTTTATTATTATTATTATTTGCTTTTATTTTATATTAAATCAACATACTACAGATATCATTTTATTGAAAATTCTATCCTTTATTTTGTAATATTTTTATTAAATTTATGTTATTGTTCATTACTGTTACTTTATGTTAATTATTTAGTAGTTGTAACAAATATAGTAATTAAAAAAAATCTATCTCCTTACCCAAATATGTATCATCATTAGTACACCTAACACCGATGTAGTCCAAATGGGGTATATAATAAGGCTTGTAAAAATCATCGTAAGGAAACTGGTCATATGTACTATAGGCCTTCAGCAGAATCTGTTTTATGCCATCGGTCACTTCTGTGCCAGAACTGGAGGCACTTTCACCACCTGAGGCGTTTTCCAGGTTGTCTTCGAATTTGAACCCAGACATTGTAATATAATGTCCAATTGTTATATATTATTAAAAAAATGTAGATTCTAAGTAGTCAATTCTAAACAAAGCAGTTCTTCGAGACGAAGACTTTATCAATTGGTTAAAATTTTATAATTCTGATCTACATTAATTGGTATGAAAATATTTATGTTACATTATATGTAATGTAGATACTACTTTTCCAGCAAGGTTATACAGATATCTGAAAAAGACAAAAAGAAAATTAAATTATCTATTTATTATGTACGTTTCGGCACTGTATGTGTGCCATCATTCACAGCACATATTCTGTTAAATCTTACTAAATAATTTTATGATCAAACTTTTGGTTGATTATTTTATTATATTATTTTTTTTAATACTAATAACTAAATATTGTTATGATCTAACCTTCGGTTCATTATTTTATTTTATTGTTTTTTGTTATATTAAAAAAATAATTAACTATTTATTATGTACGTTTCGGCACTATATGTGTGCCATCATTCACAACACATATTCTGTTGCATCTTACTAAATAATTTTATGATCAAACTATCAGTTCATTATTTTATTTTATTGTTTTTTCCCAAAATAAAAAATAATTAACTATTTATTATATACGTTTCGGCGCTATATGTGTGCCATGGTTCAGCACATATTCTGATACATCCAACTAAATATTGTTATGTTCTAACCTTCGATTCATTATTTTATTTTATTGTTTTTTGTCAAATTAAAAAAATAATAAACTATTTATTATGTACGTTTCGACACTGTATACGTGCCATCATTCAGCTCATATTCTAATATTTAGTTCATTATTTTATTTTATTTGTTTGCCATTTTTTTCCATTGATGTCTTTAAATTGATGTGTATAATACAGTCGAGAACAAATTTTCCTAAAATGATTTGTATTCAGAATTTTATAAAAATGATCATCAATTTTAGTATTTGTTATTTCAATAATAACATCTATAATTAATGTGTGCAAATTACAAAATTGTAGCACAAACGTACATATACTTACACTAATAATAATAATTTATAATGTGATGAGTAAAATATTATCAATTCAATAACCGTGTATATGTTTAAAACTCTTGTAATTTTTATTATGCTGAATGAAAAAATTAGCTTAAGTATTTACAACTGCTGCTTGATATCAAGCTGTCCGGGGCGTGTATCAAATTTGAAAAATCAACTCGTCTTTTATATACTTCATTTTTTTTTTAAATTAATGCTTGTGTATAAAACACTAAATTGTAATTCTTATCGTAAAAAAATTAGCTCAAGTATTTGTTACTGCTGCTTGATATCAAGCTGTCCGAGACGCGCATCAAATTTGAAAAATATAATTGTAAGCCTTGCATAATGTGTGTAAAACACTAAATTGTAATTTTTATTATGGTAAAAAAAATATCTTGAGTATTTACTACTGCTGCTTGATATCAAGCTCCGAGACAAATTTGTAAAATATAATTGTAAGTCTTTCATTTCTTTTAATATTAATGCATGTGTATAAGATACTAAATTGTAATTCATATTATCGTAAAAAAAATTAGCTTGAGTATTTACTACTGCTGCTTGACATCAAGCTGTCCGAGACGCGCATCAAATTTGAAAAATCTACTTGCCTTTTATATATTTTATTTATATATGTTTTTAAAAATTCATGCATGTATATAAAACACTAAATTGTAATTCTTATTATCGTAAAAACAAAATTTTAAAAATCGAGTATTTACTACTGCTGCTTGATATCAAGCTGCCCACACGTGTATAGAATTCGGAACATCTGATTGGAAGCCTATTATAATTTCTTGGATTAGCCATGTGTATAAAACAAATAAAATAAATAATGAGTTTTAGTATTTGTTTATCGTACTTGATATCAGGCTGTCCGAGGCATGTATAGAATTTGGAACTTCTGACTCGATAAATTTTATATATTTTGAATCAGTGCATGTGTATATAACTCTTGTAATATTTATTGTATTAAATAAATTAGTTAGTTGTATTTTTTGTTATCACTGCTTGATATCAGGCTGTCTAAAATGTGTGTCGAATTTGGAACTTTTGACTCAAAAACTGAGAATTTTTTGAATTAGTGAACGTGTATGTATCTATTGTCCGTCTCGTTATGTTAAATAAATCAGTTTTGATATTTATTATTAATTTGTTACTAATGTTAAATAAATCAGTTTTAATTTCTGTTACCACTGCTTGATATCAGGCAACCCAAGTCGGGTATAGATTTTGCAACTGAAATTCAATTATAATTTTTGAATAAGTGCATGTAAAACTCTTGTAATTCTTATTATGTTACAGAAATAAATTAGTTAGTTTTAATTTTTGTTACCACTGCTTGATATCAAGCAGTCCAAAGCATGAATAAAATTTGAAACTTGACTAGACATTTTTATAATTTTTGAATCAGTGCTTGTGTATAAAACTCTTGTAATTCTTATTGTATTAAATAAATCAGTTAGTTTTAATTTTTGTTACCTGTTTGTTTTGTTTGCTTGATATCAGGCTGTCTAAAACGTGTGTCGAATTTGGAACTTCTGACTGGAAAAGATAATTTTTTGAATTAGTACATGTGTACAAATCTTAAAATTCTTATATGAAATAAATAAATAAATTTAGGTATTTTTTTACTGCTGCTTGACATCAAGCTGTCTGAGGCATGAATAAAATTTGAAACTTCTGACTCGATACTTTTATATATTTTGAATCAGTGCATTATTCAGTTCAAAATTCTCGTAATTTTTATTACATTAAATAAATAAATTAGTCTTAGTATTAGTTAATGCTGCTTGATACCAAGCTGTCCGAGGCATGAATAAAATTTAAAACTTGACTAGACATTTTTATAATTTTTGAATTACAAATTAGTGCTTGTGTATAAAACTTCTGCAAAATTTATTACATGAAATAAATAAATTAGTCTTAGTATTTGTTAATACTGCTTGATATCAAGCAGCCCGAAGGGTGTATCGAATGTAAAACTTTTGCCTAGAAAACATATATTTTTTTAAATTAATGCACGTGTATACAAATCTTATAATTCTCATTATGTTAAATAAATAATTGATTTTATATAAATTTACCACTGCTGCTTGATATCAAGCTGTCCGAGACGGGTGCAAAATGTAAAAAAAATCTGTATATATAAAACATAGTTATACCATACATAGTTATATTTTCAAAAACTATGTTGACTAATAAATTTATAAACTTGTACAAAAATTAGATGTTATAATAAATTATTTATAAAAAATAATTTGCTTGGAAAAATGCGTTCACAAAATGGCCGCTGGACAAAAATTTTGGGGTTTTTGTTATATTATACGTTAATTACTCACAAAATACGTACAAAACAATATTTTACTTACACAATTTAAATATTTGAACAAATATAAATAAGTAACTCATACAAAAATAAATGCGTTTTTCAAAAACGTGAAATACATAACCCTGTTCTGTTGCAAGTGCGGCATGCTCAAAGACAAAAACTTATCGTAAATATCAACGGGCATTTTGTACAAAACATTACACACAAAGTTGTAAAGACATTATTAATAAACAATACTTGTTAGTCTCCATTATATATTCATTAAACAATATTAGAAATAAATCCTTTTTCTACTTACCGATTAACGACACCGCCATACACGAGACCGACAGCAAATCTTTTCGCGTCCAAAAACACTATAAATATTCACCACCCGTGGCATCGACATTAATATTTATATTCTCCAACAGTTAATAAACACTTTGATATATATTTTAAATATTGTTGCAATGTATTTACTAAATTATTTAAAATATTATAACACAACGTACGAAGCACGTCCATCAGCCAGCAACCACTTTGGAAAAGAACGAAACGAACATGCACGAACTTCAACGACGAGCGACGAACACAGATAAATTATTTCGATTAATAAATTGAATAAAAGAATTATAAATAGATTTAATGGTAATAGAGATATATTTTGTTTATATAATATTGATTTTTATTGATAAAAGATAGTTTTTATGCGTTTTGAAGTGTAAATTAAGTCTTTAAATTTGCAGTTTTGAATTTGCCGCCATTACGCAAGTATTGTGTACACTCAACGTCAAAAAATATTTTGATTTTGTGCTTATTTTAATAATCGTAATTCAAAAATTATTTCTATTTATTTGGTGTTTGATTGATTAAATAAACTAGTTGTGTTATTTAGCCTTAAGGCAAGTTGTATACACTTTTCGATACGTATAAATATCCGATTTAATTGAAATTGACATTGAGGTATTTATATAAAATTTGTTAACAATGTTTAAAATAAAGTTAATATGTTTAGTAATAATTATTTGATGTTTAAAAATACATTTTGTTTATATAATATTCAATTATATATTAGTAATTTACTGTTTTGAAGTGTAAATTAAGTTTTTATTTATAGTTTTAAATTTGGCGCCTCTTACGCAAATATTGTATGTACACTCAACGTCAAAAAATATTTGGATTTTGTGCTTATTTTAATAATCGTATTGCAAAATGTATTTATATTTTATTTCTAAAATAACGGTGTTATTATAGCATTTGGATAATTAAATAAGCTAATTTTGCCTTAAGATAAGTTTCCGATACGTATAAATATCCGATTTAATGAAAATTAACATTTAGTTATTAACATATAATTTGTTAACAGTGTCTAAAATAAAGTTAATACGTTCAATATTAATCATTTGATGTTTAGAAATACATTTTATTTATATAATATTGTTTTATTGATATAGAGATTGTTTGTTGGTCTTTTTTATACGTTTTGAAGTGTAAATTAAGTTTTTAACATTGTAATTTCAAATTTGGCGCCTCTTACGCAAATATACACTCAACGTCAAAAATTATTAATATTTTTCGCCATTTTAATAATCGTACTGTAAAAATGATTTTTATTTTACTAAAATCGTGAAATAACAATATTAGTGTATACATATAGATAATAACTGGTGTTTAATTAAATAAACTAGTTGTAAGTGTCATTTTGCCTTAAGGCAAGTTGCATAAAAATCCAGATTCATATAAATATGCAAATTAATAAAGAAAATTTGACAGCTAAGTTATTTACATCAACTGTCAACTGTCAAGTGTTTTTAAAATAAACAATTAAATAATTATAATGAGATTGAGATTTTTAATTAATATATTTCCAATAGACTTAAAATATATAATAGTGCATGTTTGTGATTTTGTGATAAAAGTTTTGGCCTTGCATAAACAAAGGTTCCATTCAATCTTGATATCAATCAGCAGCGATATCAGTTTCATATGATATCAAGAACTTTCTTAGTAAACACTTATTGTTCTCGACTTTGTTTAGATTATAATACATTGTATAAACATTTATTGAATGAAAGAGTATAGTTGTTGTATTCATGCTTTTATCGTTTCATCATATCGCTTTTATTTACGATAAAATGTTTAACACAAACAATAATAGAAACAGAACTAAATATCAACGGTTTCTTGAATCTAAGGGATGCTGGGGATAAATGTAAATTATATATCAATTTTTTCTCGAATTTTTCAACTAATATATAAAATATTGTCAGAAATGTATAAAAAATTGTTAAAAATTATTTACTAAATGATCCCTATTATTTTATAAATGAATTTTTAGAATAATTATGTATTGTGAATTGACTTAAATTGTAACTATTGAATTTTAATAAGGACTCTACTGACGAGCAAATTAAAAGACTAAAAAATAAAGAAAGGACTCTACTGACGAGCAAACTGAATATAGAAATCTAAAGAAAAAGGACTCTACTGACAAGCAAACTGATTTGTCTGTAGAAATTTTAAGGAAAAGGACTCTACTGACGAGCAAATCAAATATAAGACTAGAAAATAAAGGACTCTACTGACGAGCAAACTAAATTTTTCTGTAGAAATCTAAAAGGAAAAGGACTCTACTGACAAATAAACTGAATTTTTCTGAAGAAATCTAAAAGGAAAAGGACTCTACTGACGAGCAAACTGAATCTTTCTGTAGAAATCTCCAGAAAAAGGACTCTACTGACGAGCAAATTTAATATTGACCCAAGATATAAAAAAAACTCTACTGATGAGCAAATTAAATATCTGACTAGAAAATAAAGAAAGGACTCTACTGTCGAGCAAATTTAATATTGACCCAAGATATAAAAAAGGACTCTATTGACTCTACTGACGAGCAAACAAAATAGAAGCCAAGATAATTTAAAAAAAATAATAATTTCAAGGATAACAAAAAAATCTTACAATTGATAATAAAAAATAGAACTCGACTGACCAGCAAACAAAATAGAAGCAAAGAAATTTAAAAAAAAATTGATTTCAAGAATAAAATTTTTTTACAATTGATGACGAAAATAGAAGCCAAGAAATTTTTAAAAAAATTATAATTTTAAGAATATTTTTTTTTTAATTTATGACGAAAATAGGACTCTACTGACAAGCAAACAAAATAGAAGCTAAGAAATTCAAAAAACTAGTGGTGTGTGCCTTAAGGTAAATTGCTGGAACTTCCCGTACCGCAACGAAATGTTCAAGGAAAAGCAAAATGCCACTAACATTTTATTATGTTTACAAATGTATCAAAGGAGTCCATTACCAAATCCTTGACCACCACTGCACATATTTTTTATCAATATAGTTTTTTAATACGCGATCGCCTTTTACGGTTTTCTGCGTTTTTACTCTTTATTTTTATTTACCGATTTTTATTTACGATCTCCGGGGGGTGCTCCACTCTTTGTTTGGCCGATATAATTTTTTTACGGGATGTCGTTTTGCTTGTGCCCCCCCTTTGGCAAAAAAGACCTTTTTTGTACTCTTCGATGTTCCACAAATTTTATGATAAGTACCTACTGGTGGCGATTTAGGAGAGACCGGGAGTAAAGGATAGAAAAAATATATTGAATGTAGAATTTTATTTAGTTTGCTTGTTAGTAGTGTTTTTTTTGCCAGAGTCCATATCTCCGAACATTACTAATGAAATGACTAATAAATTTTTTCCAGAGTTCTATTTTCGTCATAAATTTTTTTATCCTTGAAATTATTTTTTTTTAAATTCTGGGCTTCTATTTTGTTTGCTTGTCAGTAGAGTTCTATTTTTTATCAGCAATTGTTCGGGGGTAATAGAAGGGAATTTGAGATTTTAGCAAATTCTTGACATATTATTTCAATTTTTATTTTTGGACAAGAATCAGTTTGATCGTCGGTAAAGTTCCTTTTCCCAGTAATTAATTTTTTCAACATTTCAAGACTAATTTTCTTTTTAACGTTCTGGTTGAAATTGATTTTCTTTTTAACTTCTATTTTGTTTGCTCGCCAGTATAGTTTTATTTTTTCATTTTGTTTTGAGGCTCAATTTGCTCGTCAGTAGAGCCCTTTCTTTATTTTCTAGTCTGATATTCAATTTGCTCGTCAGTACAGTCCTTTTTTATATTTCAGACCAATACTAAAGCTTTTAGTAAGTTTCTTTTTATTCTATAGACTGCTAATTCGTTTGCTAGTCAGTAGAGTCCTTTTTTATATCTTTGGGCAATATTAAATTTGCTCGTCAGTAGAGTCCTTTTTTATATCTTTGGGCAATATTAAATTTTCTCGTCAGTAGAGTCCTTTTTCATATCTTGTGTCAATATTTAATTTGCTCGTCAGTAGAGTCCTTTCTTCATCTTTTGGTCTGATATTCAATTATGAAATATGTTACATAAAAGTGTTAGCATGAATATGGTATTTTTAGTCCGGTCTCCCCTACAAAATATTGTTTTTACAAAAAGGGATTTTGTGAAATGGATTATAAAATGAAATTGCGGACAATTTTCTATGAAAATGGGTTCAGTTTAGTTTTTAGTAGTTGACTCTTGTTTTGTCCTCTCGTGTTTTGGGCCTGATAAGGTTATATAGAAAAATTATACAAATGTATATATATATATATATATATATATATATATATATATATATAGCACAGGGATGTAAGCAGAAATTCATAGAATCTTTAAAGCAAGTGTGTATGTATGTATGGATACAATTTTTCGTCCACATTTTACGGATCAACTGATTTGAATGATTCATTTACCATTCGATTCCTATTGAGAGGGAGATGTGCTGATTAGTTTTTGGCGAAGGCAGGTCCAGCCGTTACGGAGATACGGAGCAAAGAGTGCGGAAAAGACAAATCGAGTTTTTGAGAGAACGGAGTATCGGATTTGAATGATCTAAACAACATTTAATTTGTAATGATGGGGAGAAGTGGTGATTAGTTTTTGGCAAAGGCAGATCCAGCGGTTTCGGAGATACAGAGCTAAATGTGCAAAAAATGTCAGTTTTTGAGAGAACTAAGCGTCCGATTTGAATGATTCAAAGAACTTTCTACTTGTTTCAACAAAATAATTAGTAGGGTCCTTTTATTAATTCTAGATTAGTTTGCTCATCAGTAGAGTCCTTCTTTTTCACTTTGCATAATAAAGTTTGCTCGTCAGAAGAGTCCTATTGTCTTTTTGTAAATAAGTTTGCTCGTCAGTAGAGTCCTATTTTATTATTGCAAATCATTTTGCTCGTCAGTAGAGTCCTAATATATTTATATAATTTATTTTGCTTGTTAGTAGAGTCCTATTTTATCTAAATCATTTTTCTCAACAGTGGAGTTCAATTTTATTTTTGTAAATCATTTTTCACATCATATTTACGAGAGTACTATCTCGTAGAGTCCAATTTTATTTTCTTAAGTAAGTTTTCTCGTCAGTAAAGTCCTATTTTTTCGTAAATAAGTTTGCTCGTCAGTAGAGTCCCTTTTTTAATTCTAGATTAGTTTTTTCGTCAGTAGAGTGCCTTTTTTAATACTAAAAATGCGGTCATACAAAACACAAACTCACCTTCATCCATTTGGTTTCTGAGGTATGCGAAAATGTTCAGAAACCTTCAAAACGTCGAGAATTGCAAAAATTTTCACATTCGATTTTCGGCCCATTACTATAACTACCCTACGGAAAGTTAATTAATATTGAAATTATTTTTTAAATCCACGTAAAAAATATATACACGTGATATCTTACAAGGTGAGATACATGTGATTTTTGTCAAACCCTTTGCTTTTATTTAATTTTTTGACACTTCTTATTAACATCCCCAAGAGTAAGTGGTAGTAATAGCAAAAAATCGGAAATGAAAATTTTTATATATCTTTACGTTTCAAAAAAGTCTTTTTTTTTCAAAAATATCAAAATTTTTCGAAGTGGAGAGCGTTCCATAAATAACTAAACTATATCTAATTAAAACTCTATAATTTACTATTTTACGATAATTTATTAGACATCGATCTAAAACACTATTTTTAAACATTCTTTTTTTTTCTATATTGCACATATCATGGCACACTAAAATTAACTTGGAGACAATTCGCTCCACTAAGTTTTGAAAAAATTTCAAAGTTTTTTTGTTAAATTTAGTTATTGGTACGGCAAGTTTCAGCAATTTGCCTCAAGGCACGATGCCATACACCACTAGTTATATTAATTGTCAAATATCTCCCTTCCGCTTTTTTGCTCTTGATTTATAATACAAAAAGGCGGAAGGGAGATATTTGACAACCTTAATTTAATTTGCTCACAGTGTTAATTCAGATACAACATGATAACAAAAATAATTAAAGTTACAGTATTTGTAATAATATACTACTAGTTTTTATAGGTTCTTTAGGGGCTCTTCAAATTACCTTACCCATTGTGAATTTTGGAAAAATACAGGTGTATTAAATATTGCAATTCATATTACCTTGTTGCAATTGTAATTATAATGGGAAATATTGATGGATATAGATCAAGAATTATGAATCAAAGACCATATAGGATGGAGTAATTGCAAATAACAAAATAAATATTAATTATTTAATAAGTGTATAATTGTTTTTTATTTTTTATTTATTTTTATTTTATTTATTCATAAGCAAGCCGTAATCAATAATAATAGATATTATTTCAGGCTCTTGTCAAGCTTATTCATAGTTAATATTAAAAGGATAGTAATTTTATAATAATCATAGTAGCTGCACGAATTTCGCTTCTGAAGAAAAAGAGCTGAAAAAAAGCATTCGAACATTTAATACAATGTTCATCATCAAGTTCATCATATTAAAGTCTATTTGACCACCAGTCAAGCTCAAAATTCTTGCACAAGGTTGAAAGTTATACTCATTTAAAACCGTAAAACTGTTAAATTAATAAAATAGCAATTAAAAAAAATATAAAAAATATGGTTGTATAGGCGATCAAATGGTCAGACTACATAGATAAAGGATAAGGATTATGCAAGAAAATAGTTATTGAAATCAAATTTCAGTAATGTCATAAAAAGCTAATTCTTTAAAAAGTTTAACTAGGAAAGCATGAATTTTTTGTTTGTAATTGTATTGTATATTGCATACAATAAGAATATATTTGAAAACATTTAATATTCCTCGAACATTTTATCCTGGTACGAGAAGTTTCAGCAACTTGCCTGAATGTTTGTACTAATTTTATGTATCTTTTACCTCGGCTACATCCCTTTACATACGGGTGTGCCGTCTCGTCGACACCTAGCTGCAAGTAGCTGGTGTTTGCGACCAACTCCTAGATATCAACGGACAATTGCTATTGGTCAATGAAAAATGCATTTGCACAATTTGTGCAAAAATTATTCTTTCAGTTGTCGGGATGCACTCGAAGTGTTAAGGTCGCTCGAAGCCGGTCGCCGGTCGCCCGTCGTAGGACGTCGTCGCCGGTTTGTTTTGATTTCGCCCGAGTGCGAGATTTTGGCCGTTACAAAAGAAAGGAAAGAATTTTTTTTCTTATTATAATACAAAATTGCTTATTTAGATAATAAAGAGAACAGTAAATTAAAGTAAACTAGTGGGGTGGGTGGCATCGTGCCTTAAGGCAAATTGCTGGAACTTCCCGTACCGTAACGAAACGTTCGAGGAATATTGAATGTTTTCAAATAGATTATTATAAATATTGTATTATTGTCTAATATTTATAATAATTATATAAACTGAATTGCAGAGTTGAAATTATTTGTTTAAAGTATATTAGAACTATAGTCAGAATTAAAAATAAAATCTGAATTATTTTCGATATACAAAAAATTAAAAAAAAAAAAAAAAAAAAAAAAAAAGAAAATGGTACAAAATTTTTTTTTTCCAAAATTAATTATTTTGTTAAGACAAGCAGAAAGTTCTTTGAATCAATTGAATCGGACGCTTAGTTCTCTCAAAAACTGCCATTTTTTGTACATTTAGCTCTGTATCTCCGAAATGGCTGGGCCTGCCTTTGCGAAAAACTAATAACCCTTTCTCCCAATCATTACTAATGGAATGTTTTTTAGATCATTCAAATCGGATGCTCCGTTCTCTCAAAAACTCGATTTCTATTTTCTGCACTCTTTGCTCCTTATCTCCGTAACTGCTGGACCTGTCTTTGCCAAAAACTAATCAGCTCTTCTCCTTATTAATAGAAATCGAATGTTTTTTAAACCATTCAAATCGGTTGATCCGTACGCCCGAAAACGTGGACGAAAATTTGTATCCATACATACATACACACACACACACACACACACACACACACACACACACACACACACACACACACACACACACACATCCATTTTTTCTGAGGTATGCCAAAACGTTCAGAAACCTTCAAAACGTCGAGAAATGTAAAAATTTTCAATTCCGATTTTTGGCCCATTACAATAACTTACCCTACGGGAAGTTAATAATGTACATAATAAGTAATGATAATTAAGAAACTAGAGGAAAATTATATAAAGGGAAGTAAGAAATAAAACTATAAATTGAACAAAAGAAGAGAAAATTTGCGAACAAAATCGTAATAGATTATGATAAATAGTTGTATGCCCGAAGGCAGGTTTTTGGTATAAGAGTTCCACAAAATTTAATCTAAACCAATTTGTTTATAATTCTCGTTACCATGCATTTTATTACTACTAATTAATGATCAATGCTTCTTGGTCCTGTACTTCGGCTTGGAGCAAATTTAGTAAGTTGTAGGAAATTTACATTTACATTTTGTTATATATTTATATATGTATTATTTAATATTTCATGTTACTAATTCTATATATATATTTGATTTTATTGCAGTTATTTGCTATGATCTTCTGGTCCTGGTTGAGTTTGCGTATCCAAAGATCGCGCGTGATTTTATTCAAGAATTACGTAAATAAAATGGTAAGTGGATGATTTTAATATTTATAATATATTGTATTTTATTATATATAATTATTTTATACTAATTGCACTAATACTAATATTACTAGTACTAATTTGACATATATTTAATTTTTTTGCAGTTTTTCGGAGTATCTTTTCGATGTCCGAGTTTGAGGAACAAAGACGACGCGTGGTTTTATTCAAGAATTACGTAAATAAAATGGTAAGTGTCTAAATATCAATAGTTTAAATTAACTAATTGCAGATATATTTAATTAATAACTAATGTTAATACTACTAGTACTAATTGCATATATATCTAATTTTATTGCAGTTATTTGGAAGGATCTTCTAGTCTCGGTGAAATTTGCGTATGCAAAGATGAATCGCGCGTGAATTTAGCCAAGAAATTCGTAAATAAAATGGTAAGTTAATATAAGTTATTGATTTTAATTAATGTGAAGTATTGTATTTTATTATATATATTTAATTTAATACTGATTGCAATAATTCTAGTACTAATTGCATATATATCTAATTTTTTTGCAGTTATTTGGAGTGTTTGTTCCTCAATCTATGTCGAGTTCGAGTATCCAAGACGACGCGTGGATTTTATTACAAGAAATTCGTAAATTAAAAGGTAAGTGTACGATTTTAATTGTTGTAATATATTGTATTGTTTATAATTTAATACTAATAGCACTAATATGAATATTACTAGTAGTAATTACACATATTTCTAATTTTTTTGCAGTTTTTAGGAGTGTTTGTTCCTCTGTCTGTGTCGACTTCGATAAACCAAGGTCACGCGTGATTTTATTAGGAGAAATACGTAAATAAAATGGTAAGTGGATAATTTTAATTGTCGTAATATATTGTATATCACTATATATATTAAATTTAATACTTATTGTAATAATTCTAGTACTAATTACATATATTTCTAATTTTTTGCAGTTTTTCGAAGTGTTTGTTCTTCAGTCTATGTCGACTTCGATGAATCAAGGTCACGCGTGATTTTATCGAAGAAATTCGCAAATAATATGGTAAATAGACGAGATTAATTGTTGTAATATATTGTATTATGTTATATATATTTTAAAATTAATTTCATATTATTAATTGCATATATATCTGATTTTATTGCAGTTATTTCAAGTGAATTTCTGGTTCCGGTCGAGTTTGCGTATCCAAAGTTGAATCGCGCGCGAATTTATCCAAGAAATTCGTAAATAAAATGGTAAGTTAATATAAGTTATTGATTTTAATTAATGTAAAGTATTGTATTTTATTATATATATTTAATTTAATACTAATTGCAATAATTCTAGTACTAATTACACATATATTTAATTTTTTTGCAGTTATTTGGAGTAATTTTCTTGTCCGTGTCGACTTCGAGAAACCAAGGTCACGCGTGTTTTTTCGAAGAAATTCGTAAATAAAATGGTAAGTGAATGATTTTAATAGTTTAAATTAATAACTAATTGCACATATATTTAATTAATAAATAATACTTATACTTGTATTTACTTTTTATTATTTATTAGTACTAATTGCACATATTTCTAATTTTATTGCAGTTATTTCAAGTGATCTTCTCGTCTGTGTCGAATTTGCCTAACCAAGACCACGCGTGAGTTTATCGAAGAAATTCGCGAATAATATGGTAAGTGGATGATTTTAATTTTTGTAATATATTGTATTGTTTATAATTTAATACTAATAGCACTATTACTAATACAAATAGTACTAATTGCATATATATATTTAATTTTTTGCAGTTATTTCGAGTGTTTGTTCTTCCGTTGATATCGAGTTTGAAGAACCAAGGCCACGCGTGATTTTATCCAAAAAAATCGTAAATAAAATAGTAAGTGGATGATTTTAATAGTTTTAATTAATAACTAATCTAATTAATAACTTATACTTATACTATTAGTACTAATTGCATATAAATCTAATTTTTTTATCATTTATTGCAGTTATTTGGAGTGTTTTTTCGTTGTCTATGTCGACTTCGAGTATCCAAGACGACGCGTGGATTTTATTACGAGAAATTCGTAAATAAAATGGTAAGTGGATGATTTCAATTGTTGTAATATATTGTATTATATTATATATATATCTAATTTAATATTAATTGCAATAATACTAGTATTAATTACACATATTTTTAATTTTTTTGCAGTTATTTGGAGTGTTTGTTCTTCTGTTGATATCGACTTCGAGTATCCAAGGTCACGCGTGATTTTGTCGAAGTTTGCGAGTAAAATGGTAAGTGGTAGATTTTAATTGTTCTATTATATATATATATATATATATATATATATATATATATACAGGGCCGGTTTTGGAGTCCTCAGCGCCTGCATGCAATTTTTTTCTAGCCACTGTCCCAATATTTTTTTAACAATTTTAAGTTAATATTTAAAATTATATAAAAATTTACGTCATTTTTTTAATACTTTTCAATATTCTTGGATTTAGCATATAAAAAATTAGATTCAATCTAAAAGCGCATAAATTACATCGATTTTAAATTTATTTAGAATATCGAGTTGCTCATAATCGAATTGTCGTGTTTACTTTTGTTGAACCGAACTATTTTTAAATTTCCATGTTCAATCCAAACTTTTCCGGACATCCAAAAATTTGAGAATGTTCATTATTGCTTGCAAGAATATTGTTAAATTTTAATTTATTAATATCTGGGTTTTGAAACATTTTACTTTTTTTGCTGGGCTTTACGCGATTTATTCTATTAAAAAAATTGTAGGGAGCAAAAAAAATTCTAGTCTTTCATTATTAAATACAACATTGGTACTCAATATTGGATTTTTTAATTTAATTTATTATTTAAAATATCCAAAATTGCATCGTAAACTTTTCCAAATTGATAAGGAGGCGTAAAGGTCAAATTGCATGTATTCATCCCTACTTGTTGTTTCACTTAATGTTATTTAAAATTATGCTTGTGTGCATAATATGTGCAGGGCCGGTCCTGGGGTCCTTGTTAAAATTATATGAATATTAACGTATTTTTTTTATTTAATTTAATTAATCATTCTGGATTTTGTACACAAAAAATTAATCAAAATTTAGTCTAAAAGCGTATAAAATACAGTGGGTTTAAAATTATTTAAACAATCGATGCGTTTTGCGGGTTGATCATAATTAAATATTTTTCAATTTTCAATTATTTTCAGCGTATGTGCAATTTATTAATTAATATTTGGATTTTGAAACATTTTACTTATTTATTATGCGATTTATTTTATTGAGCAAATCATGCAAGTCATGCAAAAAATGGCTCATCCGATTTATGACTACGGTTGTATAATTTTTGTTCATTCATATTCTTTTATGCCATGTATTTAAAAATCTAAAAGTTTTCTTATTAATACACGACTAGTTCTGATAATATATCTTTGGTAAAGAATGTTAACAATACATAAAGTATATTTCTTTGGGCATTGTGTGTTCGGGGCGCTCCTGCAAATTGCAAGTCGCAACGAACAAAGAAAGCCCCCTTGATGGATTTAGTGCTAAGATTTTTCCTCGAAAATTGTAAATGGAAAATGGAAAATGGTAGATGGTAGATGGAAAATGCAAGAGCCGTAAATTAGGGTTTTGTGAATACTAAAATCTACATGAGATAAAATATAAAAATACCTCTTCAGTTTTAATTAATTCCTTTATTGTTTGTTTTGGTTCGTTATCAGTCATGCAGTTTTGTTCAGGGTTTGGCATATTTTTTTTATCGATTTTATTGATTATAACAAAAACAGTTGTTGGATTTGAACATGTGCACAAGGCTTTGTTTTTCTTATATAGGTAAAATCAAGCTTTCTTTATCTTATTAGGCCATGTTCGCCTAAGGGTGCGATATATATTGATATAAACAAAAAATCATCAATCTATAATCATACAAATGAATCAAGTCAATCAATACATTATCAAAACCAATACTGAACTTATTATAAATACGAATATAATTTGTAATCAATAGAAAATAAATACATACGTATTAAAGTGTTTAAAACAAATTTGGTCTTTCAAAATTCAATCAAAACAATTAGTGAAAAAACAGACCATTTTTTTGTAACATCACATCTTGAGGTAGTTTTTTCCTTAAAATTACTTTTCTTTTTCTTGTCCAATTCTATTAGACTGTAAATGGAGGGATTTGACAGAAAATCACAAAAATAACCTTGAGAGTTGGATTCCCTAGACACGCTCTTTTTATTTTTCATATGAAATTAAAAAATACTTCAATTTTTTTCAAAAAATTCAACTTTTTTTCTAAGTTAAAATACATGTAATAGTAAATGGTGAAGAGGGGTAATTCTAAATATCACCAAGGGAAAAAGTATTCCAAAATTTTTAAGAATTTTTAAAAATTGATCACGTGACTAATAGACACCTTCTTACAATTTTAGAAGTTCGAAAAAACTTTTTTTAATGTCGATGTAATTTTTTTCTTAAGAGCATTTTAAGAATTTTTGGCGAGATCTAAAATTAACCCTCTCCCCCTTTCCTTACCCAACATTTAGAGTATTCTTAGTACCTAGAAAAAATTGTGAAAGTTTGAAAAAAAAACAGATAATTATAATTACCATATAATATTTTATCATACCAAGCTTCCCATTAGAAAAATTTGTCATTTTTTGATTAAAATATAAAATTTTATTCGTAGCTTTCTTATATATATATATATATATATATATATATATATATTATCTATCATATCAAATACAGTCAAGTGCATAGACAAACGAATAGTTTCTACTTTAATTTCAAGTGAAAAATAATTAAATTTCAAGATTTGATTTAAGTAGCTATTTTATTCTTTTACTAGTTTACTATTTTTATTTTGTTACAGCTTCGATGTTTCTTTTTTATCTATTTTTACGTAGCAAAACTTTTTAATTCTGTTTGAAGTTCGAGAAGAGCAAAGGGATAGTGGATATTTGTGATTTAGTAGAAAATATATTTTAAATACATATATTTTGTTCTCATTTCATTTATTTAAATTGATCAAGTTTATCTTTTCTGTGTTATTTATTTATGTATATAAATCTTATCCTAGAATTAAACCTAAAGGTAAATTTACGTGCTACAGTTACGTACTTACAGTTAGTGACGCCTCTGTGGAGTGGGAAAACAATTAAAATTTAAATTATAAGAAAGCGATCTATCAATTTATTCATAATTAAATAATATTCACGTAAAACATCCTA
Organism: Ctenocephalides felis; assembly: GCF_003426905.1. Classification (NCBI taxonomy): domain Eukaryota; kingdom Metazoa; phylum Arthropoda; class Insecta; order Siphonaptera; family Pulicidae; genus Ctenocephalides; species Ctenocephalides felis. The sequence goes on along the minus strand of NW_020539725.1, from coordinate 62,017,285 downwards.
TAATTAATTGAACATCTGTTAAAAACATTTGACATTTGACGTATTAGCCATCGTCCATGGTTTCATTTAAATTACGCTTCTACAAAAATTTTCAAATTAAAGATGTAAAGTTTTTACGCGATTTTGAAATAATCTCACCTTTCCGACAACCTACTGATTACTACGAATTTTTCATCTTTGGTTTTAGTTAGTTTTTAATATAAATTTGTGGACCCAGATTTTTCACAGCTTGTGCATTACTGAATTCGAAGTGAATAAAGAAAAGTTATTTCAATAATATAAAATGTATGCAAACGCACAAAATGTTTTTTCATGTCGAGCATTAAAATTGTATTATGGGGTTGTAAAATATTTTACGGGTTTAACTCGCACTTAAACGCACACAAACACATATACACACATTTATACATACACACATAAAAGTACATATATATTTTTTTTTTGAAAAAAAAAGAGCCAGGGAGCAGAAACTTGCATTTCAAAAACATATTAACCTCAACTTCGGTCTATTACTCCTCTGCCCTTAATCTTATTCCCTAATTCCGCCCTTATAATAGGGTTTAAGAATGCCCTACTGTCCTGAAAGACGTAATGACATTCGAAACAAACATTAAGCAGTGACCTCTTTCGGATTAACAGAGAAACACAACTAAAAGATTAAGGTGAAGGGAAAGATGAGGGAACGAAATGGGTTTATATGAGGATCGACGGAGCAAAGTTTTATATGTACAAGTTTCTCTAGAATACAGATTAAGAAGATACAGAACATTGAATCTTATCATGTAAGTTTATTCTGGGTGATGACTTCATTTTAGTTAGTGGAATAGTTAGATGGTAATATTATTTATATATATATATATATATATATATATATATATATATATATCCTTTACCGTCTCAATAGAGTTTTTCTCTCGTCTGGTAAGATTTATAAGCATATTCAAATTATCATGTCACGGTTTTCGTGTAAGGGTGCAAAGACGAGATCTAGACCTCCAAAAAAGGGTGCTCTGCCCCTCATACTCTTTCCATGTCGATCGGACGTTTTGCGAGCGTGTATGATAAGAAGAAAAAACAAAACTTATTACACCCTTTTGGCTTTTTTGACTTTATCTCGTATGGGGGATGTTCAAGTTAGCACCGGGAAAGAAAAAGATATTTGTAACTCAATTTCTTTTGGGAGTTTTCAAAAACTTGTTTTTGATATTGACAACTGTCGTTTGACATATTTTTTTCAAAATTCATGACTGTGAAAATTAGTTGAAATTAGGGGGCGTGGATTAATCACGTGATCGATTTTTTTATAAAATAATAAAATAATTTGTTTTCAAAACTTAAAGAATTATTTTGTTTTTGTTTTCACACCTGCCATTTTACTGTATTTTTTTTAAATTCTAAAATTGTAAAAATTAATTAGAATTCGGGGACGTTAATTGATCACGTTATAGATTTTTGAAGGATTTTTAAGGATCTCTCTCTCCCTTGGTGATACGTGATGATATTCAAAATTATCCTCCCTACGTGTATGTTTAGTTACAAGAAAATGCTGTACATTTTGTTTATTTTTTTGAAAATATTTAGATTTCACTTACAAAATTTAGGTTAAAAATAAGTACACCTGATTTCTTACTATACTTTCCCCTTACTTTAAAGAATTATTTTAGTTTTGTTCTTGACTACTGTCACCATAATTCATACATAATTTTTTTTAATAATTACTGAAAATTAGTTGAATTTAGGTGGAGTCTGTTAATCACGTGATCGATTTTTTAAGGATTTTTGTATACCCCCCCTCTTGGTGATATTCAAAATTACACCCCGCCCTCTCCTCCATACATTACATTTATTTTTAGTTACGAGAAAAATTTTTAATCTTTTTTTTTAAATGTTTGTTAAAAAAAATACGGTTAAGAATAAATACATGTGATATCTTACTATACCCCTCCCTCATGATATTTTGTGATTTTTTAAAAAACCTTGATGAGTTAAGGTTTTTAATATTGCTTATAACCTAAGTTGGGTATAAATGCACACAGGGAGTCAACAAAATTTAAAATCGGTTCAGTTATTTAGGTGTACATTAAGGACAAACATCGTTACATGAACTCGAGACTTTTTTGGAGTCCGCCAAATAATTTTATTTTTTGTACAAAATACTGAATATTTTCTAAAATTTCTTTTTTTATTTGAAAGTACAATCCTTTTGGTTCATAATAAAAACTAATTTCATCTAAAAACTGACTCTACTGACCATAAAAAAAATTTAAATGAAAAACTGTTAGATGGCAAACCTTATATATGATATTTATATTTTTTGTTCAAAGTGAAAACATATTTTTGAAATGTTTATTTCCAACCAAATTATCAAAATAAAAAGCAATTAGTAATATAATTATTTATTATACGTTTCGACATCCCATGTGTGTCATCATTCAGCATGTTAACAATTTTAACTATAAAAAATCACAAGCAAATATAAGCACAAAATTTAAATAACAAAATTCAAAATTCAAAATTTTCAAAAAGAACAAAATTTTGAATAAACTAGTGGTACATGGTATTGTGTTTCAAGGCAAATTGCTGGAACTTCATGTACCCTAATTTAATTTAAATTACCTGTACTTTTATTTTTTTTTAATTTAAATGCTCAGAAATGAAAAATTAGATTTTTTTGAGAATTTTGAACAATTTTGAAAATATTGATATTTGAATTTTGAATATTGAAAAAAGTGAAAGAATGCTTTTGTTGAAAACTGATTTTTTTTGAATTTGTTTTTTTGAAAATTTTGAAATTAAAAAAAAAAATTGACACCCATTCATCTCTCTTGGTCCAGATTATCAAAAATATTTGATTTTCGATCAATAGATGGAATATTTCACCTTTTTTCCCTTGATTTCCAAAACCGCTGGACCTGCCTTCGCAAAAATTCAATCATTCCTTTATTACGTCAATACAACCGGAATGTTTTTTGAATCATTCAAATCGGATGCTTCGTTCTCACAAAAACTCGATTTTTATTTTCTGTACTCTTTGCTCCATATCTCCGTAACGGCTGGACCTGCTTTTGCCAAAAACTAATCAGCACATCTCGCTATCAATGAATTTTTAGTCATGAATTTAAATATATATATATATATATATATACATATATATAACGACAGTTGCCAAGGTGAAAAACAAAATACTGAAAACTTTCTGTTACTATCACTGAAAGGTTACAATTTTAAAACTACATGAATTTTTTTTTTCATGACGTTGAGTTCTGGGACACTCCGTATATATATTTTTAATTGCAAAAATGTACTACTTACATCTTGCAAGTAAGCTTACTAATAAAACTAAACTTACTAATAAAATTATATAAGGTTGTCAAATATCTCCCTTCCGCCTTTTTGTATTATAAACCAAGAGCAAAAAAGCGGAAGGGAGATATTTGACAACCTAATATATATATTTTTTCTGGTGCCAACTTTACCAGCACTTTTTTTTTCCTTCCTCCGCCAAAATTTATGTGTTGATTTATGACGATCGGAGAGAAATATGCCACTTGTATGTATACCACGCATGCACAAAAGGGGGGGGCTCACGTGGGGCTCAAATGGGCTCATAGATCGCGAGAGACGCCGCCACCGCCGCCACTGTTGTATATTATTAGACGTCGCCTCATCCAATAGAAGCGAAATGAATGATGAATGTACGACGAGGATATTTTTCTTTTTTTTTTGTTTTGTTTCGGAGCCGTGATCTGGTTAGGAATTGTTTTATTTGTTGGGCACAGCAGTTTGGTTAACAAGATGATTTAGAGGTTAGGTTTATAGAAGGAATTGTCAGTTTGTATGAAATGTATGTGTTTGCATTTAATTTTAATAAATTGTATTAGATGTTATCTGGTCAAGGTATACGTACAGTATGAATAAATTTTTATAACTAGCTAGTTTTGTACCTATACTAGGGTGAGAAATGGTTTTATTATGTCAGGAGAAAAAGATGGATAAATAAAATTTGTGAGGCTCGAACATGCCGCCACTTTTGAAAAAACAATGGGAAACTCATTTGTATGGAAAATTTAGGGGTCTATTTTTGGCTGAAATAGGTAATGGTATATTACGGGTGGATAATCGTATGAGTTCGTTGATAGGAAGTGTCAAAGAGCTGTGCGATCAGGCACTTTACACATAAAACCTAACCTCCAAAACTAACAATAACAATTTTATCATAAGTGCAACTTTCTGACAACACTTTGATAACACATACGTGAAGTATGATGTTCTAAAACTCTGGGCGAAGTACTTTTAGAACATAGTACTTAATGCATTTTTCTTACATTTTTTAATGCGACAAAAATGTTCTGCAAAAATTTACAAAAAAGCGACAAAAATGCTCCAGTAAATTCACAATCTAAACGCACTTGCAAATACTTTTATGCGAGCTTGTTACTTAGACTGTGCTTATCCCGTGCGAATTTTCATGTTTTTCAATAACTTTCACAAAAATAAAGAAGTGGTGCTCACTTATACTGTGCTTATATACTTTTTTAACATTTTTCTACACTTTCCAATCCGAAAAATGTTCTGCAATATTTTTAAAAAGAATTGAGAAAGTGCTCCTGTTGAGTCACAATCTAAACGCACTTGCAAACGCATTTGTACCAGGTTGCCACTTAGACTGTGCTTCGATAGTTTTTTCAAACATTTTTCTATCAAACCGACAAAAATATTCTGCAATAATTTGTAAAAAATTGAAAAAGTGCTCCCGTAATTTAACATTCTAAACCCATTTGCGAATACATTTGTTCGACCATGTCACTTAGACTGACCTTATTCTGGGTGAATTTTTTAAATTTTCAATAATTTTCATGAAATTGGAAAAGTGTTCCAGTAAATTCTCATTCTAAACACATTTGCAAATTCATTTGTTGGACATTGTCACTTAGACTGTCCTTAGCTTGGGTATTTTGTCGCATTTTTACCTGAAAAAAAAATGTTTTGCTTCACACATGATTGCAAAAACACTCCTATAATATCTATTTGTTATTTGTACCTTTTGGAGGTTAGGTTTTATGTGTAAAACTATGATCCCACAACTATAGCTTTTGTCACTTAGAATGTGTTTAGCCCTCGTATTTCGACACATTTTTAGGGTTTTGTCGGTTACGAGCTTTATGACAACTTGTATTTTTATATCCAACAAATGAAAAAATGTTTTTAAAATATTTTAATTCTGTTAAATTATTATTTTTTTGTTCTACTAAATGGCACATAAATAATTATCAATAAAATTGAACAGTAAATGATTTTGGTCAAAAACTACTTCCAAATTTTCTGTTAAAATTTTTTTTTGGAACTATTTGAGTAAATAATTTTTCTTAGGAAAACTCTTAAACTTCTTAAACACGTTAAAAATTTTTGTTTGAATTACTTGAGAAAATTAGCGAATAGTCTTTAATTAAGAAAACTCTAAATTGAAAAAATACTATTCGAAAACAGGTTTTCCAAAATATACCTAAAACACCTAAAAGACTCTAAACAGATTAAAACCGTTTTTTTAAATAGAAATTAGTAATATTTTAATAGTTTTTAATCAATCGGAATTTTTTGTAGAATTCTGTTTGAATTATTCGAGTAAATAGATTTTTTAAAAAAAACTTTAAACCGGTTTTAAAAAATACTAATTGAAAACCGGTTTCTTGAAATTATTCATTCGAAAACTGATTTTTTAAAGTAATACTTTTTTAAAAAGACTCTAAACCTTTTTTTTCTATTCGAAAAGCCGGTTTTCTTAAATGTTAGTTTTTGGTGCTTTCACTTGAAATTATTTGCTAATTTTGTTTGTTTCTATTATTTGAAAAAATAGATTTTTTTAGAACTCTAAACCGGTTTAAAAAAATACTATTCGAAAATCGCTTTCTCAGAAAATGCCATTCTAAAACAGGTTTTCTAAAGCAAATACATTTTTAAAAAGACTCTAAACCGCTTTTTTCAGTTGAAGAACCGGTTTTTCTAAATGTGAATTTTTGGTGTTTTCAATCACTCTACATATTCTCTTAAATTTTTTTGTTATGACAACTTATCTATACCGGTTATTAAAAAAATACTAATCAAAAACCGGTTTTATCAAAAAAAAATCCAAAGCCGGTTTTCTAGAATATCGATTTTTGTATAAACCCTAAAGAAAATGAATCAGCTTTTTATAAATAATTAAAATACTTCTGATTTTTTAAATTTATTAATTTAAAAAAAATAAATAAATAAATAAAAATCCATTATTAACCAACAGTTTCATCTTTATATATTTCTCAATAAACAGTACACAATCTCTTAAAACTTATCTCTTAAATTTCTTTATCTTATTTAATAAAGTATAAACAAATATTTATTTATTCCAAAACACATTATTTTTCAAATTTTTTTTTGTACAAGATATGTCTTAATTAATATATGGCAGGATTAGATTTTAGCTAATAGTAGCTAAATCTAATTTATAGATAATTTATAGATAGATATGCACAATAGATATTTGAACACAGTAATAATAGTTTGTGAATTTATTTACAAATTATATATGTATATATAATTAATATAAGAATTGCAATCGCAACTTTGGATAATTTTGTATAACTATATAACTAAACTTAATTCATTTTTTAATGTTACAAAAAGTTTTTGAATTCCAATTTTTTTGTAATATTTATTGGTTTTCTTTAAACATTTTCAAAATTTTGTTTAATTTTCAATTTTCGTAACTTAGACATTTTTTCTTAATACATTTTACAATCAACATTTTTAAATCAATTTGCAATATTCAATATTAATTGTTAAATAATTTAGAGAATACAAAAGGACTCTACTGACGAGCAAATTATTAAATAATTTAGAATGTAAAAAAGGACTCTACTGACGAGCAAATCATTAAATAATCTAGAACAAAATAAAAAAGGGACTTTACTGACAGGCAAGTTAATAAATAATCTATTATTTAAAAATAGGACTGTACTGACCAGCAAATTAATAATCTAGAATATAAAAAAGGGACTCTACTGCCGAGCAAATTATTATTCAACCTTGAATTTGAAAAGGGACTCTACTGACGAGCAAATTATTAAATTTAGAAAAATATAAAATAGGGACTCTACTGACGAGCAAACTATTTTGAAAAAAAAAATCAACAAAATAAGGAATGGACTCTCCATTAGCAATATAAAAAAATAAGACTTTACTGACGAGCAAATTAAACAATAATCTAAAAAATAAATAAATAAAACATTATAATCTTCATAATTAAGTTTTTTGCAATTCCTTATTGTTTTTGCAACTTACAATTCTGTTTACAATGCTCAATATTTCAAGTAATTTTTAATTTTTTTTGGAAACTTTTAAAAACTTTCCAATCTTTAATTGTAATTTTAATACATTTTGCAAGTTTCAAAACTTCTTACAATTTTCAATGCATCTTAATTTTTATCATTTTTTATAACATTTTATACAATACGATTTTTTACACTTTTTGAAATTGTCAAAACGATTTTTAAGTTTCAATTTTTTTTGCAATTTTCAACATTCGACACTTTTGTTTTCAATACTTGGAACAGTTTTCGAAATTGCTTTCAAAAATGCTTTTGGATCGTGCACAAATTATTATAGATATAAAATTCAGATTAAAATATAATCCACATTCATCAAGTATTTAGCCACATTATTAATTAACATCACTAAATTATTATTATATTTGTTTAAAAAGCAGTCTTTATTAATATATTATTATTCTCCACTATAATCTATATTGAAGATCTAAATCTGCATTGTTTGTTCGAAAGCAGTCTTTATTTATCAAACACTTATTATTATTAATATTTCAAGAACAAAAAAATCATTTTGAAGGTCATTGAAGGTCAAACACATTTTTAAAATATTTTTGAATCAAGTAAATTTTTTTTATTTATAGTAAGCAGTCTTCGTCAAAACTCAATATTAATATTTTAAGAACAAAGAATTTGTTTTGAAGGTCATTGAGGGTCAATGACCTAGAACACCTTTTTAAAAATATTTTTGAATTACCCAAAAAATTATTTTATTTGTACAAAGTAGTCTTTATTTATCAAACACTTATTATTTATTTAAGAACAATGCATTCATCTTGAAGGTCATTTGAAGGTCAATTGAATGTCGTTGAAGGTCAATGACCTCAAACACTATTTTCCAATATTTTTGAATGACGCAATTTTTTTTTGTTTATACAAAGCAGTCTTTCACTATCAAACACTCATTTTTACTATTTTTATTATTTAATCGGCTAAACACAACTCTCGGGCACCCTGCTGGCCATCAGACGATCCGTTATCGTCTGCGTGTTGAGGTCGATATCGCTGCCGCCTGATGTCAATTTTTTAGGCAGCAACAGGTCCTTGGGCCGGGTGTCCCAGGCTCCACCGGTGGAGTCACCATACTAGAAAAAAAATTATTTAAGTTAGAAAAATGGATTTGGATTTACCATACCAGAAAAAAATTAATAAAAAATTAATAAAATCACTGCCCTATCAGTAAAACATTTTTATTCGATCTTGCCCCTTTTTCCGCCACTAGTTAATCCTAAAATGCATGAATATTCATGAAAAACAAAGCCCAATGGATGTAAGTCGGTAATATTACAAGGAGCACGAGAGAGCTTTTACATAAAATACGTGTAATTGTGCTAAAGATAAAAATAAAATCGTAGAGGCCTAAAATTGACTCGAGGCACGCACGAGGCGGAGGAAAAAAGGAATTATTGAGGTTTTTGGTACAGAACAATTACTGTGGAGGAAAAGTAGTTGTTGAGCTAGAAAAATTCACAGTAAATGATATAAATAGGAGTTGTACTAAAAAGAAATCTATATTGCATTTTATTAAAAATGAATGAATTTACCTCTGTCCTGGAATTTCTGTTAGATTTCCAATGATGGGGCCTTCCAGGGCCGGATCGTAACACCGGTTTGGCGAATTCGCTATCGGAGTCTTCTTGAAGACCATTTAGCTCTAAAAAAGAAAAATAATACTAAATGTTAAAAAACTAGTGGTGTATGGCATCGTGCCTTAAGGCAAATTGCTGGAACTTCCCGAACCGTAACAAAATGTTCGAGGAATACTAAATGTTTTCAAATATATTATTACAAATACTGTAACTTTCATCATTTCTGCTATCTTGTTATATCTTAGCAAATCAAATGTATATCATAAATCAATTTATCTCCCGGAATATTAACAATCGTCATTTCATTTCGAATTCAATTTCAAAGAAAAAAATAGTTGCCTAATTTACACAAAATTAGAATATAAAAAAGGGACTCTGCTGACGACCAAATTATTCATAATCTTGAATATAAAAAAGAGACTTTACTGACGAGCAAATTATTTTTTAACCCAGAAATTAAAAAAGGAATTCTACTGACGAGCAAGTCATTGAATAATCTAGAAGAAAATAAAAAGGGAATCTACTGACGAGCAAATCATTGAATAATCTAGAAATTGAAAAAAGGGAGTCTACTGACGAGCAAATTATTACATAATCCTGAATATAAAAAAGAGACTTTACTGACGAGCAAATTATTAAATAATCTAGAAGAAAATAAAAAAGGGACACTACTGACCAGCAAAATTATTAAACAATCTTGAATATAAAAAGGGTCTCTACTGACGAGCAAATCATTGAATAATCTAGAAATTGAAAAAAGGGACTCTACTGGCGAGCAAATTATTAAAAAAAATCAGCAAAATAAAAAAGGACTATACTGATTAACAAATTTATTAGCAATATAAAAAAATAAGACTCTACTGAAGAGCAAAATAAAAAATGATCTAAAAAATAAATAAAAAATTATAATTTTCAATATTAATATCAAAATTGAAAAAGTGCTCCCGTATAGTCACAGTCTAAACGCATTTGCAAATAATTCTGTGCGACATTTTCACTTATACTGCGCTTAGCTTGGCGGCATTTTCACATTTTTCAATAGTTTTCACCAAATTGGAAAACTTCTCCAGTACATAAACAGTCTAAACGGACTTGGGTAAACATTTGTACCAGAATGGCGCTTAGACTGTGCTTAGCCTGGGTAATTTTTTAAATTTTTAATCCAAAATTACAAAAATATTTTATGGAAAATAAAAAAGGTTTAATAATTTTTTATCCTCAAAAGCAATTGTTTTGTCAATACAATCAGAAAGTTTTTTAAGATCATTCAAATCGGACGCTTAGTTCACTGAAAAACTGCCATTTTTTGCACATTTAGCTCTGTATCTTCGAAATGGCGGGACCTGTCTTTGTCAAAAACTAATCACCTCTTCTCTCAATCATTACAAATTGAATTGTTTTTCAATCATTCAAATCCGATACTCCGTTCTCTCAAAAACTCGATATCTATTTTCCGCACTCTTTGCTCCGTATCTCCGTAACGGCTGGACCTGCCTTTGCCAAAAACTAATCAGCACATCTCCCTATCAATAGGAATCGAATGTTTTCTGAACCATTCAATTCGGTCGATCCGTGCGCCCTAAAACGTGGACAAAAAATTTTATCCATACATGCACTCACATAGACATCAATTTTTTCTGAGGTATGCCAAAATGTTCAGAAATCTTCAAAACGTCGAGAAATGTAAAAATTTTCGATTTCGATTTTTGGACGATTACAATAACTTACCCTACGGCAAGCTAAATAAATTCATTAATCCTTATCAATTTAATAATTCCATCCAACCCATCCAACAAACTATATTCTGAGAAACTTTCTCTATTTCTGACTCGTCTCAATTTTTTTTTTAGAATTGGAAACCGTTTCTATTTCTCCAACAGTCCTGTTGCTTTCTTTTTTTTTTCTACTGTTTGATTTTAAAATTGAACACGTCAACGTGCGCGCAGTCGAAGAATCGAAATGTCGAGAATTTATAATAAAATATCCAAAAGAAGAAAATTTATATATATATATATATATATATATATATACATATATATACTAGATGACCCGACAGACGTTGTCCTGTACCCACGTCTACAATTCAAAAGTTCCAAATTTTTTAATATCCTATCCTATACTTTTTAATATCCTATTTGATGTCCTATTGCCTTTGTGATTCATTTGTGGTCTTATCATAAGCAGTTTAAGAAATTCAGAATAAAATAATATATTATCTACGGTAAAAAAATAATGTCACACTAGATTTTACCACACATTTTTTTTATTTATTTGTTGATGATTATACTTATTGCTGATATTTAGAATATAAACACGTCAAATACTCTATTTAAATAGGTATAATAAACAAATTTACATAAAAACCTAAGTATGTAAATAATTACATTCCCATTTTCAAGAAATAAATTTCTTCATCGTCCATCTGGCATCGCTTGCGATTATTAAGAATTAATTTACTTGCCACTTCGTAATAATTTTGCGTGGTTATTAAAAAATTTATATTATTCACGTAATAATTTTCCAAAAGTGGTGATTAAAAAATGCATATTAATATATTTGTATCAAAAGTCAACTGTCATTCGGTGTTTTTGAATTGAAAGTAAATGTCATGGATAAAATCATTGATAGAATCATAGGACTGAATAAACTAAATGAAAAGTTTATAAATAATTATTTTTGTATTAGAATAAAATAAAGGGATAAAAACGTAAATAAGTATCCTATGTCATTCTCCTGGCTCTAAACTACCTCCCTGCCAATTTTCATCTGAATCGGTTCAGCCGTTCGTGAGTTATAAGTGTTCTAACTTAAGCGATCCTCTTTTATATATATATATATATATATATATATATATATATACATATATATTCATATTCATATATATATATTCAAAATTATCAATTACTATCCTTTATCACTTACCGTGTTTCGCCGGAATAACGTCCGGATCCGGATCGTCTTCGTTCGTGAGCACCGGAGCGTCCTTTCCCGCCGGAATCCAAAGTTTGTCCCTAGTCGAATCCCTTTTGAGTTTGTACAAGAGCACCAGAAGGGCTAAGGACAGTGTCAGAACTACCCCCAAACCTGCTCCTAATAAGGGCGAGAGAGAGATGGCGAAAGCGCTCGCTGGAAGGGTAGAAAAAGACGGGGATAGGTTAGAGTTTAGAGATAGGGTCCTTACTTAAACTTGGTTTGGTTGGGTGTGTTTTGAAGTTTTTGGATGAATATTTTTTCTGGAAAATTTAGTTGTTTTTTTGTAATTAAGATTTTGAGAACATATTTTGATTTAGAATTAATGTATGACAAATATAGCTACTAGAATTTATTTTCAAATTTTTAGCTTTTTATAGAAATTTAAAAAAAAAAGTTTTTTTTGGTTTTAAAAAGCCCATGAAATATCTAAGTTTACTTTTTTTGAAAAAAAAAATCATTAAATTTTGATAAAAAAAATTGTATTTTGTTCAAAATTTGTTTTTTTTTGTTGGAAATTTATGTAGTTGTTGAAAATTTTGGTCATTGTTGGAAATTTAGATTTTTGCTTGTTTGTTGGAAATTTGGATTTTTGTTTGTTGGAAATTTAGGTCATTGCTGGAGATTTAGGTTATTATTGTTGGAAATTTGTCATTTGTCATTTTTATTGAAAATACAGGTCATTTTTGTTGGAAATATAGGTCATCGTTAGAAATTTGGATTTTGTTGGAATTCCGAATTTCGCCAAATGTTTGGATTGTAATTTTATTGAATTATTAAATTATTAGAATTTTTATTGGAAGATTGTATTTTTGTTGGAAATTTAGGCCATTGTTGAAACTTAGGCTATTGTTGAAAATTTTGATTTGAAAATCAGAATTTCGTCGAATGCTTGGATGGTAATTTATCACTTTTTTGGGAAATTTAAGTTTTTGATGTAAATTTCATATTTGTTGGAAATTCAGGTTTCTGTTTGAATTTTGAATTTTATTGTAAATTCTAAATTTTGTCGAATGTTTGCATACGAACTTATTATTTTCGTAAATCATTGGACGTTTGCTGGTAATTTAAATTTTTGTTGAAAATTTAGATCGTTGTTGGAAATTTTGGACGTTGTTGAAAATTCAAATTTTGTTGGAAATTTAAAATTTCATAAAATGTTTAGATTGTAATTCATTATTTTTTTTGTTGGAAATTTAGGTTTCTGTTGTAATTCAGAATTTTATTGAAAACTCGGAATTTTTGTCTCTTGTTTGTTTTAGAACCTTTAAATTATTGGATGTTTTATGGAAATTTGGATTTATGTCAGAAACTTGAATTTTAATTGGGAATTTAAATTTTTAAGAATTTAGATTTTTATTGGAAATTTGGATTTTTATTGAAAATTTGTATTTTTATTGAAAATTTGTATTTTTATTTGAAATTTGTTTTTTTATTTGAAATTTGTATTCTTTTATTTGAAACTAATTTTTTAAGTTACTAGATGTTTTTTTGGAAAATTGGATTTATGTCAAAAATTTGAATTTTAGTTGGAAGTTTAAATTTTTATTAAAAATTTGCATTTTTGTTGGAATTTTACGTTTATGTTGGAATTTTACATTTTTGATGTGAATTTACGTTTTGTTGGACATTCTGAATTTTGTTATGAATTTTGGATTTCATCAAATGTTTTGGTTGGAATTTAATATTATAATTATTGGACGTTCGGTAAATTTAGTTTTTTGCTGGACATTATGTTTTTGTTGGATTTTATTATTTGTAAATTTTGGTTCTTACTGTAATTCTGGATTTCGTAAAATTTTTGGATTGGTTCCAATTGATTTTTTTAAATCATATAATTTTCATAAGTCTAGTTAATAAATCATTCTACTTACCCATATATTGGTCAGAATCCGTAAACATCACTTCATCGATAATAAACGGTGGAGACCTCCCCTTTGCATTGATCGCAAAAATCATTATTTTCAATTTTATATCTTGCTCTAGGGCGTACAGGTAAAAATCAGGAGTGTCTAAATTCGTTTGATTATACCTGCAAGGATAAAAATTCAAATAACTTCTTAAAAATCTATTTCAATTTATATGTTTATTTTTTTACCTCGGTTTTCTCGACTGTCCGGAAAATATTTCCAACAAAAAATGCTGAGGCAGTCCTCCATCGTAACCCGATTCGCATTCGATTTCTGCTGAATCAGCAGTCTGGTTGAATAGGGAACAGTTTTTTGGAGACGTAGGTATTCCTGAAATTTAAAAAAAAGAGTGCGTGTAAGGATCACACGCGATTGAAGTAAAACTTATTTGCTACTGTACAAAGTAGCAAATTTAAGTTGAGTAACAATAAATACATCATATAACAATTTTGAATAATGTTTATTAGTAATATGGTAACACTCGTGATGCACACATTTATTAGTGTCGACAATTATACACATTTGTATAATCGTAAGTTATAAATTATATATTTATGATTGCATTAAAAATGTGTATAATATTTAGAAACAATCGTGTAATTAAAGTCGTACTTTAAATTTGACATGATCGGTTTAAAGTAATTGCTAATTAATAAGTTCTATAAATATTCGTTCACACAGTGGATTATGTTAAACAACGCCTAAACAAATATTGTTTTTGCAAATTAACTCATCCTGTAACAATTGTGTTTGAAGAACTTCATGTAATTAAAATTAACATACATTAATTTACTGTTTGTATTTTTTTACTTTTTCGCTGACGATATAATCTCATTCCTTGAACAGCTGTAATATCTGTCTTGCCTAAAAAATTGAAGCCATACTTTTATATTTGTTTTATTTATCAAGCTCTGCACATAGCTTGATCTATGAATCATTTGCTTTTTTATGTGAATATTAATGCAATGATCATCATCAATATTACGAGGTAATAAATTAACCATATCATTAATGTCAACAGGCACATTTATAATTTGGCCGAATATTCCAAATTGTCCATTTGCATGAAACACAAACTAGGTGAAATTAACCTTTCAGATACAGTACCTAATTTAGGTAGATAATTTGGTATAGGTGGAAATACAAATGTGTTAAATTTACACAAAGTAGGAATTTTACCCGAATTTAATGCCTTTCGACAAGTTTGACATCCAACCTGATTATTTGAATCAATATTCAGAAAACCATTATCAAGAATTTGTTTTTGAGCATCATTTGATATTTTTATGCAACTGTAGTATCTGTTTTGCCTATAAAAATAAAAATAAAATTTTCCATTTTAGTAATAACCTCAAAGGTATATAGTAACTTCGAAAAACTCGAATAATACAAATTATTTCAATAAACTTACATTTCTTACGCAGCGCAGATTTTTCCTTTGTTTCATTATTTATTTGCGATCATTTGCACTACAATTATTTATAGGGGACGGGATAAAATATTCTTGCGATCCTGACATTTTTATTAACTCACGAATTATACTGCTAACCCATGTCGTGTCTAAAGAAGTTTTACTTCAAAAAATGTTTAGAGACTACGAGCTAAATACAAAACTCAAGTGAAAGTCGACACATTTTTTGTTTTTGTTTTTGACATATGATTCGACATTTGATGTATTTTTTGTTTTGCTCACAGACTAGATCGAATAATTGCGATAGCTGCGCTTACTAGCGTCGTAGTCTTCAACTTCACGTTGGCGTTTTCGTTGCATTTGTACGGATTTACACCCATGTCGTGCCTAAAGAAGTTTTACTTCAAAATTAATTAAAAATAAATTACAATAATGTTTTCAAAAATATCTCCTTTGATAAAACATTTCCAACGATATTAAATACCTTTCATAATTCCTTCTTTTAAAATTAAATAAAAATCAAAACTATTTCTCCGCTTTCGCATAGTTTACTTCTATAGTAAACTGTTGATTATAAACAAGAATTCAGTAGCGGGGGGGTCCTACTCCCCTGGGTAACAGCAGAATGAGGTGGGATGAGGGGTTCCCGTTTAAAACAGAATTTTCCGCTTCGAGTATCATCATCAAAGGCGACCTACATACTTGTCGTGCACCCGCCGAAAGAGGGGAGTGACTGTGGAGCGACGGTGGAGCGACTTTAACTATTTCTATAGAGGTGGAGGGCGACGGGTTAACGGGATGTCGGATATTGCCCAAGTGCGTAGATAATAGGGGAGCGGGAAAAGTGCGAGTGGAAAAAAGGTGGAATTTGAAGTGCCCTGGGGCAAGTTGTAGGAATTTTTTGAGTTTTGGAAATTTACTAGAGTAGAGAAAGTGGTGTTTTGTATGAA
Source organism: Ctenocephalides felis (assembly GCF_003426905.1). Classification (NCBI taxonomy): domain Eukaryota; kingdom Metazoa; phylum Arthropoda; class Insecta; order Siphonaptera; family Pulicidae; genus Ctenocephalides; species Ctenocephalides felis. The sequence continues at coordinate 62,001,097 of NW_020539725.1, read as the reverse complement.
ATATTTTTTTGTAAATTATATACTTTGTTTAAATATTTTGGAGGTGCCTGAAAAATTTCGGAGGTCTTTGGCTAGTTTTGGAGGTCTTTGGCTAGTTTTGGAGGTTTTTGGCTAGTTTCGGAGGCTTTTGGCCAGTTTCGGAGGCTTTTGGCCAGTTTCGGAGGCTTTTGGCCAGTTTTGGAGGCTTTTGGCCAGTTTCGGAGGCTTTTGGCCAGTTTCGGAGGCTTCTAGAAAGTTTTGGAGGCTTTTGGCTAGCTTCGGAGGCTTTTGGCTAGTTTTGGAGGCTTCTGACTAGTTTTGTAGGCTTCTGACTAGTTTTGTAGGCTTCTGACTAGTTTTGTAGGCTTCTGACTAGTCATGTAGGCTTCTGACTAGTTTTGGAGGCTTCTGACTAGTTTTGGAGTCTTCTGGATAGTTTTAGGCGTCTGTGGATAGTTTCGGGAGGCTTCTAGCAAGTTTTGGAGGCTTCTAAAAAGTTTCGGAGGCTTCTAAAAAGTTTCGGAGGCTTCTGAAAAGTTTTGGAGGTCTCTGACGAGTTTTAGAGGCTTCTGGCTAGTTTTGGAAGTCATTGGCTAGTTTCAGAGGTCTCTGAAAAGTTTTACAGGTCCCTGAAGAGTTTTAGGAGGTCTCTGAAGAGTTTTAGGAGGACTCTGGCGAGTTTTAGAAGTATATAATTTCACAAGACTTAAGATATTTTTAGAGATTTTGAGAAACTTTCAAAAAGGTGTTGGAAAACTTTTTTAAGGCCTCTGACTACTTTTGAAGGCCTCTGACTACTTTTGAAAGTCTCTGACTACTTTTGAAGGTCTTAGAAATCGTTTTCAAGGTCTTCGACTACTCTTAAAGGTCTTAAGGAACGTTTTCAAGGTCTCCGACTACTTTTTAAGGTTTCTGACTACTTTTAAAGAATTTGGAAAACTTCTCAAGGTCTCTGACTAGCTTTAAAGGTCCTGGGAACTTTTTTAAGGTCTCTGACTAGTTTTAAAGATTTTGGGAAACTTTTTTAAGGTCTCTGACTAGTTTTAAAGATCTTGGGAAACTTTTTCAAGGTATCTGACTAGTTTTGAAGGACTTCGGAAACTTTTTCAAGGCCTTGGGAAATCTTTAAAAAGATCTCGGGAAATTCCAAAGGTTTCTGACGACTTTCAAGGGTCTCTGACGACTTTCAAAAATCTCTGCCGACTTTCAAAAATCTCTGACGACTCTCTAAGGTCTCTGACGACTCTCTAAGGTCTCTGACGACTCTCTACGGTCTCTGACCACTTTCAAAGATCTCTTACCACTTTCTGAGAAATCTGACTATTTTTAAAGATCTTGAGAAACTTTTAGAGATCTCTGTCTTTTAAAGGTTTTACGTAACTTTCAGAGGTCTCTGACGAGTTTAAAAAGTCTTACGAAGCTTTGAATTCTCTAACGACCTTGAAAATTCCCTGACGACTTTAAAGCTCTTAGGAAACTTTTATGAAATATAATAATAATTGAAAATTTTACGAAAGTTTTTGGAAACTATTAAATGTACTTAAATAAATAAAGTAAATATAAAAAATTTATATTCACCTTAAAAGTTTACTTAATAAAAGGCTAATTTTTGGCTTTATCGTTTTGAAAATATTTTTAGAATTCTATAAATATTTATCATTTATTATTTCCCCACTATTTTTTCCACTAGCCCTCAGTCTTTTACAATTGCTCAACGCAAACGGCAGCAAAATTAAATTTCGTCATTCAGAGTCGAAAACGAAACGATATCGTCGTGTGCCTTTTGAACTCGCAACCCGTCTATCCCCTAACTCTAACCCTTTGACCAATTCCCTCTACTCTACTCTACTCTACTCTCTTTTGATGTAATTAAGCACGGTGCATAGTATTATATAGTATACTGTAGTTTGTTGTAAATACGATATTACATACAGAAGGTCGGAACAGGTTGATTTTATGATGGAACAAACAAGAGATGAATAATTACACATATGGGATATATATATATATATATATATATATATATATATATATATATATAAATCTCGTGTCACGATGTTGGTTCTCGATGGACGCCCAAACTACTGAACCGATTTTAAATTTTATTGGCTCATCGTGCGCGTATATATCCATCTTAGGTTATAGGAATTTTTGAATAGTAAATTTGAAATATAAATATATAATTTTTATAAATTTCTAAAAATTTTGACAGAAAATGACCAAAAAAAACAAAACATTAAAATGACAAATGTCAAAATTTAAGGAAACTTCGATAAATAATTTTTGAAAAAAAAATTTGACATTTCAAAAAATAAAATTCAAAAACATGTACATATATAGAAATATCCAACATTTAAATCCAAATTTGATGAAATCCTATATTCAAAATCACTGTTTATAGTTTTAAATCTAATTAAAAATCAATGCTTAAAAATTTGAATAAATTTTGACATGTAGAAAAATTAAATGTCATTTGTCAGTATTTATGAAAATAATTATATAAATAGATTTACGATTTAGATTTAATTGATTAGCTTACCAAATTATTTCGGAAACGAAAACTTCATTAAAACACAGATCAAAGATCACAATAAAAAAGCGGCATATTGAATTTAAAATTAATAATAAACAAAATTTTGGCATTCCACAAAAAAAAATGTTTAACGCCTTACTTCAATAAGAAGCAAATCAATTAATTATTCCAAGTTATGTTATAGGCAAAATTGCCAAGCAAATTATAGAAACAGAACATTATTGTAAAATAAATATTATCATATTATATTAATTTTGGACCAAGAAGGAAATATTTTGACATTTATAAATTTAGTGCATATTGGATATATGAAATTGACATTCACTATTTTTCAATTAAATGCAAATGTAAAAAATCAAATATTTATATAAAAAATGTATATTTAGATAAAGATTCTTTAATTTAAAAAAAATTGACATAAACAAAATTAAAATAAACAAAACACTATGATGCGTTGGCACTAATTATCGAAATGTAAAGAAATTTGTGTAATTAAAATATAAAATTATTATCAATATATCAGTTAAGATATATTTTGATTGTCATCGCAAATGCTAATTTTACAGGAAATTGTTACCTCTTAAATGGAATAGAACAATCTGAGGGTATCATTGGAATCTGACAAAAACAAACTAGACAAACTAAATATTATATCATATTATATTAAATTTCGATCCAAAAGAAAATATTTTGACAGTTATAATTAATTTGAAATGAAATGCAAATGTCAAAAATCAGATCTTTATGTAAAAAAATATTTATTTCCACAATATTCCTGTGTTGATTCACCCAAACTTATGAATTTAACAATTATATAATTATACATTGATGGCCTAAAATAAATATTAATTTATTAACAAATAAATAATATTTGAAAGAAAATTTTATTGACATATATGACATGACAAAAGTATAATAAACAAAAAACTATGATGCAAATGAATTAATTTTTGAAGTATGAAATGTCAAATAATTTTGAAAATTATAACAAGTTTTTAACTATTTGTCAAAGAATCAGAGTCCAAATCTATTAAATATTTGATTTTTGGCACTTTTATTAATTTTTATCAATTTAGGCATATTTTTTATGGCAAAACAACGTTTGCCGGATCATCTAGTATATATATATATATATACACACACATATATCTTTTATTACCTGCAAACACGATCTGGAACATGCAAGGCACAATCTGTACCCCAACTTCATTGATAGCCCAACAGCTCAGAGACCCATAATCCTGGTCGCTGACAGGTGTGTACCTTAAGGTACTGGTTGTACCATTCGTCGAAAATCTTCCGGAATCGACGGGCAAGGTTTCACCGGAATTATTGAATTGCCACCGGAAAGCCTTGGCTCCGGGATCGGCTTGAACCGAGCACAAAACCAAAACTTCTTCGCCACGACCGGCGCCTACTATTGAGACTTGATCGGTTTGGCAAACTGGAGCATCTGTAAGGGAAAAATTGATAAGGAAAAAGAACTAGTGGTGTATGGAATCGTGCCTTAGGGCAAATTGCTAGTATTCCCCGTACCGTGATGAAATATTCGAGAAATTTTAAACGTTTTCAAATATATTATTACAACAAATACTGTAACTTTCATTATTTTTGCAAAATATTCATATATCAATTTATCTCCAGAACATTAACAATTGTCATTTCATTTCGAATTCAATTTCATTCTAAAAAAATAGTTGCCTTAATTTACACAAAATTGAAAAAGTGCTCCCGTATAGTCACAGTCTAAACGCATTTACAAAGAATTCTGTGCGACATTTTCACTTATACTGTGCTTAGCTTAGCGGCATTTTTTCATTTTTCAATAGTCTAGCGCAAAATTACATTTTTGTAATTTGTTTTATTAAGATTGAAATTAATATCCAAATTCAGATCTTCAAAGAAAAATATTTTTTGAATATTACATAAAAATTGAAATTTTGAAACAAAAAAATTGCTTTTTCGGAAAACTAATCGTTTCTTCTCACTGTCACAATAAATTATAAATCTAGAAGATAAAAAAGGATTCTACTGACGAGCAAATAAATTATAAATCTAGAAGACAAAATAAGGACTCTACTGACGAACAAATAAATTATAAATCTAGAAGACAAAATAAGGACTCTACTGACGAGCAAATAAATTATAAATCTAGAAGACAAAATAAGGACTCTACTGACGAGCAAATAAATTATAAATCTGAAAGATGAAAAAGGACTCTACTGACGAGCAAATAAATTATAAATCTAGAAGACAAAATAAGGACTCTGCTGACGGGCAAATAAATTATAAATCTAGAAGATATGAAAGGACTCTACTGACGAGCAAATTATAAATCTAGAAGTTAAAAAAGGGGACTCTACTGACGAGCAAATAATTAAAAAAAGCAGCAAAATAAAAAAAAGGACTATACTGATTAGCAAATTTATTAGCAATATAAAAAAATAAGAAACATACTGACGAGCAAATTGAAAAATGATCTAAAAAGTAAATAAAAAATTATAATTTTCAATATTATTATCAAAATTGAAAAGTGCTCCCGTATAGTCACAGTCTAAACGTATTTGAAAATAATTCTGTGCGACATTTCCACTTATACTGTGCTTAGCTCGGCGGCATTTTCACATTTTTCGCAATAGTTTTCACAAACTTGTAAAAGTGCCCCAGTACTTAAATAGTCTAAACGCACTTGGGTAAACATTTGTCCCAGAATGGCGCTTAGACTGTGCTTAACCTGGCTAATTTTATTATTTGAATTTTTAATCCAAAATTACAAAAATATTTTATGGAAAATAAAAAAAGGTGTAATAATTTTTTATCCTAAAAAGCAATTGTTTTGTCAATAAGCAGAAAGTTTTTTAGATGTACATTTAGTCCTATATCTTCGAAATGGCGGGACCTGTCTTGGCCAAAAACTAATCACCTCTTTTTCCAATAATTACAAATTGAATGTTTTTTACATTCAACAGTTTTATATTTGAAGTTCAAATTTAATTTGCTCGCTCGTAGAGTCCTTTTTATTTCCGAATTGCCTTTTAATTTTGATTATCAGTAGAGTCCTTTATTATATCTGAGACTTAAATTTTATTTGCTCGTCAGTAGAGTCCTTTCTTCATGTTTTATGTTGCTAATTTAATTGCTTGTCAGTAGAGTCCTTTTTTCAACTCCTAGGTTGATTTTTATTTTGCACGTCAGTAGAGTCCTTTTCTTTTTTTCTAGATCTAAATTATAATTTGCTCGTCAGTAGAGCCCTTTTTCAGCATCCATGTTGCCTTTTGATTTTGCTCGTCAGTAGCGTTCTTTCTTTATTTTCTAGATTTATATTGAAGTTTGCTCGTCAGTAGAGTCCCTTTTTTAATTCTAAATTAGTTTTCTCGTCAGTAGAGTCCCTTTTTTAATTCTAAATTAGTTTGCTCGTCAATAGAGTCTCTTCTTTAATACTAGATTTGTTTGCTAGTTAGTCAGTAGAGCCCCTTTTTTAATTCCAGATTAGTTTGCTCGTCAGTAGAGTCCCTTCTTAAATACTAAATTTGTTTGCTAGTTAGTCAGTAGAGTCCCTTTCTTAATTCCAGATTAGTTTGCTCGTCAGTAGAGTCCCTTTTTTAATACTAGATTTGTTTGCTCGTCAGTAGAGTCCCTTTTTTAATACTAAAAATGCGGACATAACACACACACACACACAAATCCATTTAGTTTCTGAGGTATGCCCCTTAAAAATGTTCAGAAACCTTCAAAACGTCGAGAAATGCAAAAAGTTTCATTTTCGATTTTCGGCCCATTACTATAACTTACTCTACGGGAAGTTTGAAATGTTATGGCAAGGCTATGGTTTATTATTCATTTGTATTACAAATTGTTTCAATGGTGGAGGAGCAAAAACGTTAAACGTTAAATGTTAAACGTACATTTTACGAAGTCGTTTTATTCCGAGTTGGTAATTATGATTAACGTAGCAGAAGGTCGTCGTCGTTTTTATTGTGAATAATAGTATCATGTTGCTTGAGGAGCAGGAATTAGGATATGTTGCGAATCGTATACAAAATGTAGAGAAAACAAGGTAAAAACTAGTGGTGTATGGCATCGTGCCTTAAGGCAAATTGCTGGAACTTCCCGTATAAAATATTCGTGAAATTTTAAACGTTTTCAAATATATTATTACAAATACTGTAACTTTCATTATTTTTAAATAATTAAATTTATCTCCAGAACATTAACAATCGTCATTTCATTTCGAATGCAATTTAAAAAAAAATAGTTGTCTAATTTACACAAAATTGAAAAAGTGCTCCCGCATAGTCACAGTCTAAACGCATTTGCAAATAATTCTGTGCGACATTTTCACTTGTACTGTGCTTGGCTTGGCGGCATTTATAAGAACTAAAATGATAGTTGTTAAATTGAGGAGGCTACATTTTAATATATCTTGTTTTACACTTTTGGACCGGTTCGATTTTTATTTATTTATTTATAACTTCTAAACAAATTGTCCGATTGTTTTGCAATATCCAGCAAATTTATAGCCAATTAAATTATTTACAACTTTTATTAACAGTAAAATTTTCTATCTCTTATTCTTTTATCCAAAATTTACATTTAAAAAAATTGGTTTTAAATTATGCAAGATTAATATATCTTACTTTATACTTTTGGACTAGCTCGATTTTTATTTATTTGTTTATAACTTCTAAACAAATTGCCCGATTGTTTTGCAATATCCAGCAAATTTTTAGTCAATTAAATTATCTACAACTTTTGTTAATAACAAAATGTTGTATCTCTTATCCTTTTACCCAAAATTTGCAATGAAACAGGTTGTTGTTAAATTTTGGAGGTTGCATCAGTATATCTTGCTTCACACTTTTGGACCAGCTCGATTTTTATTTATTCATTTATAACTTCAAAACGAAATGTCCCACCATTTTGCAATATTCAGCAAATTTATAGCCAATTAAATTATCTACAATTTTTATTAACAACAAAAATTGGTATCTCTTGTCCTTTTATCAAAAATTCACTTTTAAAAGGGTAGTTGCCTAATTTTGATGGTCACGTCGTACACATATATCTTACTCTGTCACTCTACACTGTCAGATACATGTTGCTCTCTTTCACACAAATAATATAAGAGGGACTCTACTGACGAGCAAATTAATAAAAATTTAAAAGAAAATAAAAATGGAACTCTACTGACGAGCAAATTATTACATAATCTTGAATATAAAAAGAAACTCTACTGACGAGCAAATTATTAAAAAAATCAGCAACATAAAAAAAGGACTATACTGATTAGCAAATTTATTAACAATATAAAAAATAAGACTCTACTGCCTAACAAAATAAAAAATGATCTAAAAAATAAATAAAAAATTATAATTTTCAATATTAATATCAAAATTGAAAAAGTGCTCCCGTATAGTCACAGTCTAAACGCATTTGCAAATAATTCTGTGCGACATTTTCACTTATACTGTTCTTAGCTTGGCGGCATTTTCACATTTTTCAATAATTTTCACAAAATTTATAAAAACGCTCCAGTATAGTCACATTCTAAACGCACTTAGGTAAACATTTGTATCAAAGTGAGGCTTAGACAGTGCTTAGTCTGGGTAATTTTTTGAATTTCTAATCCAAATTTACAAAATTTTTTTATGGAAAATAAAAAAGGTGTAATAATTGTTTATCCTCAAAAGCAATTGTTTCGTCAAAACAAGCAGAAAGCTTTATGAATCATTCAAATCGGACGCTTAGATCATTCAAAAACTGTCATTTTTTGCACATTTAGCACATCTCCCTATTAATAGAAATTGAATGTTTTTTGAATCGATCAAATCGGATGCTCAAATCCGATCTCTCAAAAACTCGATTTATATTATTTATATAAAAGAAATTACTCTACTGATGAGCAATAGTTGAACAAAAAAAGTTGTAAAGAAAAGGACTCTACGGACGAGCAAACTTTAACATTTGAGTGACGAAATATTTAATATAAAATTATAAAATTATAAAATTAAGTTAGATTCTGTTAGAGAAAGAACTCTACTGACGAGCAAAAGTCGAATGAAAGTTTCTATAAGAGAAAGAACTCTACTGACGAGCAAAAGTCGAATGTAAAATTTTGTAAAGAAAAGGACTCTACTACTCTAGAAAATAAAATAAAATTAGATTTTATTAAGAGAAAAGGACTCTACTGACGAGCAAAAATCGAATGTAATATTTTATAAGAGAAATGACTCTACTGATAAGCAAACTTTATTGACAAATTTAAAATAGTAATAGTATAAAGACTATTATTTATTATCATTATATATAATAATGTGGTCCTTAATATGGATATTTTCGAATTTGTTTGCTCCCAATTTCGATTTTTGGACGATTACAATAACTTACCCTACGGGATGTAAATAAATGAAATAGAAGTGAAGTTTAATGAAATAGAAGCGGTTTTAACCGGTTTTTGAATTTTATATAAAAAAAATTTTTTTGCTTGAATATTCTGTAATTTATCTGCAAATTTAGTGTATTTTAGAGTAGTAAATGACTGAATTTATTTATTGTTCAATTTTATAGATAATAAACAAAATTATTTTAATTTTAATTAGTAGAACTAAAAAATAATGGTTTATCTTGATTAAATAACTTTCAAAATAATTATTTGTTATTCATGCATCATTTTCACATATAAGAATGAAAATATTTTTATGATAGTGAAAGAAAAGTATTCGAAAAAATAAAAATAATACGTTTTTCAAAAAAAAAATTCAATAAATAAAAAAAAAAGAAAGAAATATTAGATACACGTTGATACATACTTCTTAATATCAATTTTAGTTTTAAAAATAATTAAGCTAAACTTATATTGCTGTTCCGAGCAATTTTAATTAATTAATTTTAAACATTCTAATTGCTTTTTTGTTTAATAAAATATGATTTTAAAAAACTGAGAACGTCTATCGAATTGCTACTTAGACATGTCCTTCGATTCTTCACAAAATTTCCTGAAATAAAAAATACTCTCATACTTGCGACCAAATTATGCTTAATTATTTTTAAAGTCTGATATAATAATTCTAAGTTTATTGTTCTTTAATTTGTGGTTTCTAGGGTTTGAAACTCTTTTTTTAAGATTGAGTAGAGGAAGTTACTTCTTCAAGAAGAAGTCACACTAATTTAAATTAATATAATTTAACCGGTTTTTGAAAACCGACGAACTCTAGTTATTGTCACATTTGTGCTATTTGGAGGTTAGTTTGTGACAGTACAGAGCATTTGAAGTACAAGTCCATAGTTTCTGAAATATGAACACATTCACAATTGTTTCCTAATAAATCAGTCACATTTTTTTCTTGTCATTCCATACCACTTTAACCCCGTTCTCCCCTACATTATCAATTTACTTCTATTTCAGAGGGGAATTCCCTTTTTCCTTCGTCGTTATTTGTCTAAATAGCGCTGCAGCAATAAAATTCCACGCAGCAGCAGCAGCAGGAAGAAGCTGCTGCTTGCTTAAAAAGCCGTAAATTGTTTATCGTCTCAATAACATTAAATAGAATTTACAGCCGAAGGAACGATGATAGTCGAAGTATAATTAGATGGCAAAAACATTATACACAATTATATAATGATAAATTATAAATTATATATTTATAATAGCATTAAAAATATGTATAATATTTAAAAACAATACTAGTAATTAAAGTCATATAGCGTATGCCATCTAACATTTTTCATTTTCATTTTTTTTTCAACGGTCAGCCGAGGCATTTTTTCTTTATTTTTGAATAAAATTATTATAATCATTATTAACTAAATTAATTTCATCATTAACTGAAAGGATTGTACTTTCAAAATACAAAAAGAAATTTTAGAAAATATTCAGTAGTTTGTAAAAACAAATTATTTGGCGTACCCTATACTTTAAATATGACATGATCGGTTTGTCATTGTAATTTGCATTTAGAAATGAACGTTCAGTAGAGAAATGAAGTAATTGCTGATTAATAAATTTTATAATATTCGTTTACACACTGGATTATGTTAAAGAATGCCTAAACAAATATTGTTTTCGCAACTTCAGTCATCATATAATAATTGTGTTTGAAGACCTTCATGTAATTAAAATTAACATACATTCATTGTCTGTTTGTATTTTTTTTTAATTTTACGCTGGCGATACAATCTCATTCTTTGAACAACTGTAATATCTGTTTTGCCTAAAAATTATTTTTCATTTTAATAACTTCAAAGATTTATAGAAACTACAAGTCCATTTTTGATTTTATTTTTTGTTTTGCTCGTCAGTAGAGTCCCATTTTCTTACATTTTTAATTTAATTATCCGAAGAGTTTTTTCTTTTAATTTTAGTATTGCTTGTCAGTAGAGTCCCATTTTCTTTTATTTTTAGTTTTGCTCGTCAGTAGAGTCCCATTTTCTTCCATTTTTAATTTATCAGTAGAGTCTCTTTTTAATGTTATTTTTAGATTGCCCGTCAGTAGTGTTTCTTTTTAATGTTATTTTTAGATTGCTCGTCAGTAGAGTCCTCTTTCCTTTTTCATTTTTAGTTTGCCCGTCAGTAGTGTACCTTTTTTTTTAATTTTTCGTTTGGCCATCAGTAGAGTCCCATTTTCTTCCATTTTTAATTTATTAGTAGAAATTATTTTTCTTTTATTTTTAGTTTTACTCGTCAGCAGATTCCCTTTTTAATTTAATTTTTATATGCTTGTCAGTAGAGTCTCTTTCAGTATGCTCGTCAGTATAGTCTCTTTTACATTTAATTTTAATTTAATCATCAGTAGAGTCACTTTGAACTTCATTTTTATTTTTCTCGTCGTAAGTAGAGTCCTTTTTTATTTCTAGATTAAGTTTGCTCGTCAGTAGAGTCCTTTTTTGTATATTTTAACTTTAGCTCATCAGTAGAGTCTTCTTAATAATTTCCTAGCTTTGGCTCTGATAAGAAAAAGCGAGAAAACGCATTTTGCAATATATGAAAATAAAAAGGGACTCTACTGACGAGCAAATGGAAAAACTACCTAGAATATGAGAAAAGAACTCTAACAACGAGCAAACTTAAATTAAAAGTATGAGACGAAAGGACTTTACCGACGAGCAAACTGAAGTACAACCCTAGGATGTAAAAATGACTCTACTGACGAGCAAAATGAAATATAATATAAAAACAGACTCTACTGACGATTAAATCAAATAGCAAATTTGAAAATAAAAAGGACTCTACTGACGAGCAAATTGTGTTATAAAAGGCACGAAAATGGACTCTACTGACGAACAAATTAAAAAAACAATTTAGAAGATTAAAAGGGACTCTACTGGCGAGCAAATTGCTTTTTAAGACAAGAAAATGGACTCTACTGACGAGCAGATTTGAAAACAAATTAGGTGATAAAAAAGGGACTCTACTGACGATCTAATTGATTTTTAAACTCATAAAAAAGAACGACATACAACGTTGACGCTGGTACGCATACAACGACAGATCTCTATTCACATACACAACTACTAATCATAATTGACTCGTATAGAAATGATATCATCGAGGGCGAATGACGAATCATTGGCAGTCGACCTTGCCGTAACGCACTTTTGTTGCATTTGTACGAATTTACACCCTAGTCGCGCTTAAAGAAGTTTTACTTCAAAAATAAAAAATAAATTTAATCAAAAAAGATATATTTCAATATACAAACTTGGTACTAGCTCGTTTAAAGTACGTGAACTATTTCTAGAGTGTGTTTTAAAATGTGAAGCACACTAGCACCATCTGTGATATGCTGAAAACACTAATTAGAGTAAAGCGCATTTGTTCTATGTTTATCCCATATGGAGACTAAAATTTGGAATAACCAAAATTAAATAAAATAAATTATTTAATTCCATATAATATTTTACATCCCCTACACGCAGTAATAAATTAAATAATTTCGGCTTCGGTTTTCGATAAATTTATTTATTATTTTTCGCTTTATCGCCATTTTAAATTGTATTAGCGGTCGCTTTTTGAGGTAATAAATAATTCCAATAAGCCGATTTTTCATCGACGGAATTAATGCAAATGATATATTTATGATATTTGAATATGTCCATAATGCGATTAATGAATCGAATCATTAATTAAATCGAGATTTTTGACCGAATCGCATCGGATGCGGATTATAGACGGAGAGCTGGGCGACGAATCGTAATAGATATATTGAAGGACGTTTTTGAATTTTTGTTCCCAAGGGCTCAAATGCTTCCAAAGGGATAAGAGAAAATTCTCTGAAAGTTTTAGCTCTTAACATTAACATTTAGATAGTCCGCAATCCAATTAAAAGTTTCGTATATTTGTTTTAACATTAAATTCTTGCGCCATGTGTGAGAGAGTTTAGAGTTTTTTTCTCTAAAAAAATTCAATTTATTTTTAATTATTTTATATTAAATTTTCTATCACTCAAATGCTGAAGTTTGCTCGTCAGTAGAGTCCTTTCTCTTATAACATCTTACTTTCAATGATTGCTCGTCAGTAGAGTTATTTCTCCAACAAAATCTAATTTAATTTTAATTATTTTATATTAAATTTTTTGTCACTGTAATGTTGAAGTTTGCTCGTCAGTAGAGTCCTTTTCTCTGAAAATTTTTGTTCAGCTCGTCAGTAGAGTTCTTTCTTTTATAAAATCTTATTTTGAATTATTTCTCGTCAGTAGAGTTCTCTCTCTACTAAAATCCAAAATTAATTTTATTGTTTTATATTGATTTTTTTGACACTCTAAGTTTGCTCGTCAGTAGAGTCCTTTACTTTACAAAATTTTACGTTCGACTATTAGTCGTCACTTCTGTTACAAAATCTTACATTCGACTATTATCGTCAGTAGAGTTCTTTCTCTAAAGGAATTCAAATTTAAATTCAATATTTTATATTAAAGTTTTTGCCACTCTAATATTGAGTTTGCTCGTCAGTAGAGTCCTTTTTACTATAAAATTCTTGTTGCTCGTCAGTAGAGTCATTTCTCTTATAAAATCTTACATTCAACCATTGTTCCTCAGTAAAGTTCTTTCTCTAACAAAATCTAACTAAATTTTATTTTATTATTCTAAATAATTTTATTATCATTCTAATGTTAAAGTTTGGTCGTCAGTAGAGTCCTTTTCCTTACAAAATCCTTCATTCGACTATCGCTCTTCAGTAAAGTTCTTTCTCTAACAAAATCTACTTTAATTTTATTACTTAGAGTGAAATACTTTTTGAATCATTCAAATCGGTTGAGTAGTGCTCCTGAAGACGTCGATGAAAAATTGTTTCCACACGTACATACATACACACACATAATTTTTTTCTAAGTTACAGTTTGCTCGTCAGTAGAGTCCTTTTTTTACAAATACTTATTTTCAATTATTTTCTGAGGTTTGCCAACATGTTCAGAAACCTTTGAAACGTAAAAATGTGAAGACATTTTCATTTTCGATTTTTGAACTATTACAATAACTTAAATTGCTTTGAAGCAAAATGCCACTTACAACTAGCTAGTCACATTTGAAAGATCAGTATAAAATAAAGTTAAGAATGATAAAATTTTAGATCCTCCCCCCACGAAGTAATGCTTAACCAGAGGCAAAAGAAAAGCCGAGGTTTTAGTCAGTATTGAGTCCGACATACCCAGACAAAAGACCCAGTCTGGAATGCATAAATGTATTTTTTTCGCTGTACAAAAAAACTTAATCAGTTACGTCAAACCTTCAATTAAATCTGAAATATTTAAACCCCAACCCTGTCTAAATATATTTCTACCATCCATCCATCTAAAAAATCCACACACACGCGATGGCATCTGGCAACACACAGTCCTCCACCGGGTTCTCCACCGTTCTCGTTTATTTTCTACTTTAGAAGTTGTTTCTATCGTCGTACTACTACTACTACTACTCTCTTCTCTCGAATAGAAGATAGTCGACGAATCTCATTAGAAAGCCTTCGATTTTACCCCGCCATCCCCTATCATCCCATCGATATCCTCTTTGTAAGAAAATGGTTATAAGATACGTGAAAGAGTTTCGAATTTGCTACGATGTCGAATATGATGCAGTTTGTGTGTTTTTTTAGGACGGTTTAAGGGTTTAAGGTTGTAAATTGTTTAGGGTTGGAGTAGGAAATATAACATACCCTAAATGATAATTTGGTAATAGGGGTATAAAAAATAATAAAAAAAAGTAAGAGAAAGAACTCTACTGACGATCAAAAGTTGAACGTAAAATTTTGTAAAGAAAAGGACTCTACTGACGAGCAAAAGACGAATGTAAGATTTTATAAAAGAAATGACTCGACTGACGAACAATAGTTGAACAAAAATTTTTATAAGAGAAAGGACTCTACTGACGAGCAAACTACAATTCCTTGGAAAATATACTTACAAACAAGGACTCTACTGACCAGCATTTAAATATTTATACAGAAAAGGGACTCTACTGACGAGCAAACTAATTTAAAAAAAAAAATACAGTAAAGAAACTCTACTGATGAGCAAACTCAAATTTCTTAGGAAATACTTACACAAAAAACGGACCCTACTGATGAGCAAACTCAAATTTCTTGGAAAATATTTTAACAAAAAAGGACTTGACTGACGAGCTAACTAGAATTGCTTGGAAAATGTTTTTGCAGAAAAAGGACTCTACTAATGAGCAAAATATTTTTTTTGAGAAAATATTTAAACAGAAAAAGGGACTCTACTGACGAGCAATAAAATATTTATACACAAAAGGGACTCTACTGACGAGCAAACTAGATTTTTTTTAGGAAATATTTAAACAAAAAAGGGACTCTACTGACGAGCAATAAAATATTTATACACAAAAGGGACTCTACTGACGAGCAAACTAGAATTTCTTAGAAAATATTTAAACAAAAAAAGGGACTCCACTGACGAGCAATAAAATATTTATACTCAAAAGAGACTCTACTGACAAGCAAACTAGAATTTTTTAGAAAATATTTAAACAAAAAAAGACTTTACTGACGAGCAATAAAATATTTATACACAAAAGGGATTCTACGGACGAGCAACCTAGAATTTTTTTAAAAAATATTTCAACAAAAAAAGGGACTCTACTGACGGGCAATAAAATATTTATACACAAAAGGGACTCTACTGACGAGCAAACTAAATTTTTTTAAGAAAATATTTAAACAGAAAAAGGGACTCTACTGACGAGCAATAAAATATTTATACACAAAAAGGACTCTATTGACAAGCAAACTAGATTTTTTTTTAGAAAATATTTAAACAAGAAAAGGGACTCTACTGACGAGCAATAAAATATTTATACTCAAAACAGACTCTACTGACAAGCAAACTAGAATTTCTTAGAAAATGTTTAAACAAAAAAGGGACTCTACTGACGGGCAATAAAATATTTATGTAGAAAAGGGATTCTACTGACAAGCAAACTAGAATTTCTTAGAAAATATTTAAACAAAAAAGGGACTCTACTGACGAGCAATAAAATATTTATACACAAAAGGGACTCTACTGACAAGCAAACTAGAATTTTTTTTTACAAAATATTCAAACAAAAAAAGGGGCTCTACTGACGAGCAATAAAATATTTATACACAAAAGCGAGTCTACTGACGAGCAAACTAGATTTTTTTAGAAAATATTTAAACATAAAAAGGACTTTACTGACAAGCAAACTAGAATTTCTTAGAAAATATGTATATAGAAAAGGGACTCTACTGACATAATGCTAAAGTAAATTATATTATATCCTTCCTGTCCCCAACCCTTACTCGTCAATGATCGTTTTCCATGTCCTTGTCCTCAAAACTAACCCTAAACACAATAGGGCCCGAAAATAAGGACTATGTCCGTGTCTTCGTAACGATTGCTTTTACACAAAGTCATTCCATTCACCATTCCTCCCTTTCTTAGTTTTGTGTTCGAACGAAGGTAAAGGATAATAAACTTTGCATATCAAAATTGAACTTTGTGACCGGGCGATGAAGGATAAATTCCTATAGGAAAGGGATGATCATCCCTTATACACGTGGTGACTTGCATTTGTACCAGAGTGGTGATTAGACTGTGCTTAGTCTGGGTCATTTTGTGAATTTTTTGAATAATCCAAAATTACCAAAATATTTTATGGAAAATAAAAAAAGATGTAATAATTTTTTAATCTCAAAAGCAATTGTTTTGTCAAAGTAATTTTGATATTAATATTGAAAATTATAATTTTTTATTTATTTTTTAGATCATTTTTTAATTTGCTCGTCAGTAGAGTCTTATTTTTGATATTGCTAATAAATTTGCTAATCAGTATAGTCCTTTTTTATTTTGCTGATTTTTTTAATAATTTGCTCGTCAGTAGATTCCCTTTTTATTTTCTTCTAGATTATTCAATGATTTGCTCGTCAGTAGAGTCCCTTTTTTCAATTTCTAGATTATTTAATAATTTGCCCGTCAGTGAAGTCTCTTTTTTATATTCAAGATTATGTAATAATTTACTCGTCAGTAGAGTCCCTTTTTTATATTCTAGGTTAAATAATTTGCTCGTCAGTAGAGTCCCTTTTTTTATTTTTTTCTAGATTATGCAATGATTTTCTCGTCAGTAGAGTCCCTTTTTTCAATTTCTAGATTATTTAATGATTTGCTCGTCAGTAAAGGCCATTTCTTTACAAAATTTTACGTTCAACTATTGCCTGTCAGTAGTCATTTCTCTTACAAAATATTACATTCGACTTTTGCTCGTCAGTAGAGTTATTTCTCTAACAAAATCCAAATTGAAGTTTATTATTTTATATTAAACTTTTTGTCACTCAAATGTTGAAGTTTGCTCGTCAGTAGAGTCCTTAATAATGCAAAAATTTTACGTTCGACTATTGCTCGTCAGTAGAGTCCTTTTTCTTACAAAATTTTATTTTTAATTATTGCTCGTCAGTAGAGTTCTTTCTCTAACAAAATTGAATTTTTTGTCACTTTACTGTTGAACTTTGCTCGTCAGTAGAGTCCTTTTCTATACAAAACTTTACTTTCAACTACTGCTCGTCAGTAGAGTCTTTTTCTTTACAAAATTTTACGTTCAACTATTGCTCGTCAGTAGAGTTCTTTCTCTAATCGAATCTAATTTAATTTCATTAGATTATACCGCATTTTTTGTCAGTCAAATGTTTATGTTTGCTCTTCAGTAGAGACCTTTTCTGTTACAAAATTTTACACTTGACTATTGCTCGTCAGTAGAGTCCTTTTCTTTATAAAGTCATTAGAGTTCTTGTTTTAACAAAATCCAAATTGAATTTTATAATTTTATATTAAATTTTTTGTCACTCAAATGTTGAAGTTTGCTCGTCAGTAGAGTCCTTACTAATACAGAAATTTTTGTTCAACATTTGCTCGTCAGTAGAGACCTTTTTCTTACAAAATTTTATTTTTAATTATTGCTCGTCAGTAGAGTTCTTTTTTTTTTCACATATAAGAATAAAAATATTTTTATGATAGCGTAAGGAAAGCTTTCGAATAAATAAAAATAATACATTTCTAAAAAAAAAATCATTAAATTATAAAAAATATATATATATTAGAGACATGTTGATACATACTTGTTAATATCAATTTTAGTTTTAAAAATAATTAAGCTAAACTCGCGTATTGTCTGTTTCGAACAATTTTAATTAATTAATTTTAAACATTCTAATTGTTTTATTTGTTTAATAAATTATGATTTCTAAAAAATGAGAACGTCTATCAAATTGCTACTTAGACGTGTTCTTTATTGTTTACTCACAAAATTATCTTAAATTGAAAATACTCTCATAAATGCGACGAAATTATGCTAAATTGTTTTTAAAGTCTGATATAATAATTCTAAGTTTTTTATTCTTTAATTTGTGGCTTCTAGGGTTTTAAACTATTTTTTTAAGTTTGAGTAGTGGAAGTTACTTCTTCAAGAAGAAGTCACACTGATTGAAATTAATGTATACAATGGTATAAAAATCTAAATTAATATATACAAAACCTTTCTGGGAACCATTGCAGACTGATGAGATATCAAATGCTATTGAACCGATATGATTTCAAGAATCAAAACGCTTTCATCTATCTTTTATATTTGGCTAAATTTGTCATTTTCCATTTATACAGTGAAAACCGACTTATTTCACTAAAAACCGGTTTTCGAATTTCATAATTTTCGCCAAAAAACCGGTTTTTAAAACCGGTTTTTGAAAATCGTCAAACCCAAGTATATAACTTCACAGCATAAAAAAATTTCTCAACTTTGACTCACATTTTCGTTTTTATAATTAATAATAGTATTTATATATTAAATATTTTGCTATTTTATTATAAACAAATTACTTAGATTTTATTAAAAAACTACTGGTGACTTACATTTTACTCGAAAGTCCAACTCGTTGGAAATCGTCTCGCCTTCGCTGTTTATTGCAGAACAGGCGTACTTTCCCGCACTTTGCCTCGTTACATGTTGCAAAACCAGACTTTGGTTTGATCTGAAGACTCGGCCTGATGTGTTGTGGGATAAAACAGCACCCTGGGGGATAAATAATCATTTTTTTGATTTTAATTGATCCAAGGGTTTTTTTTGAGGATTTTTTTAATTTTACTTACATCGTGCATCCACAAAAGTCTCCTCCAAGGCGGATTGGAGCTGACGTGGCACTCGAAGTAGACATCGTCACCTTCTTTAATGTCGTCGGCACTTAGGGTACTTCCTAGACGTAGGGTCACGATTGGGGGATCTGAAAAAAAAATTATTGGGTGTTATGGTTATGTTTTGAATTTTGAATTTTAAAAAAATGATTAATTTCGTTTATTAGAATTTTGAGAAATTTTTTCTGTTACTTTTGTATGACAACTAAAACTTGTTTTTGGGTTCAGCTCTCTATTTTTTTTATTTACCTCGACTTTTTTAGTCTCTTATGTCTTAGTACTCTTGTTTTGGATCCTAGTACATTTATGTTGGTTTTGTTTTATTTTACATTTTGGCATACCTCAGACAAAATGGATGGATGTGTGTGTGTATGTATGTATGTATGTATGCATGAATACAATTTTTCTTACACATTTTCGGGCGCACGGGTCAACCGATTTGAATGGTTTAAAATTTTTAAGTTTCAAACGGTTAAACGCCTATAACTCGAAAACTTTTCAATATAGGGTCATAATGTATATGAACGAAATATGCTTATTTAAAATATCTATCTGCTGATGCAAAATTTTACGATAGCTCTAACCGTTTGCGAGATATTCGCTAAAAACTATCTATTAGCATTTTTCTAAGGTCATAAGGAACCAACGTTGTGAATATGATCAAAATCGGAAACAAAAAATTTTCTACGAAAATCGCAAAATAATACTTGACCATGGTATGATTTCATTTTTTTAATTTATTTCGATTCCTATTGATATGGAGATGTGCTGATTAGTTTTTGGCAAAAGCAAGTCCAGCCGTTACGGAGATATGGAGTAAAGAGTGCAGAAAATACAAATCGAGTTTTTGAGAGAACGGAGCATCTGATTTGAATGATCTAAAAAACTTTCTGCTTGTATTGACAGAACAATTGCTTTTGAGGATGAAAAATTATTACATCTTTTTTTATTTTCCATAAAATATTTTTGTAATTTTGGATTAAAAATTTAAAAAATTGCCCAGGCTAAGCACAGTCTAAGCGCCATTCTGATACAAATGTTTACCGAAGTGCGTTTAGACTGTTATGCACTGAAGCACATTTTCAATTTTGTGAAAACTATTGAAAAATGTGAAAATGCCGCCAAGCTAAGCACAGTATAAGTGAAAATGTCGCACAGAATTATTTGCAAATGCGTTTAGACTGTGACTATAAGAGAGCACTTTTTCACTTTTGTGCAAATTAGGCAACTTTTTTTTTTGAAATTGAATTCGAAATGAAATGACGATTGTTAATATTCCGGAGATAAGTTGATTTATGATTTACATTTGATTTGCTCAGAAATGACATAGCAAAGATAGCAAAAATAATGAAAGTTACAGTATTTGTAATAATATATTTGAAAACGTTTAAAATTTCTCGAATATTTCATTACGATACGGGAAGTTCCGGCAATTTGCCTTAAAGCACAATGCCATACACCACTAGTTACTTTTTCTTGACCTTACTTACATATAAAAAGTCTAAGAGCACTATTTACATACTATTTCGACCTAACAGCAAATTCATACTCTTCGAAAAAATTGTAAAATTTTCCTTATCTTCAAGCAACTACTATCCACTAATGATGCATCATATTTTACCGAATCAAACGAACGACCTACATAAAATACAGGAAGAATAAGGAGCCCATAAAAATCCTCAATCATCCTCTGAGGAATAAACCCAAATTATGTGTTCTTAAAGAACACTCCACCGCTCCACCGCTCCACCGCAGCCAGCCAAGGCCGGCCCAATTATTGTTATAGATATGTGCCACAAAAGGAGACCGGTGGAGCAGTCGATATAACGAATTGCAAGGGGAAATCTTTATCTCTACCTAGGACATAATATATATATATGTATATATATATATATATATATATATATATATATATCTGTGTATGTGTGTGTTGGGGGGTAGATGTTTCCGATTTTATGGGGCATCTCTTTGTGTATCGCCATTGTTAAAAAGGTACTACGAATGCTTGTTGAGGATGATTTACCGCCAGATATATATCAAATGCAGAAACAAATTTATTACATCAATATATATATATATATATATATATATATATACAGGATGTCCCAGAATTCAACGTCAACATTTGGTGAAATTGTGACCATTTTTCGGTTATTAACTTCCCGTAGGGTAGTTATAGTAATGGGCAAAGGAAAATGATAATTTTTGCATTTTTCGACGTTTTGAAGGTTTCTGAACATTTTTAAGGGGCATACCTCAGAAACTAAATGGATGTGTGTGTGTATGTATGTATGGATACAATTTTTCTTCCACGTTTTCGGGCGGCACGGATCAACCGATTTGAATGGTTTAAAAAACCTTCGATTCCTATTAATAGGGAGATGTGCTGATTAGTTTTTGGCACAGGTAGACCCAGCGGTTTCGGAGATACAGAGCTAAATGTTAAAAAAATAGCAGTTTTTGAGACAACTATAAGCGTCCGGTTTGAATGATTCAAAGAACTTTCTGCTTGTTTCAACAAAATAATTGCTTTTCGAAAAAAAATTTGTTCCTAATTTTTTTTTCAAAAAATATTTTTGTAATTTTGGATTAAAAATTTAAAAAATGGCCCAGGCTAAGCACATTCTGAGCGCACAGTCTGGTACAAATGTTTTCCCAAGCGCGTTTAGACCGTTTATGTGTTGGAATAATTTTCCAATTTCGTGAAAACTATTGAAAAATATGAAAATGCCGCCAAGCTAAGCACAGTATAAGTGAAAATGTCGCACAGAATTATTTGCAAATGCGTTTAGACTGTGACTATACGGGAGCACTTTTTCTCAATTGTGTGTAAATTAGGCAACTATTTTTTTTTTAAATTGAATTCGAAATGAAATGAGTATTGTTAATGTTCTGGAGATAAATTGATTTATGATTTATGATTTACATTTATGATATATGATTTGCTCAGATATAACAAACAAGATAGCAAAAATAATGAAAGTTACAGCATTTGTAATATCACGTTTGAAATTTCTCAAATATTTCATTACGGTACGGGAAGTTCCAATTTGCCTTAAGGCACGATTCCATACACCACAAGTTGCATTTGCTTTTTATTAACTTTTTGCAGGGTAAGTTATATATAGTAATCGTCTAAAAGTGTTTCAGAAATTTCTGGACATTTTGACATACCTGGAGAAAATTGATTGTGTATGTGTGTATGTATGTGTGTATATGTGTGTGTATGTATATATGCAGTGTTATTATACTTACAGACTACATCTAAAGTCCATACAGTCTCCTTAAACATTCCTGTAACATTTGGATTTTCAGCACGACACGTAATTTCTTTTCCGTCATCCTCAGTGCTCGGTACGAAGCTCAAGGAACTTACTGTTCGGTTTTCGTGAGATTCATCCTAAAAATTAATAAATTAAATGCATTTTTTTTCTTAATTTTATTTTCAATAGCAATCAGAATACATGGCAATTCTATGAGCTATTTGGCTTATGTCATTCACTCGCATACACACACACTTTCAAACCCACATATGAGTTTATCTGATAAATATTACGTTTATATATAATATGACAATGCATTTTTTTAGCTGGAGAGAAAGTTTTGGCCTTTGGCCCTTCAGTGGATTTAACTCTATTACCTTCGTTCTTCGCAATTGTCTTTTTCCCTTGTACCAGGTTATTATAGCCGGAGGTCTAGAGCCCACGGATTCGCAAATGACCTCGTACCTTCTGTCGGCCACCAATGATTCCGATGGTTGGATTATTGTTGCTGTTAGGGGTCTTACTGAAAATTTGAAAAATTATGATGAAAAATTTGGAAATACGTTGCGGAATTTGAAAATATTCTGCGGAATTTGGAAATGTGTTACGAAATTTGGGAATGCAGAGCGAAATTTGGAAATGTGTTGCGGAATTTGGAAATGCCTTGCAGAATTTAGGATTTTATAATACACTGGGGCCTCGCTTTACGGCCTAGATACGTTCCGCAAAACTTGGCCGTAAAGCGAAAAGCCGTATAACGAATCAATTATTCTAATACGTATTCATACAAATTCAATGGGATCGGTTCCAAATTTAATAAATATATAATATGGTTTATCATTCAAAATGCATTTTATATTTTTATTTTGTTTAAATTATAAACATATCTAACAAGAACATAAATTTTACATAAAATAAAAAACTTCAAAAACATTACATAATTTTCAAATAAAAATGAAACAACTAAAACCTACAGATCACTGTCACCATCATTTTGCGCTGGTGGGTTGAAAAATTTGTCTTGTTTGTTTTGCCTTCTTGTCTATTTTTTCCTTTAGTGATTTATAACAGTTAATGGCTGATTTAATTCCTCGGTACACATAAGCGCTACGTTCGATGTCAGGATCGTTTTCAAGGAAGATGTTTACACCTTGTTCAAAATATGAAAAAGCGCTCGACATGATTTTTGATGTTAGCTGTTTGGATACAACAGGTTCTGTATCTTCATCAATTGCCGGCTCTGCTTGCAACTGAATGAGTTCCTCATATGAAAGGGGTTCCCTATCAGTTGCAAGTAGATCCAGCACATCAGATTCGTTTAAATCTTCAAAACCGAGATTGCGCAATATATCGACATAGAGAAAAAAAGCCGTTATAGCGAAACATTTTAGGCCGTATATCGAAAACGTACCTTAATTAAAGAGGGCCGTTATAGCGAAAGGCCGTATAAAGAGCGGCCGTATAGCGAGGCCTGGGTGTATTTATTGCGGAATTTTAAAATATGTATTGCGGAATTTGAAAATGCCCTGCGAAATTTGAAAATTTGTTGCGGAGTTTGAAATATTTATTGCGGCATTTGGAATTTTTATTGCAAAATTTGAAGTTTCATTGCGGAATTTAAGATGTTTGTTGCGGAATTTTAGATGTTTGTTGCGGAATTTTAGATGTTTGTTGCGGAATTTTAAAATATTTATTGCGGAATTTGAAGTTTGATTGCAAAATTTGAAGTTTCATTGCGGAATTTAAAGTTTGATTGCGAAATTTAAAGTTTGATTGCGGAATTGAAAGTTTGATTGCGGAATTGAAAGTTTGATTGCGGAATTGAAAGTTTGATTGCGGAATTGAAAGTTTGATTGCGGAATTTAAAGTTTGATTGCGGAATTTAAAGTTTGATTGCGGAATTTAGAACATTTATGGGTAATTTGGAATATTTATGGGGTAATTTGGAATATATATTGCGGAATTTGAAGTTCCATTGCGGAATTTTAGATTTTTATTGCGGAATTTGAGATCTCTATTATGTGGAATTTGAGATCTTTATCATGCGGAATTTGAAATATTTATTATGCGGAATTTGAAATATTTATTATGCGGAATCTAAAATATTTATTTAGCGAAATTTTAGATCTTTATTGCGGAATTTTAGATCTTCATTGCGGAATTTTAGATCTTCATTGCGGAATTTCAGATTTTTATTGTTTAATTTTAGATCTTCATTGCGGAATTTTAGATCTTCATTGCGGAATTTCAGATTTTTATTGTGGAATTTTAGATCTTTATTGCGGAATTTTAGATCTTCATAGCGGAATTTCAGATTTTTATTGTGGAATTTTAGATCTTTATTGCGGAATTTTAGATCATTATTGCGGAATTTTAGATCATTATTGCGGAATTTTAGACACTTTTTGCGGATTTCAAAATAATTTTTGCGGAATTTTAGATTTTCATTGCGGAATTTTAGATTTTCATTGCGGAATTTTAGATCTTTATTATGCGGAATTTTAGATATTCATTTATTGCGGAAGTTGAGACATTTTAGATTTATATTGCGGAATTTGAGATATTCATTTAATGCAGAATTTTAGATATTTATTACGTGCTTTGAAATATTTATTGCGGAATTTGGATTTTAAGTTATTTATAATGTATTTTAAAATAATTATTGCGGATTTGGAATATTTAATTTGGCGTATTTGGAATCTTAATTGCAGAATTTGAATATTAATTGCAGAATTTGAGGTATTTATTACGATAATTAAGATTTTCATTCTTATGTTTTAATAGTAATACTATTTATTATGATGCACAATTTACAAATATTATGCGGAATATACTAATTATCTTGCGGAATTTGCAAATTTATAAAGGTAATCAATGAAACTTATAATATTATCAAATTCACAAATGTAAGAAGTAACTAACAAATTTATAGCGGATTTTGCAAATTTATTGCGGAATTTGACCAAAAAATTTTATCACCAACTCACAATGCATATCCAAAACAAAAGATGTCTCTCTGGGTTCAATCAGCTGCGTATTTATAGCCTGACACGTAACAAGGGCCCCTAAATCGGCCCTGGCCAGTGTGGGCCACATCAGGCGATTCTCTATGACGTCACCACTCGTCTGCTCGGCCTGGCCATCGACTAAAAGACCATTTACTAACCAACTTACTGTTGGTGGAGGACGCCCTGGAAAAAAAGAAATAATCATTTTATTTAATTCGTATTGAAGTAAAACTTTTTAGGACATATAAATTATAGTAAATGAAATTTACGAAAAATATTTTTGAAGTAAAACTTCTTTAGGCGCGACTAGGGTGTAAATCCGTACAAATAACATAAGAGTCGAGTGCCAATGATTCGTCATTCGCTCTGGATGATATCATGTCAATACGGGTCGATTGTGATTAGTCGTTGTGTATGTGAATAGAGATCTGTCGTTGTATGCGTACCGATATTAACATTTTAAAATTACATCGTAGTACAAATCTTGATTTAATGAAAAATGCTCGTCAGTATAGTTCCTTTTCATGATTTTGAGAACCAATTTGTTTGTCAGTAGAGTCCCTTTTAATCTTCTAAATTGTTTTTTAATTTGCCCGCCAGTAGAGTTTTTGTTATGAGTTTAAAAATTAACTAGATCGTCAGTAGAGTCCTTTTTTATCCCCAAATTTAACTTAGATACTAAAAAGGACTGTACCGATAAGCAAAAATATTAATGAAAAATGTTTTGTGAAAGGGACTCTACTGAAGTACTGACAAGCAAATTTTAATTTCAATCTAGAAAAGAAGAAAGGGACTCTACTGACGAGCAAAATATGAATGAGAAATGTCTCTAAAAAGAACTCTACTGACAAGCAAACTCAATTTTAATAAAATGTTTGTAATGGGACTCTACTGACAAGCAAATTATTAATTTCAATTCAGAGGAAAAGAAAAGGACTCTACTGACGAGCAAAATATGAATAAGAAATGTCTCTAAAAAGAACTCTACTGACGAGCAAACTCAATTTTAATAAAATATTTGTAATGGGACTCTACTGACAAGCAAATTATTAATTAATTTCAATTTAGAAGAAAAAAATGGACTCTACTGACGAGCAAAATATGAATAAGCAATGTCTCTAAAAAAGAACTCTACTGACGAGCAAACTCAATTCTAATATAAAATATTTAAAAATGGATTTTACTGGCGACCAAATTTGAAATTCGTAAATATAAAAAAAGACTCTACTGTCGAGCAAACTAAAAATTGACAAAAAAGACAAATGGGACTCTACTGACAACTGATCAAATAACTTCATGGAAATGTACAAAATTGATTTAAAAAACCAAAAAGGGACTCTACTAACGAGCAAAATTATTAATATTAAATTACATGAAAAAGAAACTTTGCTGTCGAGCAAAACTATTAATATTTAATGACATTAAAAGCGGATTCTACTGACGAGCAAAGTTATTAAAAAATGACTCTACTGACGTGCAAATTGAATATCGTCTGGAAAAAAGTAAAAAAGTTACAAGCAGTCAATGAATGTATGTTAATTTTAATTACATGAAGTTCTTCAAACACAATTATTACTCTAATATAGGTTCGTTTCTAAATGAAGGTTTGTTTCTAAATGCTAATTACAATGACAAACCGATCATGTCATATTTGAAGTATGACTTGAATTCTATTATTGTTTTTAAATATTATACATATTTTCAATACTATTATAAATATATAGTTTATAATTTATCATTATATAAATGTGTATAATTGTCGACACTACTAAATGTGTGCATCACGAGTGTTACCATATTACTCATAAACATTATTCAAAATTGTTATATGATGTATTTATTTTTACTTAAATGCCATCTTGTGCAGTAGCAAAAAAGTTTTACTTCAATCGCGTGTGAAACTTACGCGCACTCTTTATTTTTTTACATTTGTTTTTTGCCAGTACAATTTTATCCCCCCAATAATTCTTCCGACAAAATCCTATCTTTTCATAAATAAATATTATTTATAACGTCCGAAGCGCCGCCGCGCTGCGAAATAATCCTTTTTCGCAGTAATTACACACGACCATAAATATTACTGTTTTACCATTTACCATTTATGGTGCAAGTGGTATTATGTGGGCAAAGTGTATAAATTGTTGCTTTTCTAGAAGTTCTTAACTATTTATAGTACATTGCAGAGGTAGTATAGAGTTGATGTATGTTTATGGGTTTTGTTAGATTAAGATTTATTAGATAACAGATAAAAGATAAAAGATAGTGTAGTAAGAAGAGATATAGTAATTGCAAAAAAATTGTATATCAAATTTTACGTTTCAAAGGTTTCTGAACATTTTGGCATACCTCAAAATAAATGTGTGTGTGTGTGCGTCGACGATTTCGAGAGTATGGATTATTCGGTTTGAATTATTAGCTTCCCGTAGGATAGTTATGGTAATGGGCCAAAAATCAAAAATGAAACTCGACGTTTTGAAAGTTTCTGAACATTTTGGCATACCTCAGAAAAAATGTGTGTGTGTATGTATGTGCAGATCCAATTTTTCGTCTAAGATTTCGGGTGCATGGATCAACCAATTTGAATGATTCATTTACCATTCGATTTCTATTGATATGGAGATGTGCTGATTAGTTTTTGGCAAAGGTTGGACAAGCCGTTTCGGAGATACGTAGCAAAGAGTGCAGAAAATGGCAATTAAGTTTGTGAGAGATCGGAGTATCCGATTTGAATGATCTAAAAAACATCCAATTAGTAATGATTGGGAGAAGTTTTCATTAGTTTTTGGCAAAGGCAGGCCCAGCCATTTCGAAGATACGGAGCTAAATGTGCAAAAAATGGTAGTTTTTGAGAGAACGATTTTAGTGATTCAAAAAACTTTGTTTGTGTTGACGAAACGATTGTTTATGGGGAGAAAAAATCTGTTTTTTTATCAATTTTTTTTTTACTAAATTTTATTCCTCGAATATTTCATTATGGTACGGAAAGTTCCAGAAATTTACTTTAAGGCACGATGTCATACACTTCTAGTTTATGTACTTCTAAATTTCATTTTTTTTTAAAATCTCCAAATTTTTTTTTTTTTTTGGATTTTGAAAATAATTTGGATATTAATTTTAATTTTAGATCTATAATTTATAGAAATGTAATTTTGAGTAAAAATTAAAAAAAACTGCCCAAACTAAGCACATTCTAAGTGACAAGCTGGTGCAATTTTTTTCACAAGTTTGTTTAGACTGTTTTTGTACTGGAGCACTTTTCCAATTTTTTTTGTAAATTATAAAAATGTAAATTCGAGTTAAAAAAATTGAAAAAACGTGAAAAATCCCCCAGGCTAAGAACAGTCTAAGTGGCGACCTGGTACAAACATTTTCGCAAGTGTGTTTGGAATATGACTATACGGGAGCGTTTTTTTAATTTTGTGAGAACTTTTGAAAAATGTGAAAATACCGCCAAGCAAAGCACAGTATAAGTGAAAATGTCGCACAAAATTATTTGCAAATGAGTTTAGACTGTGACTTTACGGGAGCACTTTTCTAATTTCATGTAAATTATAGAAATGTAAATTTGGGTTTAAAAATAGAACTTCACCCTGACTAAGTACAATCTGAGCGACAACCTGGTACTAATATTTTCGGAACTGCGTTTAGAATGTGACTTTACTGGAGCATTTTTTTTAAATTTTATGCAAATTACAAACTATTTTTTTAAAAATTAAATTAGAAATAGAGATAACTTGATTTGTAATTCAGATATAACAAGATACCAAAAATCATAAAACCTACAGTATTATTAATAATCCACTGGTAATAATATATTTGAAAACGTTCAAAATTTCTCGAATATTTTATTACGGTACGGGAAGTTCCAGCAATTTGCCCTGAGGCATGATGCGATACACCACTAGTTTATGTTTGATTTGCTCGCAGTCTTAATTCAGATAAAACAATAATAATAAAATTTACAGTATTCATAATCATTTATTTAAAAACATTTAAAATTTTATCCCTATACGGGAAGTTCCAGCAATTTGCCTCAAGCCATACACCACTAGTTCCAAATTAATTTTACAAAAAAAATTACCTCCACCAAATCTCTTTTCCCGATTATCGGACGCACGAACGGACATTCGTATATTCCGCCCTTACGCCCTTACGCCCAGTACAGCTCGAAGAAGAGGTCACAAAGGGACGATTAAACCCCTAATCGATTTCACCCTTAGAACAATATAACATAGTAATGGGGCGACATAAAAGCTAATGTCTGTGTGGCTATGGGCAGGAGACAGGAGACCAATCTACCCTCCAAATCATCCCCAAATCTGGGGGTTAAACTAGCAGATGTCACGGCGATGGCGAAGTGTATTAATACTACTTTTGGAGAATTATTTGAGTTGATATTGGGGATGGTTTGGATGGATGATTTATATCGGGGCAAGTATTGTAATTTGTCAGGGATTATGATTTAGTACTGGAATTTATATTTGCTTAGACTAAGATCACGTGACCGATTTTATTTAGAGAATTTTGCTGATATTTAAAATTAACCCCTACCTCTCTCCCACACCAAATATTAGGTGTAATTTTAGTTGGGCGAAAAAATCGTTAAATTTTTGAACTTTTGGGAGTAAATTTGTGAAAATGACCGT
Organism: Ctenocephalides felis; assembly: GCF_003426905.1. Lineage (NCBI taxonomy): Eukaryota > Metazoa > Arthropoda > Insecta > Siphonaptera > Pulicidae > Ctenocephalides > Ctenocephalides felis. The sequence goes on along the minus strand of NW_020539725.1, from coordinate 61,971,016 downwards.
TACGCCCTTTGCCATTCGCTCTTGATGATATTTTTATACGGGTCGATTGTGATTGGTCGTCGTGTCGCGTGAGAGAGTTCTTTGATTGTATTGTATTGTATGCGCACGTCACCGAAAGCGTGAAGCATATTGGAAAGAATTGTATATGGTAACACCATTATTTTTGTTCACACTAGTCAACACTGCTGCTGCAGTATTATCAGTACCAGCAGTAACTAGAATTCAATAGATAGATTTTGGGATTATAACTGTTCAGGTCGATAGTACCTTTTATCAGTAAATCGATATCATTGTGATTTCCGTACTCCGTTACAATTATTCGGCAAATAAATTGAATCAAATTAAAATAGTGTTTAATTTATAAAATAAGTTCTGCAAGACATACAGTATACGAATTTCTTGGAAAATACGTCCATAAAATTTTGGTCCTTCAACCGGATCTTGGCTAGATCTTGAGCTGCAGAATATACATTTTATTCTAAAATTTGTGCACTACGTCAATTTTGTGCAATACGTGCACGTGCAATTAGCTGCAGTTTGCTGAATGCTGACACGTGCAATTTGCTGCCGAATTACTGTGGACATCATCCACGTGGCCTAAGTGAACTTGGGGTTCAGGAAGTGTCGCGAGTCTACCAGTGACATATGCGGAGTTAAGGAGCTGTGGAAAGTCTACCACGTGTCCCAAAGGAATTACTTGGAAGAATTCATGAGGTGACATTGTAGAAGTGATATCTATTGACATTTATTTATTTGACATTGCCTACAGTGAATATTATAATTATTTCATTGTATTGTAATTGCTTATTATAGTTATAAATTTTGAGTTGTAAAGGTCGTAGGCTTGTAGGTTTCATTGTTGTTTGACGCCATTTTACGCGACCGACATCCATTATAGTTAGCTTAAGGTCTGAAGTTTATACTCGTGTGGCCTTACCTAACAATATTATATTATTTTTTCAAAGTTGTTTTCATATTTTCATTCTTTATACCGATTGTTATTAGTTTATAAATTTAATTTGAAGTAATAATTTAATTTCAATCAAAATGGCCGACTTAAGTACATTGTTGCAACAGAGGTCACAGATAGAAATTACGTTTGACATTATATTTAAATATGTTACTAGCTTTAAAGGCGATAATATTGCCGGTTTAAATATACGCAAACAGAAATTACTAGAAATGTTTCATCGGATCGAGGAAATATATGTTGAATTAGAATTGCTCGAGCCCAAGAAGTACTCAGTTGAATTCCGCAAATATTGTGAGAAACATTTAGATTTATTGACTAGGATTGACGAATTAGTCCAAGATAACACCGTTGATAACAAACAAGCTTGATAATATAATAAAACCCAATAATCCGCAGGTTAAATTACCTGACATAGTATTGCCGAGGTTCAATGGCGAATATAATTCATGGGTTGAGTTCAAAGATATTTTCATTTCATTAATACATAACAACAAAAATTTAACAGATGTAGAAAAGTTGTATTATCTAAAAGGTTCATTGTCTTCTGGCCCGTCTAAATTGATAGCGAATTTAACCATGACAAACCAAAACTATGCCATAGCTTGGAATTCATTGACACAGCATTATGATAATAAACTTTTCATTATTAATGCACATTTGTCATCATTATTTAATTTACCAAATTTAACTAGAGATACGTTTGAACATTTAAATTCATTTTTAAATACTGCTCGACAACAGGTGCTATCACTAAAATCAGTCTATGATGACGCTAAGTATTGGGATTTAGTCTTTATATTTTTATTCACAAAAAAGTTGGACGATAAAACCTGCTTGGCATGGAATTTACATAGGAATACAGATTTGCCTACTTTAGAACAATTTTTTGAATTTTTAACATCACGTATTTCAGCCTTGGAGGCGACTTTTAGATCAGAACCTTCTAGTAGTAAATCAAAATTTAATTCAAAACCCGTTAATTTCATTAGTAAACAAAAATCCAAGCGAATTTGTCCATTTTGCAAACGAAATCACCCATTATTTAATTGTGACGCATTCAAAAAATTGTCTGTCCAAGAACGCAAGAAATTTGCAAATAAAAATAATTGTTGTGAGAAATGTTTGGATGGTTTTCATGCCTTAGCAAGTTGCAAGTATACGGGTTCATGTAGGGTATGCAAATCCGAATTGCATAATACTTTGCTACACAGTGCACAAAGTGATCAGATTAGTCACCAAGTAGATAAGCCTTCTGATAAGCCACCGACGATTTTGTTAGCTAATTGTAAAAATAACATTCAAACCTTGTTATCTACTGCCATTGTAAGGGTTTATGATTCATTTGGTAGATCATTCAATGTACGGGCATTATTAGATAGCGGTAGTCAAATAAATATTATTTCGGAGTCACTTGCCGACCGGTTAAATTGCACTCTAAATACAGTATCAAATTCTTTAAGTGTTTTACATGGACATTCGTTATTTAGCAATAAAACAGCTACTATAAAAATATTTTCAAATGCTTCTACGTTTTCTAGAACCTTAGATTTTGTTGTTTTAAAATCAATCACTAGTAATTTGCCGTCCGCTGATATTAATATAAATGATTGGAATATTCCCTCACACATTAAATTAGCAGATCCTCATTTTCATATTTCAAGCCCTATAGATATGTTGATAGGAGCTGAACTCTTCTTCGACATTTTACAGCAGGGTTCTATTAGGTTAGGAAGTTATCACCCGATTTTACGTAACTCTAAGTTTGGATGGATTGTTTCGGGCAATTACAATAGTGTTGAAAGGTCTAAGGAATATGTAGGTTTGATAACACATTCTAATTTTAAATTAAATGAGAATTTAGTTAAATTCTGGAATTTGGAAGAAATACCTGAGACAAATATGCGCCTTTATGGTTTAAATAAAATTTGTGAAGAGCAGTTTCTATCTAGTGTTTCTAGAATTAATAATAGGTTTGAAGTTGCCTTGCCCTTTACACCAGATTATCAAGGAGAATTAGGTCATTCATATGGTGTTGCACATAAGAGATTTCTTTATTTAGAAAAGCGTTTTTACAAGAATCCCAATTTATATAAACTTTATCGTGAGTTTATTCATGAATATATTTCTATGGGGCACGCCGTTCAAACAGATATTCCAAAATCGGACATTTTAGATACCTTTGATTCTTCCACCAGTCATAATCATTATTATATGCCACATCATGCTGTTTTTAAAAATTCAGATTCTAATAAAATACGCGTTGTTTTTGACGCATCGACTAAAACTTCGTCGGGAAAGTCTCTTAACGACATCCTTCTAGCTGGTCCAAAATTACAGAAGGATTTATTTTGCATTTTGCTAAGATTCAGATCGAAGCCTTTTGTTTTCATAGCTGATTTAATTAAAATGTTTAGACAAATAAATATTAAAAGAGCCGATCAGGAGTATCAAAGGATTCTTTGGAGGGACTCTCCTTCGGAAGAAATAAGATGTTACAGGCTTACAACTGTAACTTACGGAACGGCTTCAGCTCCATATCTTGCGATAAGATGTTTGAATCATTTAGCCTTTGAAGAAAAAGCCACATTCCCGATTGCTTCACATGTACTTTTAGAGGACATTTATGTCGACGACATAATTACTGGTGCTAATAGTATAGAACATTTACAGCGTACTAAAATTGAATTAATTAAGTTATTAGAATTAGGCGGTTTTTGCTTACATAAATGGGCTTCAAATATTCCAAGTTTTTTAAATGATATTCCTTTGCAATTGAGAGAATTTAATAACCCTATCTTCACTGACAATAAAAATTCTATTAACACCTTAGGCTTATTATGGAATCCAAAACAGGATCACTTTCTTATTTCAGTTCCCACTTTTAAATTTAATAATTGTACAAAGCGAGTTATTTTATCTGTGATATCACAAATTTTTGATCCTTTAGGACTGATCGCACCTGTCGTTATACAAGGAAAATTGATTTTACAAGAACTTTGGAAAGATAAGAAAGATTGGGATGAAAGTGTTTCTGCAAACGTTGAAAATAAGTGGTTCAAGTTTGCCACAAAGTTAGGGACATTATCACACTTAGTTATTGATCGTTGCGTTTTTCATCACAAACGTATTATAAGTATTCAACTTCATGGTTTTGCTGATGCGTCTTCATATGCTTATGGAGCATGCTTTTATGTTAAAACCACATATGAAGATAAAACTACGAGTGTGAAACTACTGTGTGCGAAATCAAAAGTTGCACCTTTAAAACCGATAACTTTAGCGAGGTTGGAATTGTGTGCTGCATTATTATTGGCTAGGTTGTTCAGAAGGGTGATTGATAACATTGATATAAATTTTGAAAAGGTTTTACTTTGGAGTGACTCAAACATTGTCTTGTCATGGATCGCTGGCGATCCAAATAGATGGCATATTTTTGTGAGCAATAGAGTAGGAGAAATTACTGACATTACTCCCGGCACAATCTGGAGACATGTGCCTTCTGATTTCAACCCAGCAGATCTAATTTCACGAGGCTTATCCGCAGATCAATTAAAAACTTGTGAGCTATGGTGGAATGGCCCAAGTTGGTTGTCTGAGAATACTGATAGGTGGCCAAATGTTGATCCTTCTTTAGACGCTGTTCTACCCGAACAAAGAGTTCTATTAGTTAAAGAAAACAGCAGTTCTTTTCTTGATACTTTCTGTCAGCGATTCTCTTCGCTAAGGAAAATGACTAGAGTTCTAGCTTACTGCTTAAGAATGAACCCTTATATTAAAAGGTCGATAGGTCGTGGTGATCACAATACGTTATCGGTCCCAGAATTAGATAATGCGTTGAAGGTAATTTTAAAATTGGTTCAGTTAGAAACCTTCACAAAAGTATTAAAAAATCTGCAAGATAGTAAACATACTCCTAGTCTTAAATTGATGTCGGAATTGAAATCGCTTCATCCTTTCTTAGATAAGTCAGGTGTTTTGAGAGTGGGTGGTAGGATAGAAAATGCTGATGTTTCTTATGAACAAAAGCACCCAATAATTCTGCCCAAAAAACATTATGTTACAAGACTCTTATTGAAACAAGAGCATGAAAGGTTGATGCATGCGGGCACGCAAACGGTTTTAGCAAATATTCGTCGAAAATATTGGCCCTTGAACGCGCGAAGAGAGCTAAAAGCGATAATACACTCATGTGTAAAATGTGCAAAAATTAAAGCTGTCACTGCCTCTCAATTAATGGGAAGTTTACCCATTGATAGAGTTAAATTTCAACGCCCTTTTTTTAATGTTGGGGTTGATTACGCAGGACCGCTGACGATAAGATCGAGTCGATTAAGGAAAGCACCAAGAATTAAGGCTTATATTGTTTTGTTTGTTTGCATGGTGACTAAAGCTGTTCATTTAGATATTACAACTAGCCTCACAGCAGAATCATTTATTTGTGTTTTAAAGAGATTCGTTTCTCGTAGAGGTCTATGTTCGGTAATAAATAGCGACAACGGAACGAATTTTATAGGCGCTAATCATGAGTTGCAAGAGCTACGGAATCTTTTTAGTAAACAATCCTTCAAGACAGATATAATTAACCAAGCTGCGACAATGGGCATAACTTGGAAGTTTATTCCTTCTCATTCCCCACATTTTGGTGGATTGTGGGAAGGAAGTATTAAAATTATGAAATATCACCTTCGAAGGATAATAGGCTCCTCCTGTTTAACTTATGAGGAATATTTAACAGTACTATTACAGGTGGAAGCAATTCTTAATTCACGTCCTCTTATGGCAATAACAGATGATGTTTCTAGTTTTCAGTACTTATCGCCTAGTCATTTTTTGATTGGAGATTTTTTAACTACAATCCCAGAACCAAACGTAAATTTTGATAAATTAAATTCATTAACGGTATATAAGCAATTAACTGCCATGCGAGATAAATTTTGGACTTTATGGTCAAAGGATTATTTATCTTATTTGCAAAAACGAAATAAATGGTCAGATAATCAGCCAAATTTGAAATTAAACTCGATAGTTTTGATTAAGGAGGATAACCTTCCCCCATTAAGATGGTGCTTGGCTAGAATTGTTAATTTAAATTATGGTCGTGATGGTAAAGTTCGAGTGGCAGAAGTTAAAACCTCAAATGGAACCTACACAAGACCTATTCATAAATTAGTGCCTTTGCCAATTAATGATTAATATTGTAAATAACAAATATTTGTATCTTGTGTTATTTCTTGAATGTGAACTAATTTAATTGTATTTTGTATTAGAAAAAATGTATGATTTTTTGAATGTAGCTAAGTTAATTACTTTAAGTTTTGTAGTTGCTATTAAGAAACTTATATTTATTTTGTATGTGACTTAAGATATTATCTACTAGATTTAACTTTAAGTTTATTTAATTTTGGATGCAATTGTGCATCGAGTGGGAGTATGGAAAGAATTGTATATGGTAACACCATTATTTTTGTTCACACTAGTCAACACTGCTGCTGCAGTATTATCAGTACCAGCAGTAACTAGAATTCAATAGATAGATTTTGGGATTATAACTGTTCAGGTCGATAGTACCTTTTATCAGTAAATCGATATCATTGTGATTTCCGTACTCCGTTACAATTATTCGGCAAATAAATTGAATCAAATTAAAATAGTGTTTAATTTATAAAATAAGTTCTGCAAGACATACAGTATACGAATTTCTTGGAAAATACGTCCACATATTGTTCGGAATGTCATTAGATTTTAAGGTTAAATAGTAATAAAATTGCTTATGAATGAATAAATAAATAGAACCTTGAGTTTATAAAAAATACTTTAAACAAAAGAATATTTTATCTTGTCCCCCGTAAATAATTATAACAATAACAAAAATAATAAAACAAATGTAACATCTGTGCTGTGTAAGAAACTTAAGTTTATTGAAGTAATTTGTATTATTCGTGGTTACCATATATTTCGGAGGTTATTAAAATGGAAAATATTTTTATATGTAAGATAGATACTTCAAAGTCAAATTGCATTCGGAAGAATTTCAAATAATGATAATTTACATGGTAAAATAAATTTAACAAAGAATAATTCTCCACTTTTTTAATAATCATATCATATTAAAGTAATTAATTTATTTTTCAAAAATATTAGTATAGTTGTCGATATTATTAACTTCCCGTAGGGTAGTTATAGTAATCGCACAAAAATAGAAAATAAATTTTTTTATATATCTTTACGTTTCAAAACCTTCTGAACATTTTGGCATACCTCAGAAAAAAATGGATGTATGTGTGTGTGTACGTATATGCGTGTGTGTATGTGCGGATACAAATTTTCGTCGATGATTTCGGGAACACGAATGAAGCAATTTGAATAATTCAAAAAACATTCGATTCGTATTGATAAGGAGACGTGCTGATTAGTTGTTGGCGAAGGCAGGTCTAGCCGTTCCGAAGACACGGGGCAAAAAGTGCCGAAAACAATAACTCAATTTTTAAGAGAACAGAGCGTCCGATTTGAATAATTCAAAAAACATTTTACTTGTATTGACAAGATGAAGAAATGATCAAATTTTCATAAAGGCAGGTCTAGCGGTTTCGGAGATCTAATGAAAAAAGTAAAAAAAAATGCCATTTGGCGGTTAAAAATGATTATTAGACATATGCATATCAAATTATCAGATATTTTATAGAGATTTTAACAATAAGTATTAATTTTGTTTACATTCCTATGGGTTCCGTATCAATGTTTATCTGTTAGACAGCGACGCGGCGACGATTGCTTTGAAAAAAAGTTCAGATCTTCCAAAATATGCCAAAAAAACTAATTTTTGTCCAATTTATAGTTTCTCAAAAATCTTATTTTTTCGAAGTAAAATTTTTTCAAAAATTTTAACCGTTTTTAAAAAAATAATAATTATTGGTACGGGAAGTTCCAGCAATTTGCCTTAAGGCACGATGCCTTAATTGCCTCAAGACAGAATTCCACTTACAGCTAGTTAACTTCCCGTAGGGTAAGTTATTGTAATGGGCCGAAAATCGGAATTGAAAATTTTTACATTTCTCGACGTTTTGAAGGTTTCTGAACATTTTGGCATACCTCAGAAAAAATGGATGTGTGTGTGTGTGTGTATGTGTGTGTGTGTGTGTATGTATGTGTGGATACAAATTTCCAGTCACGTTTTAGAGCGCACGGATCAACCGATTTGAATGGTTCAAAAAACATTCGATTCCTATTGATAGGGAAAAGAGCTGATTAGTTTTTGGCAAAGGCAGGTCCAGCCGTTTCGGAGATACGGAGCAAAGAGTGCGGAAAATAGAAATCGAATTTTTGAGAGAACGGAGTATCCGATTTGAATGATCTAAAAAACATTCAATTAGTATTGATTCGGAGAAGTGTTCATTAGTTTTTGGCAAAGGCAGGCCCAGCCATTTCGAAGATACGGAGCTAAATATGTAAAAAATGGCAGTTTTTGAGAGAACTAAGCGTCCGATTTGAATGATTCAAAAAACTTTCTGCTTGTCTTAACAAAATAATTGATTTTGGAAAAAAAAATTTTGTTCGATTTTTTTTTTTTTTTTTTTTTTTTAGTTTTTTGTTGAAACAAATAATTTCAACTTTGCAATTCAGTTTATATAATTCTTATAAATATTAGACAATGTTACAATATTTATAATAATCTATTTGAAAACATTCAGTATTCCTCGAACATTTCGTTACGGTACGGGAAGTTCCAGCAATTTGCCTTAAGGCACGATGCCACCCACCCCACTAGTTTTCTTTCAAAACAGATATATTACAATTTATAAAATTGGTGCTAAAACTTTAAAGTACGTGTACTTTGTATAGAGAAACTGTGTATAAAACAAACGCTGAATTTGAAGCACACTAGCACCATCTGTGAAACGCTAAAAATACTAACACAGAGTAAAGCTCATATTTTATTGTTTACCTCCCCTCCGTGTATTAAACTAAATTTTATATTATTTTTTTTGTTCATTTTTTTAGTTACTATATTTGTTAAAACTGCTAAATAATTTAACATCTAGTAACAATAATGAACAAAAACATTTTATATTATTAACTTTTTTTCTTTTTTTTCAGATTAGAGCAAATTGGTGAAAGCTCACAGAAAATGTCTTAAGTGACAAAAAATGCGTTAAAAAAGTATGTTTGTGTAGTGTTTAGTTTGTGTAGTGCTTTCAAGTGTGTTCCTGTCCTGGCTAAGCTGATTGTGATCCTGACTAAAGCGGTTGTGATCCCGATAGCCCTCTTCTGGAAATCGAGAGGTACTTAATTGATAAATATTTTTCCTAACTAATTTACAATATTAATAATTATTTTTTATTTTAGACAACAAATTGGTAATCGAGATGTTCCAGAAGTAAAGGCGATTTTTAACCAAAGGTTAGTGTGAGATTTTTTCTAGATGGCACGATTAAAATTAGGTAATATGCGTCCAAATAGGTTTTAGATAGGAATATGCGTCCAAACTGAGGGTTACATAAAATTAGGGCTAATCGTGCCATCTTAACTTTATGTATTTTTTTCAGCTTAAATAAATTAAAAGTGAGTGCTAAATAAAATTAAGTGTAAAAAAGTGTAATGCCAGATTTTGCATATGCAAAATGAAATGTGTGTGTGTGTGTATAAAATTAGTGTCATAATTTCGCGTAAATTAGAGTGAGTGTATTGTGGTAAAGTAGGTTGTGATCCTGGTTAAAGTGGTTGCGGTCCAGACTAAGCCAGATTTATATGAAGGTAAGATTTATTTGATATTTTGTAATATTTTTATCTCTTAAGTTATTTTTTACTTATTTTCCAAAGTACCTTGATCAGTTATTTTGTTGTAAATTGTATTTGAATATAATTGCTAAAATTTCATTGAAGATTTCCATACTAAATACAAAAAATACAATTTCCAATATTTGACAGAAATTCTAAAAATAATATAATGAATTTTGATTAAAAAACGCAAATTTTGAGTGAAGTTTAAAACACAATTAAGTAAAAATTCTAGAACTAATTTTAACATTATTAATTTTTTTAATTTTTTTTTTTACAGAATGCTTCGGTTGTGTTAAAAAAGTGTCTCGATTTTTAGTGCTCTTTTTTAATTCTGCTTGTGCAGTGTTTAATTAGTGAAGTGCTTTCAAGAGTGTGCTGATCCTGGCTAAGCAGATTGTGTTCCTGACTAAAGCGGTTGTGATCCAGACTAAGCCTAAATATCAGCAGGCTTGTAATATGGAATTCGAAGGAAACGATTCCAAACACTGGATGAGAATTATCTGTGTTATCAATAACACAGCGGTTGTGATCCGGACTAAGCCATCTTCTGGACGTCGAGAGGTACTTAGTTTTAAGTCAATAATAATTTATTTTTTTTAGTTAATGCAATATCTGATGGCTCGGATTATGAATGCTGAGGGAAGGAAACAGAAATATATTATTGAGTCATAGAAATTATGCGAATGACAAATCATTGGCACTCGACTCGGCCGTAACGCTCTTTCGTTGCATTTGCACAGATTTACTCCCTAGTCGCGCCTAAAGAAAATTACTTCAAAAACACCGAATGAAAACTGATAGAACTCCAAGGTAATATAGCAATAGTCACAAAAAATATAATATTGATATTAAGCCATATTAAAGACATTTTTTTATTATTTTTTTAGATGCATTAGTACAGATTTACTCCCTAGTTGCGCCTAAAGAAGTTTTACTTCAAAAACACTGAATGAAGATAGATAGAACTCAAAGGTAATTTAGTAATAGTCATAAAAAATATAAAATCAATATTTACTTATTAATATAAAAACTACTTTATTTTATTTATTTATTTTTTTTAGAGAAGAATTTAGTAATCAAGATTATACAGAAGTCTAAAGAAGTTTTACTTCAAAACCCAGAATTTAATTAGAAAGAACTCAAAGGTAATTTAGTAGTTGTCATTGAATAATATAATATTAATATTAAATCATATGATAACCTAATTTTTTTTTTTTTAGAGAAGACTTTGGTATACAAGATTATACAAAAGCCTAAAGAAGTTTTACTTCAAAACACCGAATGAAGATAGATAAAACTCAAAAGGTAATACGGTAATAGTCACAAAAGTATGATATTAATATTAAGTCATATAAAAAACTATTTTTAAATTTTTTTTTAGAGAAGAATTTGGTAATCAAGATTATACAGAAGCCTAAAGAAGTTTTACTTCAAAACACCAAATGAAAATACATAGAACTCAAAAGGTAATACGGTAATAGTCACAAAAGTATGATATTCATATTAAGTCATATTACAAATTATTTTTTTATTATTTTTTAGAGAAAAATTTGGTAATCAAGATTATATACAGAAGCCTAAAGAAGTTTTACTTCAAAACTCAGAATTTAAATAGATAGAACTCAAAGGTAATACAGTAATAGTCGCAAAAAATATAATATTATAATTAATATTAAGTCATATTAAAAACTATTATTTTTTTAGAGAAAAATTTGGTAATCAAGATTATACAGAAGCCTAAAGAAGTTTTACTTCAAAACACCGAATGAAAATATATAACTCAAAGGTAATTTAGTAATAGTCACAAAAAATATAATATTAATATTAGGTCATATTAAAGACAATTTTTGATTATTTTTTTAGAGAAGAATTTGGTTAGTCAGATTCAAAACTATTTTTTAGAGAGAAGAATTTGGTTATCAAGATTATACAAAAGCCTAAAGAAGTTTTACTTCAAAACACCGAATGAAAATAGATAGAACTCGAGAGGTACTTAGTTTTAAGTCAATAATTTTTTTTTTCTTTTAGTTAATGCAATATCAGCTGGCTTGCAATATGAATGCAGTAGGACGAAAATGAACATATAATATTATTGAGTCATACTTTTTTTCACTCGACTCGGCCGTAACGCTTTTTCGTTGCATTAGTACAGATTTAATCCCTAGTCGCGACTAAAGAAGTTTATTTCAAAAACACCGAATAAAAATGAATAGAACTCAAAGGTACTACAGTAAGAGTCACAAAAAATATTATATTATTATTAAATCATATTACAAACTATTTCTTTATTAATTTTTTAGAGACAAATTTGGTAATCAAGATCATACAGAGGAATTAGTGAATTTTAAACAAAGATTGATGCCATCGGATGATAATTTATTTTTTTTAGCTTAAATAAAATTGAAATAAGTTTTGCATCAAATTGTGGAGTATTGTAATCATTTGACGAGCTAATTTATTAAACACACTTTCAAGTGTGTTCTGATCCTGATTGAAGCGGTTGTGATCCAAACTATAAGCCCTCTTCTGGGACTCCAGAGGTACTTAATAATTTTATAAAATAATATTTTTTTTTTAGTTAATACAATATCAGATGGCTTGAAATATGAATGCTGAGGAAAGAAAACGACTCCAAACCCAAGAAGAACGCTTTATAAAAATAATTGAATGGTTTATTGACAATGAAAATAGATGGCACTCAAAGGTAATTCAGTAATAGTCACAAAAAATATTATTATATTGAGTCATATTATCGTTTTTTTTTGTAATTTTTAGACAACATTTTAGCACTCGAATATATCTGTTAATATTCTTTCTTTTACTTTCAGCTTAAATTAAATAAAAGTGTTAAATAAAATTAAATACATTTGCACAGAACTAATTTGATACGTTTTGCGTAAAAAAGTGCGTAAACGCAAGGAACTTGTTCATCAAAACATACTTTATATAAAAAAGACAATAATGCACGACTATCCGATTATTAAAAATGTTTTAGTTCCGATTTTTAGTGCGCGTTTATCGATTATTCAGTATATAGTTTGTGTAGTGCTTTCAAGTGTGTTCCTGTCCTGGCTAAGCTGATTGTGATCCTGACTAAAGCGGTTGTGATCCCGATAGCCCTCTTCTGGAAATCGAGAGGTACTTAATTCATATATTTTTTCTAACTAATTTATAATATTAATAATTATTTTTTCTATTTTAGACAACAAATTGGTAATCGAGATGTTCCAGAAGAATCGGCGAATTTTAAACAAAGGTCAGTGCGATTTTTGTTTCTGGCATGCTTTTGTAGATGGCGCGATTAAAAAATAGGTTATATGCGTCCAAATAGGTTTTAGATAGGAATATGCGTCCAAACTGAGGGTTAGGCATAATTAGGGCGAATCGTGCCATCTTTAATCCATGTATTTTTTTCAGCTTAAATAAATTGAAAGTGAGTACTAAATAAAATAGTGTGAATAAATAAAATAAGTGTCTTAATTTCGCGTAAATTAAAGTGCGTGTGTGCGTGCGTGTTTAATTTCGGACATGAACACTTATTTTGCAGTTGAGTGTTTGGCAGATTTATATAAAGGTAAGATTAATTTAAGTTTGTAATTTTGTAACATTTTTATATTTTAACTCTTCACATATTTTGTATAAGTACCTGGCTCAGTTTTGTTTGGTAACCTTGTCTCCCAAGTTTTTTCGAAATTGTAATTGCTTAGCAATATATATATATATATATATATATATATATATATATATATTTACAGAATAGATTTACAGAAATTAATTATATTTTGATAACTTTCTGAGAGTAAGCAAGAAGAACTGCGTTTGTTCACACAGTTTGAATTTAAATAGATAAAACATGATTCAGAAAATCTTCTAAGGTCTACATTTTTTTCTTTATATAAAATTATAGGATGGTCAGTATTAAAAGAGTGTTTGAAATTAATAATGTGCTCAGAAAACATTGTTTTAAATTATATATAAAATTAATATATATATTAATATATATATATAAATTAATATATATATATATATATATATATATATATATATATATATAATTTTGATTATAGTCGCTAAATTTCCAATTAAGATACAAAAAATACTTCTCCAAAATTGATAGAAATTCTAAAAAAAAGAGTGCGCGTAAGGTTCACACGCGATTGAAGTAAAACTTATTTGCTACTGTACAAGATGGCATTTAAGTTAAAAATAAATAAATCATATAACAATTTTGAATAATGTGTATTAGTAATATGGTGACACTTGTGATGCACACATTTATTAGTGCCGTCAATCATTATGCACATTTATATAATGATGAATTATAAATTATATATTTATAATAGCATTAAAAATATTTAAAGACAATAATGTAATTAAAGTCATACTTTAAATGTGACATGATCGGTTTGTCGTTGTAATTTGCATTTAGAAATGAACCTTTATTAGAGAAATGAAGTAATTGCTGATTATTAAATTCTATAATATTCGTTCACACAGTGGATTATGTTAAATATTTTATTCGCAACTTCAATCATCGTGTAATAATTGTGTTTGAAGAACTTCATGTGATTAAAATTAACATACATTCATTGACTGCTTGTATTTATTGACTGCTTTTAGAGTCCCATTTTCTTCCATTTTTAATTCATCAGTAGAGTTTATTTATCTTTAATTTTAATTGAATCATCAGTAGAGTTCCTTTTTAATGTTATTTTTATATTGCTCGTCAGTAGAGCCCTCTTTTCTTCCATTTTTAATTCAATTATCAGTAGAGTCCATTTTTCTTTAATTTTTAATTTAATAGTTTTTATTTTAGTTTGCTTGTCAGTAGAGTCCCCCTACTTTTTTCAATTTTAGTTTGGTCGTCAGTAGAGTCCCTTTTTCTTTAATTTTTAATTTATCAGTAGAGTGTATTTTTTTAATTTTTAGTTTGATTGTCAGTAGAGTCTCTTTCAGTATGCTCGGCAGTAAAGGCCCTTTTACATTTAATTTTAATTTAATCTTAAGTAGAGTCACTTTGAATTTTATTTTTATTTTTCTTGTTAGTAGAGTCCTCCTTCTTTTTTCATTTTTAATTTGGTCGTCAGTAGAGTCCCTTTTTAATTTTCTTTTTATATGCTCGTCAGTATAGTCCTTTTAACCTTAAATTCAATTTAATCATCACTAGAGTCTCTATGAATTTTATTTTTATTTCTCTCGTCAGTAGAGTCCCCCTCCCTTTTTCATTTTTAGTTTGGTCGTCAGTAGAGTCCCTTTTTATTTACGAATAATATAGAAATAATTTCTAATCAATAATAAACTTACGTTTAGTACACGGCACAAATGTTTAATGTGTTTTATTTTCAAGGAACAGGGTAAAATATTGTTCTGATTCGGGCATTTCTCATTAAATCAAGATTTGTACTACGATGTGACTTTGAAATGTTTATTTATCTATGCCGATTTTTTTGTTGATATCGGTACGCATACAACGACAGATCTCTATTTACATACACGATGACTAATCACAATCGACCTGTATAGAAATGATATTATCGAGAGCGAATGACGACTTGGCCGTAACGCACTTTCGTTGCATTTGTACGAATTTACACCTTAGTCGCGCCTAAAGAAATTTACTTTAAGAATATTTTTTTTCCTAAATCAATTTTCCTTCACCCAATTATTTATAACTATTTCCTTAGCAATTATTTCCATTTGCAAGTTAATTTTTCCAAATCGTCGATAAGAAAATTGCAAGTACGGGTTTTTGCTGATTTCTGCGAATAAATGGAAAACGACACGCGAACAGAAATTACACGAATTATAATTTTATTTATTATAGTTGTAGTTATAGTTTTTTCTTTTCGAGAAAATTACATCACAAATCGACTAACTAGAAAATGAAACGTGATTATGATAATTTTAATAGTAGGGCAGCTAGTACGCCGATGGTAATTTTATAAATAACTAGTGGTTTATGGCATCGTGCCTTAAGGCAAATTGCTGGAACTTCCCGTACCGTAATGAAATATTCGAAAAAATTTAAACGTTAATAACAAATACTGTAAGGTTAATTATTTTTGCTACTTTGTTATATCTGAGCAAATCAAATGTAAATCATAAATAAATCAATTTATTTCCAGAACATTAACATTCGTCATTTCATTTCGAATTCAATTTCAAAAAAAATAGTTGCCTAATTTACACAAAAGTAGAATATAACTAGCTGTAAGTGGAATTCTGTCTTAAGGCAATTAAGGCATCGTGCCTTGAGGCAAATTGCTGGAACTTCCCGTACCAAAAATTATTATTTTTTTAAAAACGATTAACATTTTTGAAAAAATTTTACTTCGAAAAAATAAGATTTTTTAGAAATTTTAAATTGGACAAAAAATTACTTTTTTTGAAAATAAAATTTTTTTTAAAAAAAAAAAATTTAAACAATTTTTTTTATAAAAATTTTTTTTTGGAAAAAATGTTATCTTCATTTTGATATATTTTGGAAGATCTGAACTTTTTTTCAAAGCAATCGTACTGCTTTAACTGCATAGAGACAAAATATAAAGCGCGTAAGCGCCGCGTCGCTGTCTAACAGAAAAACAATGGTACGGAACCCATAGGAATGTAAACAAAACTTAAACTTATTGTTAAAATCTCAATAAAA
Organism: Ctenocephalides felis; assembly: GCF_003426905.1. Taxonomy (NCBI): domain Eukaryota; kingdom Metazoa; phylum Arthropoda; class Insecta; order Siphonaptera; family Pulicidae; genus Ctenocephalides; species Ctenocephalides felis. The sequence continues at coordinate 61,954,619 of NW_020539725.1, read as the reverse complement.
TATCTGATAATTTGATATGCATATGTCTAATGTCTAATGATTATTGTTGACCGCCAAATGTTATTTTTTTTTAGTTTTTTTTACTAGATCTCCGAAACCGCTAGACCTATCTTCATGAAAATTTGATCAAATCTTCATCTTGTTAATACAAGTAAAATGTTTTTTGAACTATACAAATCGGACGCTCCGTTCTCTTAAAAACTGAGTTACCGTTTTTGGCACTTTTTGCCCCGTATCTCCGGAACGGCTAGAATGTTTTTTGAATTATTCAAATTGCTTCATCCGTGTTCCCGAAATCGTCGACGAAAATTTGTATCCGAACACACACACATGCACGCACACACACACACACATACATCAATTTTCTCCAAGGTATGCCAACATATTCAGAAACCTCTGAAACGTGAAGATATATAAAAATTTTCATTTTCGATTTTTTTGCGATTACTTACCCTATGGAAAGTTAATTATAAATAAATCAGTTTATGATCTCCAGAACATTAACAATCGTCATTTCATTTCGAATCAAATTCCAAAAAAAAAATAGTTGCCAAATTTACACAAAATTGAAAAAGTGCTCCCGCATAGTCACAGTCTAAACGCATTTGCAAATAATTCTGTGCGACATTTTCACTTATACTGTGCTCAGTTTGGCGGCATTTTCACATTTTTCAATAATTTTCACAAAATTGGAAAAGTGCTCCAGTACACAAACAGTCTAAACGCACTTGCGTAAACATTTCTACCAGAGTGGCGCTTAGACTGTGCTTAGCTTGGGTGATTTTTTGAATTTTTAGTCCAAAATTACAAAAAAAAATTTTTGAAAAAAATTAGAAACAAAAAATTTTTTTTTCCAAAATCAATTGTTTTGTTGAAAAAAGCAGAAAGTTTTTTGAATCATTTAAATCGGACGCTTAGTTCTCTCAAAAACAGCCATTTTTTTTAAATTTAGCTCTGTAACTCCGAAACCTCTGGGCCTACCTTTGCCAAAAACTAATCAGCACATCTCCCTATCAATAGGAATCTAATGTTTTTTAAACCATTCAAATCGGTTGATCCGTTCTCTCAAAAATTCGCTTTCTATTTTTTGCACTCTTTGCTCCATATCTCCGTAACGGCTGGACCTACCTTTGCCAAAAACTAATCAGCACATCTCCCTATCAATAGGAATCGAATGTTTTTTAAACCATTCAAATCGGTTGATCCGTGCGCCCGAAAACGTGGACGAAAAAACGCGGACATACAAAACACACACACACACACACATCCATTTTTTCTGAGGTATGCCAAAATGTTCAGAAACCTTCAAAACGTCGAGAAATGTAAAAATTTTTGATTTCGATTTTTGGACGATTACTATAACTTACCCTACGGGAAGTTAAAAAAGGGACTCTACTGACGAGCCAATTATTATTTAACCCAGAAATTGAAAAAGGGACTTCACCGACGAGCTAATTATTACATAATCTTGAATATAAAAAAGAGACTTTACTGACGAGCAAATTATTAAATAATCTAGAAGAAAATAAAAAAGGGACACTACTGACGAGCAAATTATTAAACAATCTTGAATATACAAAAGAGACTTTATTGACGAGCAAATTAATAAAAAAAATCAGCAAAATAAAAAAAAGGACTATACTGATTAACAAATTTATTAGCAATATAAAAAAATAAGACTCTACTGACGAGCAAATTAAAAAATGATCTAAAAAATAAATCAAAAATTATAATTTTCAATATTATCAAAATTGAAAAAGTGCTCCCGTATAGTCACAGTCTAAACGCATTTGCAAATAATTCTGTGCGACATTTTCACTTATACTGTGCTTAGTTCGGGAGCATTTTCACATTTTTCAATAGTTTTCACAAAATTGAAAAAGTGTTCCAATACATAAACAGTCTAATCGCACTTGGGTAAACATTTGTACCAGAGTGGCTCTTAGACTGTGCTTAGCCTGGGTAATTTTTTGAATTTTTGTATTTAGTATTTTTCATCATCAACTACATTTTATCTGAAATGAAAATAAAAAGGGACTCTACTGACGAGCAAACTTAAATTAAAAGTATGAGGGGAATAAAAGGACACTACTGACAAGCAAATTGTTTTTTTAAAAGACACGAAAAAGGACTCTACTGACGAGCAAACTTAAATTAAAACTATGAGACGAAAAAAAGGACTCTACTGACGAGCAATTTGGGAAAAAACCTAAAATATAAAAACAGACTCTACTAATGAGTAAATCAAATAGCAATTTGAAATTAAAAAAAGACTCTACTGACGAAAAAATTTAAAAAATATGAAAATATAAAAGGACTCTGCTGACGAATAAACTGAAATAAAAAATATTAAAACAAAAAAGGGACTCTACTGACGAGCAAGTTTAAATTAAAAGTATGAGAATTCTCTCAAAAACTCGATTTCTATTTTCTGCACTCTTTGCTCCGTATCTCCGTAACGGCTGGACCTGCTTTTGCCAAAAACTAATCTGCACATCTCCCTACCATTAGGAATCGAATGGTAAATGAATCATTCAAATCTGTTAGGAATGGCCCGTGAAAAATTGGAGGAAAGATTGTATCCACACACACACATACACACACATTCATTTAGTTTCTGAGGTATGCTCCTTAAAAATGTTCAGAAACCTTCAAAACGTCGAGAAATGCAAAAATTTTCATTTTAATAAATGAATAATGATTTTGATGTATTCAATAGTGCGAGAGCTGGGGCCCTCATGATTACTATTTATACAGAATGTGATTAGAATAATTTTAATATACAAGGAGATAATCCCCAAGATAATTTTTAGGATATTTTAAGGATATTTTAGAAAAAAAAAATTATTTACCTCCGACTACTCTGCAAGTCAACATGACGTCATCTCCTTCCTCGTGAGGACCCAATTGGGTTCCATTCAATTGTCGTCCCCACCGATCGAGAACCGCTGGTATTTCAGGAGGAACTGAAATAAAAATAATACATATATAAATCCTGTACAGATCGACATAATTTTGGGGAATAATAAACAAAATTTTTGGGGGGGAGTGTCTGTGGCAACATAACAATAGATATTTTATACATAAATTTTGTATAATAATTACAAATTGTTCCTAAAATTCTATTCGATTATTGACAGCAAACATTTGATCTAAGTCTGTGCACTAATCAAAAATTTTTTAGGGGGAAGTCTGTGGCAACATGGCAATAATTAAATACTTTCTATAAGTGTTTTGACTAGTAATCACATATTGTTTCTACAATTCCATATTATTATTGACTATTATTATGCCTATTATTAGCAACAAACGTTTATTTTGAATTTATGCAATATTTAATTTTTTTAGGGGGAAAGTCTGTTGCAACATGCCAAGACCTAAATACTTTCTATAGGTATTATGACTAATAATCGCAATTTGGTCTTAAAATACTATTTTAGAAAATTATTTTAAAATTCTAGAATATAATTTTAGGAACAAAGATTCAATTTAAGTCTGTGCAATAATTAAAAATTTTTGGGGGGAAAGTCTGTGGCAACATGGAAGTATTAAATTTTAAATTTTAATAAGATATTTTAATTAATAATCGCAATTTTCTCCTAAAATTTCATTCTATTATTGACAATAAACATTTAATCTTAGTCTGTGCAATAATTAAAATTTTTGGGGGGGTAGTCTGTGGCAACATGAGAATCCTAAATATTTTATTGAGTTATATTAATTCGACAGATCTCTATTCACGCCTTCTAGTCGCGCCTTAAGAAGTTTTACTTCAGTAAAATCCTTTTCCTTATTAATTTGATTCTCTTAAATAAGAGTACTAAATGCACAATATAAGGAAAAGTTGCTTAAGTCGTACCTCTAAGTTTTGAATTCAATTTCAAAAAAAAAGTTTCCTAATTTACACAAAATTGAAAAAGTTGTATCATTACAGTACAAGACGATAAAATTAAAATTTTAAGATAAAAGGGACTCTACTGACGATCAAATTAAAATTTCAGTACAAAATGGGACTTTACTGACGAGCAAATTTAAATTTATATCTAGAAAATAAAAAGGGATTCTTAACGAGCAAATTTGAATTTAGATCTAGAAAATAAAAAAGGGACTCTACTGACGAGCAACTTTAAAATGTTAATAGAAAAAGAGACTCTACTGACGACAAAATTAAAGTTCTAATACAAAATAGAACTCTACTGACGATCAAATTTTAAATGTCCATAAAAAAGGGACTATACTGACAACCAATTATACAAAAGGGACTCTAATGACGAGCGAATTAAAATGTCAAAACAAAAAGTGACTCTACTGACAAGCTAATTTAAAATTGTAATACAAAAAGGGACTCTACTGACAAGCTAATTTAAAATTCTCATACAAAAAGGACTCTGATGACAAGCAAATTTAAAATTTTAATACAGAAAAGGACTCTACTAATGAGCAAATTGAATATCAGACTAGAAAATAAAATAAGGCACATAGGTATCGAAAATTCACCTAGATTTCTATCTACCCTCCATCTTTCCACTCACGTCATCCATGTATATATTTTTTTCTTTTTTTGTATATTTTATTACTTTATTTCTCAATTCTTTCTTCGGTTTTGTTAAGAATTTTTCCGCAAACGAATCGTCGTAAAGTTTTGATTGTGATTGAATGGCGAAACGTGATGTGTGCAACCGGCAACACATTTCGTATGCAAACGGTGGAGGAACGGTGGAGATAGGGAATTTTAAAGAAATAGATTTGAGAAAAAAATATAACGTGTAAATAGATTTTTATTACTTGGATTAAATGTTTGTTAATAAAAGAATGGTATTTTGAGATCAAATTTTGATTAGTAGTCAAAATATTTATTGAAAGTACACCTAAGTCTGTTTTTACACGGTAGATTGGTTCCAGAAGAAGCCGTGTAAAAAAAAAACGTGTAAAAAAAGACATTGATCTTATACAAAAATGGGTGATTAGTGTTCCTAATCTCTAAAACCTATTAAAATTAGTGAAAAACAAGAATTTTTAATAACAAGAATTCATGTTTATTTTAATAATAATTCTCCTAAATTAGTGCTATTCACATTTGCTTTGACCAGTAAAAATTGTTTGTACGCGCTAAAGGGGAATTCACTTAAATCTTTAAGCTAGTGTTCGCAAACTATCGATACTATCGATGGTTTCAGACTTTTTTCTTTCATAAATACTTTTTTGTGATATGAACATACTTCGCAAAAATTAAATTCGACAAAAAAATTTAAGTACATAAAATTTCAAATCGTGCTACATGGAATAAAATCGTGTAAAATATTAAAAATATTCAATTTTCAAACCGTGTACAAACAGACCGTGTACAAAAAGACCGTGTAAAAACAGACTTAGGTGTATTTAAGACTTTTATGTTGCCACAGACTTTCCCCCCCCCCCAAAAAATTGCACAGATTTAGATTCGAAGTTTGTGAGTTAAAGGACAAGAAGAGGTTGAATTTAAATTACAGTGAACTTTTTGGTGTCAGCGATAAAACGAGTTTTGAACAACGAATGAGACTGTAACGCCAGCGAAAAAGCAAAAAAAAATACGAGCAGTCAATGAATGTATGTTAATTTTAAATACATGAAGTTCTTTAAACACAATTATTACATAATCAGAAAACAATATTAGTTTAGGCGTTGTTTAACATAATCCACTGTTCGAACGAATATTATAGAATTTATTAATCAGCAATTACTTCATTTCTCTAATGAAGGTTTAAGTCATAAATGCTAATTACAATGACAAACCGATCATGTCATATTTGAAGTATGACTTGAATTACATTATTGTTTTCAAACATTATACATATTTTTAATGCTATTATAAATATATAATTTATAATTTATCATTATATAAATTTATATAACGGTTGGCACTAATAAATGTGTACATTACGAGTGTTGCTGTATTGCTAATAAACATTATTCAAAATTGTTATATGCTGTATTTATTTTTACTTAACTTTAATTTGCTAATTTGTACAGTAGCAAATAAGTTTTACTTCAATCGCGTGTGAACCTTTTTAACTTCCCGAAAATCAGAATTGAAAATTTTTACATTTCTCGACGTTTTGAAGGATTCTGAACATTTTGGCATACCTCAGAAAAAATGGATGTGTGTGTATGTGTGTGTATGTATGGATACAAATTTCCAGTCACGTTTTCGGGTGCACGGATCAACCGATTTGAATGGTTCAAAAAACATTCGATTCCTATTGATAGGGAAAAGAGCCATTTCGAAGATACGGAGCTAAATATGTAAAAAATGGCAGTTTTTGAGAGAACTAAGCGTCCGATTTAAATGATTCAAAGAACTTTCTGCTTGTCCTAACAAAATAATTGATTTTGGAAAAAAAAATTTTGTTCCAACTTTTTTTTTTTCTTTTTTAATTTTTTGTATATCGAAAATAAGTTAGATTTTATTTTTAATTCTGACTATAGTTCTAATATACTTTACAAATAATTTCAACTTTGCAATTCAGTTTATATAATATTTATAAATATTAGACAATGTTACAATATTTATAATAATCTATTTGAAAACATTCAGTATTCCTCGAACATTTCGTTACGGTACGGGAAGTTCTAGCAATTTGCCTTAAGGCACGATGCCATAATTGCCTCAAGACAGAATTATACTTACAGCTAGTTTTGTTTTGATTTCTCCCTACAATGTACAATACGAGTATATATTATCCCGGTGGAGACTTTCGGAAAAAGGTCAACGTACAATATCGTGAATCCTTTCCTCCACCGGCCTGCGTTTGTTTCGAATAAAATTGAGAAGTATTTCGCAATAAATTCTGATCGGGAATGAAAAATGTCTGCACTATAAATACCGCCGCACTATAATACATACAACTACCCTTCTATAGTGCAAAGATAACAGATAAGTTACTCTTCAAATATGACATGATCGGTTTGTCATTGTAATTAGCATTTAGAAATGAACCTTCATTAGAGAAATAAAGTAATTGCTGATTATTAAATTCTATAATATTCGTTCACACAGTGGATTATGTTAAATATTGTATTCGCAACTTCACTCATCATGTAATAATTCTGTTTGAAGAACTTCATGTAATTAAAATTAACATACATTCATTGACAGCTTGTATTTTTTTTACTTTTTCGCTGGCGATATAATCTCATTCTTTGAACAGCTGTAATATCTGTCTTGCCTGAAAAATATTTTCCCCTTTTAATAACTTCAAAGATAAGGCACAGGTGGAGCAGGGATTGACAACCTTTAATAAAACAATTATAGTCTAATTTTTTTTATTACCTATGACAGTTAAGTTGTATCTAAGGCTTCTAGTTTGTGTGTGTCTATAGTCGACACGACACCTATAGACGCCTGCGTCGTGCCTTCGGGCGTCCTGAAGTTCCAACCTGGCCGGTTCACCGTCGGCCCTAAAATGGGCCCTTGAACCGAACACTTCGGGGGCTGACCAGTGACGTGCAGCCGACAGGGGTTTGCCACGGACGTCGAAGCTGAAAGAGAAAAATCACATGGAACATTGAAAAATCACATGAACATTAATGATGGAACATTGTTGTTTTTATGAATATTTTGTTTTTGCGCACGCATATGTTGCGTGAGACCATTGTTATTAGTCAGTCATACTCAAATTTGATTATGTGAGCCTAATTTTTTATAAGCCTTGAAATGTAATTAAGCCTGATTTTGTTCTACTTGAGCCTCAATTTATTTTATTTGAGTCTGAATTTTTTTGAACTTTAAGTTATTATTTTATGTGAATTTGGATTTGTTTTATTTGGACCTGGACTTGTTTCATTTAAGGCCTAGATTTTTACCGCGTGAGCCTAGATTTTTTTAAAACCTACATTGTTATCGTTTGGACCTTGATTTTGATTGTTTGAACCTAAATTTTTGTTTGGGCCTAAATTGTATGAGGTTGGGCCTTGCTTTTTTGCTTGGTTTACTTGATTTTTATCGTTTGAGCCTTAGTTTTTATCGCCTGAGCCTAGATTTATATCGTCTGAGTCTAGATTTTTTCTAGTTGAGCCTAGATTTTTGTTTAAACCTACATTTTTATTGTTCAAGTCTTGATTTTTATCAAATGAGCTTAGGATTTTTGATTGCCTGAGCCTAGGATTTTTGTCGCCTTGAGCCTAGACTTTTGTCGTCTTGAGTCTAGATGTTTCTTTAAGCTTAAATTTTTGATTGCCTCAGCCTTGATGTTTCTTTAAGCTTAAATTTTTGATCGCCTGAGCCTAAGTTTTTGATCGCCTGAGCCTAAGTTTTTGATCGCCTGAGCCTAGATTTTTGACCAAGCCTAAATTGTTATTCTGAGCCTAAATTTTTATCACTATACTGAAGAGCAAATTGATTTTCGAACGATTCCCTAAAAATTCAAACAAGAAAAAGGACTCTACTGACGAGCAAATTGATTTTCGAAGGTTTCCCTACAAATTCAAACGAGAAAAGGACTCTACTGACTAGCAAACTGTTTTTTAGGTACTCTTTTTACGAAAAGCACTTCAAACGATAAAAAGACTCTACTGACGAGTAAAATATTTTCTGAACGATTCCTTAAAAAATGTAACAAGAAAGGGGACTCTACTGACGAGAAAAATAATTTCTAAACGATTTCTTAAAAAATGCAACGAGAAAGGAGACTCTACTGACGAGCAAAACAATTTCTGAACGATTCCTTAAAAAATGTAACAAGAAAGGGGACTCTACTGACAAGCAAAATAATTTCTAAAAGATTTCTTAAAAAATGCAACGAGAAAAGGAACTTCACTGACGAGCAAAATAATTCTGAACGCTTTCTTAAAAAATGCAACGAGAAAAGGGACTCTACTGACGAGCAAAATAATTTCTGAACGATTCTTTAATAAAAAATGAATTGAGTGAAGGGTAGATTTTTGATCAAGCCTAAATTGTTATCCTGAGCCCAGATTTTTATCACTTTGAACCTAGATTTTTATGTTTCAGTCAAGATTTTTATTGCTTCAGCCTAGATTTTTGCTGCCGATTTCTTTTGATTGAACTTAGATTTTTTTTGTCTGAGCCTAAATTTTTATTGCCTGAACCTTGATTTTGGTTGCTTTGAGCCTAGATTTCAAATGTTTAAGCCTAGATTTTTTATGTTAAAACTAAGATTGTTGTTAAAGTCTAAATTGATATTTAAGCTTCAATATCACGTTAGATAATTGTTATAAATTTAGTGTAGATTTTATTGCCTTTAGCCTAATTTTTACGGCCATTTCCTAGATTTTTGTTGCTTCAACGTAGATTTCAATCTAGATTTATTTTGTTCGAACTTAGATTTTTATAGTTTAGGCCTAAATTTGTATAGTTCAAGCCTAGATTTTTATTATTTGAGACAAGATTCTTATTCTTTGAGCCTACACTTTTATTAATCGAATTTAGATTTGTATCGCCTGTGCCTAGATTTATTTATTTAAAATCTTAGCCTTAATTTCTCATACTTAAGCTTAAAGATTTTTAACTGTTTTTATAATTATATTATTAGTTGAATCTAAACTTTTTGTTCAAGCACAACAGTTTTTCAATTGATTTTAGAATTTTTATCTTGATCGATTCGAATATATTTTTAACTTCCCGTAGGGTAAGTTATTGTAATGGGCCGAAAATCGGAATTGAAAATTTTTACATTTCTCGACGTTTTGAAGGTTTCTGAACGTTTTGGCATACCTCAGAAAAAATGGATGTGTGTGTGTGTGTGTGTGTGTGTGTGTGTGAGTGTGTATGTATGTATGGATACAAATTTTCGCCCACGTTTTCGGGCGTACGGATCAACCGATTTGAATGGTTCAAAAAACATTCGATTCCTATTGATAGGGAAAAGAGCTGATTAGTGTTTGGCAAAGGCAGGTCCAGCCGTTTCGGAGATACAGAGCAAAGAGTGCAGAAAATAGAAATCGAATTTTTGAGAGAACGGAGTATCCAATTTGAATGATCTAAAAAACATTCAATTAGTAATGATTGGGAGAAGTGTTTATTAGTTTTTGGCAAAGGCAGATCCAGCCATTTTGAAGATACGGAGCTAAATATGTGAAAAATGGCAGTTTTTGAGAGAACTAAGCGTCCGATTTAAATGATTCAAAGAACTTTCTGCTTGTTTTAACAAAATAATAGATTTTGGAAAAAAAAATTTGTTGCATTTTTTTTTTTTTTTTTTTTTTTTTAGTTTTTTGTATATCGAAAATATTTCAGATTTTATTTTTAATTCTGACTATAGTTCTAATATACTTTACAAATAATTTCAACTCTGCAATTCAATTTATATAATTCTTATAAATATTACACAATGTTACAATATTTATAATAATCTATTTGAAAACATTCAGTATTCCACGAACATTTCGTTACAGTACGGGAAGTTTCAGTAATTTGCCTTAAGGCACGATGCCATAATAGCCTCAAGACAGAATTCCACTTACAGCTAGTTTTAATTTACTCAAGAAATTTCTTTTTAATTCGAATTTACATTTAAATCTAATTTGCAAACATAACTGAAAAAATTCATACACAATCTAAATTTTAATTGTGCCTTTGATTATTATCTAATCATTGTATCTGCATTTTTGTAATAAATTCTTTTGAGTCTAAACATTTCTCATGATAAAGTATTTTTATTTTCTTAACGATATTTTATTTCATTATTAAAATCAAGAACATTTCGATTACGTTAAATAACTTACAACTTACAAGAGAACAATAGGTAATATTTCTCTACAAAACTAAATATCGATTACCCAAAAACCCACTTCTCAAATCATTTTCAATCCATAAAAAATATCACAACTTCACTATCTCACCTTACTAAGTGAACCGACACATTTTTTTTTCGTAATCGTCCAATTTGTATGTCGTTTACCTAAATCGTTCTATGAATTATTAAAATCATAATATTATCTTTAGACACCGCCTGTTTTAGGGGGGGTTGTAGTAAAAAATTGTATTTTCACTCAAACTACCCCCAAAAACCATATTATAGACAGATAAGAGTGTGGTTTGATATTTCCATTAGGGCACGTGCTTACGGTGGAGAAATAATAATACTGGGTCGATTGTTGGGAATTTTATTTTGCGGAATAATAGGAAAACTAGTGGTGTATGGCATCGTGCCTTAAGGCAAATTGCTGTAACTTCCCGTATCGTAATGAAATATTCGAGAAATTTTATTCGTTTTCAAATATATTATTACAAATAATGTGACATTCATTATTTTTATTATCTTATTGTTATATCTGAGCAAATCAAATGTAAATCATAAATCAATGAATTTATCTCCAGAACATTAACAATCGTCATTTCATTTCGAATTCAATTTAAAAATTCATTTCATTTAAGAATTCAATATAAAAAAGGGACTCTACTGACGAGCAAATTATTATTTAACCCAGAAATTGAAAAAGGGACTCTACTGACGAGCAAATCAATAAATAATCTAGAATATAAAAAAGGGACTTTACTGACGAGCAAATTATTAAATAATTTTGAATATAAGAAAGAGACTTTACTGACGAGCTAATTCTTAAATAATCTTGAATATAAAAAAGAGACTCTACTGACGAGCAAATTATTAAATAATCTAGAAGAAAATAAAAAAGGGACTCTACTGACGAGCGAATTATTACATAATCTTGAATATAAAAGAGATTTTACTGACGAGCTAATTCTTAAATAATCTAGAAATTGAAAAAAGGGACTCTACTGACGAGCAAATTATTATTCAACCCAAAAATTGAAAAAAGGGACCCTACTGACGAGTAAATTATTAAATAATCTAGAAGATAATAAAACGGGACTCTACTGACGAGCAAATTATTTTTTAACCTAGAATATAAAAAATTATTAAATAATCTAAAAGAAAATAAAAAGGGAATCTACTGACGAGCAAATTATTAAAAAAATCAGCAAAATAAAAAAGGATTATATTGATTAGCAAATTTATTAGCAATATAAAAAAATAAGACTCTACTGACGAACAAATTAAAAAATGATCTAAAAAATAAATAAAAAATTATAATTTTCAATATTATCAAAATTACTTTGACAAAACAACTACTTTTGAGGATAAAAAATTATTACATCTTTTTTTATTATTTTCCATAAAATATTTTTGTAATTTTGGATTAAAAATTCAAAAAATTACCCAGGCTAAGCACAGTCTAAGCGCCACTCTGGTACAAATGTTTACCCAAGCGCGTTTAGACTGTTTTTTCACTGGAGCACTTTTCCAATTTTGTGGGAAAACTGAAATTGAAATAAAAATGTGAAAATACCGCCAAGCTAAGAAGAGTATAAGTGAAAATGTCACACAGAATTATTTGCAAATGCAAATAGACTGTGTCTGTACGGGAGCACTTTTTCACTTTTGTGTAAATTAGGCAACTATTTTTTTTGAGATTGAATTCGAAATGAAATGACGATTGTTAATGTTCCGAAAATAAATTGATTTATTTATGATTTACATTTGATTTGCTCAGATATAACAATAAGATAGCAAAAATAATGAAACAATTACAGTAATTATAATAATGTATTTGAAAACGTTTAAAATTTCTCGGATTTTTCATTACCGTACGGGAAGTTCCAGCAATTTGCCTTAAGGCACGATGCCATACACCACTAGTTAATTATATATAGTTACCTGTATAATGGAATTCCAGCATCATCTTGGAACCAAAAGACCATGTATACTTTGTCATGATTAGGAGGCGTCACGCTACAAGGCAATGACACAGAGTGACCCTCCACCGCTTCGACTTGCACGATTTTTCCTAAAAGAAAAAAAATAGTTATAGACGAAAATTATAATTTAAATGAGCACAAAAATCAAAGGACATAAAAATCACGTTAATAAAATTTCCATTAACAATTAAAAATTATTTTACTATGAAATCCTGACTGACTGACTGAGCGAAGGCGTCAAAGGACAAAGGATCGGATTTAGACAAAGGATTATTTGCAAACCCGAGGCTGTGACAGAACTATTATTCTCACATTTACATCCATCTGTCAATAGCAGAGAATAGATGGAGCACCCTTTATATATATATATATATATATATATATATATATATATATTATATGTAATTTAGTTTAGCCAATCCTATTGTATTTGAATAAGCGACTACTAAATGAAGCTCCACCGTGGGACGTAAATCAGGAAATATCCTAATGGAGGAATAGAATATGGTATTGATATTGTATATGATATGGTTGAGTAAAATTTATCTAAGCAGATGTAAAATTGTCGAGAAAAGGGACTCTACTGACGAGCAAAATTATTTCTGAACTATTTCTTTAAAAATGCAACAAGAAAAGGGACTCTACTGACTAGCAAACTCGTTTTCGAAGGACTCTACTGACTAGCAAAATAATTTCTGAACGATTTCTTGAGAAATGCAACAAGAAAAGGGACTCTACTGACAAGCAAACTGATGTTTTAGAAGCCCTCTTAATAAATCTCTACAAAAATCATTTGAAACGAGTAAAGGGACTCTACTGACGAGCAAACTGTTTTTTTAAAGTTTGAAATGATAAAAAGGACTCTACTGACAAGCAAACTGTTTTTTATGCTCGAAATGATAAAAAGGACTCTACGGACAAGCAAACTGTTTTTTAAGCTGGAAATGATAAAAAGGACTCTACTGACAAGCAAAACAAATTCTGAACAATTCCTTAAGCAAATGCATCGAGAAAAGGGACTCTACTGAGGAGCAAATCGATTTTCGAAGGATTCCCTACGAATTCAAATAAGAAAAAGGACTCTACTGATGAGCAAACTCATTTCTGCAAACTGTTTTTTTATTATTCCTACGAAAATCACTTGAAACGATAAAATTGACTCAAAGGCACCCAAAGGGACTCTACTGACGAGCAAAATAATTTCTAAGTGATTCTTTAAAAAAAATGCGACAAGAAAAGGGACTCTACTGACGAGCAAAATCATTTCTGAACGATTCTTTAAACAAATGCAATGAGAAAACTTACTCTACTGACGAGCAAACTGCTTTCAGAAAGTATACTTTTAAAAAAAAAATGCAACAGGAAAAAGGGACTCTACTGACAAGTAAACTGCTTTCCCAAGGATTCCTTGAAGGAGAAAAAGGATTCTACTAACCATCAAACTAATTTTTCAAGCGCTCTTCATAAATTTCTACGAAAAATGGGACTCTACTTACGAGCAAACTAAACAAGAGATTTGAAATAGTGAGGGGTATCAAAGGGTTGTCCTTAATATGGACATTTTCGAATTTCTTTGCTCCCAAGGGCTTAAATGCTTCCAAAGTAATAAAAGAAAATTCTCTATAAGTTTTAGCTCTTAATATTAACATTTAGATAGTCCGCAATTCAATCAAAAGTTCTATATATTTATTATTAACAAATGCAATAAAACTTATAATCAACACCTCTATTGATGCAGCTTGTTCTAAAAATTTAAACAATTTGCTGACTGAATTTATGTCTCTTCAATTTATTATAATTATTTATATTCAAAAGTAGCCCCATAAAATATTCCTTTACCCTCCTCTGCTTTCACGTAATAAAATCAACTCTCCATCAGGTTATGTTGTAACATGATTGGATTTGAAAATCTGTGATGGGATTCGACTGGCGGACGTGATCAAGTTATTTTCATACAAAATTGCAATATGATAAACATGCGGCGATTAATATTATATTAGAACGGACGAAAGTTAATAGGAATTTACGAGCTTTAGATTATGTAACCGACGATGCATAAATTCGATGCATTAGCGAGGAAAATATTTTGAGAGAAATTTATCGACGGTGGAGAGTTTCTGTGACACGGTGGAGAGAGGGTAGATAGTTATTTAGTGAAATAATATTCCACTTGCAAATCTATTAGAAAAAAAGGTAAACACGCGATTGAAATAAAACTTATTTGCTGCTGTACAAGATGACATTTAAAGTGAAAATAAATACATCATGTAACAAATTTGAATAATATTTATTAGTAATATGGTAACACTCGTGATGCACACATTTATTAGTGTCAACCTCTATACACATTTATATAATGATAAATTATAGATTATAATAGCATTAAAAATATGTATAATATTTAAAAACAATAGTGTAATTGAAGTCATACTTCAAATACGACATGATCGGTTTGTCATTGTAATTAGCATTTACGACTTGAATCTTCATTAGAGAAATGAAGTAATTTCTGATTAATAAATTCTATATTTGTTCACACAGTGGATTATATTAAACAATGTCTAAATTAATATTATTTATTCATTATGTAATTATTGTGTTTGAAGAACTTCATGTAATTAAAATTAACATACATTCATTGACCGCTTGAATTTTTTTTACTTTTTTGCTGGCGATATAATCTCATTCTTTGAACAGCTGTAATATATGTCTTGCCTAAAAAATATTTTCCATTTTAATAACTTCAAAGATTTCTAGAAACTACGAATAATATAGATATAATTTCTAATCAATAAGCTTACGTTCAGTACACGGCCATACCATAACATGTTTTATATGTTTTATCTTTTGCTCGTCAGTAGAGTCCTTTTATTAATTCTAGATTAGTTTGCTCGTCAGTAGAGTCCTTTTATTAATTCTAGATTAGTTTGCTCGTCAGTAGAGTTCCTTTTATTAATTCTAGATTAGTTTGCTCGTCAGTAGAGTTCCTTTTTTGCATATTTTAGCTGTAGCTCGTCAGTACAGTCCCTTTTTTAATTCTAGATCAGTTTGCTCGTCAGTAGAGTCGCTTTTTTAATTCTAGATCAGTTTGCTCGTCAGTAGAGTCGCTTTTTTAATTCTAGATTAGTTTTCTCTTCAGTAGAGTCCTTTTTTTATTTCTAGATTAGTTTGCTTGTCAGTAGAGTCCCTTTTTAATTTCTAGATTAGTTTGCTCGTCAGTAGAGTCCATTTTTTGTATATTTTAGCTTTTACTCGTCAGTAGAGTCTTTTTAATAATATCCTAGCTTTTGCTATGATAAGAAAAAGCGAGAAAACGTATTTTGCAATATATGAAAATAAAAAGGACTCTACTGACGAGCAAATAAAAAAACTACTTAAACTATGAGAAAAGGACTCTAGTGACGAGCATAATGAAATGGAAAACATAAGACGAGAAAAAAGGACTCTACTGACGAGCAAACTTAAATTAGAAGTATGAGACGAAAGGACTTTACTGACGAGCAAAATGAAATGCAAAACATGAGACGGAAAGAATACAATATAAAAACAGACTCTACTGACGATTAAATCAAATAGCAATTATGAAAATAAAAAAGGACTCTACTGACGATCAAATTGTGCTTTAAAAGACACGAAAAAGGACTTTACTGACGAGCAAATTAGAAAACATAGAAGATAAAGAGATTCTACTGACGAGCAAACTGAAATAAAAATACGAGAAAAATATAAGGACTCTACTGACAAGCAAGTTGTATTTTAAAAGATACGAAAATGGACTCTACTGACGAGCAAATTAAAGAACAATTTAGAATATTGAAAGGAACTCTACTGGCGAGCAAATTGCTTTTTAAAAGACATGAAAAAGGACTTTACTGACGAGTAAATTTAAAAACAACTTAGGTGATAAAAAGGGACTCTACTGACGATCTAGTTAATTTTCAAACTCATAAAAAAGAACTCTACTGACGGGCAAATTAAAAAACAATTTCGAAGATTAAAAGGGTCTGTACTGACGAACGAATTGGTTCTCAAAATCATGAAAAGGAACTGTACTGACGTGCAAATTGAGAAACAACTTGTAGATAAAAAAGGACTCCACCGATAGGCAATTTGAATGGCATTTTGAAAAAGAACTCTACTGACGAGCAAATTAAAAAACAACCTAGAAGATTAAAAGGGACTTAAAAGATTTATAGAAGCTACGAATAAAATGGAAATAATTTTTAATCAATAAACTTACGTTTAGTTCGCGGCACAAATGTTTAATTTGTTTTTTTATTTTCAAGGAACAGGGTAAAATATTCTTCAGATTCGGGCATTTTTTTATTAAATCAAGATTTGTACTACGATGTAACTTTAAACAGTTTATTTATCTATGCCGATTTCTTTATTGATATCGGTACGCATACAACGACCGATCTCTATTCACATACACGACGACTAATCACAATCAACCCGTATAGAAATGATATTATCGAGAGCGAGTGACGAATCATTGGCACTCGATTCTTATCTTATTTGCCGTAATGCACTTCCGTTGCATTTGTACGGATTTACGCCCTAATCGCGCCCAAAAAAAGTTCAATAATAATGCATTTGTCTTCTCCAAAACTTTTTGACTACAAAAACAAACGTACAGAATCAAAAAAGAGAATCCCCGCAGCGCCCATAACTCATACCATGAACAAAAGGGAAACATTCCCTACAATATTGCTCCATCTTTTTCCTTATTCCCTCAACGTCGTCGTTGCCTCTGTCTATTTCCTACGGTTTGGTTTCGTAAAATAAATCACGTATTATTTTATATCGAACACGTTGTAAGCTTCAGAATTTTATACGCGTCCCAGATAACGTCGAGTTGAATTATAATTTCGTATTTTACCGCCAAAAGCTCCTCCACCGCCCTCCACCGCGCCGACGAAGCTTTTTTTACATATGGTATTTTTATATGCGGCGGAGGATTTAGGGACTACATTACAAATGTGTATATAACATTCGATTACAAAATTTGTCCTAATAAATCTTTATATTTTTTAACAATCTTTTAATACTACAGAACTCAATCTTCTTTTTTCCAATACATTAAAATTTAAATAAATAATTCAAATTTCTCGCCTAGAGTCGTACAAAAGCCGACTGAAAAGTCGAAAGTCGGGGTTCTATTAATATTCATGAAACGTTTCCACTTTTTTTTTTATCATCCCTCCGAGGAAAATGTAACAAAACATTTTTTTTTTGCCTCTTCCACTTCTCTTTTATTCACTTAATGTTAAAAATAAAAGAAAAAATCATTAATCATAAACGGTGGAGGAAGACAAATCTTTTTTGAGCTTTTTTTTGATGGATTGATTTGACTTTTAGTGAAGATTAGTCGAAAGTTTTGGGTAATGCCAGTGGTGGAGGTAATTTGTTTTATTTAGTCGACAAAAATGTGCAACTTGCCAGTAGGTCATTACTGAAGTGTTGTAACATATCAATTTAAAAGCACATTGAGAATATAGTTTGTTGAAATTTAAATTGTTAAAAAAAACTATTGTTGCCTTTTTGTCGAAATTGTTGACCCTATGTCAAAATCATTGACTTTTTGTCCAAATTATTTACTTTTTCGTCGAAATTATTTACTCTCTTGTCGAAGTTATGCACTCTTTTGCCAAGTTATGCTTTCTTTTGCCAAGTTATGCACTCTTTTGCCAAGTTATGCACTCTTTTACCAAGTTATGCACTCTTTCATTGAAGTTATGCACTCTTTCATTGAAGTTTTTGACTCTCTGTCGACATTTTCGGCTCTCTGTCGAAATTGTTGACTCTCTGTCGAAATTGTTGGCCTTCTGTCGAAATTGTTGACTTTCTGTCGAAATTGCTGACTTTCTGTCGAAATTACTGGCCCTGTGTCGAAATTGCTGGCGTTCTGTCGAAATTATGGACTCTCTGTCGAAATTATCGACTTTCTGTCGAATCACTGACTTTCTGTCGAAATCACTGACTTTCTGTCGAAATCGTTGACTCCCCGTCGAAATTGTTGACTCCCCGTCGAAATTGTTGACTCCCCGTCGAAATTACTGACTCCCCGTCGAAATTACTGACTCCCCGTCGAAATTACTGACTCCCCGTCGAAATTACTGACTCCCCGTCGAAATTACTGACTTTCTGTCGAAATTAATGACTTTCTGGCGAAATTACTGACTCTCTGTCGAAATTACTTTCTGTCGAAATTGTTGACTTTCTGTCGAAATTGTTGACTCCCCGTCGAAATTACTGACTTTCTGTCGAAATTGCAGACTCTCTGTCAAAATTAATGACTCTCTGCCGAAATTACTGACTTTCTGTCGAAATTACTGACTCTCTGTCGAAATTGTAGACTCTCTGTCGAAATTGTAGACTCTTTGTCGAAATTATCGACCCCTAGTCGAAATTATCATCACTTCGTCGAAATTATCATCTCTTCGTCGAAATTATCATCTCTTCGTCGAAATTATCATGTCTTCGTCGAAATTATCATCTCTTCGTCGAAATTATCATCTCTTCGTCGAAATTGTTGACTCTCTGTCGAAATTGTTGGCTCTCTGTCGAAATTGTTGGTTCTCTGTCGAAATTGCTGGCTCTCTGTCGAAATTGTTAGCTCTACATCGAAGTTTTTGAAAATGTTTTGTGAAATTGATATTTTTTTTACAAAATTGATTTTTTCACAAAGTTAATAATTTGTTCATATTGGTGATACTTTCATAAACTTTGTGATTCCATAAAATTAAATTATAAAACGCAGTTTAAATAGTTTCACTTTATAATAACATATAATCAAAACAAAAAAAATACTTCTATATACAATCTACAGTTTTATTAATTCAAATCCACAGAAACCTAATTAACTTCCCGAAGGAGAAGTTTATGTTTTCATCAAAAAATCCGATTCGCTAATTTTATGTTTTCTCGACGTTTCAAGCCATTCTGAATCGAATGAGACCAAATTTGGAAAAAGTATGTGTGTGTGTGTATGTGTGTGTGTGTGTGTGTATGTGAACAGATTTTTTGCCGTAAATCGACGTTTTCTCAAAAATGACTGGACCGATTTTAAAAATTTAAAAGCCATTCGATGTATCTCGATGAGGACTATCGTCTCTGAGTTTTGTGCGGCGATCAGCCGGGCCGTTTCGTTGTAAATTGCAGAAAAGTGAAAAATTTTTCGCCCACGTTTTAGCCCGCAATTCTAAATCGATTCTGAAAATTCAAAAACCATTCGATAGATATTGGTTGGGAATCGTGCTGATTAGTTTTTGGTAAAGATCGGCCGAGCCGTTTTCTTGTAATAACGTTTTAAAAAAAAAAATTCGACGATTTTTATGATTTTTTTTTTGACGTTAGATACCATAGTTTTCTAGGTCATACTAAAATATTACGGCCCTACGACAACTCGTTTAGCTTTAAAAATTCGTCAAAGTTTGCAAAAATTGGTATAGTTTTTTTGACATTTGTCAAAATTAGACTTTTGATCGACGTTTTCTCAAAAACGCCTGAACCGATTTCAGAAATTTAAAAGCCATTTGATGTATTTCGGTGAGGACTATCGTTTGTCAGTTTTGTGCAACGATCTGCCAAGCCGTTTCTTTGCAATTTGAAAAAAAGTGTTAAACTTTTCGTTCATATTTAAGCTCATCCTACCGAACCGATTTTAAAAAATCAAAAACTGTTCGAAAGATATTAGTTGGGAATGGTACTGATTAATTTTAGGTGAAAATCTACCGAGCCGTTTTCTTGTAATTAACTGTTGAAAAAAAGTGTTAAATTTTTGTCCTCATTTAAGCTCATCCTACCGAACCGATTTTAAAAAATCAAAAACTGTTCGAAAGATATTAGTTGGGAATGGTACTGATTAATTTTAGGTGAAAATCTACCGAGCCGTTTTCTTGTAATTAACTGTTGAAACTAGTTGGTTTGGTATTTAGCCTTGAGGCAAATTACATGAACTTCCCGATATGTGTAAATAATCGACTTAATCAAAAAAAAGTGTAAATAATATACTTCATCAATCCTACTTTAAAAAAAACGATAATAATTTTAGCAAAGTTTGACGAATTTTTAAAATTAAACTACTTGTTGTAAGGCCGTAATATTACAGTAAGTTCTATAAGACCATGATGTATATCGCCAAAAAAAGTTCTATGAAAAAAGGCTTAAATTTTTTTTTAACAGTTAATTACAAGAAAACGGCTCGGTAGATTTTCACCTAAAATTAATCAGCATCATTCCCAACTAATATCTTTCGAACAGTTTTTGATTTTTCAAAATCGGTTCGGTAGGATGAGCTTAAATGTGGACGAAAATTTAACACTTTTTTTCAACATTTAATTACAAGAAAACGGCTCGGTAGATTTTCACCTAAAATTAATCAGCATCATTCCCAAATGATATCTTTCGAACAGTTTTTGATTTTTCAAAATCGGTTCGGTAGGATGAGCTTAAATGTGGACGAAAATTTAACACTTTTTTTCAACAGTTAATTACAAGAAAACGGCTCGGTAGATTTTCACCTAAAATTAATCAGCATCATTCCCAAATGATATCTTTCGAACAGTTTTTGATTTTTCAAAATCGGTTCGGTAGGATGAGCTTAAATGTGGACGAAAATTTAACACTTTTTTTCAACAGTTAATTACAAGAAAACGGCTCGGTAGATTTTCACCTAAAATTAATCAGCATCATTCCCAAATGATATCTTTCGAACAGTTTTTGATTTTTCAAAATCGGTTCGGTAGGATGAGCTTAAATGTGGACGAAAATTTAACACTTTTTTTCAACAGTTAATTACAAGAAAACGGCTCGGTAGATTTTCACCTAAAATTAATCAGCATCATTCCCAAATGATATCTTTCGAACAGTTTTTGATTTTTCAAAATCGGTTCGGTAGGATGAGCTTAAATGTGGACGAAAATTTAACACTTTTTTTCAACAGTTAATTACAAGAAAACGGCTCGGTAGATTTTCACCTAAAATTAATCAGCATCATTCCCAAATGATATCTTTCGAACAGTTTTTGATTTTTCAAAATCGGTTCGGTAGGATGAGCTTAAATGTGGACGAAAATTTAACACTTTTTTTCAACAGTTAATTACAAGAAAACGGCTCGGTAGATTTTCACCTAAAATTAATCAGCATCATTCCCAAATGATATCTTTCGAACAGTTTTTGATTTTTCAAAATCGGTTCGGTAGGATGAGCTTAAATGTGGACGAAAATTTAACACTTTTTTTCAACAGTTAATTACAAGAAAACGGCTCGGTAGATTTTCACCTAAAATTAATCAGCATCATTCCCAACTAATATCTTTCGAACAGTTTTTGATTTTTTAAAATCGGTTCGGTAGGATGAGCTTAAATGTGGACGAAAAGTTCAACACTTTTTTTCAAATTACAAAGAAACGGCTTGGCAGATCGTTGCACAAAACTGACAAACGATAGTCCTCACCGAAATACATCAAATGGCTTTTAAATTTCTAAAATCGGTTCAGGCGTTTTTGAGAAAACGTCGATCAAAAGTCTAATTTTGACAAATGCCAAAAAGACCATACTGATTTTTGCAAACTTTGACGAATTTTTAAAGCTGAACCAGTTGTCGTAGGGTCGTAATATTTTAGTATGACCTAGAAAACTATGGTATCTATCGTCAAAAAAATAATCATAAAAATCGTCGAAATTTTTTTTTTAAAAACTTTATTACAAGAAAACGGCCCGGCCGATCTCTACCAAAAACTAATCAGCACGATTCCCAACCAATATCTTTCGAACGGTTTTTGAATTTTCAAAATCGATTCATAACTGCGGGCTAAAACGTGGACGAAAGAGTTTTCACTTCTCTGCTATTTACGAAGAAACGGTTTGGCCGATCGTCGCACAAAACTGACAAACAATAGTCCTCATCGAGATACATCGAATGGCTTTTAAATTTTTGAAATCGGTCCAGCCGTTTTTGAGAAAACGGCAATTTACGGCAAAAAATCTGTTGGTGCACACGCACACACACACACACACACACACACACACACACACACACACACACACACACACATACTTTTTCCAAATTTGGTCTCATTCGATTCAGAATGGCTTGAAACGTCGAGAAAACATAAAATTAGCGAATCGGATTTTTTGATGAAAACATAAACTTCTCCTTCGGGAAGTTAAAAAAGTGTTAAATTTTCGTCCACATTTAAGCTCATCCTACCGAACCGATTTTAAAAAATCAAAAACTGTTCGAAAGATATTAGTTGGGAATGGTACTGATTAATTTTAGGTGAAAATCTACCGAGCCGTTTTCTTGTAATTAACTGTTGAAAAAAAGTGTTAAATTTTCGTCCACATTTAAGCTCATCCTACCGAACCGATTTTAAAAAATCAAAAACTGTTCGAAAGATATTAGTTGGGAATGGTACTGATTAATTTTAGGTGAAAATCTACCGAGCCGTTTTCTTGTAATTAACTGTTGAAAAAAAAGTGTTAAATTTTCGTCCACATTTAAGCTCATCCTACCGAACCGATTTTAAAAAATCAAAAACTGTTCGAAAGATATTAGTTGGGAATGGTACTGATTAATTTTAGGTGAAAATCTACCGAGCCGTTTTCTTGTAATTAACTGTTGAAAAAAAGTGTTAAATTTTCGTCCACATTTAAGCTCATCCTACCGAACCGATTTTAAAAAATCAAAAACTGTTCGAAAGATATTAGTTGGGAATGGTACTGATTAATTTTAGGTGAAAATCTACCGAGCCGTTTTCTTGTAATTAACTGTTGAAAAAAAGTGTTAAATTTTCGTCCACATTTAAGCTCATCCTACCGAACCGATTTTAAAAAATCAAAAACTGTTCGAAAGATATTAGTTGGGAATGGTACTGATTAATTTTAGGTGAAAATCTACCGAGCCGTTTTCTTGTAATTAACTGTTGAAAAAAAGTGTTAAATTTTCGTCCACATTTAAGCTCATCCTACCGAACCGATTTTAAAAAATCAAAAACTGTTCGAAAGATATTAGTTGGGAATGGTACTGATTAATTTTAGGTGAAAATCTACCGAGCCGTTTTCTTGTAATTAACTGTTGAAAAAAAGTGTTAAATTTTCGTCCACATTTAAGCTCATCCTACCGAACCGATTTTAAAAAATCAAAAACTGTTCGAAAGATATTAGTTGGGAATGGTACTGATTAATTTTAGGTGAAAATCTACCGAGCCGTTTTCTTGTAATTAACTGTTGAAAAAAAGTGTTAAATTTTCGTCCACATTTAAGCTCATTCTACCGAACCGATTTTAAAAAATCAAAAACTGTTCGAAAGATATTAGTTGGGAATGGTACTGATTAATTTTAGGTGAAAATCTACCGAGCCGTTTTCTTGTAATTAACTGTTGAAAAAAAGTGTTAAATTTTCGTCCACATTTAAGCTCATCCTACCGAACCGATTTTAAAAAATCAAAAACTGTTCGAAAGATATTAGTTGAGAATGATACTGATTAGTTTTAGGTGAAAATCCACCGAGCCGTTTTCTTGTAATGAACTGTTGAAAAAAAAATTTAAGCCGATTTTCATGGAACTTTTTTTTGGCGATATACATCATGGTCTTATAGAACTTACTGTAATATTACGGCATTACGACAAGTAGTTTAATTTTAAAAATTCGTCAAACTTTACTAAAATTATTATCGTTTTTTAAAGTAGGATTGATGAAGTATATTATTTACACTTTTTTTGATTAAGTCAATTATTTACACATATCGGGAAGTTCATGTAACTTGCCTCAAGGCTAAATACCAAACCAACTAGTTTCATTTTCAATTTTCACAATTCCTCCACCTGACTGTTGCAATATTTGGCGTAGCTCTCGCACTTCCAAACAAAGTTTTCAGCTCCGGAGCTCTAGGCAGTCCCTTTCCATTGCTCTAACCCTCTCTCGAGGGATTCAAGGGCCATATCTAACCTTCGTTAAGTACTGCAGAATAGATCCACCTTATATTATTACAAGACTTGTATAATATAAGGGTTAGATATGGCTTTGATAGCAACGGAGCCGACTCGATTTGTATCTCCACCGTTGCCGACACAAGAATCAGTTGGAAGTTGGATGAATTTAATTAGAAATTAAGTTGGATTGGGTAAAGGTGAGGTAACAGAGGTGGAGTGTCATGAATAAAACTTTGATGAGATCTCAAAATATTAAAAGTGTATCTCTTACTACATCTACCCTCGTTTTAAATAATTTCTCCTAATAGAGCGATTAAGAACCTCTTCATCTCCCCAGACAGGTGTATGTACATACGTACATACTAACCTAAGGGCGTGTACCCAGGTAACGCTTTCGGTGTGGTTTATAGGCGCTTTCTACGTGAATTACAGCTTTTCATTTCCTACGCTATCACGTTGTAATTTAGACCGCATCTCCATTCTCGTCTCTCGCAGACGGTGGAGAGATGACGGTGGAGCGATCGTTCCTTCTCTGACGACGACTGATTAGTGTGTTTGTAGGCGCACACGTGCCCCGGTATCAAACACACGTTATAAAGTAATGCATGTTTAATAAAGATACAAGGGATAAGGGATAAGGGTTAGGGGGTGGATGTGGAGACAGTGAGGGAAACCACAGGTTGTTGATGAGATATTTTGTTCATTATTTTGATACCGTGTCGTTGGTGGTGGAGACTTAATTGTGTGTGTATGTGGTATATATGATTTTTGAATTTCTGGACTAAAGACCACACTTTTAAAAAAATATTTAACAAAAATTTAAAAAAAATATCATAAGAAGTCATCAACTTCATTGATTGAAAACATTGGCAGAAGATTGAGAATATTTTTAAAATATTGAGAACTATTTTGTCATATTTTCAAGAGATTGAGAGCATTTTCAGGAGATTCAGATTGTTTTTAGGAGATTTAGAACATTTTTCTGAGATTGAGAACATTTTACTGAGATTTTGTGAATATTTTTAGGAGATTGAGAACTTTGGCAGGAAGCTGAGAACATTTTAGGGGATTGAGAACATTTTAGGGGATTGAGAACATTTTAGGGGATTGAGAACATTTTAGGGGATTGAGAACATTTTTAGGGGACTGAAAGGATTTTTTGAGATTGAGAGCATTTTCGAGAGATTTAGAATGGTTTTAGGATATTCAGAACATTTTTCTGAGATTGAGAACATTTTTCTGAGATACTGTGAATATTTTTAGGAGGTTGAGAAATTTAGTATGAGACTGAGAACATTTTTAGGGGATTGGAAACATTTTTAGAAGACTGAGAACATTTTTCTGAAATTTAGAACTTTTTTTTGAGATTGAGAACATTGTCAGGAGAATGAGAATGTTTTTAGGGGATTGAGAACACTTTTAAGGGACTGAAACGATTTTTTTGAAATAGAGAGCATTTTCGAGAGATTTAGAACGTTTTTAAGGGATTCAGAACATTTTTCTGAGATTCAGAACATTTTCTGAGATTCAGTACATTTTCCTGAGATTCAGAACATTTTCCTGAGATTCAGAACATTTTTATGAGATTCAGAACATTTTTATGAGATTCAGAACATTTTTATGAGATTCAGAACATTTTTATGAGATTCAGAACATTTTTATGAGATTCAAAACATTTTTATGAGATTCAGAACATTGTTATTATATTTTTATATAATTGAGAGCATTTTCAAGAGATTGAGAACATTTTCAAGGGATTAAAAACATTTTAAAGGGATTGAGAACATTTTTAGGAGATTGAGAACATTTTTAGGAGATTGAGAACATTTTTAGGAGATTTAGAACATTTTTAGGAGATTTAGAACATTCTTAGGGCATTGAGAACATTCTTAGGGTGATTGAGAACATTCTTAGGGTGATTGAGAACATTTTAGGGGACTGAAAATGTTCTGAAGAGTGTGAAACATTTTTAGGGAATTGAGAATATATTGTATAAAATGAAAACATGTTTAGGTGATTGAGAATACTCTGTAGAGAATGAAATTTTTTTAGGCGATTTCGAATATTCTGAAGAGAATGAAAACATTTTTTGGGGATTGAAAACATATTCAAGAGATTGAGAACATTTTTAGGGGAATGGGAATTTTTTGAAGAGCATGAAAATGTTTTTAATGGATTGAGAATACTCCGCAGAGCTTGAGATTATATTCGTGAAATTGAGAGCATTTCTGGAAGATTGTAAATATTTTAAGGAGATTAAAAACATTTTTAGGAGATTGAGAACAATTTTCAATAAATCGACTGCATTTTTATGAGACTGAGTACAAATTTTTGAAAATTTAGAACATTTTAGTCTGAATGAAAGCATTTACAAAAGATTCACAACGTTTTGAGGATATTCAAAACATTCTGAGAATACTGAAATTATTCTGAGAAGATTGAGATCAGTTTTAGGATAATGAGAACATTTTTAGGATAATGAGAACATTTATATGAGATTGAGAATATTTTTAGGACATTAGAAAAATTATTTAGAAATCAGCAGCATGTATAGGAAACTCGGCACAATTTTATAACCTACATTTCATTATCCTTCACCACTCAAATTTAATTCATCTCCACTATACTTCAAATAAAATCATCAACTAAAAACCTACACCTCTTACCTGCACCCAATTTTTAAATAAAATCCCATACGTCTATCCAAATATGCAAACACATAAATTCAAATAGCATTTTTATTTATTCACATCGAAAGTATTTGGCACATACACTTCTCGCCTTTGATATCAAAAACGCTTGCTCGGGTATTCATGAGTCATGAATACGCAAATGAGAGAACGTTCTTTCTCTGTTGCCACTACTAGGCTAGGCTTACTATACGTACAATGAAAAAAACCCCTAAAGTGGGGAATGAAAATAGAAGAAAAGCGGGAAAAATGAAAAAAAAGCGGGGAACAGACTTTGCTAACTTTGTTTTGAAGGTAGAGGAATACGGTGGAGTACGGTGTAGGACGGTGGAGCTCTTGTACTTTCCTGTATTTTCTCTTTTGCAAGTAATGAAAGTACTTACTTTTACCCCATTTTCCCCGATCTCCTCTACCTTTCCCCCATTAAAATAAATTATAGACGTAGTTTCGACTTTTATAGTTCAATGAAAAATACGTTATAGTTACCTGCTATTATTATATTTGCATGCGAGGCATCGGCGAGGTTCGAGCGAGCCATTTCAGCAGAAATTACGATCGCTTTTGTGCCGGTGGAGGCCAAAAAAATAGGTTTTATTTTAAGTGATTTATCGTAAGGTACTTCTACATTGTTGTAATATGTTTGCATATTAAATACAAGAATGTGCGAGCGAAGACGGTGGTGAGATCGGGTGTATTGTGCATAAATTAGTACTGAAGAGTTGGTTTGTGAATGAGATTTAAAAAAAAAATATATTGATGTTTTTTGGAAATTCTAAATATTTCAGAGGCTTGAAAAATTTTAGGAATTCATAATATTATATATATTTTGATTTTTTTTAGAAAATCGCAGTAGTTTTAAAAATTAAGATTTTTTTTGAGAGTAGAATATTCAGATATTCCAGTAATATTGAACATTTTTCCTGAGATTGGGTACTTTTTCCAAAGATTGATAGTATTTTTTGGAAACTGAAAGAATTTTCTGAAGATTGATAACAATTTTCCAGAGATTGATAGTATTTTCTGGAAACTGAGAGAATTTTCCAAAGATTGAGGACTTTTTCCAAAGATTGAGGTCTTTTTCCAAAGATTGAGAGCACTTTCTGCAAACTGAGAGTATTTTTCTTGGAGATTGAGTTTATTTTTTGGAGATTGAGAGTATTTATATGAGATTGAAGATTTTTTTCCAGAGATTGGTATTATTTTTATGAGATTTAGATAATTTTTATGAGATTGAGATAATTTTTATGAGATTCAGATAATTTTTATGAGACTGAGTGCAATTTTCATGAGTTTGAGATCATCTTCTGGAGTTTGAGATCATCTTCTGGAGTTTGAGATGATCTTCTGGAGTTTGAGATGATCTTCTGGAGTTTGAGATGATCTTCTGGAGTTTGAGATGATCTTCTGGAGTTTGAGATGATCTTCTGGAGTTTGAGATGATCTTCTGGAGTTTGAGATGATCTTCTGGAGTTTGAGATGATTTTCTGGAGTTTGAGATGATTTTCTAGAGCTTGAGATAATTTTCTGGAGATTGAAAGTATTTTCTGGAGATTGAGAGCAATTTTCTGGAGATTGAGAGCAATTTTCTGGAGATTGAGAGCAATTTTTTTAGAGATTGAGAGCAATTTTCTGGAGATTGAGAACAATTTTTTTAGAGATTGAGAGCAATTTTTTAGAGATTGAGAGCAATTTTCTGGAGATTGAGAGCAATTTTCTGGAGATTGAGATCAAATTTCTGGAGATTGAGATCAAATTTCTGGAGATTGAGATCAAATTTCTGGAGATTGAGATCAAATTTCTGGAGATTGAGATCAAATTTCTGGAGATTGAGATCAAATTTCTGGAGATTGAGATCAAATTTCTGGAGATTGAGATCAAATTTCTGGAGATTGAGATCAAATTTCTGGAGATTGAGATCAAATTTCTGGAGATTAAGGTTTATTCTGAAGATTAAGGTTTATTCTGGAGATTAAGGTTTATTCTGGAGATTAAGGTTTATTCTGGAGATTGAGAGCGTTTTTCTGGAGATTGGGAGCATTTTCTGGATATTGAGAGTATTTTCATGAAATTATGAGCAATTTTCTAAAGAATGAGAGCGATTTTCTAAAAAATGAGAGATCAAGGGCTTTTTCCAGAGATTGAGGGCTTTTCCTAGGGATTGAGAGCTTTTCCTAGAGATTGAGATTATTTTTCCGAAGAGTAAGGTCATTTTTCCAGAGATAAGGTCATTTTTTCAGATATTGAGGGCACCTTACATTGATTGAGATTATATTCTGGAGATAGAGACTATTATTCTTGAAGATTGAGATTATTTTCCCGGAGATTGAGATTATTTATCTTGGAGATTGTGATTATTTTTCTTGGAGATTGAGATTATTTTCCTTGGAGATTGAGATTCCTTTTATTTGGAGATTGAGAGCATTCTCTACAGATTTTGTTGAGATTGAGGACATTTTTCTGGAGATTGAGGACATTTTTCTGGAGATTGAGGACATTTTCATGAGATTGAGGACATTTTTATGAAATTGAGGACATTTTTATGAAATTGAGTACATTTTTATGAGATTGAGGACATTTTCACCAGATTGAAGACATTTTTATGAGATTAAGGACATTTTTTGCAGATTTGGGACTTTTCCTGCAAATTTAGGTAATTTCTATGAGATTGAGTACATTTCTATGAGATTGAGGACATTTCTATGAGATTGAAGACATTTCTATGAGATTGAAGACATTTCTATGAGATTGAGGACATTTCTCTGGAGATTGAGGAATTCTATGAGATTGAGATTATTTTCCAGAGATTGAAGACATTCTCGAAAGATTGAGATTATTTTCCAGAGATTGGAGACATTCTCGAAAAATTGAGATTATTTTCCAGAGATTGAAGACATTCTCAAAAGATTGAGATAATTTTCTGGAGATTTTGTTAATATTCAGATCAATTTCGATTCTCAGAGATTGAGAATAAATATGACAGATTGAGAGTATTTTCATGAGATTGAGAGCATTTTTACGATTTTTGTGTGATTGAAATCATTTATGGGAGGTTG
The DNA here is from genome assembly GCF_003426905.1 of Ctenocephalides felis. Lineage (NCBI taxonomy): Eukaryota > Metazoa > Arthropoda > Insecta > Siphonaptera > Pulicidae > Ctenocephalides > Ctenocephalides felis. The sequence continues at coordinate 61,924,219 of NW_020539725.1, read as the reverse complement.
AGATCATTATCAGGGGTTTGAAAGAATTTTAATGATTTCTTGAAGATTGAGCTCATTTTCATATGATTTTTAGGATATTGAGACCATTTGTATGATTTTTTGGATATTAAAATCATTTTTATGATTTATTAAAGATTCAGATCATTTTATGATTTATTAGAGATTCAGAACATTGTTATGATTTATTAAAAATTCAGAACATTTTTATGATTTCTGGGAGATTGGTAGCGGTTATATGGATTGAGATCATTTTTATGATTTTTAGGAAATTGAGAACATTCTTGGAAGCAACATAGGTCTTGAGTTTTCCAAAAGATTCTTCTTTTCATTATCTGTAATCATTTCCTGTTGATTGCAAGAATTTGGAATTTATTTATTTCACTTCAGAGCATTATTAAAAAAATTAGAACACCCTTTGGACATACAGAATAATCCTTCAATATTTCATGCACAACTCATGTAACTACAATAAAACCCCCATCTAATAACAATAAATTTCTTGACCATTAACCAATCTATTAAATTACCCAATCCACTACCACGTCAACCATAATAATAAAATTCTTATTCCCAACTATATTCTAGTAACGTCGAAATAATTTTATCATAGAAATCGTAAAGTTTCTCATTTCATATCGTAAATAATTTTAGTCCGAGGAATGTCCCACGGTGGAGGACCATAAAGTGTCCCAACCGACCGCCAGCGGTCATTAAGTGTTTTAACGACCACTTTAGTAAAAGATATTTATGTAATGATATAATGATATTAAAAATTGTAGTTTTAAATGCTATTTATAATATTATTATATTATAAAAGTTTTGAAATGTAGACTCTGTGGGACGGTTAATTGGATTTGTGGAGATTGCTTTTGCCGGTGGAGCTTTGAAAATGAAACAGACTCATCATGGAGTTAATAAAGTATTTATTTTTGAAAGTACATTTTTGGTTATTAGAGTTGCAATAAATTCGAAATTATCTTACGTGTTATTTTATTTGGATTATTATGCTCTATGTTAACATTCCATATATTCCATAACCACGTCCCAGTATTTTGAAATAGTAGTTTATCAGTATTCCACAAAGCTATTGTTACGCGTTTGTGGGGTTCGTAAACGCTTTTTGATGTATTTTAAAATTCATCCGTGGACCAGGGGTTGCAAACACCTGTTTCAAGATTAAACATACATATAACAATATCAATAGGAAATTCTACACATTATTTTATAATGAATATCTTTAGTATAGACTTGAAGTAATAGTTAGTGTTAAATTGTGCTAAAGGAAAGTTAGAACTGAGTACCTAGTTACGGTAAAACAAAATTTTTATCCTCCACCGTACTGATACTTTCATTACACCTCACCCCTCCACCGGTAACATTTTTTTTAATATTTTTATTTATTTCAACCCTGTTACCTTTACACAAATGTTCGTTCTATGTTTTGCAACTCCGATTGTGGAATATCAAATATCAGAATGGAGAGACGAGTTATGCATGAGTAAAATATCACATGTGTGATTCGCCACAAACCTCATATATACCTCTCACATGCCACACGAAACAATTTCACATGTTTTTTTCATGGTTTATCGAAACGGATTTAAAAAGCATTTTTCCACTAGTGGATATAGATAGAATATTTTTTTATTTGATGGCATAATAAAAAATTTACGGTGGAGGGAGAAAAGAAATATTAAATTTTGATTTTTACGCTATGTAACGATGTAACTGGATTTTTGATGTGACTGGATTCTTGATGTAAGTGGATTTTTGATGTAACTGGATTCTTGATAAATTGGATTTATCTTGATGAATTGGATTCTTGACAAATTGGATTTTTTTAGAAAAAAATATTTTTGATAAATTTTATATTTGATAAACTGGATTTTTGATAAAACTGGATTTTTTGTGCAACTAGAATTTTTGTGTAACTGGAATTTTTGTGTAACTGGATTTTTGATGTAAATGGATTTTTGATGTAACTGGATTTTTAATAAGTTGTTTTTTTCATAAATTGGATTTTTAATAAATTGGATTCTTGACAAATTAGATTTTTTAAAAATTTGTATTCTTGATAAACTGTTTTTTTCATAAATTGGATTTGTGATAAATTGGATTCTTGATAAATTTGATTTTTGGTAGATTTGATTTTTGGTAAATTTGATTTTTGGTAAATTTGATTTTTGGTAAATTTGATTTTTGGTAAATTTGATTTTTGGTAAATTTGATTTTTGGTAAATTTGATTCTTGGTAAAATTGATTCTTGATAAACTTGATTCTTGATAAACTTGATTCTTGATAAATTTGATTCTTGATAAATTGGATTCTTAATAAATTGTTTTTATGATAAATTGCATTCTTGATAAATTGTATTTTTGATATAACTAGATTTTTTATTTAACTGGATTCTTGATATAGCTCGATTTTCGATTTCGATAACTCGAAAAATTGAATTTAGAAAAAAATTGTATTCTTGATAAATTCTTTTTTTCATAAAATGGATTTTTGATAAATTTGATTTTTGATGAATCTAATTTATGATGAATCGGATATGATGAATTGGTTTTTGTCAAATTGGATTTTTGATAAATTGAATTTTTGATAATTCTAATTTATGATGAATTGGATTCTTGATAAATTGAATTTTGTGATAAACTGGATTTTTGATAAACTGGATAAATTGGATTCTTGATGAATTAGATTCTTGACAAATTGGATTTAAAAAAAAAGTATTTTTGATAAATTATATAATATAATTGGATTTTTGATATAACTGGATTTTTGATGTAACTGGATTTTTGATAAATTGATTTTATGATAAATTGGATTCTTGACAAATTGGATTTAAAAAAAAATTGTATTCTTGAATACTGGATTCTTGACAAACTGGATTTTTTATATAACTGATGGATTTTTTATATAACTGGATTTTTGATATAACTGGATTTTTGATATAACTGGATTTTTCAAATTACTGGATTTTTCAAATTACTGGATTTTTCAAATTACTGGATTTTTCATATCACTGGATTTTTGATATAACTGGATTCTTGGTTTTTATTTGACGGCATAATAAAAAAAAATACGGTGAAGGAGAAAAAAAAATTTGATTTTTACACGTGGTGGATTATTTATACACACAAAAAAGTTCACACTTGAGGCAAAATGCAACTTACGCCTAGTTAATTTTTTTTTTGCCTCCACCATATGCTGATTTCCCGAGCAAAAAAGATGTAGATTTGTGTATTTATAAAAAAACTCTGTTTTACATTTTTTTATTTCTATACTATTTTATAATTCTATTTTCGTTTCTCTCGCTAAAGCCATTTCCGTCCATAAATTCTATTCGTTGGCAAAACGCGTCACGGTGTAATTATATTCAGTGCGCATTGTACAAACATAAGTGTTTTACACAAAAGGCGGGCTGGACAAAAAAAGTCACTAGAGCGAAACTTTGTAGGGTTAGAGTAATAAAAACAAATAAATCATGAAATTGAATGCTCCACCCATGCTCCATAATGTTTTTTATCAATCTACATACATCCTTAGTCACTTCTAATTTCTACTTCAATGATCAACCCATAACACGTCATTACAGCTAATTCTTTCTGACAAATCCTTATTAAAAGTTTTATAATGCGCAACGACATGATCCCATTATGAGTTTTGAGACTTAAATACCGTGACAAAGTCGAGTTTTGTAATTGATACTAATAAGCCGTGACACTCGATAGGTTCATAATTTAAACGTGATATAAAAAACTAGATAAAATTATTTCCTACACATAAAACCTTTTTTATATCTCACCCTCCACCTGAAACTGACCTACTACTCAAATAAAAGGAGATTTCTCCTCCTCGTGTGGAATATTTTTCTAACTGACGTCTCTGGATGAAAAAGGGTGGAGGAAAGAGTTCCTTTTGCAAAAGTAAATGTTGATGTTGGATGTTAGACGGAAAATAAGCGACATGATTGATGTGGGTCAAAAGTTTCGGAGGCGTCCAGCTGCAGGACGACGGATATACAGTGATGGACAGATGGAAAGGGATTGAAATCAGTTCTGGAAAAGATAGTCAACGTAGAATTACAAAAACATTTGCCAAAAATTATAAAATCTCTTTTAAAGTCGTTTTTTTACCTTTACTACCTATCTTTCACTATTATGTTTTTTTCTAACTTTAACTTTGTTCAATTAGTACCCTTTCTAAGATTTTTCCGTCCTCCACTGCTCCACCGTAGGCATGAAAAATCGGAAACAAGGATACGCTGGCAAAAGTGATAAAATTGTATTTTTTTTAATTTTCTAGAGATTGAAATTATTTTTTCAGAGATTGAGATTATTTTTCCAGAGATTGAGGGTCCTTTACATTAATTGAGATTATTTTCTGGAGATTTAGGGCCCTTTACATTAATTCAGATTATTTTCTGGAGATTGAGGGCCCTTTACATTAATTGAGATTATTTTCTGGAGATTGAGGGCCCTTTACATTGAGATTATTTTTTTGAGATTGAGGGCTCTTTACATTAATTGATGTTATTTTCTGGAGATTGAGAGCCCTTTACATAAATTAAGATTATTTTCTCGAGATTTAGGGCCCTTTATATTAATTGAGATTATTTTCTGGAGATTGAGTTCCCTTTACATTAATTGAGATTATTTTTTAGAGATTGAGGGCTCTTTACAATAATTGAGGTTATTTTCTGGAGATTGAGTGCCCTTTACATCATTTGAGATTATTTTCTGGAGATTGAGGGCCCTTTATATTAATTGAGATTATTTTCTGGAGATTGAGGGCCCTTTACAATAATTGAGATTGTTTTCTGGAGATAGAGAGTATTGTAAGCTTTTTCCATAGATAGAGTGCATTTTTTTGGAGATTGAGATTATTTTTTTATGAGATTGAAATTATTCTTTATGAGATTGAGATTTTTTTCTTGGAGATTGAGATTTATTTCTTGGAGATTGCGTTTATTTTTTTTGGAGATTGAGATTTTTTTTTCAGAAATTGAGGGCTTTGTCCAAAGATTGAGATTCTTTTTTCATAAATTGAGAGCTTTGTCGAGAGAATGAGGGCTTTTTTCAGAGATTGAAGGCATTTTCCAGAGATTGAGATTATTTTCTGGAGATTGAGATTATTTTTTATGATATTAAGATTATTTTTTCAGGGATTGAGATTTTTTCTTGGAGATTCAGATTATTTTTTTTGGAGATTCAGATTATTTTTCTTGGAGATTGAATTTATTTTTCTTGGAGATTGAGATTATTTTCTGGAGATTGAGATTATTTTTTATGAGGCTTCAAGCTTTTTCCATAGATTGAGATTATTTTTTATGATATTAGGATTATTTTTTATGAGATTGAGATTATTTTTCTTGGAGATTGAGATTATTCTTCCGTTCGTCCTCCACTGCTCCACCGTAGGCATGAAAAATTGGAAACAAACGCTTACCATTTTTCTAACTTTACCTTTGTTAAATTACTACCCTTTCTAAGGTTTTTCCGTCCTCCACTGCTCCACCGTAGGCATGAAAAATTGGAAACAAACGCTTACCATTTTTCTAACTTTACCTTTGTTAAATTACTACCCTTTCTAAGGTTTTTCCGTCCTCCACTGCTCCACCGTAGGCATGAAAAATCGGTAACAAAGATACACTGGGCAAAGTGTATGTATAAGTAGTTTTTGTTCGGACTGAGGTAAAGTTTTTGAGAAAAGGAGTCGATTTATGGTCAAGGATCAGTAATCGAAGGCATCTGGTGGTTCTGGCGAGTTTATTTTAGGAAATGCCTACGCACAGGAAAAGATTATATCGCAGAGGAAAGGTTAAGAAAATATATATAATGTACGGTTGTCCGGGGTGGAGACGTAAACTACTGGACTGATTTTAAAATTTTTTAGGTCACCTTGTACATTTGGATCCAGATTAGATTATAGGTAGTAAGAAAACAGTTATTTTATATTTGCCATATTCAATTTTTATTATTAAAGCGTGGCCGGGTATGCTAGTACATGTATTATCCTCCTCCGGCTACTGCAATTGCAGTTGGAAATGTGCAGTTGCAACATAGTTAAACTATTGTAGTTGTTGCAATTGTGTTTAGGTAGAAAGACAGAGTTTGACAAACCGTTTACAACTTTGATATTTCCTCAATGGGCAACTGAAATTGGGCAAGGAAATGCATCTATCTCTAAACAAACTACGAGGATGTTATATTGTTTAATTGCACAAGAGTAAAATGATAAATTAGTAGAATGTTTTTGTATGAAAGGATTTGTTTTTTTTTTGTTTGATTGATGTTTTGAGGACCATACATTTGTTGTAAAACACTTACTTATATAACTACAAATTGTATTTGTCTTTACAATATTTTCAAAGTATTGTATATTTTAATTGTACTATATTTTAATTTATCGTATTAATTGATTTTCATGATTTTTGATTTTATATCTTTTGTTTCTATATCAATATATGCCATGCTTTGATTTTGGCGTAAATAGAATTTCTTTACAAATCTTAATTTATTTGTCATGTGTTTAAGTTTCTGGCGACAAAACGTATAAATAAGTTTTTTATTTATTATATATACAGATTTCTAAAATTTTTCCAAAAATTTCCAGGTAGATCTTTGTAAAATTGGATTGTTGATAAACTGAATTTCAAAATTTTTGAGTTGTTTATAAATAGGATTTGTTATAAAATGGGTTTTTGATTAATAATGTTATTAAATAGTTAGATAATTGATAAATAGAAGGATCTGTAAATTGAATTTCTGACGTCAGATTTTTTCCTAAACTTTATTGTTGATAAATAGGATTTTTCATGGACGGAAATATTATTAAATTGGATTTTTGATAAATAGGATTTTTGATAAATAGAATGTTTGTTTGATAAATAGGATGTTTGTTTGATAAATAGGATGTTTGTTTGATAAATAGGATGTTTGATAAATAGGATGTTTGATAAATAGGATGTTTGATAAATAGGATGTTTGTTTAATAATTAGGATGTTTGTTTAATAAATAGGATGTTTGTTTAATAAATAGGATGTTTGTTTGATAAATAGGATTTTTGATGAACAAATTTTTTGATAAATAGGATTTTCGATAAATAGGATTTTCGATAAATAGGATTTTTGATAAATAGGATTTTTGATAAATAGGATTTTTGATAAATTGGATTCAAGATAAATTGGATCCTTGATAAATTGGATTCTTGACGATTTGGATTCATCGGATTCTTGATAAATTAAATTAGACTTCGTTAATTATTGGATTATTGAAAAATTGATAATTGATAAATTGGATTTTTGTTAAATTGAAATTTTGATATATTGGATTTTGTTAAATTGGATTCTTGATACCTTATAATCTTGATAAATAAGATTTATCTTAAGTTTAATTTTTGATAAATTGGATTCTTGTCTAACAATATTTCTAATAAATTTGATTCTTGCCTAATAATGTTTTTAATAAATTGAATTCTTGCCTAATAATATTTTTGATAAATTGGATTTTTGCTTAATAATATTTTTGAAAAATGAGATTCTTGCTCAATGTATTTTTAATAAATTGGATTCTTGTTAAATGTATTTTTTATACATTGGATTCTTGGTAAATTAGATTCTTGGTAAATTAGATTCTTGATAAATTGGATTCTTGATAAACTGGATTCTTGATAAACTGGATTCTCGATAAACTGGATTCTTGATAAACTGGATTGTCGATAAATTAGATTCTTGATAAATTGGATTCTTGATAGATCGGATTCTCGATAGATCGGATTCTCGATAGATCGGATTCTCGATAGATCGGATTCTCGATAGATCGGATTCTTGATAAATCGGATTCTTGATAAATTGGATTCTTGATAAATTGGATTCTTGATAAATGGGACTATTGAAAAAAAATTGTTGATAAATTGGATTTTTGCTTAATATTTTTGATAAATTGGATTCTTGCTTGATAATATTTTTGTTAAATTGGATTCTTGCTTGATAATATTTTTGATAAATTGGATTCTTGCTTGATAATATTTTTGATAAATTGGATTTTTGCTTGATACTATTTATGATAAATTGGATTCTTGCCTAATGATATTTTTGAAAAATTGGATTCTTGCCTAATGATATTTTTGAAAAATTGGATTCTTGCCTAATGATATTTTTGAAAAATTGGTTTCTTGCCTTATGATATTTAAAAAAAAATGGAGTCTTTCCTAATGATATTTTTTAAAAATTTACAATAGTTTTGATAAATTGGATTTTTGCCTAATAATATTTTTGATAAATTAATTTATTGACATACAATATTAATAAATTGAACTTTATATAAGTGAATCATTTAGAAATTGGATTATTTAGAAGTACTTACAAATTGGATTGTTAACACATAGTATTGGTGAGAAGTTAATTATCATTTCATCAAGTTGTATATTATTATAACTTCATAATTGAATAAACAATCAAGTACCACTAATCCACCCGGTTTCCCCTATCTCCAACGATGTACATCACTATTATACCGCCAACGGTTGATTAATGATAAACTGTAATTGAATAGCGAATGGCTCATGGAATTTTCCTCAGATGAAAATAATAAGAAAATTCTTTTGTTCTCGCACTAGACAAAAGATCTTACGCGAATTCTGAGAGAACGAGAAGGGTGTACGGAAGGAAAGTATTTTAGGTTAATAACTCATGAAGAACCCCACATTCGAGGGTACGGTGGAGACGTGGAAAGATCGTGCAAATAGAAGGGAGATAGATATTGAAGTACTTAAGTATTTAAAAAAAATGCTTAGTGAACAAGTCAATGATATAAAATACTAACTCCTCCACCCTTGTCTGTTTGATTTCCTCCATCGTGAAACTTTTAAATGCAACAATGAACCTACAAACGATTCTTCTTTCAACTCGGCAACTTGCAACTTTTAACTGGCGAGCTTTCCGACTTCCAATTCCAACTTCAACTTAACTGTTTGCGACCGTTTAATTTATTTATGAGTTTGCAGCTTTGTGCAGAGAAATCGCTGTTGATTCATTTCGTTTTAACCGCTTAATAGAAAATCCAAACAAAGGCGATAAGCGGTGGAGCGGTGGAGAGGTGAAACGGGGTTGCTGTTTCTTTGAGAAGTTTGCCGTGAGAAAGTTTTAGAGAATTTGTTGGATAATTTTGTGGCGTTTGGAAAATGATACTATTTAGACAAACATAGAAAAATGATATGTATATATAAGAGTGTGCTTGCGTCGCCACTTCAGACATCGATAAAAGATGTTTGCAGTAACAAGGCAATTTGTACAAGTCCTTATGAAAATTTTTCAAGAATTCGTGTAATAACATGTTAGGGCAAATAACAACGTACTTATTATACGTACACAAAATCGTTTTGAAACTTCTTTAAGCGCGACTGAGGTGTAAATCCGTACAAATGCAACGGAAGTGCGTTACGGCAGATAAGATAAGAGTCGAGTGCCAATAATTCGTCATTCGCTCTCGATAATATCATTTCTATACAGGTCGATTGTGATTAGTAGTCGTGTATGTGGATAGAGATCTGTCGTTGTATGCGTACCGGCATCAACGTTGTGTGCGTACCGATATCAACAAGGAAATCGGCATAGATAAATAAACATTTTAAAATTACATCGTAGTACAAATCTTGATTTAATGAAAAATGCCCGAATCAGAAGAATATTTTACTCTGTTCCTTGAAAATAATAAAACAAATTAAACATTTGTGCCGTATACTAAACGTAAGTTCATTGATTAGAAATTATTCCTATATTATTCGTAAATAAAAAGGGACTCTACTGACGACCAAACTAAAAATGAAAAAAGGAGGGGGACTCTCCTGACGAGCAAAATAAAAATAAAATTCAGTGACTCTACTGATGATTAAATTAAAATTAAAGGTAAAAGGGACTGTACTGACGAGCATACTGAAAGAGACTCTACTGACGAGCATACTAAAAACAAAATTAAAAAGGGACTCTACTGACGAGCAAAATTGAAAATGATAGAAAAAGGGATATTACTGACGACGAAACTAAAAATAAAATTATAAAGGGACTCTACTGACGAGCAAAATTGAAAATGTAAGAAAAAGGGACTCTACTGACGATCAAACTTAAAATAAAATTAAAAAGGGACTCTACTGGCGAGCATATTGAAAGGGACTCTACTGACGAGCATACTAAAAATAAAATTAAAAAGGGACTCTACTGACGAGCAAACTAAAAATTAAAGAAAAAGGGTCTTTACTGACGACCAACCTAAAAATGAAAAAGGGAGGGAGACTCTACTGACGAGATATCTAAAAATAACATTAAAACGAGACTCTACTGACGAGCTAAACTAAAAATAAAATCAAAAATGGACTTGTAGTTTCTATAAATCTTTGAAGTTATTAAAATGGAAAATATTTTTTAGGCAAGACAGATTTTACAGTTGTTCATAGAATGAGATTATATCGCCAGCGAAAAAGTAAAAAAAATACAAGCAGTCAATGAATGTATGTTAATTTTAATTACATGAAGTTCTTTAAACACAATTACTAAATGATGAGTGAAAATGAGAAAACAATATTTGTTTAAGCGTTGTTTAACATAATCCACTGTGTGAACGAATATTATAGAAGTTATTAATCAGCAATTGCTTCATTTCTCTAATGAAGGTTCATTTCTAAATGCTAATTACAATGACAAACCGATCATGTCATCATATTTGAAGTATGACTTTAATTACATTATTATTTTTAAATATAATAAATATTTTGTCTATTTTCATCAAACAAGTTCCTTTATCCCTGTGTCACCTTCACCACTGTCTCCTCCACCGTCGAGCTACCTAAAGACCAACTTGTTAATTGGTCTCTTCGGGTTCGGGCGTTGCGTCTCCACCATTCTCCACCGTTCTCCAAAACTTCTCGTCCCACCTTTGCCCATTTACTCCTAGTTTAATACTGTGTGCTTGCTGGTAGTATTTACAGAGTCTCCGCAGAATAATCTACGTATCGGCCGTACATCACCCAACAGTTTAATGTAACTTTAGGGGAAACTGGAGAAATAATAAAATATACTGTATATCTAGCGAACATGGAAATAAGTTGGTGAAAATAGTTGTGTGTAAAGATTTATGTGATAATGTTCTTAAATAAATCATTAAATAATTTTTTTTTAGATTTTGTAAAATTTTACAATGAAAAATTTAATTTAAAATTTTAATTTGGTTGAATTAAATAAATAAGTTTTTGTATATTAAAGAACTACTGATTTCTAAGATATCCTCAAAGATTTTGACGTAGATTTTTTTGTAAAATTAGACTGCTGATGACCTAAATTTTGATGTAATAGGATTGTTTATTAACAGGATCTGTTATAAAATGGGTTTTTGATAAATTTGTATTAATAGATAGTTAGATAATTTATAAATAGAATGATTCATGCATAGAATTTTTGAAAATTTTTACTTTTTCATAAATTTTATTAATGATAAATTGAATTTTTGGTAGATAGGATTTTTGGTAGATATGATTTTTTGTTAAATTGGATTTTTGATAAACTGGATTTTTGATAAATTCGATTTTTAGTGGATTGGATTTTTAGTGGATTGCATTTTTGATAAATTGCATTTTTGATAAATTGCATTTTTGATAAATAGGATTTTTTCATAAATTGGATTTTTCATAAATAGAATTTTTGATAAATTGGATTTTTGATGATTAGGATTTTTGACGATTAGGATTTTTGATGAATAGAATTTTTGATGATTAGGATTTTTGACGATTAGGATTTTTGATTAGGATTTTTGATGATTAGGATTTTTGATGATTAGGATTTTTGATGATTAGGATTTTTGATAAATTGCATTTTTGATAGATAGGATTTTTGATAGATAGGATTTTTGATAGATAGGATTTTTGATAGATAGGATTTTTTGATTATTAGGATTTTTGATCAATAGGATTTTTGATGAGTAAGATTTTCGATAAAAAGGTTTTTTGATAAATTGGATTTGTGATAAATTGGATTTTTGATAAATTGGATTTTTGATAAATTAGATTTTTGATAAATTGGATTTTTCATAAATTGGCTTCTTCATAAATTGGATTTTTGACAAATTACATTTTTGATTAATTGCATTTTTGATAAATTGCATTTTTGATGAATTAAATTTTTGATGAATTAAATTTTTGATAAATAGGGTTTTTGATAAATAGGATTTATCGATATATTGGATTTTTTACGAATTGGATTTTCAATATATTGGATTTTTAATAGATTGGATTTTTGATAAAAAGGATTTTTGATAAAAAGGATTTTTGATAAAAAGGATTTTTGATAGATAAGATTTTTGATAGATTCGATTTTTGATAGATTCGATTTTTGATAGATTCGATTTTTGATCGATTCGATTTTTGATAGATTCGATTTTTGATCGATTCGATTTTTGATAGATTCGATTTTTGATAGATTCGATTTTTGATAGATTCGATTTTTGATAGATTCGATTTTTGATAGATTCGATTTTTGATAGATTCGATTTTTGATAGATTCGATTTTTGATAGATTCGATTTTTGATAGATTCGATTTTTGATAGATTCGATTTTTGATAGATTCGATTTTTGATAGATTCGATTTTTGATAGATTCGATTTTTGATAGATTCGATTTTTGATAGATTCGATTTTTGATAGATTCGATTTTTGATAGATTCGATTTTTGATAGATTCGATTTTTGATAGATTCGATTTTTGATAGATTCGATTTTTGATAGATTCGATTTTTGATAGATTCGATTTTTGATAAATTGGATTTTTTATAAATAGGATTTTCAATAGTTTAGATTTTTGAATTCATAGATTAATTATTAAAAGTGCAGGCGCATAGAAAATTTAGCATTTAGCATTGCATGTAAAATATGATGTTAAATAAATTGGATTTTGTACTCAGTGTAAAATAGGATTTTCGAGCATATGAAAAAGTATGAAATACTATTTTATATTTTATGTTTATGTACACTTTTTGAATGCTTTAAAAAAGTATTTTACGCTTTTTGAATGCTTTAAAAAATTATATAATGAATGTAAAATTGGATTTTGTACTGATAAAACCAAGAAATTAACTTAGTCGACAATTTGTGATGCTAGAAAATTGAGTCATAATGTAAAAATAAATATAAATAAAAATATTGAAGTGTCTATATATATATATATATATATATATATATATCACGACATTTACACCAAGTTTGCAACTTTCTCTCAACTCACCCTATATATAGGTGTGCCTCAACGTCCAATATGTTTGTTCAGGAAATTCGAACTGGTTAATAAGTCAATATGTAAACTAGGAATGGCAATTCCTATAACCGACAGATAATTTATTACCATTTGTGAAAAATACATTAAAACGTTCGGGGGAATCGAGTAAAATACGGAAATAGATAGGAGGAATATTAGCAAACGTTATTTATAGGAAATATTAAGCTTTATATATTATCTTGAGAATAAACAATAATTGTATGAAGTGTATAATCTTGTCACACTTACAAAGGGATTCAGTACAACTTATTTTACAATGCATATGAGGCTTCATAAATTTAAAACATTCAATCATAGTTGGTGTTATTATTTACCACTTTCAACAGGTCAGAACGGTGGAGAATCCTCCACCGTCCCATCGAATAGATCAAATTACCGAATTACAACACAAAGCCACTACCTTACCAGCCTTCCCAGCCTATTAGTATAGTCAATCGCCATATGATACAGTCCTCGTGTCCGTCCGTCTGTTAATTAACTTGAGAGTCGAATACCGCGCCCACTACCGCCGGACAGTCTAACTAACATGATATCAATTTGTCGGCTCAGATTCCAAGGGTGGCGCATAAATCTTGCCTAAGGGGGCTGCCCGAGGCATAGTTAGGAATTATGGACAAGGAGTGCCCGGATTTACGTTGTAATTGATACCAGCCAATGCGGTGGAGGAATGAGAATGATAACTGTTTTGGATTCGAAGAAAATCGGGAAGTAGGAAGGATAAAGGAATTGTGTACTGATATACTTATAAACATATTTTAAAAACTGTAAATAAATAAAAGAAGAATTTTATATATAAGATATATATATATATATATATATATATATATATATATATATTCCTCCACCCACAATTTTGCCGCAGGCAGATATCTGCAGAGAATCGGAGCGAAAAAAATTGTGTTCAGTTATTAATCAGAACGAAAGGCGGCATGTCGTTTATTTCGAGAGAAATAACAGAACAGAATACAAGGCAGGTCCTCCACCTCAATTTCCTCTACTAGAAGGGCCATTAGCGAAATCTGGTGCCATAGATGGAAGAACAAACTTTCAGACAAATTATGATGGCTCAATGGATGATAGATTATTAAGAGAGGACGTATAGAATACAGATGATTGCGATGATATATATATATATATATATATATATATATATATCACTAGCAAGCCGGGTGAACTCTGTTTCACCACCAAATCGTTTCATTTTATGTAACATTTCATTTGGTGATTAAAAGTTGAAAAAAAAAAATTGCCTGCTGTTGAAATTGAATAAAAATTTGCACAATACACGTGATTGATATGATGGTTTCCAATTGAAATGTTAGGAAATGAATAACTTATTTTTTTACTCTTTTGCACAATTTCACAGTGAACACAATGCCGGTTTGAAATATTTTCATTGAAAATATTTGAGGCATTGTTTGACATTAAAAACAAATGAAGACTGTCATCTGCAAAAACATTTCAACTTACTTATAGGCTAAAACAATATTAAAATATTATATATTCATGATTATGAATAAGAAAAATATAATGTCTACTTTATTATTGCCAAAAAGCAGCTGAGATGTGCCAGAAATTAAAATAAAATAAGATATCGTATATGGTGTCAGTGACAGATTATTATTTTTTAACTAATGCAGTCGTGTTTTGCTTTATTTTACTAAATCACAATACAAAAAAGTTTACTTTTTCAAAAAATTATTTGGTAGTTTCATTGTGTCAAAAATTCCTATGTTTGGCATTGGATACGGAATATTTACTCAAGTCAATCGCGAATGCTATATATTAATTCTTTCTGAATTCATTATACTGTTCAAAATACTGCAATTTCTAATACATACATTTTATGCTATAAATCACAAAGGCAGACAAAGATTTTTTGTGTGATTAATTTGTAAAATCAATGTGTTAGTCGTGAATAAACAAAAAAATATCTATTTATACATTTACATCTACAAAGGTATGACCTGAAACTATTGTATAACCCTAGGCATTAAAATAAATTGAGCTATTGGAAATAAATTTGTTCTATAAACTGCAGTGTATATTTTTTGATATACAATTTTATTGAACATATTTTAATATTTGTTAAAGGAATAATTAAAGTGTTAACTGTGGGAATTGAGAATCAACATTTTATTTGAAGCAGTTCTACATTTAACATCACATATATTGGTGTAAATAGTAATTCGAAAAACAATAATTATTATTTTTAACTCACATATTTGTGTAAATAGTAATTTGAAAAACAATAATTATTATTTTAACTGAACGGTAAATATTAGTATAGTATATTAAAAAAAACGTACATGTGGGTACAGGGCAACGTCTGTCGGGTTGTCTAGTATATATATATATATATATATATATATATTGTATTTTATATCTCCCGTCACTTTCAACCGACAGAACTTTCTAGGTCCTCCACCCTCCTCCACCGGCCAACTATCTCCGAGTTTAATGATTCGTGTGTAATAGTTGACCGCATTGTACCCAATGCGTTGCGTAGAGCAGCAAACTTGATATTATTATTAGAAACCGCCGACAAATTCTCTCTCCACCGTGTCGGCGAAACCTAGATCCCGGGCATTCCTTGTAATTATGATAGGGACAACTCTGTTATTATTGCAGAACAATGGAGTAGAGACACTACTCGTATTTTGATACGGTGGCGCACACGGTGGAGCGAGGGGTTTTGGATAATGTGAGGGAAAGGGTAGAAAAAAAATGATAGAGGGACAAGTTTATTTATGCTAAATTAGGTTTAGAAGAGTCATGGAGAAACTCTATTGATGAGGAGATTTAACACTTTCCACTCGCGAGTTCTGAGATTTATATGAGTTCGGCATCCGAGTAGAAAGGGTTAATAATGTTTTGAGTAAGAACCTAATTGATAATTTTTGCTTTTGGTGTCAATAAATCTAATAATAATTATATATGTATAAATACAGATACAACAGTGCAAGGTATAGTAATCACCACAAATTGAAAATGACATTTTTTGCATATCTTCACGTTTCAGAAGTTTCTGAACATTTTGCATACCTTAGAAAAAATGTGTGGATACGATTTTTTATTTACGTTTTTGAGAGCACGGATCATCCTATATGAATGATTACAAAAAGCATTCGATTCATATTGATAGGGAGATGTGTTGATTAGTTTTTGGCAAAGGCAGGTCCAGCCGTTACGGAGATACAGAGCAAAGAGTGCAGAAAATACAAGTCGAGTTTTTGAGAGAACGGAGTGTCCGATTTAAATAATCTAAAAAACTTTCTGCTTGTATTGACAAAACAATTGCTTTTGAGGATAAAAAATTATTACATCTTTTTCATTTTCCATGAAATATTTTTGTAATTTTGGATTACAAAAATTCAAAAAGCACAATCTAAGCGCCACTCTGGTACAAATGTTGACCCAAGTGCGTTTAGACTGTTTATGGAGCACTTTTCCAATTTTGTGAAAAAACTAATAAAAAATCTGAAAATGTCGCCAAGCTAGGCACAGTATAAGTGAAAATGTCGCACAGAATTATTTGCAATTGCGTTTAGACTGTGACTATACAGGAGCACTTTTTCAATTTTTTGTGAATTAGGCAACTATTTTTTTTTTTAAATTGAATTCGAAATGAAATGACGATTGTTAATGTTCTGGAGATAAATTGATTTATGATTTACATTTAATTTGCTCAGATATAACAAGGTAGCAGAAATAATGAAAGTTACAATATTTTTAATAATATATTTAAAAACGTTTAAAATTGCTCGAATGGGAAGTTCCAGCAATTTGCCCTAAGGCACGATACCATACAACACTAGTTTATTTATTTATTCAACGCCCAAGGCAATAATTTATTACGGAGCATTTATTACGTAATCTATGGAGTTTTCTATTTATATAAATATAAATTCATTAAAGTTGATATTATATAAAATGGATTCAGAAATAGCATCATATCATATTATATAATTTATATTTAGTTCAGAGTTTTATTTGCAAATGTTATATAAAGCTCTTTAAACCGATTATGTAGATCATTACGTGATGGAATTATAAATATATATATATATATATATATATATATATATATATCTTGATAGTTTTTTCGACGTTGAAACATATTTCAAAGTAACTAGCAGCCCATTCGTCGAAATAAAAAAGGTATAAAGTATAAAAACTTTTATTTATACGTTTCGACACAAGATGCGTGTCATCATTCAGCAACTACAACAATTTGAAAATTTTATTAACTAATATGAACAACAATATAGATTATTATAGCATAGAGAAACATTATACACACCACAGGACAAAAACACTCAACAAAAATTTATTTTTAAAAAATTAAACTTAATAACATATTAGAGAAAAACATTTTTTTTTAAAAAACGCATCTTGTGTCGAAACGTATAAATAAAAGTTTTTATACTTTATACCTTTTTTATTTCGACGAATGGGCTGCTAGTTACTTTGAAATATATATATATATATATATATATATATACATATATATATTTATAATAAAATGTACTAGAGACAATAAAATATAAGACATATTTATTTTAAGAATACTTCAGTACAAAATAATACAAACATTTTATAGTCTGTCTACCAAGTAAATTCTTTTTACGTTTTAATTATATTAATTTATTGTAATGGCACTATAAAATATTTATTGTAACTTTTGTAATTCATCTTCTAATTTTTATTAAATTACCGAAAATAAGTAACATAAAATTAAGTTAAATATTATTATTATTATTATCATTAACTAAAAATAAGTAACATAAGAAAACGCAATAAAAATTTTTTTCTTAACTTTTTTTACTTTAAAATTTAAATTACTTTAAAATTTAAATTACTTTTAGTTCTTAATTATATTAATTTATTGTAATGATACTGTTTTTATAAAATTATAATAAGTTTTAATTTATTTTAATTTATTTTAATTTTAATATTGACAAAAAATATATATATTGTGAACTTCTACAAAATATATCTTTACTGACAGATATTGATATGTTATAAAATTGTTATTTTTTGTGTATTATCTTCTAATTTTCATTATTTTACCGTAAATGAACATAGACGTAGAGCTGATTTAAAAATAAGTAATATAATAAAACACAATAACACTTTTTTCTTAATCCAGTAAATTGATCCAAATTAATTAACTTCAATTAGTTAATTAAGATGGAAATGTAGCAACAGATATAGGAATTACTATATCAGTTTTATTATTTCTGATAATTGATTGATTGGGTTTAATTAAATTTAATTAGATACAATAATTAACTGTTGAGATAACCGTAGATTGAAGAGACTTATGATAATTTAATACGTAAGTTTATTGATTAGAAATCATTTCTATATTATTCGTAGTTTCTATAAATCTTTAAAGTTATTAAACAGGAAAATATTTTTTTGGCAAGACAGATATCACAGCTGTTCAAATAAAGAGATTATATCGCCAGCAAAAAAGTAAAAAAAATACAAGCAGTCAATGAATGCATGTCAATTTTAATTACATGAAGTTCTTCAAACACAATTATTACATGATGAGTGAAATTGTGGAAACAATATTTGTTTAGGCGTTGTTTAACATAATCCACTGTGTGAACGGATATTATAGAATTTATTAATAAGCAATTACTTTATTTCTCTAATAAAGGTTCGTTTCTAAATGCTAATTACAATGACAAACCGATCATGTCGTATTTGAAGTATGATTTTAATTACATGATTGTTTTTAAATATTTTAATTATTTTTGATGCTATTATGG
The DNA here is from genome assembly GCF_003426905.1 of Ctenocephalides felis. NCBI lineage: Eukaryota > Metazoa > Arthropoda > Insecta > Siphonaptera > Pulicidae > Ctenocephalides > Ctenocephalides felis. Next base: position 61,905,115 of record NW_020539725.1, on the reverse strand, counting down.
ATATATATATATATATATATATATATATCCAAATTTTTTTTTAGTATCGAATTACCTTTACTCTCTACCGGATCCATTTTCGAACTCGACGGAGCCAACTTTCCGCATACGAAAAGCGCATTGCACAAAACACAAAAAATAATCCGAACTACGGTCTGCATTTTTATCACTTACACACTAAATTTTAATAAAAATTATAATAGTAATACACACACATTTGATATAAACACTTAACAATTATTTATAAAAATTATTTATTCACTTCATTGGTTGTATTAATATTTTTTTTTATTTTTTTTGTTACAGATTTAGACGCACCAGGTCGTAAAATATTATATATATGGTGAGTAAAATTTTTTTTTTCATAAGTTTTTATATTTATACACTTTAATCTTATTTATAAGTTTTTTTTTCGAGAACAAAAAACATGTTTTGATGGAGACGTGAAAAATACAAAAATCTAAAGCAACTCTTTTCAATTATTACTTTTATTATTATTACATAATTTTTATAGGTAGGATTTAATATGGAATTTTCTTGTTGTATTTTTTATGAACTTTTTGATAGTTTATGCAATCAACGTAAAAAAATTAATACTTTTTCCCTAAATTTTCTTGTTTTTTTTGCATATATATTTCACATTATTTTATACATTTGTTTTAATTAAACAAATTTTTAATCAATATCCTAGTGTTTATAAGTAGATTTATTAATTCACAATATAATCAATGTGATTAAAATTAAACCTCAACTTAAAAACTAGATAAAACATTCTTTAATTTGCAATTTAACAACCCCATGAGGGTTATATGTGCACATATTGAAATTAGTTATTTTACTATTTTATAATTTCAAATAAATATTTACTATGAATATATTTATAAAATTAAATAAGCGATTTGTTTTCAACAAAATTTAAATATTTCACATTTTTGTTACTTCCAAACTCACATATTTTTTCATAAATTTAATCACCTTTTTTTAATTAAAATTTCGCCAAAATAAATTTATAATGTTATAAACACATTATAACAAAATTTACTGGCAAATATGAAAATTCATTTTGATTGTTAAAAAAAATTTGACTTATTATTTTATGTATTTTATATTTATTTTTTATTTATTTACTTTAAAGTTTTGTTATTCGACAAAACAATGTTACGATGGAGACGTAAAAATAAAAAAGTAAAAGAACTTATTATTATATTATTAGTGTCATTTTTATATAAAAATTGTTCATATATCACTAATTAGTATAGTTTTACGTGAGTTTTCACAATTTTTCCGAAAATTTAACCACAGGTAGTCGAGGAATTTTATATTTTTGAAAAATTCTTGAGTCAATCACAAAATTGTTATTTTTTACCAAAACGTCGTTCAACAAACATCATATATTATTTATGATGTTATTTTTTACATTTTTCACAATTTAATAAAAAGATTTGATTTTTATTTAATTACTGTCACAAAATCATTAGAACAAACTTCAGGTTTTATTTATATTATTTTCCAAATTTTTCACAATTTTTTTATCATGACCAAGTTTTTGGATAAAATTATTTAACAAACGCACTTAATTTTTATTCAAACTTATGTAACACCAATTATTTTCACAAAAGTCTCAAAAAGTTCTGCTCAATTTTTTTTATCCCATGGTAAAACCAGACATAATTTGCAGAAATTGTGTACAAGTTTTTCTGATTTATAACAACAATTTTTTTTTTCAAAAATTAAATTGTTATAATATAATTTTTTAACACATTTCTTGACAAAACTCTCCACTTCTAGTAATTATTTTTGTGTCTTATATAATTTAACATTTTTCTTAAAAAAAATCACATGGTTCAACTGATAATTTTTATTTGCAAACACTAAGTTTTTCACAAATATGTGCTTTAATATTTTTTTTCATAAAACTTTTCCAAAATCCATCACTCTTAGTCCAAAATTAAAATCAAAACAAAAAGTCGCACAAAGTTTTGTTCCAAATTTTACAAGTCACATAACACTTATAAACACATTTATTAATTTATAAAACATTTACTTCACAAAACAACAAATGAATAAAGTTTTACATAAATTTTTCCAGCAGATACAAAAAAAAAATCTCAAAAAAAATTGCTCCACCGGATCTGCACACTCTTCCATACACACTAAAAAAATCCTCACTTGTCTCATATAATTTTCATACAACAATTTACATCAATATTATTTTCTATTTTCCCAAATTTTTTTATTACGTGTTTCCGCCTATAAATTCGCGCCAACACTGGCGGTGCGACCGACTGTCTATTCGGGAATCCTCCACCGCCGTCGTAGTCGTCCGCCAAGGTAAATTATTTCGCCAAGGGAGGGGTATGTAGTTTTTTTCTTGATTTGCTACGCATGCGTAAAAGTTGTTTGATATTGCGTCGCTGCCGGTGGAGGACGAGCCGGTGGAGCGACGGGTTGAGGAGAATTTGATTTGGAGGCGTTAAAGTCAGTCAGTTTAGGGATTATGATTTGTGGATAGTAGAAATAATAGTCTTATTAGGGTTATGTTGTAAAATCTAGATTTTTTTTTATTTTATTTTTGCCGTTATATTTTGTAATTTGCAAAAGACTATAGTCTTTGTTTTTTTTATTAAGGTTTTCAAAAAGATATTTTTTTAAATATTTGAGGTGCTGCAAATTATGGATAGTGTTTACTATACAGTTAGATAATTGCTTACATGAAATAAAAATGTTATCAATGGGGTTACGTTGTAAAGTCTAGATTTTTTTTATTTAATTTTTGTCGTTATATTTTTGTAAACATTTTCAAAGACTATAGTCTTTGGTTTTTTATTAAAGTTTTCCAAAAAGAGATATTTGTTAAAATATTTGAGGTGCTAAAAATTATGGAGTATGTTTACTATACAGTTAGAAGTTGTAAAAATGTTATGAATTAGTTTGAACTGCAAATAAATATTTTCTATCTAATCTTTATTTAATATAAGATATGATTGTTCTTATTTTGTCTTAACATATTTTTTTTAAATTTTGTCTCCACCTTAATTTATCCCTCCACCGTTGGATTCACCTTTAACTTTCTGTTGATTTATTTGACTCTCGTTTGTGCCAAAAAAGGGTGAATTTTTGAAAGTCATTCCCTCAATAGCAATATTATAAGGGGTATACTTGTTGAGTTTGGGGTTAAAAATACTGTAATGTGAATTTTTATTTTGCAGTAAAACTTCTTCAGGCACGGAATGCAACGGAATGCGTTACGCCATAAATACCGACTGAATTTTTGAAAGTCATTACCTCAATTGCAATATCATCAGTTTAGGGTTAAAAATACTGCGTTGTAAGTTTTTATTTCGAAGTAAAACTACTTCAGGCACGGAATGCAACGAAATGCGTTACACCATGAATACTGATTCGATTTGATATGTTTTTATTCATTTTATTACCATAAGCACTATGAAAATTCTTATATTGAAATACCATTTATGTTTAGGCGCAACTAGGTAGTAAACTGCAAAAATGCAACGGAAATGCGTTACGCCACAAATACTGATTCGTCATTGGTCATCGATGTGGTCTTTTCGAGAGTCAGCAATTTTATTTTAAAAAATCAGACTTAAATATTAATTTGATTTGTTTTTATTTAATTTATTTACATGAGCTCTATGAAAAATTTTATTTTGAAGTAAAACTTCTTTAAGCACGACTATGGTGTAATTTAACTTCAATGCAACGAAAATGAGTTACGCCATAAATACTGATTCGATTTGTTGTGTTTTTATTTATTTTATTTACATAAGCATTATGAAAATGTTATTTTGAAGTAATAGTTATTTCGGTGCGACTATAGAGTAACTCAGCAAAGAGAACTGTTAATACAACGGAAATTCGTTACGCCATAAATACTTATTTTATGTTTATGTTATGTTTTTATATATTTTATTTTAATTTTGTTAGTTTTATATGTTTCATATGATTTTTATTTATTTTATTTACATAAGCACTGTGTGAATTTTTATTCTGAAGTAAAACTTCTTCAGGCGCGACTAGGAGGTAACTCTGCAAATGCAACGGAAATGTGTTACGCTAGAATATTGTTCGATTTGTTGTGTTTTATTTACATAAACACTATGAGAATTTTTATTTTGAATTTTATAGTATTTTTTATCTTTAGGCGTAACTAGGGAGTAACTCTGCGAAAATGCGACGGAAATGCGTTACGCCACAAATACTGATTCGTCATTGGTCTTCGATGTGGTCTTTTAGAGAGTCAACAATTTCATAAAAAATCAGCCATAAATAGTGATTCGAGTTGTTGTGGTTTTATTTATTTTATTTCCATAAGCAATATGTAAATTTTTATTTTGAAGTAAAACTTCTTTAGGCACGACTAATGTTTATATTGAAAACGCAACGGTAGTGCGTTACGCCATAAAAACTGATTTGTTGTGTTTTTATTAATTTTATTTACATAAGCTCTATGGAAACTTTGATTTTGAAGTAAAACTTCTTTAGGCGCAATGCAAAAATGCAACAGAAATGCGTCACGCTGATTGAGTGAGCAAAATTTTTATTCCAACCGCGCTATTTATTTCTCTGTTCTATTTAATCTATTTTATTTCTCTGTCGGTTTCTAATTCGATTTGAAAACATTGTACAGTAGTAGTATGTATTCGAGTAGATTAGACGAAATGAGATGATCTCGTAAGATCTCTAAAGATCAGATCTTGAGAAGAGGAGTTGAAGTCTTAAACGAGTCTTAAAGAAATACTCCGGAAATTAAACAGTAAATTTTCTGATAACAATCCGAATCCTATGGAGAGAAATCGTTGTTCGTTGTACTATTGTTGTATCGAGATGAAAGCAGCCGAATTGGCCATTTGTGAGTATATATATATATATATATATATATATATATATATATATATATATATATATATATTGAAGTTATGGAAAATGGAAAATATTTTTTAGGCAAAACAGATATTACATATTACAGCTGCTCAAAGAATGATAGTGCATCGCCAGCGAGAAAGTAAAAAAAATAATGCAAGCAGTCAATGAATGTATGTTAATTTTAATTACATGAAGTTCCTCAAACACAATTACATGATGAGTGAAGTTGCAAAAACAATATTTGTTTAGGCGTTTAACATTATTCAAAGTTGTCGTATGATGTATTAATTTTTACTTAAATGCCATCTTGTACAGTAGCAAATAAGTTTTACTTCAATCGCGTGCTCTTTTTATTTTTACAAGAATATTTTATCAATACCCACTTCTGCCAAAAACATCAATTATTTTACTGCCTTCTCCAGCATTTGCTCGTCGTCGTCGTATCGTGTAATAAAATAAAATAGAGTAAAGGGCATCGAATGGCCGAATAGTCGCCCCGGGGATAGTTTATCTCCAATATCCCGTTTATTCCTGTTCATTCCCGGTTTTCTCAATAAACGCCTTCGGTGGAGGTTGTCAGATACTCAATACTGGAGCGAGAACAAAATCCTAGATTCAGCAGTTTATATTTATTGACACTGAGTAGTGTCCGAAACACCAGACATAGAGCTAGTGATAAAAATATAAAGAAATTATCTCATCGCCGGTGGAGCAACGCCGCCGGTGGAGCAACGATGGAGGACGATACCATCTCGTTCTTAGTTTTAATTGTTGTTGAAAACCTCCCATCCCTTTGTGGATTTCTTCCACCTTTTGTCGATAAAAGATAAGAGAGTTTTGGGGGGAGCAAAAGTTTTGGGGATATTTTTCACCGGCATAAGTTTTATTTAAGCCGACACGATCAAAAGTTTGAGATTTGTTTTGTGAGATGTAGAATTAAGAAGTGGGATAAGTCACTGAGTTTTCGGGTTTAGAACTTTATGATTTTCAAATTATAACAGATATACATATACACACACCCATATATATTAGAGCACATATTGTAGAGCTTCGAATAAAGAATCGAATCCAAAAAGTAATAAAAAACTTTTTTAAAAAAAAACATTTATTGATTTACTGTCGATCATGTTTTTTTTTACAGATGTCCTGAAGATGAAACGTACCTAGTTCCGAAACGTCGACGTCGAAAAAAATAAACAAGAGGTTTTTTAAAACGTTTAGTTAACGGCACAAATGTTTAATTAGTTTTATTATTTTCAAGGAACATGGTAAAATATTCTTCTGATTTAGGTTATTGAATTAAATCAAGATTTGTACTACAATGTGACTTTGAAATGTTTATTTATCTATCTATGCCGATTTTTTTGTTGATATCGGAACGCATACAACATTGATGCCTGTACGCATACAACGACAGATCTCTATTCACATACACGACGACTAATCACAATCGATCGGTATAGAAATGATATCATCGAGAACGAATGACGAATCGTTGGCACTCGACTCTTATCTGCCGTAACGCACTTCCGTTGCATTTGTACGGATTTACACCCTAGTCGCGCCTAAAGAAGTTTTACTTCAAAAATTAAATTGAACCTATCATTTAAAATCACAAATCTTTTAAATTTCGAGATATACACTAACCAGTTTTCTGTACATTATATTTCTACTTCATCCCCTATTTCACCCTATTGTTCATCCCTTTGCCTCAACTGAGCAACTTTTCATCGGAGATCTATTATAGGTGAAATATTATTTTAATAAAAAAATATTTATTCTCGTAGAAGTAGTATGTATAAATTGTAAACGATAAATTCAGCTGGAAAAGGTTTTATGAAACGAATTTATTATTTTTGGAAATAATAATACGCCGTTAAAGAATATTATAAATCATTTGGGTCAAAAATTGTATAAAATATTTATTTTGTTAGAAGATTTAACTTTTCAGTGGAGCATCCCCCACCTGTCTGTTTCTTTTTCATGTTTTATCAAATTTTAAACGTTATCACGTCAAAGTCTATAAATTCTAAACGAAAATACTAAAACAAAATACACGTGGGCACGATCCATCCATCCCTCCACCTGATTAACTTGTCCCAGTTTACGAACTGTTGTAAAATCTACGAAATTTCAGGACGGGCGAGATAAAATTTTTAACTTTATGAGTTATAGTAAAAACGAAAAATATATTATCGAGCAGTTGTGGCCAAAATTCTGAGGTAAAAGGTCACAAAAAATAAAAGAAATAGGTTGTCATGATACTGATACAGTAGTATTGTATGTCGTTGAGTTGATAAAAATTAAGCTATTGATATAGGAGGGTTATTATAACAACTAATTTTGACGTAAGTGATGATTTGGTTCTTAAAATTAATAAAATTAGAAGGCATGAAGGCAAAAGTCAAAAAATCCCAAACAATTTAAGACGATGCTAACCGAGCATATTAATAATTTAAACTATAATATACATTTTTTTAACCCAAAAATTTTATATTTTAAAGAGAACGTAATCAAAAGAAGATTCGTTAAGGGGTTGTTTTTGCAATTGCATAACGACAGGGTCATAAACAAACGATTCGTCAATACAGCTCTAAACGAAACAAACATGTGGTTACTAAATAGCGTGTCAAATTTTTTTAAAAATGACAAGATCCCATCGTTTTTAGATTATACTTTTGCACTTACATATTCAGTGTGTTATTTTATGAGTAACATAAACATAGAACAATAACAAATATTTTAAAATTTATTTATCAGCAATTGCTTAATTTTTCTAATGAAGTTTTTTAAATACTAAGTACACTGCAATACCAGTATTAATTATTAATACTATTATTTTTTGCTAGGGATTTCAATGCTAATATATCTACCTCTATGTGGCCCTCAGTTTTCGACTATTGTCCTCCACCGTTTTTCATCCCTGGTAATCTAGGGTTGTAAAATTTTAATATTTGTTTATAAGCAATTGCTTAATTCTTCTAATTAAGTATTTTAAATACTAATTACAATGCAATACCATTTTTAATTATTAATACCATTATTTTTTGCTGGAGATTTTAATGCCATTGTATTCACTGCATTGTGGCCCTTAGTTCTCCACCACTGGAAGGTTTTTCATCCCTGGTAATCTAGGGTTATAAAATTTTATCACGTGTGCATACTTCGGATAACATGCAATTAAACAAAATATTCAACCTCTAATTTAAAACGAAATAGAGATCTCTGTTTAATTCTCTATGTGGAGCGACCTGGCTGTAAAAATTAAACATGAGCCAGAAATTAGTTTTAATTAAATTTTTTGGTTTAAAACTAATAAAAGAACTAGTGGTGTATAATTTGATGTGATTTGAGATTGATTGTTGGAGTTTTCTGGTTTAAAATTTAAAACGAAATAGAGATCTTTGTTTAATTGTCTATGTGGAGCGACCTGGCTGTAAAAATTAAACATGAGCCAGAAATTAGTTTTAATTAAATTTTTTGGTTTAAAACTAATGAAAGAACTAGTGGTGTATAATTTGATGTAACTTGAGGTTGATAGTTGGAGTTTCCTGGTTCATAAGTACACGTCTCCACTGTATTCAATATAATAGCAATTACGATTTTTGTTTGAGTTCTCTATGTGGAGTGATAAGAATTTATCCTGAGCTAGAAATTGAGATTAATTTTTTTTATTAAAACTAATAAAATAACTAGTGGTGTATGTTTTGATGTGACTTGTTAGAGTTTCCTGGTTCATAAGTACACGACTCCACCATATCCATTATAATAAAAATTACGATATTCTGATAAGCCATCAATATATTTACTCAAATAAGATTAAAAGTTGAGATACAAAAAATATCCCTCAATTTACATTTGTCTCCACCGTTTTCCGAATATATAATTAAGTTTTGCTTTTTGTTTCTGAAAAAGGAAATGAACTGAAACTTTGTGGCATCAAAAAAGCTTTTGAATAATTATGAGTGATAATGGACGTTGTAATACGATTTTGTGCAATGACCAGATTTCTTTTATAAAAAGTATATTTTCAATATAAAAATACAATTATTTATCTTGTCAAACACACCTTGTACAAACTATTTTTCTCCACCAACGTGTTATATCATTTTTCAGCTATGATTGTTCTATTGAAGTGCAACGTCTTGGAATGGAGAGATTCAGTTTTGTACAAATGCATCATGCATTGTTAGTAAAGTGTTGGCAAAAAGTTTTGAAACTTGTAAAGGATACTTTTAGTATAGTTTTTGATATATGATAAATGCGGTGGAGGGGCAATATTAGGAAAGACAATTTTGTAGAAATAAAGTTTTTAGTATATTGCAAAAAATGGGGTAGAAATATCTAATGTAAAACGGTGGAGGAACAATTTTTTTTACATATCTTGTACCTTGTAAATTTTAGGGTTTCTTTGGATTATTATATTTATATCTTCCATCCCCATACGTTCCATTTCAAACAAATCCTTCGTTAGGAATCAAATAGAATTTACATTGTAATTAAACACGGTTGTAGGCGTACAGGGATTTCTGAATCTCTCTCGGGGGCTCCACCGGGTCGTACTAAATGTATGTAATACACTTATACTGTCGTGAGCCCTCTTGTGTCATCAATATTGAAACAAACAGTTCAAGGTGAGCATCAAGAAGAAAACATGGTGGCAGCGGAGGGACTTGTTAAAAAAAAATTACATAAGACTGTCGCTAGTGTTTCACTATAAACTATCTACCTCTCCACCGGCATTTATCATTTAATTCAACACAGAATCCTTGAAGCGTTTCATGGACCAAGAATGGGAATGGAATTATATGTAATAGTAGTAACAAGTAAATGCTCTCTCACTTAACTCAAAGACACACGCTAAGTGCTTGTATTGCTCTCTTTGCTGTGCCACATACCCCCAACATACCCTACAGACGACGGTGGAGAGAGGTGGAGATAGGGGAAGATCGAGGGAAAGGGTAGGAAAATTATTTGAGAAAGTTTTGGTTACGTATGTCAATTTTAAAGTATAAGTGCTGGTTTTCTGGTTTAATGCGGTTTTAATATTCTTTTGTTTGTTTTGTTATTTCTAGTTTTTGAAGTAAAACTTCTTTAGGCGCTGCTAGAGGGTTGTTATAAAACTTTGTTGGCCGTTGGGATCATTTGGATAAAGTTGACGCGATTGGTTGTTTGTTATTCAAAATCAATATTTTTTGAAGGACAACATACACGATGGAATTAGTTAAAAACCTAAAAATTATTTTTGTGGTTTTTAAAAATTTATAAATATTTCCATAACAGTTTTCTACTTTTGATACATTTAAAATCCAAAAATTGTATATTTTTATTTTAAATTAATTTACCCGATTTCTAAGATATTTAATATTAACCCCGGTCTCCCCTACAACCGTACCATTTCGTTTACTCATCACACTAAATTGAAATTTCCATTATTCGATGTGTAATTGTGTTTCTCTGCGAGGATATATTACAATGTTGTCGTTCTACAATGTTATATACAATCTGTACAAGTTGAAGTAAAACTTCTTTAATCACTCAGTCTATAATGTTTGCAAACAGTGGAACTTGTAAAGAAAAAGTTATTTTAGTCTAAGATTATTTTTTTATTTTTATTTGAATAAAAATTATATTTTTGTGATCAGATTTTTTTGTCATATTTTTTTTTAAATTTATTTTTATGTTTTCGTTCTCATTTGTACAAGTGACGTTTATAGACGACATCCACTGTGTCGACTTTTGCTTTATAGTTTACTTTAAATATATTCTTTTTTGTAGATAAATCTTCAAATTGCATAAAATTATAGAATAACAAGTGTCGCCTATAGGCGACATCCGTTTAATGATCTGCGTGTACGAATGTCGCCTAAAGACGACATCCAGCGTGCCGACTTTTGGTTTATTAATTAGTTTTTTTATTATACTATTTCTTATGCTATTTTATGGCATTTAAATTTTTTGATTTCATAAAATTCTAGTTCAACGATTGTCGCCTATAGACGACATCCGTTTGACGACCTGTATGCACGAGTGTCGCCTGTTGATGACATACCGTGTATCGACTTTTGCTTCATTATTTATTTTTATTATCCTGTTTTTTATACTATTTTATTGCATATATTTTTTTTGATTACATAAAATACTAGTTCAACGATTGTCGCCTATAGACGACATCCAATATGTTAACTTCTGCTTTATTATTTAGTTTCATTTATAAACTTTCCATACTATTTTATTGCAGATAAATGTTTGAATTGCATAAAATTATAGGCGACTATAGACTACATCCGCTTGTCGACCTGTGTGTGGGTGTCGCCTATAGACGACATTGAGTATGTTACTTTTGCTCATTACTTATCACTCTGGGTTGAATTATTGACAAATTTAATTTATTTTTAGTATGTTAGAAACGTAAATATAAATTTCCACTATTTAAATTCTAAATATATTTTTATCAACAAATCAAAAAGTTTTACTTCAAAAATATTTCCTCAATAACTAGTTGATATTTACTTTTTATTATTCTATAAACAGCTTTTACTAGATTCATCCGATATGATTTTATTTACAGCTATAAATATAAAATAAATTGTTATTTATAGAATAGCTATTTTATAGCTCTGAATGCTTTTAGAGCTGTTTTTATTGGATAATGTTTTCAGTGGAATGACTTGACGATTTTCAGTGAAATAAAATACAAATATTGATAATATTATATATATATATATATATATATATATATATATTTGCAAAAGTCCATTCAAGTACAGAACCTTAACAAAATATTTATTTTTTAAAACAATGCCTCACAGAAACAATCAAAGTCAAAACAATAAACTCATTTACAAAATCCTCCAAGAACCGTCTGTTTCTCAAACAAAAAAATGGATTAATACAGCTCCACCGTCCGCCACCGTACTCCTCCACCTGCTAAACTCTTGTCTTTTGTTGTAACAGATTATTTTTAGATTCCTTCAGATTATTCTATATGGAAGGTTTTGTGTTTTGCGAACCGAAGCACCCGATTGCCCTTAATGCGCCGGGGTTGTAGGCAACACGCTCGTGTGCCCACGGTGGAGGAAGGGATCGATAGAAAGGGATGAGAATATTTGCAGTATTATTTGATATTATTCATAAATCCCGACATATTTGTACATTATTCAATAATTCAAAATAATTCTTGAAATTATTTGTGCAAAATAAAAAGGGTTTGAGATACACACTGGAAATGAATACAATTTTGATTTCTTACCGACAATTTTTAATTTTGATGTTTCTTCAAAGAGAAGATTGTTTGTAGAATCAATTGTTAAAAAATCAATCTCAATTAAAATAAATTTAAGAACATATATTTTTCAAATTGTCTATTTTATAAAATTACCTCACAGAATGTATCTATTTTCATAAATGTGCTATTTTTTATCATTTCTATTCAAGTAAAATAAAATAAATAAATAAAAGCACCCACATTCAGATAAATTGACTTTTACAAATATAGAATACAATAAATAACTTTTAACAAGATCAACTCTTCTGACGATACTTTTGAGGGATTTGAATATTATCCATTAGTACGAGAGCTAGATGTACGAGTATAACATTTTTATGAACAATAAAAATCTTATTACATTTTTAACTTATCGTAGAGTAACTTAATTTCTAAGGGGATTTCAAAAATTGAAAATATGTTTTACATATTTTTATATTTCTGAATATTTTGACATGTCTCAGAAAAATGTATGTGTGTGTATGTATGTGTGCATATAATTTTTGTCCATGTTTTTGGGGCCAAGGATCAACCGATTTAAATCATTCGTATTGATAGGGAGATGCTCTGATTAGTTTTTGGCAAAGGCAGGTCTAACCGTTTTGGATACAGGAACGAAAGAGTGCAGAAGATAAATATTATGTTTTTATTACCATCCAATTTGAATTATTTAAAAAATATTTTACTTGTGAGGACAGAATGTAGAATTGGCTACAATTTTACACAGGCAGGTCCAGCGGTTTTGGGGTTGCTGTAAAATTGCAAAAAATGACATTTGTTAGTTGACAAATCATTTTTATTGCTTCATATAAAAATAGAATTCGTTGTAAATACGTAGATAGATGAAATGGTAGAAAAGCTAGACAGTTCAACAGGTAGATATTAACTATTCTATCTACGCTATTTGTTTTTAACACTATTAAAAAGCACGATTTTTGTATTCCTCTACAATAAAAAAATAATAAAAAAAAACAAAGTTACATCATTTATGTTTCAAAAATCTATTACGATTTTTCCACCAGCGCTCAGTCTATTCCCTCCGGCCAAAAATACGAAGCGTGTGTTCTGTGCAGATAACACGAAGCGATTCTCGATTTATTTTTATTATTATCGATAACTTCTCTATATTGAAAACTACTTACTGTGTTCGCCATTTAAATATCGACATTTAAATATCGTAACAGAATAGCAATATCGGAATCGTAATATCGGATTTACATATTTCGAATCGTAAAAATAGATTCGTTTGAATTGACTTTTATTATTTGATGATAGTAATATAAATATATAGTGCGATATATGTATATATAATATATATGTAAAATCTTACCCTCCTGCAACCAGTTTATCTTCGTCCCTTATTACGGTGGAGACGTCTACCCCTCCGTCCGATATTATTTAAATTCCCCGACACCGGGGTTATCAAAACGATTATCGTAAACTAAAAGCGAGCCGCTAAAAGTTTTTCATTAGATCGCCACACCACTCACTTTTATGATAAAGGCAACAGATGGCGGTAAGCATCGTCTTATCCACAAGTCTCCACCTCAAAACGTCTTCTTCTCAAAATTACTTTGTCTTAGGGCGCCCACACTTAGGGCGATATTGGCAGTTAAGTTTGAAGAATTTTATAATTTTACAGGTTAATATGATAACTTTGGCAAAGTTTATAGGTTGGAAGACTGAGAGGATAATATTGGTCGTTAAATTATAAGTGGAGCAAGATGTTACTTGATAAAAGATGAGTTGGAGTCCAAAAAAGGTTATCCACGTGCAAATTAATACGTAATTTGATGTAAATGATGCAGTACAAATCTTGCGGTTTTGTGTTCAATATTTTTATATACTCAGGATATTGATATATTATTTTTCATAATATACATACATATATATTTTTATCCCAGGTGTGTACAAGACAGCCAGGGCAATTCATTAAAATGTTAAAACCGAGACCGCCAATCTGCGCCTCCACCGGAGACGTGTAGGTGCCATATGACGTCGTAAACCTCCACCGTACGCACTTATCGTTATTAAAAATATGTAAAACAGTTCTGAAAAACTTTATCCCGCACCTTGCTGCGTACGATTATGAGAAAAAATGCGAAAAGAGATTTTTTATGAATTTTAATCGCAAACCGGTGACGTTCCACCGTCTAACTTACGGAATTAATTTCCAACATATTAATAAAGTAAGAAATATGAAAAATATTTTTCCCAATCCATAAAAATACATATCCCCAATCTCAATTCCTCCATTTCGACTTAATAAACACGCACTTTGGGGCCATCAAAAGCCCCAAGAGCGTCATATTACAATAATGTTTCGTGAAAAAAATGCTATTTCTGCAGAAAAACAGTGAAAGGAACAGAAAAACTACAAAGTCGGCAAAGGGATTGAAAAACCCTTCGGACATCATAATAAACGGCAGCTGCCATAGGGCTATAAAAATACTACCCTGTAAAAAAATGTAGCCCCTACACGGTGGAGAGGCAACGATTTTGTTTTTTTTGTTATAAAAGACGCATTATAATATAAATATATATATATTTTGTTTGATATTTTGTTTCTTTGTTTGATGTATCGCCCTCAAGAACTCACTCATATATATATATATATATATATATATATACTAGCTGACCCGGCAAACGTTGTTTTGCCATCGATAATATTTTGTCGCTTTGCATCTATATATATGAAAGAGGATTGTGTTAGTTACAACACTTATAATTCACGAACGGCTGAACCGATTTAGCTGAAAATTGGCAGTGAGGTAGTTTAGAGCCAGGAGAAGAACATAGAATATTTATTTATCCCGTTTTTCATTCAAATTCAAAATTAATTGATTATAAACTATCCATTTAGTTTATTCAATTTATGATTCACTTCTCGAAGCAACCCGTTGCAGACTGTAATATTAACACATTTTATTACATATTATTACTATCAAACACTGCTATGTTTTATTACTTACATGGTTATTTTTCAATAGACTCAATCAATATAATTATCTTAATAAATATAAGTCTCAATCAACTGCAAGTTCATCATCAATAGTAGTCATTTGGTTATTAGTTGTTATTAGAGTTAGTTGCTCTTAGGAAAGTGATAAATTTTGTCATAATGTCTGATCTGTATCGTGTAACAATATTACGCTGATCAATATATTAATATACATACCATGAATCGTAATATTCTCTGCTCAAACTCCTCTTTCAATCAGTAGGATGATCTTCAAGCAAACATTCGATTTCATAAACTATTCCATTAAACAATAAACCATAAAATTAATAAACAGCTTATAACTACCGAAAAAAATGAAATAAAAATAAAATAAGGAAAGACTGCGCAAATCGTCTAAAGTCACAATTTTTTCTACATATAAAATATTATATTATAAAGTGTTTAATAAATGGTTAAAATTAATCATATGTTCGGAGAGCATTGTTTTAAATTGTTTTGGATTTCTAGAAGTATAAATTTGTTGCTGTACATTTTTGTGTGTATATTGAATTTTTTTCCCAATATAACGCATATTACACATATTCAACAATTATTTAACGACAATATATTTCAATTATTACTACAAGTCCTAGTTTTCTTAATAATTCTTCACAAGTATCTCCTTTATTGCCACTGCAGCAGTAATTTGGCGGTGGAGAACTACCCTCATATACGAACTGACGCAAAATTGTTTTCTTTCGTCAATTAGAAACGAGAAACCGCAACAAGTACGAAACTTCTAACATAAGAACTTTCCTCCACGAACGGTGGAGACGTAGAACAAGACCACAGACAACACACGTAAAATTTTACTTTCAAGCAATTATCTGAAACTTGATTTTGGAAATAAAACTTTTAAAAAAATCTAAAGAAAAAATATTATCAATTACCATCATGTTGCAAAAAATATATGAATAATTTAAATTAGCAATTACATGTTCTGCTTAATTATCGATTATCAATTAGCATCAATGGCGAGATACAAATTTAATTAAAATTCAATATCAATTTGCCTAATCGAGCCAATTAATGTTTAATGATTTTAATCAGCTAATGGAAAAATCTTGTGAAAGCTCCACCGTCTCTGTTCGAATATAATTTGATAAAAGTTGAAGATTCAAGAAGTTTTTAGATTTTTTCTTTGTTGTCATATTAATTGCATTGACTAATTAATTTATTAATAAAATTTTACTAGTTATCAAGAAACACCTTGGCCAATCGTTATTGTTTCTGATAATCCTCATTATTTTTCATTCCTCTTCAAAATGTGTTTTAATAACTAATTCCGCATTCATTCCGCACAATAAATTCCCAAATGCGTAATTAATTTTAAAAACGAGTCAGTTTTTGCGCCGTGCAACAATAATTTTGTATGAAACGATCGTAAAACAGGTTTATGTAATATTTTTCCAATTACCGTCCTCATTTAACTCACACCACTCCACCTGAACTCTCCACCGTGCACTTGTATTTTTATTTTTTTTGCACAAATGGACAATTAAAAGCTCCGTTTTGCGTTGTAAATTAAAATAAAGGAGAAATTAAAAGACAAGAAGATGTAATTAAAATATGATGTAGAAAAAATGGGTCGTGAAATGATTTAAAACGAGATTCTGTTTGAGAAAAGTGCTTTGCAATTCTTGATCGAAAATTGTAATCAAATTTATTCCTATGTAATTTTTTAACGCAAACCAGAAGTTTCTCACTTTCAGAAATAAATTTGACTCCTTTTCTTTGGCTTAGAGGACACCGGGTAAATAGTTCAACAAAACTTTGATACTAATATTTTTATAACATTCGATTATTATTACTCGCACATTGTACTTTTCTTTCTTTGAATATTTATTTGTCCATATAATTTTTTGGCTACGAAATTTTTATAATTTATCCAAAAAAATCCAAAATTATGCAGTGTTTATTTCTTATGTGCTTTCCACAAATAAAATAAATTATTTACAATGTACTAGGCATGTCCTGTGTGTATTATAAAAATTTAATACTGATGTAATATTATATTTACATTATAATTTTCTCCACCGGTCTCCACTGTTCGACTCCATCGAAAGCCCAGAATTATGAACTCTGAATATTTTTAAAGTTTATAAATTTAATACGTTGTCACAGACAATTTTCAATATGTTACAAAGTTTATATCCGCTTTCGAGGTGGAGCAGAAATATTAAATTTTAGAAATATACGCAGCAGATATGATATAAATATTATAAAATTATCTAGACGCCAAAAACTCGGCGAATTGGATAAAGTATATTACTTTGAGATCACATCGAAAAGGAATCTTGAATAAATGTTCGTGGCGTAACGCATTTTTGCCCTAAGAAGTTTTACTTCAAAAATATTTATTTTAGTTCAGTAAAAAATAAATTTGCCATAACAATAACTAGGATTTATTTGTGAATAAATTGTGTATATATATATATATATATATATATATATATATATATATATATATATATATATATATATATATATATATAGATGTGAATACTATTGAAAAATGTGAAAATGCCACCAAGCTAAGCACAGTTTAAGTGAAAATGTCACACAGAATCATTTGCAAGTGCGTTTAGACTGTGACTATACGGGAGCACTTTCTCAATTTTGTGTATATTAGGCAACTATATTTTTTTTTGAAATTGAATTCGAAATGAAATGGCGATTGTTAATGTTCTGGAGATAGATTGATTGATTTATGATTTACATTTGAATTCAACTTCTTAGGTTTGCGATGTATAAATTAGTAAAATAGAATTTTATTTTTGAAGTAAAACTTCTTAAGTCGCGATGTGATATAGAGTCTGTTTTGATTAAACGTAAAAGAGACAACAGCATATAGTGAGAAAATGAGAGAGAGAGATATAAAACACTAGTGCGAAAAAGAGCAACATATACCTGACAGTGTAGAGTGACAGAGTAAGATATATGAGTACGATGTGACCACCAAATTTAAGCAACTACATTTTAAATGTAAATTTTTGATAAAGGGACAAGAAATACCAATTTTTGTTGTTAACAAAAATTGTAGATAATTTAATTGGCTATAAATTTGCTGAATATTGCAAAATGGTGGGACATTTCGTTTTGAAGTTATAAATAATTAAATAAAAATCGAGCTGGTCCAAAAGTGTGAAGCAAGATATACCGATGCAACCTCCAAAATTTTACAACAACCTGTTTCATTGCAAATTTTGGGTAAAGGGATATGAGACACAACATTTTGTTATTAACAAAAGTTGTAGATAATTTAATTGGCTAAAAATTTGCTGGATATTGCAAAACAATCGGATAATTTGTTTAGAAGTTATAAACAAATAAAAATCGAACCGGGTCCAAAAATATAAAACGAGATATATTAAAATGTAACCTCCTCAATTTAACAACAATCATTTTAGTTCTTATAAATGCCGCCAAGTTAAGCACAGTATAAGTGAAAAAGTCGCAGAGAATTATTTGCAAGTGCGTTTAGACTGTGACTATACGGGAGCACTTTTTCAATTTCGTGCAAATTAGGCAACTATTTTTTTTTAAATTGAATTCGAAATGAAATGACGATTGTTAATGTTCTGGAGATTTGTGAATTGATTTATGATTTACATTTGATTTGCTCAGATATGACAAGATAGCAAAAATAATGAAAGTTACAGTGTTTGTAATAATATATTTGAAAACGTTTAAAATTTCTCGAATATTTCATTACGGTACGGGAAGTTTCAGCAATTTGCTTTAAGGCACAATGCCATACACCACTAGTTTGTATTTAATTTATTTTACACAAGTATTGTTGCTCTAAACAATTTTATCAAGACGCGGATTTCTCCACCGTTTATTGATTCAATTCAATAAAACGTTAAAATTATAAAATAAATATTGAACGATTTAATACATTTGTAAAAATATCGTAGACAAAGAAAACTCTGGAAAAAGTTTTCAAACTTCATGAATTTTTAATGAATTTGTCTTGGATTGATGAAACACAAATTGATTTAGAGTATTTGTTTTTAATCAGGGATTATATTAGTCTAATTTTTAACTGAGTTTACGTTTTTCAAAATCTGATAAATTTAGACAATTGTTGAAGTAAAATCTTTGAAATTATTAAAATGGAAAATATTTTTTAGGCAAAACAGATATTACAGCTGTTCAAAGAATGAGATTATATCGCCAGCGAAAAAGTAAAAAAAATACAAGCAGTCAATGAATGTATGTTAATTTTAATTACACGAAGTTCTTCAAACAAAATTATTACATAAGTGAATTTGCGAAAGTTTATCATAATCTACTGTGTGAACGAGTATTATAGAATTTATTAATCAGCAATTACTTTATTTCTCTCATGAAGGTTTATTTCTAAATGTTAATCACACTGACAAACCGATCATGTCGCATTTGAAGTTTATATACATACGTATATATATATATATATATATATATATATATATATATATATTTATTGTAATGTAATGTGACGTTTCCAAAAATTTAAATTTGAAGTAAGTTTTACACAAAACTTTGTTCCAAAAGTTTAAAAATTGTATATACAGGGTTTTAGTAAATGTATTAAGATTTCTAATGATATATAATAATTTATGAGTTTTGAAATAAGTTATTAACAAATTCATACTAAAACTAAAAAAATGCACCAGATAAGTATGAATAAAGTCTATGTAAGATGGCATAGAATTACTAATAAATTTTCTATGACTTAAATTACTAACATATAAAATTTCTTCCAGAGCCGCACTCGGGTATATGTTCTGTCCGTTCGGTTTCGGCTTTTGGGTTTTTGCCAATTAAAATGCACCAGGCACCACCGTGTTGGCGGTGTTATATTCCTTAAATTCCTGCGGCAACCCACTAACCCCATTTTAACTCTATTGTGTACTGAAAATTGAAGTCGGACAATGCGGTTGTGAAACATTTGACCACATATGAGGGACTGTAGATTCGGTTTTGAACAAATTGAGAGAACAAATGATAAAGGAATTTTTTTTTTAAATTTTTTGAAATTGAATTTGTATTTTGGGTCTCCACCATATGTTGAAATCAAGTGTGTGCCGTGTGCGTGTGAGCGTGTGTGTGCATTCAAATATATATTTATGTAATGTTGATGTATGATAATATTTATTTTATGCTCAACATTTATAAATATGTAAGTACCCGCACATATTCAACTAACTGTCATAAATCTCAAACGTCATGCGCTCAACTCGACTCGCTCGTAAAAAAAACACTGTGGTTTTTAAACTTTATATATTATTTTAGTAAAAAGGCTCATTTCTAGGTTACATACATTAATATTGCAACTTGATTTAAGGCAAAATGCCACTCACACAGTCACTATTATACTTTCAATTACACTATATATAATTGACTCTAACATAATCAAGTTTCATATATTTTTAGTATTGCCGTGTCTCCACCGTAAAATTAATTATACGTCTTATTCAGTTTATTTTAACAAATTATTATAACAATGTTATTACAAGTAAGAACCAAAAATCTTTCTCTAAATCTCTAACATTTTCTGTTATTTCAGATTTTGCTCCACCGCCCTAGAACCACAGGGCCGCATCCAAGTGAAAATAAATACATAGGCCGCCTTGCACATACATACAGGTAGGTACTTTACTTTTTTTATTATTCTCTCGCGCGTTTTTTTACAATTTAAATTCACATTCGGAAATGTATCGCCCGTGCATAATTTCCATCTCGTTTTCCGCCAACAAGAAGAATGTTTCGAAGGTGAGAAGATAATTCCGTTGAATTATGACGGAATAAATTTGAAAAATGCCGGAAAATGTGTTTTGCACTTGCTAGTATTTATATGGAAGTTAAGGGGAAAGGAATAAAAAGTTTCGGTGGAGAGCCAATGCGCTAGTATATAACAAGCTCTATGTCTATTACAACACATCATATAATACCTCCTATTTGTGTATTCCGTTAATTATATTCAGATTAAATGTTCGCTGTTGTTTTTCACCTTCATTTCGTTTGATGACAGACAGACAGGACGAACTGACGAACGAACGAATAATATTCGTCGTGTCTCCACCATAGGACCTAATGAGATTTCAGCCGGTGGAGCGGATGAATTTCATATTATGATTCGTTACGAAAACAAAATTCGTTGGGAAACAAAATAAGGATTATCGTGTGTTATGTAAATAGATTATTTTAGATTATTTTTGAGGATTAGCTGAAAGGGTGCGATAAAGTCCTCACTTTCAAAAGTAACAAATAAATTTTATAAATCTCGTGTAACGTCTCCACCTCCTTACGCTTGTATACTTTACCCACTTAAATTTAAAAGTAAAAGTGTTTTCCTCTACGCCTCCACCGGCTCGTTGTACTTTCGATAAACATTGTGTTATCCTGTAATTACTGCTGCAGTAATTGCAGGGAGCAACAGCCAAAGCTGATGCTAAAGCTGGAAGCTTTTTACTTACAACTTAATCTAGAACTAATGACGACAATCGCTAACATCGTAACGTTTTGTAGTACATAGCGCACTCGTGAGAGGGGGCGACGCTCGCACGCGATTTAAACTGTCACGTGGTAATATATATATATATATATATATATATATAATTTTGATATAAAAAACTTACATTGAATTATGTTAACCAAACATACAATTCTATTAGCTTTCTGTAGTACAAACGGTACGACCTGTAGAGCTCTTCAAAAAACACAATTTTATATTACACAAAACTCTTATACAAAAATAGCACAGTGCGAGATGAATTCAACAAAAGTACTTATAACTTAAAATTTTGTTAGAAACCATATTATTTTTAGTATTTGTCCTCATAATATACACATTCGTGTATGACATATACAAAACACAAGTTTGTAGTACAAACGGTACGTCCTGGAGAGCTCTTCGAAATACACAATATCATACTTCACAAAACTCTTATACAAAAATAGTACAGTGCGAGATTAATTTAATAAAAGTATTTATAACTTAAAATTTTGTTAGAAACCTTATTATTTTTAGTACTTGTCCTCATAATATACACATTGATGTATGACATATCCAAAACACAAATTTGTAGTACAAACGGTACGTCCTGGAGAGCTCTTCGAAATACACAATGTCACATCACACAAAACTTTTATACAAAAATAGCACAGTGCGAAGTTAATTCAACAAAAGTATTTATTACTTAAAATTTTATTAGAAACCCTATTATTTTTAGTACTTGTCCTCATAATATACACATTGATGTATGACATATCCCAAACACAAGTTTCTAGTACAAACGGTACGCCCTGTAGAGCTCTCCAAAATACACAATCCCATATCACACAAAACTCTTATACAAAAATAGCACAGTGCGCGATTAATTCAACAAAAGTATTTATAACTTAAAATTCACTTAGAAGCCCTATTATTTTTAGTACTTGTCCTCATAATATACACATTGGTGTATGACATATCCTAAATACAAGTTTGTAGTACAAACGGTACGTCCTGGAGAGCTCTTTGAAATACACAATGTCATATCACATCACACAATGTCATCACAACTCTTATATAGAGATATCACAGTGCGAGATTAATTCAACAAAAGTATTTATAACTTAAAATTTTATTAGAAACCCTGTTATTTTTAGTACTTGTCCTCATAATATACTCATTGATGTATGACATATCCAAAACACAAGTTTGTAGTACAACCGGTACGTCCTGTAGAGCTCTTCGAAAATTATTTTAACCAAATATAAAATTCTATTAGCTTTCTGCATCCTCGTAGATGAAAATGTTACTTAAGGGAATCACATATCAGGAAAACTTCTCGAAACTTTTAGTTTCGATTCTACTCTACGGTGGAGCAACGAGATAAACTTTTCGACGCTCCTTTTATATTAAACACTAAAAATATTTATCATTTATACACGAGGGTGCGATAAAAAGAGTGGCCGAAGTGTGATATTAAAAAAGAAATTCATAAATCATAAATTTAGGGAAGTAGTTCAGTTTTTGTTCCAAAATACTTTTAGTTAAGGTATTGATTATATATATATATATATATATATATATATATATATATATATAGATATATATATATATATATATATATATATAAATCCATACTAAATCCTCTATATGACATTTTCACTCGTCACCACCCTACTACCCTTGTGATAATATCCTCCTGGGTGTACCATTACAATTGTTCGTATGTTCCCGAGGGATGAAAATGAATTTTGGTGAAATTCCATGCCATTGCCGGAATTTAGAAGAAAACTCCTATTTAATTTATGTACTCCCTCAACAGGGACTGATGACAAAATATGATAACGAGGGATTTTGGTGAGAATAATGTATAAAGTGAAATTGTTTACGTGAAAATCATAAGTATGATTTTTTAACTAAATTTTTGTCCTGGTGCGGATTGCTCCACCTTAGGAAATTTTCCTTCAAATGGCATTGAACTTTTTGCTCATTAGATGATTTCGTGAAACGCGAAAAATATTTGTCTGATTTTCCCGGCAGTTTAATTGTTTTGCTCTGATGATGAGGGCTCAGGACTAATTGGAGCGCCCACATATATACATTCAGCTCTCTACTCTTGTTGCAAATAATGACTGATTGCGTTTTATTTTGTTTCGTTTTGTTTTTAGTTAGTCAAGTACTTTTGCAAACAAAACAACACAAACAATGTGATGTAACGAAATTTTCAGTAATTGGTGGAGGAGGGGATGTTGGATAGTTGGGTTTAGAACCTGTGAACTAGTGCCATCTATGATTATGTCGTTGTACTAATCGATATTAAAAACAAATCGTAATGAAATTTGGAATAATTTGATTAAAGTCTGTATAACTCAAAATTTCATTTGAAGGTCCATTGTTTTTAGTATTTGTCCTGATAATAGAAAGTTTTATGTGTGACATATCTGAAATTTATGTTTGTAGTACAAACGGTGTGACCTGTAGAGCTCTCCAAAATACACAATGTCATATCACACAAAACTTTTATATAAAAATAACACAGTGTAAGATTAATTTAACAAAAGTATTTTTAACTCAAAAATTTCTTAAAAACCATATTATTTTTAAAACTTGTCCTCATTAAAGACACATTGATGTATAACATATTCAAAATACAAGTTTCTAGTACAAACGGTACGTCCTGTAGAGCTCTTCAAATTACACAATGTCCTATCAGACAAAACTTTTTTACAAACATGTGCTCAGTGTGAGCTTAATTTAACAAAAGTATTTATAACTTAAAATTTATTTAGAAACCTCATTATTTTTAGTACTTGTCATCATATTATACACATTGATGTCTGACATATCCAAAACACAAGTTTGTAGTACAAACGGTACGTCCTGGAGAGCTCTTTAAAATACACAATGCCATATCAGACAAAACTCTTATATAAAAATGTGCACAGTGTAAGATTAACTTTACAAAAGTATTTATGACTCAAAAATTCCTTAGAAATCCTATTATTTTTAAAACTTGTCCTCATTGGACATACATCCATATCGATGTATGACATATTAAAAATACAAGTTTCTAGTACAAAAGCTACGTCTTGTAGAGCTCTTCAAAATACACAATATCATATCACACAAAACTCTTTTACAAAAATAGCACAGTGTGAGATTAATTTAACAAAAGTATTTAACAAATTTATGTACAAGTTTTGTTATATTTATTTTTTATTATGTTTATTTAATATATTTGTTAAAGACTCCTATATAAAATCTTTTTTGCATCTTTTGAAAAATAAAACATTTTTGTCAGGAACACAAAGTGTTTCTCCATGGTATTTTTTTTAAACTATGTCTCCACAGTATTTTTTCTTAAATTGCAACTCAACCGGATTTTTTTCTTAAATTGTGTCTCTACCGTATGTTTTTTATAATATTAGGTTGTCAAATATCTCCCTTCCGCTTTTTTGCTATTGGTTTATAATACAAAAAGGCGGAAGGGAGATTATTGACAACCTAATATTTTAATTTTTAACCCAATTATATGAAATCTCTTCCATCTATTGACTATTGACAAATTCGTTAACAGTTCTGCTATGTTGACAAATATCATACAGATGCTAATTGACATCTGTTTGCCTGTCGGTTGTTCAAATCAATTAATTTTAATCCCAAAGTGTATAATAGTGCTGAATCTATCTATTTATCTATTTATCTACACATCGATGTGTGTATTCGATTTTCGTGAGTGCAAAATAATCGATTGTAAAGATGAATGAGGTCGACAGAGTTTCTAGTAAAATTTTGAAGTAGGAGATTAATGTACTTTTCAAGGAGCTCTACAGGTCGTACCGTTTTTACTACAAACTTGTCTTTTGAATATGTCATACATTAATGTGTCTACTATAAGGACCAGTACTAAACATAAAAGGGTTTCTAAGGAAATTTTGTGTTATAAGTACTTTTGTTGAATTAAGCTCACACAGTGCTATTTTTATATAAGAGTTTTGTGTGATATGACTTAGTGTATTTTGGAGAGCTCTCCAGGTCGTACGGTTTGTACTACAAACTTGTATTTTGGATATATCATATATCAATGTGTCTATTATGAGGACAAGTACTAAAAATAATAGGGTTTCTAAGAAAATTTTGAGTTATAAATACTTTCGTTGAATCAAGCTTACTTTGTGCTATTTTGATATAAGAGTTTTGTGTAATATGACATTGTGTATTTTGAAGAGCTCTCCAGGACGTACCGTTTGTACTACAAACTTGTGTTTTGGATATGTCATACATCAATGTGTGTATTAGTGTCTATTATGATGACAAGAACTAAAAATAACAGGATTTCTAAGAAAATTTTTAGTTATAAGTCCTTTTGTTAAATGAATCTCACACTGTGCTGTTTTTATATAAGAGTTTTGTGTGATATGACTTTGTATATTTTGGAGAGCTCTACAGGACGTACTGTTTGTACTACACACTTGTATTTTGGTTATGTCATACATCAATGTGTGTATTATGAGGACAAGTACTAAAAATAACAGGGTTTCAAAGAAAATTTTGAGTTATAAATACTTTTGTAAAATGAAGCTTTTATTCTGTGCTATTATTATATAAGAGTTTTGTGTGATGACATTGTGTATTTTGAAGAGCTCTCCAGGTCGTACCGTTTGTACTACAAATTTGTGATTTCGATATGTCATACATCAATGTGTCTATTATGAGAACAAGTACTAAAAACAATAAAGTTTCAAAAAAAATTTGAGTTATAAGTGCTCTTGTTAATTTAAGCTTACACTCTGTGCTATTTTTATATAAGAGTTTTGTGTGACAAGACATTGTGTATTTTGGAGAGCTCTTCAGGACGTAGCGTTTGTACTACAAGCTTGTATTTTGGATATGTCATACATCAATGTGTATATTATGAGGACAATTACTAAAAATTATGTCTTATAAAATTATATATTAGTAGTCTGAGTGTTAGTTCTACTGGTATAAGAATTTTGTGTAATGACATCTTAAAGTACTGCACTTTTGTACATTTTCTACAGGTCGCACCGTTTGTACTACAAACATAAAATTTGGTCATGTCATACATAAAACTGTCTAATATCAGCACAAATACTAAAAACCGTGGACCTTCAAATAAAATGTTGAGTTATACAGACTTTTATCAAACTATTACAAATTTCATTATGATTTGTTTTTAATATCGATTTCCCATTGACATTCCTAATTTTGTGGCGTATTTGTATTTTCGTGGATGCAGTTTGCACCACACTTCCATGTACCATGTACCACTTGTTTGTTTATTTACCAGCGACGTGTTTACACGTCATCTGGATCATTGGAGATACTGTTTGATGTCACTGAATGGATATTATACACTACTCTACTAGTTGGTAGAGTTGTTGCTTTGGATTTGGATTTAAGTGGACGTATTGTTGCCTATAGATTGAATAAACTAAATGGATATTTTATAGTCAATTAATTTTGAATTGAAATGAAGTATCCTATGTCTTTCTCCTGGTTCTAAACTACCTCCCTGCCAATTTTCAGCTAAATCGGTTCAGCCGTTCGTGAGTTATAAGTGTTCTAACACCATCGTCTTCTATATACGTATGTATATATTTATATTTATATTTATATTTATATTTATATTTATATTTTTGGTTTTCTTCTTGGTTCACTTTTTTAATATATATTCATTATATATTTCATTAAATATATACATGCATGTCGATTAACTACCCCATTATAGTTATTTGTGCCAAATAAACACGTAGATATTTATTCATTAGACACAAAGGGCCCCATTTTAATCAGGTGCACAACAGCCCCATATGGAGTTTTTGCAATTGTAATTGGAATATCCGTATTTCGATAATGAGCTTGTTCGTTGCACAATGTTTGCAATTAATTTATCGCATTGGAATTAAAATTTCCTGAACAAATTTTACAACAAAGCGAATTGATACGGTGGAGCGATCGCGCGTATTGAAATTTTAGATTTTGCTCATTAGGAGGAAATTTAGTGAACAAATGAATATTGTAACGATAATAATTGATAAAGATTTATCAGTACTTTAGAGTTTAGACATAGGACATGACTATACTTAAGTACAGTCATGTCCTCACATCTGAATAAGGCATTATTAAATAAGATAATAAGTACATTATGTTTCATTAGTTATATTTATCAAAAAAAAACTTTCGACAAAAATTCAAAACAATTGACGAAAATTTAAAGTTTCTCACGAAAATTAAAAATTTCTGACAAAAATCCAAAACCTTCAACGAAAATCCAGAACTTTCGATAAAAATCAAAAACTTTCGACGGAAATCCAAAACTTTCGGCAAAAAAAATTGTATTGATTATTACTTTCACACAACCTCATTTTTGTATAGTCATATTTTTTCCGATCTCAAATTGACAATCAAATAATTTCATTACAAAAACTGTGTATTTATTATATTATCATCGGAATTATTGATTTGTGAAAGCATTCTCGTATTGATATTCATGTTTCGTGTATTTGCAGCCGTAACCGAATCATAATTGCTATGCTGTGCATGTTGATTTCACACTCAAACAGATTCATAAATGCTCCGATGGAGGACGGTGGAGAGACGATCTATAATATTTGGATATCGAAATAGAATGGATATATATATATATATATATATATATATATATATCGCATATTATTTTAACGTAAAAAATGCATCCAGAATTTTCCCGAACTCTCCATCGTTCTGTCTCCCAAAATGAAATGCTTTTGAAAAATTCAACACGAACCAAAGTAATAAAGTTTTATACCTAAGACACACTCGGAAATATTAGATTTTTTACGAGCAGTAAAACAGATCGAGCTGAACTGATTGCAGCAAGTGGGTACATACTGCATTATGATTTTCAATCAGAGAATAAAAGGATTTGAAGGCAGGTCCATGCGAAAACTTAAACTAAAGTGTTTTGCAATCGATTTATCTATCTCTATCTTTCTCCATCGTCCCGTAGTGGTGGAGCGACTCCAATTTGGATATTCAAAAACGAATTTCTTTGAAGTCCCTCTCACTCGCGGTCCCCAAAGGTGGAGATAATAATAATTGCAGTCTTCTCCTCTATGTACCCTGTAATATTACTCTGTTTCTCTGTTACTATATAACGCCACACGGGAAATATAATTTGAATTACGCGAATCTGTAGACTGCAGACAAATCTACAGACGACTACACAGAGATGACGACAATGTTGGTCCCTTGACTGGGAACATGAATAGATTGAACTACCTATGATACTAAAATTTAATAACACAAAGTTGGAGACACAGCGAGGTAATTACTAGTAATAACTCACTCTACCGTTCTCACAGATTTTTTTCAAATATATTTATTTTTAAGATCTCTTCATTATCTCTCACTCCACCGTATCTCTTTCGAAATTCGAAACTTTCTGACATCTGCATAATTTCAAAGAATAATCAATTCGGCGAATATGACGAATATTAATTTTCCAACAAAGTCAACTAATAAGTCAATTTAAGGACGAGAGGAATTTTGACGACTGACAACCACAAATGGCATACATTTGAATCAATTACTGAACTTTCCAGGGAAATTTGAATGTGGATACATGTGGGCTTCTGCTGCAGCAGCTACAGTAAAGTTGACGCTGATTTGATTTGATTAAATGGAATTTTAGAGTTGTTTCAAACGATGGAGGACTGTGGGAATGTGTGTGAGGTTTTTCAGTTGGATTTGAGAGGAATGTATGTATGTGTATATATATATATATATATATATATATAATTTTTTGACAGAATTTATGTCAAAGATTTTAATTATAAATAATCTAAATAGTATTGATTAAACTCACAAGTTTTACAATATCTGAACTTCCAATCTCAGCGATTTTTAATTTCAACAATTTACAATTTAGAAAACTCACAATAATGTCAACTCACAATTTAGAAAAATAACAAAACAGCCAATTCACAATTTTGAAAATTAAAAAAATAGTCAACTCACAATTTAGAGAACTCACAATTTAGAAAATTAATAAAATAGTCAACTCACAATTTAGAAAATTAATAAAATAGTCAACTCACAATTTAGAAAACTAATAAAATAGTCAACTCACAATTTAGAGAATTCACAATTTAGAGAACTTACAATTTAGAAAATTAATAAAATAGTCAACTCACAATTTAGAGAACTCACAATTTAGACAACTGACAATTTAGACAACTGACAATTTAGACAACTTACAATTTATACAACTTACAATTTATACAACTTACAATTTAGAGAACTCACAATTCAGAGAACTCACAATTTAGAAAACTCACAATTTAGAAAATTAATAAAATAGTCAACTCACAATTTGGAGAACTCACAATTTAGAAAATTAATAAAATAGTCAACTCACAATTTGGAGAACTCACAATTTAGAAAATTAATAAAATAGTCAACTCACAATTTAGACAACTCACAATTTAGACAACTCACAATTTAGACAACTCACAATTTAGACAACTCACAATTTAGACAACTCACAATTTAGACAACTCACAATTTAGACAACTCACAAATAAAATTAACTTACAATTAAAATTAACTGACAATTATAATGAAGACACAATTCAAATGAACTCACAATTATAATGAACTCACAATTGAAATTAACTCACTGTCGAATGAACTCACAATTCAAATGAACTCACAATTAAATAGAACTCACAATTAAATAGAACTCACAATCAAGAAAACTCTCAAATAAAAAAAACTTTCAATTAAAAAGAACTCTCGATCAAGAAAACTTACAATTTGAAAAATTAACAAAATCGGTAACTCACAATTTAGAATACTCACAAAATCATCGACTCACAAAACCATAGACTCACAAAATCATCAATTCACAAAATAAACTTATCACAACCTTATGCTTTACGCAACTCACAAATTTCACGTCTCACAAATTTCTAAATATTTAAATTAACAACTATTTAAAAATAATTTTCATCAACCCACAACAAACTGCTCCACCACATCTTCCCACAGAATTTCTCTCACATCTCTCATGCTTGTTTGAAATAGTTAAATGAGAATTTCTCCACCGGCGTAACTTACGCGAACAACATTATATTAAAGTTGAAGTCTACGCATAATTACCTTACATTATGTACACCTTTTATATTATTACGACGACGGCGGCTTTGGTGGAGACGGTGGAGACGTGGGTAGAGATATGGGTTGAGGTACGTCGTGTACTGTAGAAGTTTGCACAAGGGGAGCGAGAAACAAGGAATAAAGTTTGTGCGAAGTGTGAAAATGTATTATTGTATGGCAATATATGTAATTAGATAAATGAATTATGTTTTGTGGAATAATTTAAACATTTTTTTTGCAGTGTTACAGTATTATTAATGAATTCATATAGCGTAATGTTTTTGCAATAAACTTTGTACAAAAAATATCAGTCATAAAACGTTTATTAAAAAATATTACTATCTGATCAAATTTCTAGTTTTACGATCCTGCACATTTTAATTTTAAGCCACGGGCATTTTAGAGTAAAAAACTGTATTTTTCCGAACTCCACCGTTTGTTTTGCATTAAATATTGCGAATTCTGTGGCAAACACATCGATTTCAAAAATATTTTATATTTGTAGCTGTTTTTATCCAACAAACTAAAGTTTGGTATTGAAATCGAAGCAATATGAGAAATTGCATTTATTTGATAACATGATAACAGAATTTAATAAATTATTTTGTAGTTGAGTATACTAACATCTATTTTTTTTAAAATAGAATAATAAACCCAGTTGAAATACAGAAAAAAAAATATAAAAGTGTAGAGTAAAACTTCTAAACGACTTTGCCTTAAATCGATGGGCGTTCGTTACCTATAAAAGCTCCAATTATGTATTTAAGGCCTCGAAATTGATTCAGAAATTACTTTTGAAAGTTTTTTTTTAAATAACTTTTGATTGCAGTAATAATAGAAAAAGTTATTTTACAAATAACAGTACGTTAGTGTACTAAAACATTTACTCAAGTCAAGTTTCGAATTTTTGGATAAAAGTTTTGAATTTTTGGTTAAATGTTCCGGATTTTTAGTTAAAAGTTTGAAATTTTTGTCAACTGTTTAAATTTTTTAATTTTTATTCAAAAGTTTCATTTTTTTTATCAAAAATTCGAATATTAAAAATTTCGGATTTTTATCCAAAAATTCTGAGTTTTAGCCAAAAATCTGAGTTGTAGAAAAAAATTTTGATTTCAGCCAAAAGTTTTGATTTTTAGGCAAAAATTTTGATTTTTAGCGAAAAATTTTGATTTTTAGCCAAAAAATTTTGATTTCTAGCCAAAAATTTTGATTTTTAGCCAAAAATTCTGATTTTTAGCCAAAAATTCTGATTTTTAGCCAAACATTTTGATTTCTAGCCAAAAATTTTGATTTCTGGCCAAAAATTTTGATTTCTAGCCAAAAATTTTGATTTCTAGCCAAAAAATTTGATTTCTAGCCAAAAATTTTGATTTTTAGCCAAAAATTCTGATTTTCAGCCAAAAATTCTGAATTTTAGCCAAAAATTTTGTTTTTTAGCCAAATATTCTGATTTTTAGCCAAATATTCTGATTTTTAGCCAAATATTCTGATTTTTAGCCATATATTCTGATTTTTAAGCAAAAATTCTGATTTTTTAACATAAATTCGAATTTTTGAACGAAAATCTAGATTTTTTGTTGAAATTCTGAATTTTTGTCGAAAATTCGGAACTTTGGTCGAAAATTTGGAAATCTACTCGAAAATTTGTTTTTTTTAGTCGAAAATTTGTTTTCTTAGTCGAAAGTCTGAATTTTTTTGTTAAAATTCAGTATTTGTAGTCAAAAATTCAGGATTTTCAGTCAAACATTTAGAGTTTTTTATCAGTAGTTTAGAAATAATTCGAAATGTGAAAAATAGATAAGGACTCTACGGACGAGCAAAATTAAGCTTGTGTGAAATTCAAAAGGATTCTGTTGACTAGCAAATCTTATAATCATGACTATTTGCAATGATATATTTATATTCATACTTATACTTATTTTAATTATATTTAGTCTTTAAACTTCATATCCAAAAAAGTGCAAAAAAACATTTTTGTGTTTATAATTTCAAAGACATATTATGTATCTATGTGTATGTACAACTAATATCTGTCTAAGGATTTACCTAGGATCTTGATATTACATTGTAGCTTTGATATTCGACGTAGAAATTGTAGCTAATAGACCAATTGGATAGCTATGTGACCTGAATTCTCTGATTTGGAATTATCTTCCTGACGAGATTATTATTCGGCACAGAAATCTCTGCAGGAGAAAATTTTCGGTTGTAATAAAATATAATTTGATGAAACAAATTATTTACTAAATCTTACATATTGTAAAAACACGTGGCAAAATACTGTCTCCACTTGTTGTTAAACTAAATATTTGTTTTTCACCAAAGTGTTTCATATTATTGAATCAAATATAAATTTGTAAGTACACTTCGTAGTACTGTATAGTACCTACCATAGTGCTTTCATGCAACCTGATTAATTCTCCAATAGAGCGTTATTAATCCGCGAGATACACATGCAAATTTGCTCATCATCAATATTATTATTATTAATAATTTATTATTATCAATATAATTATCGGTTGCTGAAAATGTACGATGTACGTGAGCGGATTCCACATACTAAAATGTACGGTGGAGAGATTGCGCAACTGTATAGTAGGATAGAGGAGTGGATTAAATAATTATATACATATATAATAGATAACGAGGTTTTTGTCATTTCTAAATATTATGAATTATATCCAAAACTTATTCAAAATAAACATTTTCTTTATTTTGTATATTTTTTATATTTTTCCCTCACACGTCATAACATTCAAAATCATTAATATTTGTCGGAGCAGGCGGTGGAGGAGCAAACGGTGGAGTAGTCAGTAGACGTCGTAACAGTGCCAGTGCCTTTGGCGAAATGAAAAAAATCTTTTCTTATTCTTTGCCTTTGTATTATATTACACAAAAGCTATGTCTTCTTATAGACAGGGGGCTGGGGCGATGAATTAGATAAATACAAGCGGGGCGGGTAAAAATACCCGTTTAAAAAATTTACTGAGAAAATCTGACTGAGAAATCTGAGAAGTAGGGTACGGATATTTTTACCCATTTGAAAATCTGACTACTTTCAATCTCGGTTTGCATATGATATAGGTGTGAGTTTATGTTTAGGTTCAGTTAATTCAGTTTTTCTTAAATCTAGTATTTTAGTACGTATGAATATGTGAATTTTGGATATTTTTTTACATTTTGTGAATTTGAAATGCGGACTTTAGTATTTCCATTTGAAATAGTTGGTTTCGGATATTTTTTATATTTTTACGAATATCTCGGAACTTTTCCTAAGACCTCGTAGTTTTATATACACATGTAAAAAATAGATAAAATTTTCTAAAATTGAGTAAAAACTCTTATATATTGTTGTATACTGAAATTTTGAGTAACTTGTAGTTGAAATGCAGACGTTATTATTTTGATAAATTGCTTTATATAAACTGAGTAGGAGTATGTGAATTTTATAATTTTTTTTACATTTTGTGGCATACTATCGAAATTTGTGTCAAGACACTTTGTTTTGTATATATCAGTAAAAACTAGATAAAATTTACTAAAATTTAGTAAAACTTGTTGTATATACTTGTATATTGAATTTTTGCGTAAATCGTGGATGAAATGCAGACTTTAGTATTTCCATAATTTGCAATAGGTATGTGGATTTAGGACATTGTTCTACTTTTTGCCAAATAACTTTTAATTTTCTTCTGGGACATTATAATTTAATTACATCAGTAAAATCTAGATAAAATTTACTAAAATTTTGTAAAACTTGTTATATATACTCACTTATTGAAATTTTGCACAAT
Organism: Ctenocephalides felis; assembly: GCF_003426905.1. Taxonomy (NCBI): domain Eukaryota; kingdom Metazoa; phylum Arthropoda; class Insecta; order Siphonaptera; family Pulicidae; genus Ctenocephalides; species Ctenocephalides felis. The sequence continues at coordinate 61,870,526 of NW_020539725.1, read as the reverse complement.
TCGTAGTCAAAATGCGGACTTACTAGCGGGGCGGGTATAAATACCGATCTTAATGACTGCTGCATGTAGAACATTTTTTCAGTTTTCTTCAAATAACTTTTATTTTTTTTGGGACATTATTATTTTTCCACATCAGTAAAAACTAGATAAAATTCACTAAAATTTAGTAAAACTTGTTATATACACTTGAATACTAAAATTTTGCATAATTCGCAGTTAAATTGTGGATTTCACCATCAATATTTCAATAATTTGATACTTACAAATATTTTTATTACTATTATCCAGCTCCCTGACTATATATTACATAAAGCTCTTCTTCTTTACTCGTTGTGTTTAATTCAGTGCGTTTTCTACCTTTTGCAAGAACTCCCTTGAGAGTGAGAGATATTGTATAGGAAAGACTTTGTGAGGGATGAGTGAGCTTTTTTATCCATTCGATGGGAATATTAAAACGAACGTGAAAAATCAAATGATGGAATTATATATATATATATATATATATATATATATATATATAAAACTATACAAAATTCTTCATATTACAATTATCTACTAAATTATTTTATTTCAAGTGCCTTAATGATTTATTAATAAATTTAGAATCAATCCTCGTAACCGAAAGCGTTTTAGCTTAAATATTCATTAAGTAAAAGTTATGAAAACATATCCCTCGGAAATCCGTAATCGACGCCGAGTCTCCACCGCGTCTCCACCGCTCAAAGCTCAATCCGGCAGCTTAATCTGGCGGTCATTAAATTGACATGAAGAACTTTCGGCTTGTAAATAAATTAGTTGAGGGATTGTGGAGCAATTTGTTATCAATTTAGATGAAGAAAAAAATTGTGAGGGATTTTGTAAAAATATGTTATATACTAATTGTGTTAGAGTGAGCATTTTGTCTACTAATCCATTTCCCCAAGGGTGAAAACACATGTGTACGATCTATGTAAATGTCATCTAAAAACTATAGCAGTGTGACATATTGTCTAACATTATCGCGCTGTAGCTGCTGCAGCAGCTAATTTAACATTTCTGTTAAGAGCCGACGACTTGTTTCTTACATACACATACCAACGTGGTAATTACCGGTACGGTAATGGCTGTTGATATTTAGAGGGTATTGATAGTTTGATGGTTATTGTGTTAGTGTAACATACTAATAGTACTAAACATTTTTGCATTAATAAATATTTGGAATTTCTGTTGTTAAGTTTCGGATTTTTAGCCAAAAGTTTTGGATTTTAAGTTTAATTTAAGATTTTTGTCAAAAGTTCCGGATTTTTAGTCAAAAGTTTCGGATTTTAAGTTAAAAGTTTCGGACCTTAAGTCGAAAGTTTTGGATGTTAAGTCAAAAGTTTCTGATCTTAAGTCAAAAGTTTAAATTTTTTACGATATTGAGGATATTTATTCAAAAGTTTAATTTTCTTAATGAAAAATTTGGATATTTGGGCGATTGAGTTTAGTTATTTGGATTTTTAAATGAAAGTTTGGATTTTTGTCAAAATTCAGAACTTTGTCAAAAATTTAGATTTTCAGTTAACAGTTTTGAATTTTTGTTAAAAGTTTGAATTTTTGCTAACAGTTTATTTTTAGCAGTTGGATTTTTAGTTAAATTTCAGATTTTTTGGTGTCAAAAGTTTCGAATTTTTAGTCAATAGTTTTGGATTTTTAGTCAAAAATTTCAAATTTTTAGTAAATATTAGATTTTTTTATTAATTTCTGGATTTTCATTCAAAAGTTTTGTTTTTTTCAGTCAAATCTTTAGACAAAAGTTTTAATTTTTTTTCCGAAATTCAGGATTATTCAAAGGTTTCATTTTTTAATCAAAAATTTGGATATTTAGTCGATTGAGTTTAGTTATTTGGGTTTTTGTCAAAATTCAGGATTTTTAGTAATTTTTTTTAGTCAAAAGTCTAGATGCTTTGTTGAAATTCAGGATTTGCATTCAAAAGTTTAGGATTTTTAGTCAAAAGTTTTGTTTTTGGTCGAAAATTTTGGATTTTTGGTCGAAAGTTTTGATTATTTTTACGAAATTCAGGATTTTTATTCGGAAGTATCAATTTATTTGACAATTTGAGATTCTTAGTCAAAAGTTTAGATTTTTAGCCAAAAGTTAGTTGGATGTTAAGCAAAAGTTAGGAAATTTATTCGAAAATTTAGATTTCTAGTCGAAAGTCTAGATGCTTTGTTAAAATTCAGGATTTTTATTCAAAAGTTTAGGACTTTTAGTCAAAAGCTTCGTTTTTGGTCAAAAGTTTTCAATTTTTGGTAATAAGTTTAAATTGTTTACGAAATTCAGGATTTTTATTCAAAAGTATCGATTTATTTGTCAAAATCTTGAATTTTGACAATCAAAAGTTTGGATTTATAATCAAAAGTTCGGATTCTTAGTCAAAAGTTTAGATTTTCAGCCAAAAAATGTTTGGATGTTTAACAAGAGTTTGAAAATTTGGTTAGTTTTTAGTCAAAAGTTTGTACTTATTTAAATTTAAATATTAAAATTAAATTTTTAGTATGTAATAAACTAAAGATTACAAGTGTCTCTAAAAATCTAATATAACATTTTTATTTGAAAGTATCGATTTATTTGTCAAAAGCTTGACTGTTTAGTCAAAATTTGAGATTTTTAGTCAAAAGTTTAGATTTTTAGCCAAAACATGTTTAACAAAAGTTTGAAAATTTAGTCGAAAATTTGAAGTCTGGATTTTTTTTAAATTCAATGAATTTTCAGTATGTAATAAACTAAAGATTACGTGTGTCGCAATTACATCTGACAATGTATATGATATAAGGCAGCGGTGGAGACGCTCGGCATAAATTTATGACTTCTGGGGAACGTCTTAAAATGTTTAATCGTACTTTACATGTTCTGATATATTTCTCGCGATATCGTTTTATGGTTTGTGTTACATGAATTAACAAGGTTTGGCGTGACAATGTCTTTTCGGTAAATTATACAACACGGGACAAATGTAGATAAAATTATTGAAGTAAAACTTCTTTAGGTGCGATTAGGGTGTAAAATCTTTTTTTATTTCAGTAGTTTTAGTATTGAACAGGTAGACAAACAAAATTCCACTTTCCACCATCCAAAATCACGCCCTGCACAATATTTCATATTCATTACCCTCCACCTTTTCATGTACATTTTGTCAAAAACCGATAAAATCTCAGTGTCGTTAAACACGTTATCTTCATCAAGTCAAAAGCTAATGTGACACGTGTAACATTCGTGTTAACACAACCCAAGGGACACCTCATACCCTAACAAACCCTAAACCTCAAACCACGTCAACTGACAACTCTGAAACCACCAGAAAGTGACGCAAAAAAAAAATCGTAGTCGCCACCCGTCTCCACCGTGCAAAATTTTATTCCAAAAGGGCTAAGGTTTATTCTCTAGGCCATTAATTATTCACTGGTCCCGACATAAAAGGACTACAAGCCCTTTTGGATGAAGAATTGGGGAAAGGGTCACGAGGATTGACCCCCCATGAAGCGTTTGCTGACCGCACACTTTTTAAGGGTTGGAGGGAATATATAGGGTGGAGGAAATGACACGTCAAGGGCTTGTTTGGGTAAAATAATAGGCGGAGAAAAATGTTGATTTAATAGAATGGAGTTGTATCAATTATGTATCGTGGAGACACATATTCCTCCACGTCAATTTGTAGTATTACATTTTTCTGTCAAATTTCTTGCAAATAAAATTGTTTTACTCTTAGAGAGCGAAATAAAAGAATGAGAGAATTCTCACAAAAATATATATTTTCTGTTTGATCATTTCACATTTCACATATACCACTTTGTTGTATACCGCCACACTTACCAGCCAATCGATTTATCCCATCAAATGTCACAATTTCAATACATCGTGTTCGAGTACCCCAGATAAAAGACAGGACCGAAATAGGAATTGTATTTAAATGATACATAAAATTTATTTTACTGATATTTTTTATGTAAATAACCTCAATAATTTATAATAATATATATTAAAGAAGATCGTGTTAGTTACAACACTTATAACTCACGAACGGCTGAACCGATTTAGCCAAAAATTGGTAGGGAGTTAGTTTAGAGTCAGGAGAAGGACATAGGATACCTTTTATTTCTTTATTTCGTGCAAATTTAATATTAATTAATTATAAACTATCCATTCAGTTTATTTATTACATAAAATTTATTTTACTGACATTTTATGTGGCTAACCTCAATAATAAAAGTAATTATTAATCTATATATTATATAATAGAAGATCATGTCAGTTACAACACTTATAACTCACGAACGGCTGCACCGATTTAGCCGAAAATTGGCAAGGAGGTAGTTTAGAGCCAGGAGAAGGACACAGGATACTTTTTATCCAGTTTTTGCATTCCAATTCAAAATTTATTAATTGTAAACTATCCATTTAGTATATTCAATCTATGATTTATATTATATCCATGACATTTACTGTCAACTGTCAACTGTCAACCGGTGTAAACTTTTTAATCGCCATTTTTGGAAAATTATTACGTAAATAATATAAATTTTTTAATCACCACCAAAAATTATTACAATATGGCAAATAAATTAATTCTTAATAATAGCAAGCGATGCCAGATGGACGAAGGAGAAATTTATTTCTTGAAAATGGGAATGTAATTATTTATATACTTAGGTATTTATGTATAATTGTTTATACGTATTCAAATAGAGTATTTGAGCTGTTTGTAATCAGCAAAAAGTATACTTATTTACAAATTGATAAAAAAATAATTTTGAAATATAGTTTCTTAACATAACCCCAAAATTTGTAGTAAAAATGTAAATAGTTATATATTAATCTTTATATATATATATATGTTATAAAATGTTTTAGGTGTTTACAACTAATTGGCATATATATTATCAGTAAATATGCTTTGATTGGGCAATAAAAAGGAGTAATTGAATTTGAACTCGACTACCTTGTGTTAAATATAGTGTTAAAAATAAAATGTCGTGTGACACAAGGTACTTAAATGAAGAGCAACCTATGTACTAAAATACAAAAATAATTATGAATGATTAATGTTGGTATTTTAATTTTATTTTTATTTTTAACAATTAAAAAAAACTGCTTATTTATTGCCATTAAGGCGGAACAAAATTCGCCGGGTCATCTAATTTATATATATAAATGGTTACTATTCATTTTGCTTTTATGATTTTTTTAAATTTACTTCAATATTTAATATTGAGTTTTTTATTCGTCTATCCATTACCTTCGGCTCTGTACGATGACAGTCGACTAGCAAAATCATATGAAAATGAGGACGTCGTCGTCGTCGACAAGAGAGAGTCTACGGTGGAGGATGAGGCAGTTCGTCGACAAAGGCAAATTCCGTGCTTATTCACTCAATCGAATCCTCTCAATGGGTTTATCCTGACAATAAAATGAAATGGGAGAAAATATTACAGATAAATTCACATACTCGATTTGGCCATTTGTAAAAAACCCGGTTGAGGTGGAGGAAGAATTTCTGAAACGATATATGGAAATGATATGTAGAAAAAAATTAAGTGTTCACTTCATGGGATTTTTAATTGTTTATTTTGACTTCAATTCTAAAATTTGTGATTGTTAAATGGTTTGTATAAGAATTGTAAAATTTTCTTGTTTAATTTTGTTAAAAATTTCTAGGCACTTTTATAGAGATAGAGATAGATAGAAAGAAATAATGAGTTTGAAAATTGAAATATCACGAAAGATGATTTATTAATTTATTTTACAATCAAACTACAAAAAGTCAGTTAGAACATGATGTTTTGTATTACTAAATAGTATTAATTATTATATTAATGCTTCGCAAATAAATTTAAATATATACTCGCAATGAGTATCATTCCATCCGCACTTGCAAGAATTATTTATACTGATGTCGTAAACAAATTCGACACACATTTCATTGCCATTATTATTAGGCTCTCCTGGCATCCAATATTGATAATTCATCTGCTTCTGGTCAATCAAGTACCAAACAAATTTAGTATCGTCGACCAACTTATTTGCACCAATCCAGAAACGAACATCACCATATCCTAAAAAATCAAACTAAATCGAAATCGTTTATTTTTTATTTTAGTAATTAATACTAATACCTCTCATATAATCAGCTAAAGCGTCATTTTGCAATCGATTTGTAATCGATGCTAATCTACTGCCAAAAATCTCATGGCATAGTTTATTGGCACCAAACCAATTTACCTGAAAGTTTTTTCTTTAAATAATAAAATCTATAATTAATCTTCAACACTTACCAGACGATTTTTCACAGCAAAAAACTTCTTTCCGTCGTCACTCACGACCGTGTCGAAAGTAACTGGAAATATTTTTTATTCAAATTCAAATTTTGTAAAATATTTTGTGTTACATAGTTAGATCTTAAATAATAAACTTTTAGTATAAAACACTACTCCAAAATAATTTTTCATAATAAATGTATTACATTTATAATATACGAACCATTTGCCAATGTCGATTTATAAAAACCGCACAAAACAGTTAAAAAAATTAACACACTAATGTTCTTCATTTTTAAATATTTTTCTCAATAGTATAAATAAAATTTGCAACCAACGCTACTAATAATTGCAAATTATTTGCTGATTTTAAATCATTAACTTTATTCTATTTATAAAACGACAAGATAAATCTATTTCGAGAATTTCATTTGATTAACATGTGGGATCAGGCCAACATTGACATGCGATGATAAAAATGTCATTCTATATGTTTTTGATTGCAAGTGAGCGCAGATCAAAAATTTAAAAAATATATAAACAATAGTGCGATAAATTTGAAATAGATGGGTCATTGCGGCTTCGGAAATTTATGGCATATAAAATATAAAATCAACAAATAGGATGTTCTAACAAAACATGAATTTCTTTTCCAGGCACATCTATTTTTTTGAAACAAACTTTTATACATTAGCCTACTGAATCATACTGAATACTATCAAAATGTTATGTATTTGCTGTGCATTCAGGCGTTTTATACATGATTGTAACGTTACTCCTATGTTATGAAGCTGGGTCAGAAAGATCTTCGTTTTTTTGACATTTATGTGGTTTCTAGGATATGTTTTCTATCTGACAACCTGAGAAATACGCCTGACTGCACAGCAACCGCATGCCTTTTATCAATATTCAGTATGGAAAGTTCTTCTTAAGATAGATTCGCCATAACATTGGTCTGTTGCGCAGTCCATGAATGATCTGAAAACGTGAAAAAAGCAAAAAACGATTTTTGATTTTATTTACTGATTTATTGCACACTAAAGTTGAAGATTATGATTATATATATAGTTTTATTTTATATGTAAATACATGTAAATTTTTTAAATTATTTTTCGCAAATGAAGTTTAATTTTTTTTCGCAGTTATTATCATTCCACCCGTAGTCGTTTGCCCAAATATCATACAAAATTTCCAAACAATTTTCATGGCCATCATAATTGTTAGGCTCTCCGTGCATCCAACCTTTGTAATGCATATGTTGCTTTTGGTCAACCCAGCCCCAAACAGAATTCTTGCCAACGATCGACTTTTTACCTCCTATCCAGTGGCCAAAACGATATGGGTTTTCTAAGTAGAATAAATAGTTGTTTTACAATAAGCAATATCGCTGACTAATTTTGATTATTTCATATTTTTACATACTAGTTTTTATGTAACTGGTCAGGGCGTAAACTTGACTATAACTTGTTGTCGTTGCTAACCTGCCACCAAAATACTCATGGCAAAATTGATTGGCATTAAACCAATTTTCCTAAAAATAAATCGATTAGTAAGAGAACTAATAAAATCTTTAATTGATCTTCGACAATTACCTGAACATTTTTAACAAGAAAAAAGTGCTTTTTGTCTGCACTGGTGACGATATCAACTGAAACTGAAAATAAATATTAGTAGAGGTAAAAAAAAGCAGTATAAGATTTTTATTATTTTTTTTAACTTCAATTATTTGATTTTACACTTAATTAATTGTAATTAAAAGTATAATTTCATGCCATAAAAAATAAAACATATTGACGCTTCACTGTATTTTTCTTTCAATTGATAATTTGAACAAAAATGCATGTTTTTTACATCATGTCTTCTAGTTTTCTTGACTTTCAGTCTGCCTGTCTATATAAGTCAAATATAACTATTTGTCTATACTGAACCTGTGTGTCAGTCAACCAATTTAGAGGTCCACTAATTTACCTGTCTACCAATTTACCTGTCTATCAATTTACCTGGCCACCAATTTCTGTCTAAAAATTTACCTGTCCACTAATTTACCTGTCTACCAATTTACTTATCTACCAATTTCTGTCTACCAATTTACCTGTCCACTCATATACCTGTCTACCACTTTATCTGCCCATCAATTTACCTGTCAACCTATTTACCTGTCCACTAATTCACCTGTCAACCAATTTGCCTGTCTACCAATTTACTTGTCCACCAATATACCTGTTCATCAATATACCTGTCCATCAATATACCTGTCAACCTGTTTATTAGTCTACCAGTTCACCAGTTCACCTGTCTGCTAATTTACCTATCAATCTGTTCATCAATCTACCAAGTGTTATTTACCATTTATCTGTCTACCAATTTACTCATTCACCAATTCATCTGTCTACCAGTGTATCTGTCTACCAGTTTATCTATCTACAAATTTACCAGTATACCCATATACCTGTCTACCAATTTATGTGTGTACAAATTTACCTGTTTACCAATTTATTTGTCAACCAAATTACCTGTCTACCAATGTATCTGTCTACAAATTTACCTGTTTACCAATTTACCTGCCAAACATTTTACCGGTCTACCAATATACCAATTTATTTACCTGTCTATCAATTTACCCATTTAACAAATTACTTGTCTACCAATTTACCTGTCTGCTAATTTATTTGTCTACCAATTTATCTGCCTACCAATTTACCTGCCTAACAATTTACCTGCCTACCAATTTACATGTCTGCCAGTTTACCTGTCTACCAATTTACCTGTCTGCCAGTTTACCTATCTACCAATTTACCAGCGTACCTGTTCATCTGTCTACAGATGTAACTATCTACATTTCAAACATTTATCTGTTTACCTGTCTACCAGTATGCTAGTCTACCACTTACCAATTAATTAAAAAATATATAAATATTACATTAAGTGTTTTTTATATACGTATTATAAAAAAATGAAAAAATAAATGTAGAACGAAAAATAAAATCGAAGCGACTTGGCCTAAATCAAAATACACGAAAACTTGTCCCGGGATTTACTTTATAATTTATGGTATTTATATAATAATATTACAATTTACTAACCCTCTGTTGCCACCACTGATTTATAAAAACAGCAGAAAAACGTTAGCAAAATTAAAACAGTAATTTGCTTCATTTTGTAAAACTTGTCTTAATACTTTATATATGATAATATGCGTCCTACAATTTTCAGTTCACTACTAGTAACTTTAGTTATTTTTTCCCGCTTTTATATTTATTTAAATCAAGAAATCAATTTAAAACGATAAGATAAATTTCTTGAGGAAATTGTATGTAGTCAATAAATAAATAAATAAATTTCTCGAATCAAATGGTATGATAGTTTATCTTATTCATTCTGCAATTCTTTGTTAAAACATATATGAATGCAATCTATATATAGAAACTATGTGTCAATTTGTCTTAAGAAAAGTGGCATGATGTATGTGAATAATCAAATCTTAATAATTATCGATATATATATATATATATATATATATATATATATATATATATATGAGTGAGTTCTTGAATAATATATCGATAATTATATATATATATATATATATATATATATATATGTTTAATTTGAGTTTAATATTCGGGCGTAACATCAATAAAAATAGTATGAGAGTTTTTTTAAAAGTTTATATATTTAAAATCCATACGTTTCGGCTAGCATCTTAGCCATCATTCAGTGGTAATCAAATTAAAATTTTGTATCCTAATATAGCAAAACTTTTCATTTTCGATTTTTGGACGATTACAATAACTTACTCTACATGAAATCCAAAACATCATAAAACAGTTAAATAAAAAAGTACACAGTAATAATAATACAAAAAAAAAGATTTTATGTAATAATTTATTTTACAATGAAGTTTAAAACATGTGCAATTCTAGTCATTAATACATTTGTTAAAATACAGCGTCAATATTACACATAAAAAGACTATAAATTATCTTAATGATTATTCGCAGATAAATGGAAACGGTTTTTGGCAGACATTATCATTCCATCCGCATTTGCATGAATTAGTTAGCCTCATATCATAAATAAATTCGACACATGTTTCATTGCCTTTAAGATTATTAGGCTCTCCTGGCATCCAATTTTGGTAATTCATCGGTTTCTGGTCAACCAAATGCCACATGAGATTTTTGCCATCGACAAACCTATTTCCTCCTATCCAGTAACGTAGAACATATTGGTTTTCTAAGTAGAATAAATAGTTATTCAATCGATTTTTTAATTTCGAAAATCTGATATTTTGCCTTAACGCAAACTGAATGAACTGCTGAATTAGTTAAATGAGATCAATTACAAATCTCTCTCTTTAAGACAAATATTCACACAGGCAACTTGCCTTTAGGCAAAATATCATCTGCGTACTGTTTATTCATTAATTTATATTTATACATACTAGTTGCGATGTAACTGGCCAGGGCGTTATTTTGAAAGTTATTTGTTACAGATGCTAATCTGCTGCCGAATAAGTCATGGCATAAATTATTGGCAGCGAACCAAGGCAACTAAAAGTTTTTTTAATTTGTATTAGTAAATTATATCAAAAAATGTAGTTTAGCTTACTTGCCTGAGGATTTTTTACAACGAAAAACTTTTTTCCGTCTGAACTGACCACCACGTCGACTGAAACTAAAAATAAATATTTTTTTTAACTTCCCGAAGGAGAATATTCAGAATGAATTAATGAATGAATAGAATTTAATATTTTTTTCAACACACACACGCACATCCGTTTTTTCGAAACGTAGAAATATGAAAAAATTTGGATTTTTGATTTCTAGGCGATTACAATAACTTACGAAAAATTAATAAAAATTATAACAGCGTTAAAACATACGAACCATTTTCAAGTTTAGCCGATCCCAATTTGCACAGAAAGCAAAAAAATGACAGAAAAATTAATACAGTAACTTTTTTCATTTTTTATTATTTTTCTTAACAGTTGAAATATAATTTGCGTCCAACAGTTTTTATATCTTTACTCATGCCCATGAAATATTTTCAGCTTTTATACTCTTTAAAAACAAATGACATAAATTTATTTATTCAACAATTGATATCATTGCATATATCTTATTTATTTTGTAATGTGTGTTAAAACATATACTAGGTGTGGCATTTTGTATTAATACAGTTCGCTTGATTTTCTCGGTATCTACAATCGACTTAATCAATGAAGTTTTCGATTTTGTTGATTACAAATCAAGCAATTTTTTTATTGACATAATTGATTTCTAAAAAATCTTATCTATAAATTGCTTCGCAAATAAAGACGTAAAATATCACGACAAATTGTAAATGTTGATACAAGATTCTGTTATTAATATTTGTAAACATTGTTCTTACGACGATGAGCAACAGTGTGTCATTATTCGTCGAAATAATTGATAAATGAATGTCTATCTGCGTATGTTCTATGCATTTCAAAACTATATATATATATATATATATATATATATATATATATCTAATATTCGTGAAATTTTTGGAAACTGTCCTCAGAAATGTTCCTGAAGCATTCCAGAATTTTTTCGGTCAATTGTCATTTTATTTATTTTTTATAAACCTCTATTTCGCAAAAATTATGTTAATAATTGCAACATTTCTTATCTCACCATTTAAATTGACTTCTTTCCTGATCTTTACACAATTCTTGCACCCCAAATGTAAATAAGAATCACATTTTATCACACACAACCGCCAGCAAACCGCTTCGCCTATTGCTCCACCGCATTTCTCCACCGCCAAGTTAAAAGTGTTAAAGGGATTGTCGAAGCGAAATCCCGCTGGGAAATAATCTAATGCTCCCGCAAAAGAGCCACGGGAGGACGGTGGAGTCGGATAATGTAAGAAACCCTTCTCACAATAAGTACATCGATTGAAAAAAAAACTTCTCAAAATAAAGAAAAAACTAGACTAGGTTTTTACAAAGTTTTTGTTGAGTAAATTTTTAACAAGTTTGAATATTTCTGAAACGACGTTAAACTTCGCAATACACGTTTATTTATCTATATATCGATCTAAAAAAATCTAAAGATTTTTTTTTCATTTACCTTTTAAGGATCTCTGACACAATTTGATGAAAACTCTTTACTTTTCCGCCTTTCGCTGCAATGAAGCTGTAATAAGAACATTCCTCCACCGTCGCTCGCTAAACTTCGTCACAATTCCCGTCTTTTTAACCGCGTCGTGTTAAAGTGAAAGTGTCGGAAAAAGGGAAACATACTTCCGGTAAATCCGGAGGATTTAGCGGTTACGACAACCCGGAAGAAATGAGGAAAAAGATTGCGGAAGCGGAATGCTGCACGGTGGAGGAAGGGGAAAAGGAGTGAGATTTGTTTAAAAAAAAAAAGAAAGGCATTTGCATCTAGTTTTTCAATTATGTTTGGGTACAAAATACTACATATTGACAGTAAATAAACAAGTTATTATAAATGTTCGCAAATAAAAGACATTATGGTATCATAGTTCTCGTCATTCCATCCGTATATAGATGTTGCATAATAAAATTCCACACATTTTTCTTCACCATCTGACAAACTATTATTGGGCTCTCCAGCCATCCAATTTTGGTAATGCATTTCTTTCTGGTCAACCAAATACCAAACAAATTTAGTGTCATCGACGTGTCTATTACCAGCCAACCAGTAGTGCTGCACAATTTCATTTTCTACATAGAAGAAAATCGACAAGATTTTAATTTAGGAAAAATTCCTTATAATTAATTATTAAATATCGATACATACTGTTTTTCATGTAATTGAGCAGGGCGTCAGTTTGCAGCTCATTTGTTATTGATGCCAGTCTGCTTCCAAAGATGTCATGGCATAAGTTATTGGCAGCAAACCAATTTGTCTTTAAGGTTTATATTAAACCAACTTCAAATTAAAATTAAAGATTATAAAATCTATAATTTTATTTCGATACTTACTTTGGGACTATTCACAACAAAAAATTTCTTGCCATCTGGAGAGACGACCTCGTCTACGGATACTTAAAATATATATAAAAAAATATTAATATGTTTCAGTTTTATTTTTATTATTAACTTCCCGTAGGGTGAGTTATTGTAATTGTCTAAAAATCAAATATGTAAAAAAAATAGGCAGGTAGATAAGTAGCCAGGTAGACAGGCTGATATGTATACTGGTAGAAAATTGGAATATGGTATTAGATAGTATATCAGGTGACTTTAGAGTCAGGTAAATTTGTAGAGAGATAGACAGGTGAAATTGTAGACAGATAATTTTTTTGACAGGTGAATTTGTAAAGTAGAGAAATAGACAGGTGAACTTGTAGTCACGTAAATTTGTAGACAGATGAAATTGTAGACAGATAAATTTATAGTCAGATACATTTGTAAAGTAGAAAGATAGACAGGTGAATTTGTAGACCGGTAAATTTGTAGACCGGTAAATTTGTAAAGTAGAGAGATAGACAGATGAATTTGTAGTCAGGTAAATTTGTATAGTAGTGAGATAGACAGGTGATTTTGTAGTCAGGTAAATTTGTAGACAGGTGAATTGATAGACAGGTGCATTTATGGACAGGTAAATTTGTAGACAGGTAAATTTGTAGACAGGAAAATTTGTAGACAGGAAAATTTGTAGTCAGGTTATTTTTGTAGACAGTTTAACATGTAGACAGGTAAATTTGTAAAGTAGAGAGATAGACAGATGAAATTTTAGACAGGTAAATTTTTAAAGTAGAGAGATAGACAGATGAATTTGTAGAAAGGTAAAATTGTAAAGTAGAGTGATAGACAGATGAATTTTTAGTCAGGTAAATTTATAAAGTAGAGATATACACGTGAATTTGTAGTCAAGTAAATTTTTAAAGTAGAGAAATAGACAGGTGAATTTGTAGTCAAGTAAATTTTTAAAGTAGAGAGATAGACAAGTGAATTTGTTGACGGGTAAATTTGTTAAATAGAAAGATAGACATGTCAATTTATAAAGTAGGGAGATAGACAGGTGAATTTGTAGTCAGATAAATTTGTTAAATAGAAAGATAGACAGGTCAATTTATAAAGTAGAGAGATTGACAGATGATATTGTAGACAGGTGATATTGTAGACAGGTGAATTTGTAAAGTAGAGAGATAGACTGATTATATTGTAGACAAGTGAGTTTGTTGGCAGTTGAGTTTGTAGGCAAGTGAGTTTGTAGACAGATGAGTTTGTTGGCAGGCTATATTGTAGACAGGTTATTTTGTAGACAATTGAATTTGTAGACAAGTGAATTTGTAGATAAGTAAATTTTTGAAGTAGAGAGATTGGCAGGTGAATTTGTAGACAGGTAAATTAGTGGATCGGTAAATTTGTAGACCGGTAAATTTGTAGACAGGTAAATTTGTAGACAGGTCAATTTGTAGACAGGTAGAAAGGTAAACAGGTACATTTGCGAACATGTAAATTTGTAGATAGGTAAATTTGTAGACAGGTCGACTAGTAGTTCCATATTACATATAAATGAAAATTTGTAAACACAAATATTATATAAATTTAATATATAAATAATATTTGCCCTTACCATTTGCCAATACCGATTTGCAAAAACAGCACAAAAACGTTAAAAAAATTAAAACAGTGACTTTCTTCATTTTTCAATAATTATCTTCAATATAAATAAAGTTTGCGTCCAACAATTTTAGAATTAGTACTAATAACAATAAATTGATTTTTGATTTTATACTTTTTAATATCTCGATTTAAACTGATATATACAGATAAAATAGACTGATAATTAATTTCGATGATTTCATTTATCTTATCAACTTAAAAATTGATTTTTGCTATCTAATTGATCTTATCAGTTTAAATCGATATATTAAAAAAAAATAGAATTCAATTTATAAATATTATTAGTATTAGTAACTCACTCCAACTTACTTAATAATCTATTTTTCATTTTTATCTATTTTCATTTCACTATCACTCATCATAATGATATCACTAAAACAGCATCACTCACAATATTATTCCTCTCTTCCTAAAGATAAATACTTTCGTAATTCAACTTGACTTGGAGTAAAATTAATCGGCCGTGTAAATGGCTACCGGCTCCTCCACCATAGGGGACGGTGGAGCAAATAGGACAAAAAATTATATAAACTGAAAAAGATACATAATTTAATTTAATTTAATAACTAGTAAGGAACATAATTTTTGCAAAATATAAAGTGATTTACAAAGTGAAATACATTCACTTGTTACGGAAAATTGTTCACAGACTGTTAAAGAAAATTATTAAGATGTCTATATATATATATATACTAGCTGACCCGGGAGACGATAGTTGCATTTTAATAAAAATGTTTTGCATTTTTTTCTATTTATATCTACAATATTACTATAGTTTTATAATTCATAACATCTCAAAAAGTTTCCTTAACAAACTCCAATAAAATTTAACAAAATTCGAATAACCGTGTAGAAGGAATTTAAATTTGTCAAACATAAATATGTCAAACACAAATGTGTTGTTTTTCAAAAAAAAATTTATTTATTTCTACAACATTACAATAATTTTAAAATCCATGACATCTTGAAAATTTTCCTTAACAAACTTCAAAAAGATTTATCGAAATATGAATAACCGTGTAGGACGAGTTTAAATTCATACATCCGTACAGAAGAATTTTATATATAAGATTATCTAGAATTAAACCTAGGGGTCCGCGTTTTCTTCTCTTTTTTTCATTTATTTCTGCAATATTACTATAATTTTATAACTCATGGCATCCTAAAAATTCTCCTTAACAAACTCCAAAAAGATCTATCAAAATTCGAATAACCGATGAATTTTATATATGATATATATTTATTTTCTAGTGTGACTGCAGCAGTTGTAATTGTGATATATTACATAGTGAAGCGAATTGTAGTACAGAAATTGTACAAAGCAAAAATAAATGTAAAAGGAAGTTAAAATAATACACTCCTCCACCGGATTCGTAAAGAAGCAACAGATGACTGGAATTCGATGTGACAAACGTTGAAGGAGCAGGGAATCTTAAACTTGAAATGTTTTTAATTTTTATTATTAATCATACAAATATATTATAAGAAACAAAAATGAAATGCGACAAGAAAATATACGATTGTGAAAAAAGGACACTAGTGTAGATTCATTTAGGAAAAATAGTTGTCATTGGAACTAGCAAGGAACATAATTTTTGCAAAATTTTAAATGACAAAACTTTGATAGGTATATAAGACCACATGTGTAATTTGTTTTGCAATTATAAACAAGACGTTTTTACATTTTCACATCCAAAAATATTCATCACATAAATTTTAAAGAATGCATTACAAACCTTTTGCTATCATCTGTATAAATATTCTCAATATACAATTAATATCCATTATCTTGTTTTCTCCTATTTTGTATATTTCCCTTACCTCCACCGTACAACGATTCTCCTATTCTGTGTTTAGGCCATAAATTAGCATCACTTAATCCCCAAGTCTTAAGACGCTGCAGAACTGTTACGAGACAGATTTATGGCCGACCAAGAAGTCACAACAGCCTCCACCTCCAACTCCGACTTTTGTTCGCCTCCACCGTCGGCGAGCATCCAGTTACGTAACATTATAACACGGTGGAGGAGAAATTATTGTGGATGTTGGACAGGGATTGTAAAAATGTGAAATGAATAAATAAATTGGGTGGAAAAATTGTTTCTGGCCTTAAGGCAAGTTGCTCATACATTCTAAATAATTTTTTGAATAAGTAAATGTTTTTTTGTATTGTGATTTAGTAATGTAAAGCAAAACACGACTGCATTAGTTAAAAATTATAACATGTGCCTTAATAGACATTAATAGATTTAGAAGGTATTTAGATAAAATTTTAAGCTGTTTGTTGCAAACAACAGTTTTTGATTTTGTTAAAAACCAACCATTTCAATTTTAAATCGACGACTTACAATGACAACAAATTTTCCTAAATGAATCCACACCAGTGTCCTTTTCTTTTTGAAATCGTGTCCTTTCTTGTCCTAGTTCATTTTTGTTTCTTATAATATATTTGTATAAATAATAATAAAAATTAAAAACATTTCAAGTTTAAGAATCCCTGCTCCTTCAACGTTTGTCACATCGAATTCCAGTCATCTGTTGCTTCTTTACGAATCCGGTGGAGGAGTGTATTATTTTAACTTCCTTTTTCATTTATTTTTGCTTTGTACAATTTCTGTACTACAATTCGCTTCACTATGTAATATATCACAATTACAACTGCTGCAGTCACACTAGAAAATATATATAAAAATCTTATATATAAAATTCTTCGGTTATTCGAATTTTGATAAATCTTTTTGGAGCTTGTCAAGGAGAATTTTTAAGATGTAATGAGTTATAAAATTATAGTAATATTGTAGAAATAAATGAAAAAAAGAGAAGAAAACGTAGACCCCTAGGTTTAATTCTAGGTAATCGTATATATAAAATTCTTCTGGTCGGATATATGAATTTAAACTCTTTCTACGCGGTTATTCCAATTTTGATAAATCTTTTTTGAGTTTGTCAAGGAAACTTTTTAAGATGTCATGAGTTATAAAACTATTGTAATATTGTAGAAATAAAGGGAAAAAAGGCAAAAAACAACATATTTGTATTATAAATATAAAAGAGGATCGTGTTGGTTAGAACATTTATAACTCACGAACGGCTGAACCGATTTAGCTGAAAATTGGCAGGGAGTTAGTTTAGAGTCAGAAGAAAGATATAGGATTAATTCAAAATTAATTAATTTTAAACTATTCATTCAGTTTATTCAATCTATGATTCATATTTTATCCACATTTTCTTTCAACTGTCAACTGTCAACCGGTGTTTTTGTTTTGATACAATTATAGTTATTAATATAAATTTTTTAATCAAGTATTTATATATATATATATATATATATTTACAAATATATTTTCACTTACTATTCAATTAACGTTATAATTATATATTTTGCTCGTATATAATATATCGTATCGTATAATAATAATAATAATAATAATAAATAGTTGCGTCTCCACCTCTTGCTCCATCGCCCAAAATAATGTAAATCAGGAATTTAATAACTCGATGCAAAATTACATCACCGGCCATATATTGTTGTCCATTGTCGATATTTGTCCGATATCGATAATGGATACATTGATATTTAATAAATTTATTCAATGTGCACGATTAGTGAGAGAGTCTGTCGAAAATTGGTAAAAGGAAATTAATATTACACTGCTTCACCTACCTACGTAATTAAATTCGGATTTTGATAAATCTTTCTGAAGTTTGCTAAGGGATTTTTTTAGGATTTTGTGATTTATAGAAATATAGTTAGATTGTAGAAATAAATCGAGAAAAATAGGAAAAAAATGCTTATCATTGTTTGACATTGAAAATATTTAAGGCATTGTTTAACATTGAAAACAAATGAAGACTGTCATCTACCAAAAATTTCAATTTACGTATGAGCCTAGACAATACTAGAATATAATAAATTCGTGATTATGAATAAGAAAAATGTAATGTCTACATTATTATTGCCGAAAAGCAGCTGAGATGTGCCAAAAATTAAAATAAGATACAGTATATGGTTTGGCAGATGAACAGTCTGCGCACGCCTCTGTCGGTGATTTCACATCATACTCAGCCTATAATTTAATTTGACATATTATTATTTTTTAACTAATGCAGTCGTGTTTTGCCTTACTTTACTAAAACACAACAAAAAAAGCATTTACTTATTCAAAAAATTATTCAGAAGTTTCATTGTATCAAATGGATGAAAAGTTTGCTCGTTAAATAACAAAAATGTAATGTCTACATTATTATTGCCGAAAAGCAGCTGAAATGTGCCAAAAATTAAAATAATGTAAGATACAGTATATGGTTTGGCAGATGAACAGTCTGCGCATGCCTCTGTCAGTGATTGCACATCAAACTTAGCCTATAATTCATTATGACATATTATTTTTTAACTAATGCAGTCGTGTTTTGTCTTACTTGACTAAATTACAATAAAAAAAATTACTTATTCAAAAAATATTTATAAGTTTCTATGAATGAAGAGTTTGCGCGTTGAAGTAAAACTTTTTTGCTCTTGTACGAGATAACAATTTAGTTTAAAATAATTTTATTACATAAAAATTAAGAACTTTACAATATTTCCACCAGCTCTCGGTCTATCGATTATAATTATCATTTCGTATAACGATAAGCAGCGCTAATAAATATTTGCAACGCCGGTAATATGATTTTATTCATCGGTCGTTGTTGTTGCTGGCAAACTGAATTGCCAGTTTGCAAATTTGTTGCCAATAAAATTGGGAAATTGATTTAGAATCGTTTGTGCGACATTAATGGATGAAAATGTAATAAGCGGGAATTTAGTTGAATAAAGATATAAATTATATTTTGACTGAAAACTTACCAAATTTATTAATCACTTACCCTATATCCAATTTCTTAATTCCTCCATCTATTATTCCGCTTTCGTACCGATAAATAAAAATTAATCCTAGTAAAAATAGCTAAATATTCCGCCGGAACCGATTCCGGATATCTGTCCGGAATAATAATCCCCGGGAAAAAATACAGGTCTAGATTTTCCGCCAAATTAGTATTCTATCAATATATATCATTCGGACGCCGGTGGAGCAATTAGCGAATGCGCGGGAATCGAATTAGGCTAATGGGCGGTGGAGAGGTTGCGATTGTATTGTTAGCGAAAATTAGGAAAATTATAAATAACTAGATGAGTGCGCGTAAGGTTCACACACGATTGAATTAGAACTTATTTGCTATTTTACAAGATGGCATTTAAGTAAAAATAAATACATCATATAACAATTTTTAATAATGTTTATTAGTATTATGGTAGCGTTTGTGATACGCACATTTATTAGTGTCAACGATTTTACACATTTATATAATGATAAAATATCTTGGGCTAGGAGTGATGCAGAAAAAGCTAATTTATTTGCTCATTATTTAAGTACAGTTTTCAAACCGAACCCAGATTACTCTAACGCAGCGGACCTTAACTCAAATATGATTCCTTCTCACAACTCAATGAACAGTATAAAGTTCTTTTCATTAAAGATTATAATTGAAGAGATTAGTAAACTAAAAAATAATAAATCTCCAGGTTACGATTTAGTTACGGCAAAAATGTTGAAAGAACTGCCAAAGAAGGGATTCATCCTTCTAACGTATATATTCAACTCAATAATTAGATTAAATTATTGGCCAACTCTCTACAAAACATCTGTAGTAAAAATGATCCATAAAAGCGGAAAAGATCCTTATATGGTTACCTCATATAGACCAATCAGCCTTCTACCAATTGTTTCAAAAGTGCTCGAAAAACTCCTGCTTCAACATATCTTAACTAGCGCGAATATATTTCCAGAACATCAGTTTGGCTTTCGGAGTCAACACTCCACAATTCAACAGTGCCACAGAATCGTAAGAGTCATCAGCAATACTTTCGAGGCCAAACAATTCTGTTCTGCAGTCTTTCTAGATGTGAGCCAGGCTTTCGATAAGGTGTGGCACAAGGGACTTTTATTGAAGATTAGATCGCTACTTCCATGTGGTTATTATAATATTCTAGAATCTTATCTCGCCAATAGGAAATTCAAAGTACGGGTCAACACTGAAACCTCAATATCTCATCAGATTGAGGCAGGAGTTCCACAAGGCAGTGTTTTAGCGCCATTTTTATATATCCTCTTCACTAGTGATTTTCCAACTTTACAATCAACCACAACAGCTACATTTGCTGACGACATAGCAATTCTTTCGACACATGCTGATGCATCTAAGGCTACGCTAATTTTACAAAGGCATCTAAATGTTATAGAGGAGTGGACAAAAAAATGGAGAATAAAAATAAATGAGAGCAAGTCTAGTCATATAACATTTACACTGAACAAGACAACATGCCCAGGAGTACATTTTTATGGCCAAGCAATTCCAAGCACCGAATGCGTCAAATACTTAGGTATGCATTTAGATCGCAGGCTCACGTGGAAGGACCATATTCGCGCCAAATTGAATACTATAAAAATTAGAATCGCTGAACTATACTGGCTACTGGGACGCAAGTCAATTCTATCCATTGACAATAAACTTCTAATTTACAAGGCAATAATAAAACCCATATGGACTTATGGCATTGAATTGTGGAGCTGTGCAAGCAAATCCAATATAGCGTTAATGCAACGTGCCCAATCGAAAATATTGAGGCAGATTACTGATGCTCCGTGGTTTGTTAGTAACAAAACTTTACACGACGATCTTCATATTGATTTTATAAACAAAATAATACAAATCAACAGTATAAAACACTTTCAAAAACTACAACATCATTCAAACAATATAGTCACTCAGCTTCTTGAGACATCAACTTCAAGAAGACTGAAGAAGAAGCTGCCCGAAGATAATATGGAGGAACCATAGAACTACCACAACCTTATATAAACAGAATAATTGAATCATTTATTGAAGTGATTCTCTGAATATGATTGTAATATTGATCCGATAAATTTATATGTGTGTTTGCAAGTGTGTGTGTATGTGTGTGAGTGAATGACATAAGCCAAATAGCTCATAGAATAGTTATGTATTCTGATTGCTATTGAAAATAAAAATTAAAAAAAAAAAAAAAAAAATATTTATGATTGCATTAAAAATATGTATAATATTTAAAAACAATAATGTAATTAAAGTCATAACTCAAATACGACATGATCGGTTTGTCATTGTAATTAGCATTTAGAAATGAACGTTTATTAGAGAAATGAAGTAATTGATGATTAATAAATTTTATAATATTCGTTTACACAGTAGATTATGTTAAACAACACCTAAACAAATTACTCATCATGTAATTGTGTTTGAAGAACTTTATGTAATTAAAATTAACATACATTCATTGACTGCTTGTATCTTTTTTTTATTTTCGCTGGCGATACAGTCTCATTCTTTGAACACCTGTAATATCTGCTGTGCCTAAAAAATATTTTCCATTTTAATAACTTCAAAGATTTAGAGAAACTACAAGTCCATCTTTGATTTTATTTTTAGTTTTGCTCGTCAGTAGAGTCCCTTTTCAATGTTATTTTTAGATTTCTCGTCAGTAGCGTCCATATTTCTTTAATTTTTAATTTAATCATCAGTAATTTGAATTTTATTTTTATTTTGCTCGTCAGTAGAGTCCCCTCCTTTTTCATTTTTAGTTTGGTCGTCGGTAGAGTCCCTTTTTTAATTCTAGATTAGTTTGCTCGTCAGTAGAGTCTCTTTGTAATGTTATTTTTAGATTGCTCGTCAGTAGCGTCCATTTTTCTTTAATTTTTAATTTAATCATCACTAGTCTCTTTGAATTTTATTTTTATTTTGCTCGTCAGTAGAGTCCCTCTCCTTTTTCATTTTTCGTTTGGTCGTCGGTAGAGTCCCTTTTTTAATTCTAGATTAGTTTGCTCGTCAGTAGAGTCCCTTTTTCAATTCTAGATTAGTTGGCTCATCAGTAGAGTCCCTTTTTTAATACTACACTAGTTTTCTTGTGAGTAGAGTCCCTTTTTTTAAATTTTGGCTTAAGCTCGTCAGTAAAGTCCTTTTATTAATTTTCTAGCTTTTGCTCGTCAGTAAAGTCTTTTTAATAATTTCCTAGCTTTTGCTCTGATAAGAAAAATAATTGCAAATATATGAAAATAAAAAAGGACTCTACTGACGAGCAAATTAAAAAACAATCTAGAAGATTAAAAGGGACTCTACTGGCGAGCAAGTTGCCTTTTAAAAGACATGAAAAAGGACTTTACTGACCAGCAGATTTAAAAACAACTTAGGTGATAAAAAAGGGACTCTACTGACGATCTAATTGATTTTTAAACTCATAAAAAGAACTTTGCTGACGGGCAAATTAAAAAACAATTTAGAAGATTAGAAGGGACTCTACTGACGAACAAATTGGTTTTCAAAATCATGAAAAGGAACTGTACTGACGAACAAATTGAGAAACAACTTGGAGATAAAAAAGGACTCTACTGATAGGCAATTTAAATGGCATTTTGAGAAAGAACTCTACTGTCGAGCAAATTAAAAAGCAACATAGATGATTAAAAGGGACTTCAAAGATTTATAGAAACTACTAGCGAATAATATAGAAATAATTTCTAATCAATAAACTTACGTTTAGTACACGGCACAAATATTTAATTTGTTTTATTATTTTTATGGAACAGAGTGAAATATTCTTCTGATTCAAAATTTTTTTATTAAATCAAGATTTGTACTACGATGTAACTTTAAAATGTTAAATTATCAATGTCGATTTCCTTGCTGATGCTGGTACGCATACAACGTTGATGCCGGTACGCATACAACGACAGATCTCTATTCACATACACGACGACTAATCGCTCTACCTTACATCGCTTCTATTTACAAAGCAATCACAAATAAAAAATTAATCCTAAATGTCAATTTAAATACACACCATAGAGTACAATTAAAATAAAATAAATATTTATCACAACGATTTTCTGCATTGTCGTTCGTCGGAAAATAATGAAACATAATTGTATAACGTATTTTTAATTTTTTTCTGCGCCGAGGTAATATTTACAGAATGTAGCAGTTTAAATATAACTTAGAGCCATCGTACGTTTCAATTAGTGTAATTTTGCAAAAAATTACACCGATATATAACATACTTGCAATCGTGGTCCGGGAGGCAACGACAGGAATTGATAGTGAAGGAAGAAAAAAGATAGTTTAGTCAATACTTTTTGAGACATAAAATTCTTTTTTTCATGCTTAGTCTAAATCCTTAATAATTTTAAAAACTTCTGTTCACCTAAATAAATTTAACAATTATTCAATATGTCCAAAAAAATTTTTTTTTTACGTCTCCACCGCTCCGACTACAATTTTTATTAAAAATATTCTTTTTATCATATTTAGCTCAAATCCTTAAAAATGTTAAAATCATCACTCCACCTAAATATATTCAAAAATTACTCGATATGACCCAAAAAAATTTTTTTTTTCTTACGTCTCCACCGCTCCGACTACCTTTCGCATGTCCCCAGGGAATTTATGTTGCGAATTACAAATTATAAGTTTGCGGTTTTAGTTATGCCATTTCAGGCGGACGAGAGAACCTACTGGCGGACTGGCGGACTGGCGGACGAGGCGGACACGCGGCAAAAATTAAATTAATGTCGAGTTCGGCGAAACTCGGGAACGATTTAGAGCAGAAATCTCGGTCGGGATATGTATTACATGAATAAATAATTTTGAATGGAACGAGATTTTTGAAGGGTATTTGATACATGAGGTTGTAATTTAGACTTTTTTGATGGCACACATTGGTTGTCGAAACGTACAACAACTACGATGACTAGACTTTTAATAATCAAAATAAATTTATATAAAGAAATAATTTATTTCATTTTGACTACTAATCATTTACCCTTTCTCCACCGTGTCTCAATTTTACAAATCACCGCCCCATCGTAAATTTTACAAGCCTCCATCCCTTACCCTCGTCCTCATCAAAAATAAAGTATCTCTCAAAAGATAATTTGAAAATAAAAGCGCAGAAATATAAAAGTCAACTCAAGAAATTATCTTTATGATTATTTCGTGTACCTCATGCTCCTTACTCCACCGTCGTCGGTCGGAACGTATTTTTATTAACTCACTTGCAAAAGTTTTTATGTGGTCGTTTCGAGGAAAAAAAGTTTCTTAGAAGTTTTTTCATGAGTTTTTTTGCGTTTTGGGTATCTCCAGATGTGGAATAAAAATTTAATAATTATGTGGAGAGAAGGAAATAGACATATATACATTTATACATATACTAGAATATGATTTAAAATATTTATTTTTGAAGTAAAACTTCAAATTAGGAATTATTTCTATATTATTCGATAGTAGTTTCTATAAATCTTTGAAGTCACTTTTAATCTTCTAGATTGTTTTTTAATTTGCCCGTCAGAAGAGTTCTTTTTTATGAGTTTAAAAATCAATTAGATTGTCAGTAGAGTCCCTTTTTTATCACCTAAGTTGCTTTTAAATCTGCTCGTCAGTAAAGTCCTTTTTCATGTCTTTTAAAAAGCAATTTGCTCGCCAGTAGAGTCCCTTTTAATCTTCTAAATTGTTTTTTAATTTGCTCGTCAGTAGAGTCTGTTTTTATATTGTATTTTTTCCGTCTCATGTTTTGTATTTCATTTTGCTCGTCAGTAGAGTCCTTGTTTATTTTCATATTTTGCAATTATTTTTCTTATCAGAGCAAAAGCTAGGAAATTATTAAAAAGACTCTACTGACGAGCAAAAGCTAGAAAATTAATAAAAGGACTCTACTGACTAGCTAAAGCTAAAATATACAAAGAAGGGACTCTACTGACGAGCAAACTAGTGTAGTATTAAAAAAGGGACTCTACTGACGAGCGAACTGATCTAGAATTAAAAAATGGACTCTACTGACGAGCAAACTAATCTAGAATTAAAAAAGGGACTCTATTGACGAGCAAACTAATCTAGAATTGAAAAGGGGACTCTACTGACGAACAAATGAAATATAGAATTAAAAAAGAAACTCTACTGACGAGCAAACTAATCTAGAATCAATAAAAGGACTCTACTGACGAGCAAACTAATCTAGAATTAATAAAAGGACTCTACTGACGAGTATAAAATAAAATATATAGAAAGGGTTATGGTATGGCCGTGTACTGAACGTAAGTTAATTGATTAGAAATTATTCCTATATTATTCGTAGTTTCTAAAAATCTTTGATGTTATTAAAATGGAGAATATTTTTTTAGGAAAGACAGATATTACAGCTGTTCAAGGAATGAAATTATATCGTCAGCGAAAAAGTAAAAAAATACAAACAGTCAATGAATCTATGTTAATTTAAATTACATGAAGTTCTTCAAACACAGTTATTACATGATGAGTGAAGTTACGAAAACAATATTTGTTTAGGCCTTGTTTAACATAATCCACTGTGTGAACGAATATTATATAATATATTAATCAGCAATCACTTCATTTCTCTAATGAAAGGACATTTCTAAATGCTAATTACAATGACAAACCGATCATGTCATATTTGAAGTATGACTTTAATTACATTATTGTTTTTAAATATTATACATATTTTTGTGTGTATTGCTGTGTATAGATTTATTTATCTCTTATCGTTATTTCCATGTGTAAGTTGAACAGTGAATTGATGTAAAAATTACTTAACAACGAATTCAGACAAATGCGACAACTCACGACAAAAAATCATTACGCGAGTATTGTTAAGCACCGTATGGCGTGGATCGCAATCGTACACAATTCTCGTATTAGTCGGAAAGAATTTATTAAAATATAAAAAATATATATAATACAGTAATACCAGTAATAATACCACCGAGAACGAAATCATATACGAAATGTGTAATTTGTTTCCGATAACATCGGTATGAAAAAAATCGCTTGGGACGGTGGAGGGGTAATGGATTCATGGAATTTGATTTTAAATATTATGTTATCGGTAATTTTAATTTTGGTTCAATTTTAATCTGCTCATCAACAAATTACCAACTAGTGGTGTATGGCATCGTGCCTTAAGGCAAATTGCTGGAACTTTCCGTACCGTCATGAAATATTCGAGACATTTTGAACGTTTTCAAATATATTATTACAAATACTGTAACTTTCATTAATTTTGCTATCCTGTTATATCTGAGCAAATCAAATGTAAATCATAAATCAAATTATCTTCAGAACATTAACAATCGTCATTTCATTTCGAATTCAATTTAAAAAAAAATAGTTGCACAATTTACACAAAATTGTAAAGTGCTCCCGTATAGTCACAGTCTAAACGCGTTTGCAAATAATTCTGTGCGACATTTTCACTTATACTGCACTTAGCTTGGCGGCATTTTCACATTTTTCAATGTGAAAAACATTTTTTGGATTGAAGGTTGTATAAAAATGTTAAAAAAGTATCTAAGCACAGTCTAAGTGACAAAAGGTACAAATGTATTCGCAAGTGCGTTTAGATTGTTTCTGTACTGGAACACTTTTACAGTTTTATGAAAATTATTGAAAAACATGAAAATGCGCACAGAATAAGCACAGTCTAAGAGACGAGGGAGAACAAATGCATTCGCAAGTGCGTTTAGATTGTGAGTGAACGGGAGCAATTTTTCAATTCTGTGTAAATTTTCAATTGCAATTTTGAAAATAGAGCAGTGTAGCCACAGTCTAAGTGACAACTTTGTACAAATGTATTCGAAAATGTGTTTAGAATGTGAATTGAAGGAGCACTTTTTTATTTTTGTGAAAATTATTGAAAAAAAGTGAAAATGCACCCAGGATAAGCACAGTCAGACAAGGTCGCATAAAAGTATTTGCAAATGCGTTTAGAATGTGAGTGTATGGTAGCATTTTGTCAGTTTTGTGAAAAATATTGAAAAACATGAAAATGTGCATAGGGTAAGCACAGTCTGAGTGACAACATCGAACAAATGTATTCGCAAGTGCGTTCAGAATGTGACTGAGCATTTTTAGATTTTTTGCAAATTTTGCAAAATATTTTTATCGGGTTGAAAATGTAAAAATGTAAAAATGTTTAGACTGTGACTATATAGAGCACTTTTCCAATTTTGTGAAAACTATTGAAAAATGTGAAATTGCCGCTGAGATAAGCACAGTATAAGTGATAATGTCGCACATAATTATTTGCAAATGCGTTTAGACTGTGACTATACGGGAGCACTTTTTAAATTTTGTGTAAATTAAGCAACTATTTTTTTTGAAATTGAATTCGAAATGAAATGACGATTGTTAATTTTCTGGAGATAAATTGATTTATGATTTGCATTTGATTTGCTCCGATATAACAGGATAGCAAAAATAATGAAAGTTACAGTATTTGTAAACGTTTAAAAAATATATTTGAAAACGTTTAAAATTTCTCGAATATTTCATTACGGTACGGGATGTTCCAGCAATTTGCCTTAAGGCACGATGCCACACAACTAGTTAATTTTTTATTTAAGTTAGATATCAATGTATTATTCGATGAGCAAATAAAATTTAAAATCGGTTCAATAATTTAGCACAACACTCGTGACATGTACTATATATATCTTAATTCTATAGTGAGTATTACAATTGTACATAGAAATTTCCATTAATGCTAATAGAGTAGTGTATCTGGCAAATATCGGCTTTTGCCAGCATTAAATACAGGATGATATTTCAATTCCATCCCTAGAATCGAGGGGAGTGTTTCAAATCTATAAATTATGAGTAGCGGCTTTGTGTTCACACGAAGTCGTCTTAAAAATAGACAGAGAGCTGGAGGTATAAATCTTTTTGAGCCAAAAAGATGTAGATTTTTTTTGGTTTTGTGGAACTTTTTTTTGGCTTTGTGGAGCATTTGCTTACATGGATTCTGTAACTTTTGCAGTCACGTGATATTCTGGATATTTTTCTTTTTTGAGCCAACGATTTTTGATTTTTTTTGGCTTGGTGGAGCTTATTTTTAATTGGTTTTTATAGTTTTTGGAGTCACGTGATATTCTGGATTATTTTCTTTTTTGAGTCAACGATTTCTGATTTTTTTTGGCTTTGTGGAGCTTTTTCTTGCTTGGATTTTGTAATTTTTGGAGTCACGTGGTATTCTGGATTATTTTCTGATTTCTTTGGCTTTGTGGAGCTTTTTCGTACTTGGATTTTGTAATTTTTGGAGTCACGTGGTATCCTGGATTATTTTCTTTTTTGAGCCAACGATTTTTGATTTTTTTTGGCTTTGTCAAGCTTTTTCTTACTTGGATTTTGTAATTTCTGGAGTCACCTGATATTCTGCATTATTTTTTCTTTTTTGAGCCAACGTTTTTTGATTTTTGTGGAGCTTTTTCTTACTTGGATTTTGTAATTTTTGGAGTCACGTGGTATTCTAGATTATTTTATTTTTGAGCCAACGATTTATGATTTTTTATGGTTTTGTGGAGCTTTTTCTCACTTGGATTTTGTAATTTTTGGAGTCACGTGATATTCTGGATTATTTTCTTTTTTGAGCCAACGATTTCTGGATTTTTTTTGGCTTTGTGGAGCTTTTGCTTACATGGATTTTGTAATTTTTGGAGTCACGTGGTATTCTGGATTGTTTCCTTTTTTGAGCCAACGAATTTGATTTGATTCTAATTTAATCTAAATATGATGACTCAATAAACTTTGTAGACCAAAAGACATTTTTATACTAAAAAGTTATTTGTATTTTACATCTCCACCAAAAAAGTAACATTTTTTCTACACCTCCACCGCCTAACAGAACATTTACTAAAGTTGTCATACTTTAGTTGGAGTTACAAAATATTCATCAGTTTTGACACATCATTTTGATTTCAAATTTAATCTAAACTCATAGGCAACTTATCAAGGGTTTGAAAATTTAATAAAACTTTAGAATGCGTCCAATAATCACGTGTGGGAGGGGGGTTTTGACAAAAAATCACGAAAAATCACCTGGCAGAGTGTAAAATATCACGTTTTTTTCGTAAATTCAAAAAATTCTTTCGAAAAATTTTATGTAACTAATAATACACGTGATGCTTGGCTTGGAAAGGGGGGGGGTAATTATAAATATTACAATGTATAAGGGAGAGTGGGTTTACAAAAATCTCTAAAAAAAATCGATCACGTGATTAATGGCGACCAAAACACATTATTTTTCCATAAAATTATGCATTTCTTACATCTCCACGAAAAAAGTCTCGATCTTTCTACTCCTCCGCCGTCTAACATCATAACATTTACAAAGTATTCCTACTTTAGCATCGTGAGAGTTGTGTGTACGTATATATGTTTATTTTCTATTCCTTATAGAGTGTAATAGTGGCGTTTCGGCGGCTTTAGCTCCACCGTCCTCCACCGCAGCCAATAACTGCCAACGCTATTCTAAGACTTATGAGCCGAAATAATACCATGTTTAGAATACATGAGTTTGTACGTTGTGGCTAAATGTAGATCGCTATCGGAAGATTTCGACAGGAAATTTTAATTGTAGGTTGTTATGATTTATTTACTTAGATAATAGATACTTAGATAACCTGTAGGTGTATGATATTGTTACAAATGGAGAGAAAGAAATTTAATTTACTAACTTCTCCAATAGCAAAAAAAATTAAAATCATTTGTATATATAGTATTTTTTCCTATGTGTTTTACCCAGTATCGTGTTTCTCCACCGCCACAGGTATCGCATTACAGAATAACAGTAGTTAAGTTAATTGTCGGGGAATGAGATATGACCTGCAGGTGGAGCGTTCGATACATTTACACGAACACAAGTCGAAGAACAAGAAGAAAGAGCCCCCGAGCATAATTTTTAATGTAACCTCTTGTCGGTTACGAAATAATAGTGTACTGGTGAAATGTTTAATGGATTTATGGATCGAAATGGGGTATTTTAGGGCGGAATATTGTAAAGATAGATTACAATATAGTACAATATATTATTACAATATATATCACGAAAAATATACAAATCCCCCGGGAATTTTTTTCACTTTTGAACTTGAGAGTAAGATGAACCTAATTCCAAAATTTCATACAAATTGGAGCAGAGTAAAAAAATTCAGACCCAAAACGCTCCACTGACTTGCGTAAATTAAAATTACATTTTTCTTATTCATAATCATGAATATATTGTATTTTAATATTGTCTTAGCCTATAAGTGAATGGAAATGCTTGGCAAATGACAGTCTTCATTTGTTTTTAATGACAAACAATGCCTCAAATATATTCAATGTCAATCAATTATAAGCGGTTTTTTGTATTTTTTTCCATTTATTTCTACAATCTAACCATATTTCGAAATTTCAAAAAATCCTAAAAAAATTCTTTAACAAACTTCAGGAAGATTTATCAAAATCCGAATAATCGTTTAGGAGGATTAACCCTTCATACACGTTACAGAAAAATTTTATATATAAGATATACAATAAAGTACTCCACTCGAAAATAGGAATACTTTGTAAATATTACGATATTAGTCGGTGGAGAAGTTGAAAGAATGTGACTTTTTCGGTGGAGGCGTAAGAGACCTATAACTTTTTGAGATGAAAATACGTAATATAAAAATGCTAATCAATTTTCGAAAGTCAAGATCTAAGACTTAGTCTATGACAAACAGAAGGTGGAATGCTCTCCAAAAATCCTAAAAAAATCCTTTAACAAACTTCAGAAAGATTTATCGAAATCCGAAAAAGCGTTTAGGAGGATTATCCTTTCATTCATGATTACGGAAGAATTTTATATATAAAATATATTCAATAAAGCACCAACTCCATCTGAAAATTGGGATACTTTATAAATGTTACGTTATTAGTCGGTGGAGGAGTTGAAAGAATGTGAATTTTTGGTGGAGGTGTAAGAGACACTCATCTTTTTTAGATAAAAATGTGTAATATGTTTGTATTTTTTTCCGTTCATTTCTACAATCTAACTATATTTCTATAAATAAGAAAAAACCTTAAAAAATCCCTTAACAAACTTCAGGAAGATTTATCAAAATCCGAATAATCGTTTAGGAGAATTAACTTTTCATACACCATTACAAAAGAATTTTATGCATAAAATATACAATAAAGCACTCCACCTGAAAATATGAATACTTTATAAATACGGTAGAGGAGTTGAAAGAATGTGACTTTTTCGGTGGAGTTGTGAGAGACCCCTATCTTTTAAGATAAAAATGTGTGATACAGACATGCTAATCAATTTTCAAAATGAAATTTTTTATTAATACCAATACTTTCATTATTAAATTAAGACAATAAAGAGAAGGTGAAGTGCTCCCCACGTATGTTTTTAGTGTTTCTTAGTGTTTCCCAAGTTTGGAGTTTTCCAGCTCCCCAGTTTCCAGAACAGAGTTTCCTGTACTTTCCTAAACCCTGAGTTAACTCTCCTCCACCGTCGTTGATGGTGTCGAATCACGAAAACATTTGTTAGTCCGTCCGTGCATTAAGTAATCACTGTGATCGCCTTAGTGCTTATTACATGTTAGAAAATAATATAAGAGAGATGGATTTATGGCAAAAATATACGCCAGAAAGGGATTGGTAATAAAACTAGTTGTGTATGACAAGTGATACAGTCCGGACAGCTGTCTAAGATCATTTAAATTCCAAAGTGGGAATAATTTCACCCTTGCAAAATCTCATGTCTCCTATTTCTCTATTTTCCAAAACAGTCTACCACCCAAGACGGACATCCGTACAACTCCACCCTTTCCAACCCTTTCCAACCCTTTCCTACTATTTCCTACCCTCCATTGCATAATTTCGGCGGTGGAGGGTACGGTGGAGACATCGGATGCCCGTACGACAATGGGCGAAGTGTCGCCGAGAGTACAATGCATGTCCTGTGACTGCTGCTGTTGCCTCCGCCGCCACTGCAATAATAAAGGACAATGCAGGATTCAAAGGAACAAAGGCACAAATCTAAGGGAGCCGGTGGAGGACTATGATAGTTAGCGCAGCGGTTTTAGCAGAGGGAATTGTGGTGCTTGAGATAAGAGATGGGAGATAGTTTTGTTGAGATTTTTTTTCTGGAGGTTATTTGGATGGTGGTTGCCTGGAAAAAGATTTTTAAAATATAATTTTCTCGATTTTTTGTCATTTTTTGCACAATCGCAAATATCGAGTTGCAATATTTTCAGACGAGCTGCAACATTTTCAGACAAGTATAACATTTTAAGCCGATTTGCAACATTGGCAACACAGATATTACAGCTGTACAAAGAATGAGATTATATCGCCAGCGAAAAAGTAAAAAAAAAATACAAGCAGTCAATGAATGTATGTTAATTTTAATTACATGAAGTTCTTCAAATACAATTATTACATGATGAGTGAAGTTTCGAAAACAATATTTGTTTAGGCGTTGTTTAACATAATCCACTTACTTTTTTTAATATTTTCTCCATATGTCCTTCCAGCCCCTCGTCTAATAGCAAAAGGCGACAATTCCAACAATTGCATTGTGTTACGAATGAGTAATGGAGTGAACTCTGTTTATTCACGAGAATGTGCAATTTACATAAGACTCGTTTTTATTATTATTTTTATGTGAGAATTTTTAATATTTTTTAAGCCATTACGTTTTTAAACAAGGACTCTTATTAGTCTTAGTCACGTCCTTTGAATTGATACAAAGGATAAAATACACTTTAATAAAGGACTCTGAAATGTATTTTTTTATTTAAAAAAATATATGGTAATAAATTAATGCAAAATATATTTTTATTTTCAGATTGATTTGTTCTGAGATCGAAGGAGAGGGAATGCATACCTTATGGTAAGTTTTAATAAATATTTACTATTTTTCAAAACTGTATATGAATATGTATATATATATATATATATATATATATATAAATGACAAAAATCATCAAAAACTTGAAAAATGTATCACAGATGGAGTATTCTCCACAGGATAATTTAAGCAAAGAAATATATAAAGTATATATGAAATTTATCATTTATCTAAAAATTGGGAATAAAGAACTAGGGCTTCTAATAAAATAAAAAATATAGAAGTCTTTTGCATCGAATGTAACAACTATAACTCTTCTTCGACGACCAGTTTCAAAAAGTTTCAACTTTTTATTTCTCGCCGAACGACCGAAAGTTACTACTTTTGCAGGCATTGAGAATTTTTCTCGTTTTCCTTTCGAAAAACAGGAAAAAATACAGAGTCGAACTAGTCAATTGTTGTGTCTAAATTATTTGAGGTAATAGTTTTTTTTGAAAACTGATATCTTGAAAATACCGGTTTTTTAAACCGTTTTGTATAAACACTCTAAACCCGATTTTTGATACGAAATACTGGTTTTTAATGTATCATCGTATTTTAAATTTTTTTCGTTCAAATTATTTGAGCAAATAGCTTTTTATGAAAATTCGAGAAACCATTTTCTCAAAAATACTGGTTTTGTAAACTCTTTTTTTAACTTTAAAATTTAGTAAATCATCTCAAAATGTAGTGAATTACCTAAAAATGTAGTAAATTGTTTAAAAATCGTCTACAAATGTAGTAAATCGTCTCAAAGTGTAGTGAATTGTCTAAAAATGTTGCAAATAGTCTCAAAATGTTGCAAATCGTCTCAAAAATCGATTTTTGGTACAAAATACCGATTTTCTATGTATCCTTGTATTCAATTTTTTCTAGCAAATATTTCTTTATGAAAACTCGAACTCGGTTCCTTGGAAATACCGGTTTTGTAAACCGTTTTTTTATAAACCTTCTAAAACCGATTTTCGTACGAAATACCGGTTTTCAATGTATCTTTTTGTCTTAAATTTTTGTATTCAAATTATTCGAGTAAATAATTTTTTATGAATACTCAAACCGGTATTTAGTAAATACCGGTTTTTTAAACCGTTTTTCAACTGGCGTGTTTTATAAACCCAAACTGTCTGTTACAATTTTTTGTTAGAATGATTTGAGAAAATAGTCAAGATAAAAATAGGCCAAAAACGCTTCTTAAAAAATACCGGTGGTGAAAACCGGGTTTCTAAAATAACAATTTTATATAAAAATTCTTCCATACTAAATACTACCTTCAAATGATTTTTTAATACATAATTTTTATACAACATAAAAATTAGATTTAAAAGACTTGTCTAGTACATTCCTGTTGTGACTAAAAATCACAAATTACTAAACATGTTTTCATCTTGATTTGCACAAAGATTTCAGTATTAAATATTCCTTTATCTTTTCCCCTAGTTTGTCCCTGTTTTCATCTAGTTTCGTACAATTCTTTCTAAAAGAACCCCGAACCCACGACGCCTCTACAAGTTCCGGTGGAGGAATGTCCCGGAGTCATCGTTTGAATAGAAAGAGTCCAAATTAAAAAGTTTCCGACATAAGTCACGTTGAAAAAGACATTCGGACACGTTTTTACAAACATAGGAGATGAAATAACATATGGAAAATGAAAAATAACCAATCATTAATAATAATAAAAACTTGTTTTGACAATAATTTAATGGCTATGGAGTTTTCTCCATCCTCCTCCAAAGCAATCAATTTTTAACGACTCCATCTGTCTGGATTAGACGAGTTCTTAATTAAAATTATTCAAATATCGTCGTTGAGAATTAAAACGCACTAACTCGAAATGAAACGTAACGAAACGAAACCGAAACGACCGACTTAACTTCGTCATTCATCAAATCTCAAACTTTATTGCGGTTTTGCAGTTTATTTGAAAAGTTTCAAAATTAAATCTGGGACGACGCCAGGCGGTTACTCCGGTGGAGACTAGAGAGGCGCCGGTGGAGGAACGAGTTGTGTTAAAACTAGTCATGAGTGGGAATAGTTTTATTAAATTTACGTGTCGAGTTGGGAAAAATAATTGCTTGGAATAATTGTAATACATTTTAAGGTTTGGCACATATCTATTCAAACTTTTACACTAATAATATGCACATTATTTAGAAGTAAATTATTGAATAATTTTTTAAAAATCAAGTGAGAATCTTTGTCAAAATTGATATGCGAAGTTGGTTATTCTTGCGTTGTTTAATATTAAAAAAGTGTATAAATTTATGATTATAGTCAGAATATTATTTGCAATATTTTTAGACGATTTTATCCATTATTTTTTAGATAATAATTTTGAATATACCTTTCAGAGAAGTTACAAGATTTTTTTACAAATTTACTGGTGATTTACAATATTTTCAGGCGATTTTCAATATTTTCAGAGAAGGTTCAATATATTTTGACAAGTTTCAATATTTTCTGATAAGCTGCAATATTTTTCGACAAGCTGTAACATTTTTAGACGATTTGCAATATTTTCAGACGATTTGCAAGCCAAACATTTTGAGACAAGTTGCAACATTTTGAGACAATTTACAATATTTTCAGACGACTTGTAATATTTTCAGACTACTTGCAATATTTTCAGACGACTTGCAACATTTTCAGACGACTTGCAAGCTTTTCAGACGATTTGCCACATTTTTAGACAATGTGGATCATGTTCAGATGATTTGCAACATTTTCAGACAATTTACAACATTTTCAGACAATTTACAACATTTTCAGACAACTTGCAACATTTTCAGACAAGTTGCAACATTTTTAGACGAGTCTCAACATTTTTAGACGACTGGCAACATTTTCAGACGACTGGCAACGTTTTCATGCAATTTTATATATATTTTAGACGACTTGCAACATTTTTAGACAACTTTGCAACATTTTTAGACGACATTGTAACATTTTCAGACGATTTGCAACATCTTTACTCAACTTGGTTTATGTTCAGATGACTTGCAACATTTTCAGACATTTTGTATCATGTTCAGACGAGCTGCAACATTTTCAGATGAGCTGCAACCTTCTTAGTCAATTTGCTACATTTTTAGACGGCTTGGTACATTTTCAGACAATTTACTACATTTTTAGATGACTTGGTACATTTTTAGACAATTTACTACATTTTTAGACGACTTGGTACATTTTCAGACAAGTTGCTACATTTTCAGACAAGTTGCGACATTTTCAGACAAGTTCCGACATTCTCAGAAAACTTACTACATTTTTAAAACAACTCACTACATTTTTAAAACAACTTACTACATTTTTAAACAACTCACTACATTTTTAAACAACTCACTACATTTTTGAACAGCTCACTACATTTTTCAAACAATCTACTACATTTTTAGACAACTCACTGCATTTTTAAACAACTCACTACATTTTTAAACATTTTACTACATTTTTAAAATAAAATTTGTTCTAACAAAACAAAAAATTTATTTTACATACAAAACCTTATAATAATAAAAATAATCCTTCATGGAAAAAATGACTATGTAATTTCAAACTGACTGCAAATCTATCTCCACCGTTTTTTATGTGAAGTATTATAAATATGTGTTATTTATCACACAGATTGATGCTGTATATGATCTCTTCATATTAAACTGAGAGATTTTTCAAAACAAAAATCAGATGGGATCAGAGATAAGTATTGAGAATGATGGGAAGTGTATATATGTTGGTACGTTTTGTATTATACCTCCACCTTATATATTTAAAATAGAGATGTAATACAAACAAATTTAATAAAATTTATTTAAACTTATCTTAAACAAAAACCACTATAATCTAAGTATTATCCTCCCCAAGGACATTTTTCCAATGCAATACTTGCTTTCATTCTAAATCATGCATGTATCAATTCATTTCGGGTTCAACAAGACTCCAGAGAGAGAAAAGAGCGAGTTCAATCGAATCGAATCGAGTAAGACTCATAGGTCGAGTAAGGGGATGAACATACGTACATAGGGGTTGTACGTGATGCGATCTTTTAAAGTGCTCTTCTTAGATTGACCGAACCTTTCCTCCACCGTATGCCATACGAAAGGTACATCGACATTTGACCAGGTGTACTATATACCTGGGATATAGTCGGATGGAGGAAAGGATTCTCAATAAGAGAAATTATATTGTATAGAATTTTCTTATTTCTGTAATTTTAATGACTTATTTCTATTAACCGTGGTGGGAGTTATTTCACTAATTTTCAGACGATTTGCTACATTTTTAGACGACTTTGCAACATTTTCAGGCGACTTGCTACATTTTTAGACGACTTGCTATATTTTTAGACGACTTGCTGT
This sequence comes from Ctenocephalides felis, assembly GCF_003426905.1. Taxonomy (NCBI): domain Eukaryota; kingdom Metazoa; phylum Arthropoda; class Insecta; order Siphonaptera; family Pulicidae; genus Ctenocephalides; species Ctenocephalides felis. Next base: position 61,832,485 of record NW_020539725.1, on the reverse strand, counting down.
ATTTTTAGACGACTTTTCAACAATTTGAGACGACTTTCCAACAATTTGAGACGACGTTTCAACAATTTGAGACGACTTTGCTACATTTTAGACGACTTGCAACATTTTCTGACAAGCTACAATATTTTTAGACAAGCTGCAACATTTTCAGACAAGCTGCAACATTTTCAGACAAGCTGCAACATTTTCAGACAAGCTGCAACATTTTTAGACGACTTTGCAACATTTTCTGACAATTAACTACATTTTCAGACGACTTGCAACATTTTCAGACGACTTGCAACATTTTCAGACGACTTGCAATATTTTCAGACGACTTGATACATTTCTAGATGACTTGATACATTTCTAGACGACTTGCTACATTTCCAGACGACTTGCTACAATTTTAGACGACTTGCTACATTTTTAGACGACTTGCTACATTTTTAGACGACTTGCTACATTTTTAGACGACTTGCTACATTTTTAGACGACTTGCTACATTTCTAGACAGTTTACTTCACTTTTAGACAAATTGCTTCACTTTTAGATTATTTACTACATTTTTATACAATTTACTGCATTTTTATACAATTTACTAAATTTTTAGACAATTCACTACATTTTTAGACAATTTATTACATTTTCAGACAATTCACTACATTTTAGACAATTCACTACATTTTTAGACAATGCACTTCATTTTTAGACAACTCACTACATTTTTAAACCACTCACTACATTTTTAGACAACTCACTACATTTTTAGACAACTCACTACATTTTTAGACAACTCACTACATTTTTAGACAACTCACTACATTTTCAGACAACTCACTACATTTTTAGACAACTCACTACATTTTTAGACAACTCACTACATTTTCAGACAACTCACTACATTTTTAGACAACTCACTACATTTTTAGACAACTCACTACATTTTTAGACAATTCACAATTTTTTTAGACAATTTACTACATTTTTAGACAATGCACTACATTTTTAGACAATTTACTACATTTTTAGACAATTCACTACATTTTTAGACAATTCACTACATTTTTAGACAACTAACTTACTACATTTTTAGACAATTTACTACATTTTTAGACAATTTACAACATTTTTAAAAAATTCACTACATTTTTAGACAATTCGATACATTTTTAGACAATTTACAACATTTCTAGACGACTTGCTACATTTTTAGACAACTCACTACATTTTTAGACAATTCACCACATTGTTAGACAACTTGCTACATTGTTAGACGACTTGCTACATTGTTAGACGACTCACTACATTTTCAAAAAATTCACTACATTTTTAGGCAATTCACTACATTTTTAGACAACTAACTTACTACATTTTTAGACAACTAACTTACTACATTTTTAGACAACTAACTTACTACATTTTTAGACAACTAACTTACTACATTTTTAGACAACTAACTTACTACATTTTTAGACAACTAACTTACTACATTTTTAGACAACTAACTTACTACATTTTTAGACAACTAACTTACTACATTTTTAGACAACTAACTTACTACATTTTTAAACAACTAACTTACTACATTTTTAGACAACTAACTTACTACATTTTTAGACAACTAACTTACTACATTTTTAGACAACTAACTTACTACATTTTTAGACTATTTACTACATTTTTAGACAATTTACAACATTTTTAGACAATTCGATACATTTTTAGACAATTTACTACATTTTTAGACGACTCGCTACATTTTTAGACAACTCACTACATTTTTAAACAACTCACTACATTTTTAAACAACTCACTACATTTTTAGACAATTCACTACATTTTTAGACTTTTGGATTTTTACAGTTTTTGGTACCAAGAATGAAGAATAAAATAGGGTTGCCATAACTGCGCTATGTTAACGCAGAATTGGCCCAAATGGGCAATTTGAGATAAGATCCTAAGAAGCATTCCGTGTAAAATGATTTCAGATCAAGTTTTACATTTTTTGTTCAAAGAAATTACTTACATTCGAAGAAATTACTTGAAAAATATTTTTTGTAACATTTTGCAATCTCTGTCTTATCTTTGAGATGGCGGTCACATACATTACGACCGCCAGACCGTGTGGTCTGTCCGAATAGTGAATATTCTAGTTTCCCGGATTTTAGTCCGGACTGCTTTTCGTCACCGGAACGTGCTTTAATAATAATATCTCTCAAGATAAAAAAATATGTCTGAATAACAGAAATACAGGTCGAACACATTTGTTAAAAAATTCATAAACTACGCGCAGTTTTTATCTCTCCACCGTTGTCGAAAAAGGGTTAAAATTATCTCTCTAAATATAAACTCTGTGTATTCATCAGCCCTAAAGGGTCTTTTAATTATCATCCCTCAGGTCATCAATATATGACGAGTTCGTTAGGTATTTTTAGACCGCCGCAGAATGACTATTTTTTGTGTCAAAAAATAGAAAGGGTTGAACTTTTTTTTCCGGGTTTTTCTGGTTTTTGTTTTCGGTAATTTATCACTGAACTGTCAGTCTCCATTTCAAAGGAACTGATAACGCGTGATGGATTGAAAATTGTTTGTGGGTAAAGATAATTATTTACAGTACATTGATGAGTAGTCAAAATTTTGTTGTTTTTCTAATAGCGCTCCTCCACCGTCGGTACTTTTGCCGCGCGTGCTTTTAGAAAGTAAACAAAGTTGACAGGTCGATAAAGTCTTCTTTTCCAAAGTACAAAAGCAGCAGCAAAGTAGGAAAGTACAAAAGCACAAGCGGCGACTGCACTTCTAAGTGCCACTTAAGTTGAACGTCTTTTTATTTCCTACCTTCCTTCCTGAATTTCTGTCTCCACCGTCTCACTTTGTTCATTGTTCAACAAAATAGACACAATCGGATTGATAAATACATATAATTATTGTAGTCAACTTCTAAAATAACATGACTGTAAAAAAAGAGTGCAAAAGGTATTGTTTTTTTACCTTCAGTCATCATGTAATAATTGTGTTTGAAGAACTTCATGTAATTAAAATTAACATTCATTCATTGACTACGAATAATATAGAAATAAACTTACGTTTAGTACACGGCACAAATGTTTAATTTGTTTTATTATTTTCAAGGAACAGTGTAAAATATTCTGATTTTCAATGAACTCACTGGATTTACAATGAGTTTTCTAGATTTTTAATGAGCTCACAGAATTTTTAATGAGCTCACAGGATTTTGAATAAGCTCACAGGATTTTCAATGAGCTCACAGGATTTTTAATGAGCTCACAGAATTTTTAATGAGCTCACAGAATTTTTAATGGGCTCACAGGATTTTTAATGAGCTCACAGGATTTTTAATGAGCTCACAGAATTTTTAATGAGCTCACAGGATTTTTAATGAGCTCACATGATTTTTAATGAGCTCACATGATTTTTAATGAGCTCACAGGATTTTTAATGAGCTCACTGGATTTTTAATGAGCTCACAGGATTTTTAATGAGCTCACAAGATTTTTAAAGAGTTCACAGGATTTTTAATGAGCTCACAGAATTTCAATGAGCTCAGAGGATTTTCAATGAGGTCACAGAATTTTTAATGAGCTCACAGGATTTTTAATGAGCTCACAGGATTTTTAATGAGCTCACAGGATTTTTAATGAGCTCACAGGATTTTTATTGAGCTCAAAGGATTTTTAATGAGCTCACAGGATTTTTAATGAGCTCACAGGATTTTTAATGAGCTCACAGGATTTTTAATAAGCTCACAGAATTTTTAACGAGTTCACAGAATTTTTAATAAGCTCACAGAATTTTTAACGAGTTCACAGAATTTTTAACGAGTTCACAGAATTTTTAATGAGTTCACAGAATTTTTAATGAGCTCACAGGATTTTTAATGAGCTCACAGAATTTTTAATGAGCACACAGGATTTTGAATGAGCTCACAAGATTTTAATGTGCTCACGGAATTTTTAATGAGCTCACAGGATTTTTAATGAGATCACAGGATTTTTAATGAGATCACAGGATTTTTAATGAGATCACAGGATTTTTAATGAGATCACAGAATTTTTAATGATTCACAGGGTTTGAATAAGGTCACAGGATTTTCAATGAGCTCACAGGATTTTTAATGAGCTCACAGGATTTTTACTGAGCTCACAGGATTTTTAATGAGCTCACTGGATTTTTAATGAGCTCACAGGATTTTTAATTACTCACTTAGATTTTTAATTACTCACCTAGATTTTTAATTAGTTCACTTGACGTTTAATTACTTGACTAGTTTTTCAATTACTCTTCTGGATTTTTAATTAGTACACCATTGTGTAATTGTGTTTGAAGAACTTCATGCAATTCAGATTAACATATATTCATTGACTGCTTGTATTTTTTTACTTTTTCGCTGGCGATATAATCTCATTCTTTGAATGACTAATCATTGGCACTCGACTCTTATCTTATCTGCCGTGACGCACTTCCGTTGCATTTGTACGGATTTACACCTTAAAAAAGTTTTACTTCAATTAATAAATCCTACTATCTCTCCACCCTCTATCTTCCATATGTAACAGCTCGTACAGAGCGTTCGCACGAACGAATTTCAAATAATAATAATTCAAATATATTCGTTTTGAATATAAAATTTACATACTTCACATTTTAATGCTCTCGACAGCCAGCAGAGGAATGAGGTGGAGGGTTGAAAATATCCCTCCACCGTCGTCGACATTGAATGATGATGGTTCGAGCGAACTATGTTACAATTTATTATGAACTGCGTTATAGTTCAACTCGTTTTATGACTTTTACAATGAATATTGTATTATAGGTGGATGAGGGTAGTTGTAGTGGAGGACGGGGATTTGATTGAGAGGGGCCAGAATGGAATAAAAATTATGATTTTATAATAAATAAATAAATACGTATCCCAAATTTCTCGATTGATCAATAGTCCGGTGGTGATACATACACGCATTTGATATTATTCCGGTAAAAAGGAAATGATCCGGTGAGCAATTCGCATCGATAAACTCTCCACCGCAAACATCGCTCTTGGAAAACATCTCTCTTTATTTATAAACTCGTACTGGGGGCAAATAAAATATGTGATCGTTTTGTGTAGGGGAAACTGGGGTGATGTGAATTTTGAAAAAAAAATAGATTCATTGAAAAATGACAAAAAAAGTTTACGCAATAAGATAGTATCTATTAATCACGTAATCATTTTTTTAAGCATATTTGCAACCCCTTGCTGATTTGTGGTGTTATTAAAAAATTAAGTATGAAACCGAAAGAAAGAACTCGACTACTGATGAGCAAACTGAATTAAAAAGCACGAAATTGAAAGAAAGGACTCTACTGACGAGCAAACTGAATTAAAAAGCATAAAATTGAAAGAAAGGACTCTACTGACGAGCAAACTGATTTAAAAAGCATGAAATTGAAAGAAATGACTCTACTGACGAGCAAACTGAATTAAAAAGCATGAAATTGAAAAAATGGGTTCTGCTGACGAACAAACTAAATAAAAAATCATGGAATTGAAAGAAATGACTCTACTGACGAGCAAACTGAATTAAAAAGCATGAAATTGAAAAAATGGACTTTGCTGACGAACAAACTAAATAAAAAATCATGGAATTGAAAGAAAGGACTCTACTAAAGAGATTTATTTTTTATCAACTTGGAAGCATTTGAGTCTTTCGGAGCAAAGAAATTCGAAAACGTCCATATTGAGGACCACCCTATATATATAATAACACATAAATATAATGTTCAGTAGTTAAATTCGATGTTTCCAAAGAGAAAAAGTTAGTATCTTTGCGTTTGTTAATGCTTTTTTCATTGAGTGTAATGAATGCTGACTCTGCAAAGCGTCTTTGGAGGATACTCGATTCGTGATAAAGAAATTTTTTTGAATAAATTAAAACATAAACTTAATTACGCAATAAATTAGATTAAATCTTATTTAATTAAAAAAATCTTTTTGAGAATGAGCTCAAACTTATAAAATTTATAGTCAAACTTATATAATATTATAGTTACAAAATTTGCATTACGAATTATCAGATCCTTTTTATGACCCTAAAAAAATTTGACTTTGGAAGATTTTTTAGCTGTAATATTTTAGTATGATCTATAAGACTATGGTATCTATCTGGTAAAAAAATCAATAATGTAATGTTGAGTAGTTAAATTTAATGTTTTAATCAAAGAGAGAGAGTTAGTATCATTGCGTTTGTTAATACTTTTTTTAGCGTAATGAAAGCTGATTCTGCAAAGCGTCTTTGGAGGATACTCGATTTGTGATAAAAAACTTTTGGAAAAATTAAAAAATATATTCAATTATGTAATAAAATTAATAAAATTTTATTTACGAATTATCACGAATTATCCTTGAAAGACCTTGAAAGATTTTTTTTAGAATCCGTTTTCATACCTATGTGTATGTATATCCATGTATATTTCTATCAAATTCCTCGTGTGGGTTGTTGATTTAGTAACATTTTCAGCCTCCACCGTTGTTTATGTGGCGCGATGCTAAAACACTAAACTGCTCTTCGGTTTTCCCGCTTTTACCGCCGTTACCGCTTTTACCGCTTACCGTCATTTCGGCGAAAAAGCTGTACGAATCGGCCCTACGGTGGTACTTAAGGGATTAAAGAAAAAATGACTTCGAAAAATGTATTGGCATGTGTTTATATATAGACACGGTTTGTAATGGACATGGGGGTAAAAGGGATATATATATATATATATATATATATATATATATATAAATATATATATATATATATATATATATATATACTAGGTGACCCGAAGGACGTTGTCCTGTACCCATGTCTACAATTCAAAAGTTTCATTTTTTGTAATTTTTGCCATTTATTTCTACAATAACACTATAGTTTTATCGTTCATTAAATCTTAAAAATTTCCTTTATCAAACTCTAGAAAGATTTATCAAAATCCGAATGACCGTTTAGGAGAATTTTGTCTAAAACACTTGAAAATTTGATTACGAATGAAATTTTGATACTATCTGGTTACATGTACCTACCACATGTAATTAGTGCGAATAGGGGATGAGCTCGTGTTCTAATTCCAAAATATTTGCCGAACTAATTGCTCGGAACGTTCTTAATCCTCCATTTGTTATACTTAAGCACCTCCGTTCGAATATTCGAAAACCGCCAAAATAATATATTCATTTTAACGCAATTTAACAAATTTACTTCCCGTAGGGTATTATAGTCGTCAAAAAATGAAAATTCTTGTATATCTTCACGTTTCAGAAGTTTCTGAACATTTTGGCATACCTCAGGAAAAATTGATATGTGTGTGTGTGGCAACAATTTTTCGTCGATAATTGTAGGAGCACCGCTGAGCCGATTTGAATGATTCATTTACCATTCGATTCTATTGATAAGGAGATGTGTTGACTAGTTTTGGGCAAAGGCAGGTCCAGCAGTTTTAGAGATACAGAGCAAAGAGTGCAGAAAATATAAATAAAGTTTTTGGGAGAACGGAGCATACGATTTGAATGATTCAAAAAAAAACATTCAATTTGTAATGATGGGGAAAAGTGGTGGTTAGTTTTTGGCAAAGGCAGGTCCAGTCGTTTTGGAGATACGGAGCAAAGAGTGCAGAATATAGAAATTAAGTTTGTGAGAGAAATAAGCATCCGATTTGAATGATTCAAAAAACATTTTACTTGTATTGATGTAATGAAGATTTGATTGAATTTTTGAGAGAGCAGGTCATGTGATTTCGGAAATCTAGAAAAAAATTAAAAATCAAAAACTTTCTAGAATTCTAGAATTTTAAAAATTTTCGAAATTTTCAAAAAAAATCTAAGTTTTGAAAAATATCATTATTTTCAAAAAAGGCATTTTTTTCAATATTCACATTTTTCAAATGTTTTCAAAATTTTCAAAAATGTTCAAAAAAAAATTCAAAATTAACAAATACTTTATAGAAATTTCAAAATTTAAAAAAAAAATTGAAAAATTTTTAAGAAATATATCATTATTTTGAAAACAGGCATTTTTTTCAATTTTTTTCAATATATACATTTCTCAAATATTTTCAAATTTTCAAAAATGTTAAAATAAATTCAAAATTATCAAATACTTTATAGAAATTTCAAAATTAAAAAGAAATTCAAAAAAATTAAAAATTATATCATTATTCTGAAAACAGGCAGTTTTTTTTCGATTTTTTCAATATAATAAATACTTTATGGAAATTTAAAAATTAAAAAAAAAGAAATTCAAAAAAATACCATTGTTTTGAAAACAGACATTTTTTTCAATTTTTTCAATATTATATGTATCAAAAACTTTCTAAAAATGTTCAAAGAAAAAGAATTAAATTTACAAAAACTTAATTTTATAAAAAAAATTTACAAAAACTTAATTTTTTTGCAATTTTTACAACATTCAAATTTTTCAAATATTTTCAAATATTTTCAAAATTCTCAAAAAGAATCTAAGTTTTCTTTTCTAATATCTAAGGCATGATGCCATACACCACTAGTTCTATTTTTTTTTTTCAAAAATGAATGTTTTTTTTTTTTAAATGAGGTATAAGTTTAAAAAAGCCTCAATTTTTTAAACAAAATGTTTACAAAAAAAAATTGTGTTAAAATTATTTTCTGCAAATTAGGGACCTAGTTTTTTAAAGTACCAGATTTTTTCAAGAAAATGTCGATTTTTTTTAATAAAATATCACAAGTTTATAAGAGTATCTTTAAAAATTGAAGCAGTGGTATGCAGAAGTATTCTATTAACTTTTTTTTACATACGATTTGCTTCTGCAAATTCTGTAAAGCAAAATGCTATTTACTTTTGTATTTTATTGTATATATTTTAATACTATTTATTTTTATATCTAATCCAATTAAAAATTCTCAACTTATATAAATATATATTTATTCAACAAACAAAATATACATTTTGCATGACTATCCCAAACATACATAGACATATGTTAACGAAACAATCAAAACCATATCATATTCATTTTTGTATTAACTAATAATAATTCATTCAAATAATCACTATTTCATATTTTATATAATTACAATAAAATATCACATCTCGTTGTAGAAATTGAAGAAAAACCAGGCATCAAGTTTTTCTTTTTGTATATATAAAAATTAAATTATACATCTTCGGTTTCTTCTGTTAATTGTGAGGACACCCAGGCTAGGCCCCATTTTAAATTTGTTAACATAAATTTTAAAGCTTTTGTCCATTGTTCTTCTGAATTTAATTGTATCCTGAAAAAAATAACAGAAATAGTTTTTACAAAATTAATATTTAATAAGGGGGAAATTCTGCCACATAAAATAGCGTTGTCATGGCAACATTATCATCTTACACTTGTTTCTTGTTAGTGAAAATGTGTAGTGCGATCAAGTGCATTTTACATATAAACTAGTTAAATTTATGTTTTATTAGAATTTTCTTTAAAAATTTGACTTTTATCCCTGAAAATTTGATTTTTTTTCCTAAAAATTTGATTCCCTACTCTGAAAATTTTATTTTGCCGCCTAGAAATTAAATTTTATTCCTTCGAAATTTGATTCTTTTCCAGGAAATTTAAGTTTTATTTCCCGAAAATATGATTTTTTCCTCTCGAAATTTGATTTTTTCGCCCCGAAAATTTGATTTTATTCCCTCGAAATTTGATTTTTATCCCCTGAAAATTTTATTCCCACTCTTCGAAAATTTTATTACCACTGCCTGAAAATTTTATTTTATGCTCCTGGAAATTAGATTTTTTTGCCCCGAAAATTAGATTTTTTTGCCCTGAAAATTAGATTTTTTTGCCCTGAAAATTAGATTATATCGCCCTGGAAATTTGATTTTATACCCCTGAAAATTAGATTGTCCTTCGAAATTTGATTTTTTTGCCCTGAAAATTAGATTAAATCCCCCTGGAAATTTGATTTTTTCCCCCTGAAAATTTGATTTTATTCCCCTGGAATTTTTTTTTCGTGAAAGTTTGATTTTTATCTCCTGAAAATTTTAATGCCCTTTTTGAAAATATTATTTTCCTCCCTGAAAATTTGACTTCTTCCTGAAATTTTTTTTCTAAAAATTTGATTTTTCGCCTCAAAATCTGATTTTTTCGTCCTGAAAATTTGATTTTATTCCCCTGGAAATTTGATTTTTTTTTCGTGAAGGTTTGATTTTTATCCCCTGAAAATTTGATTTTCCTTTCCTGAAAATTTTAATGCCTCCTTTGAAAATATTATTTTCCTCCCTAAAAATTTGGCTTTTTTCCTTGAAAATTTGATTTTATCCCCCTGAAAATTTTATTTTTTCGTCCTCGAAATTAGACTAAAAATTTGACTTTGTTTCCTAAAAATTTGATTCTACCCTGGAAATTTGACTTTTTCGCCTGATAATTTAATTTTCCTCCCTAAAAATTGGATTTTTTTCCTAAAAATTTTATTCCCCTGGAAATTAGATTTTTTCGCCTGAAAACTTTATTTCCCTCCTTGAAAATTTGATTTTTTTCCTAAAAATTATATTCCACCCTGGAAATTTGATATTTTCCACTAAAAATTAGACTTTATTCCTTTAAAATTTGATTTTTATCCCTCGAAAATTTGATTTATTCCCCGGGAAATTTAATTTTATCCCCTTGGAAATTTGATTTTTTCGCCCTGAAAATAAGATTTTATACCCTTGAAATTTGATTTTATTCCTTCGAAATTTGATTTTATTCCCTCGAAATTTGATTTTATTCCCTCGAAATTTGATTTTATTATCCTGAAAAATTGATATTTACTTCCTTGAAAATTTGATTTTTATCACCCTGGAAATTTTATTCACACTCCTTGAAAACTTAATTTATCCCCCTGAAAATTTGATTTTTTTGCTTAGAAAATTTTATTTTTATTACCCTAGACATATGATTTTTTCGCCCTGAAATTCAGATTTTATCCATGATGTTTACAGTAAATATCATTTACCTAATTGAATATGTATTCCCTGTCGCAGAATCCTCAATTTTGCCCCTATCCATCCTGTAGGGTAAACAAAAAGCAGAATCGCCCTTCTCGACTTCTTCTTTAAATTGTTGCAAACAATCCAAAAATGCAACCATAGCTGCATCAAATTTGGTGTCCCACAAAAACCTAAAGCCTCCTGAACCATACAAGGGCAACTCTTTGTGATCAGCCAAAACCTAAAACAAAAAAAAACTCATAACATATTGCAAACTTATCCTAATATTTCTATTCCTTTACCTCTACGTAAGAATGATTCCCATAAGGAACAATTTTGTATCGCTGAAATGTCAGGTTCATTTTCCTAGCGAGAGATGTCAGTAGTAAAGCGGTTTGACCCCAGGCAGCATTGATTTCAGACCAGTCGACAGGTTCCGATGGCAATCGTCCCAACCGAAATTTGTTTATGGTCCCAAAGTGTCCCGAATGCCAAATGTGAAATGTCGCGTTGAAAACATTCGTTTTTTTTAATTTGTCTAAACGGCTTTGGGCGTATGCTAGTTGGCAGTCTATACTGTAAAGGAAAAGGATAATTTATATATATATATATATATATATATATATATATATATATATATCTACATATATAAAAATAAGTCGGGTTTTCCTTCCTGACGCACGAACCGATATCGACAATTTTGCATTTGTTGGAAAAATGCAAAAATAAAACAATAAAATGTTGGACCAAAAAACAAAAAATGTGGTTTACCAAAGAGCACTTCAATGAAACGGATAATTTGAGGATTCACTTTCATTAACTTAGAGAAGTTCAATTAAAAAACACTTCATTTTTGTAATCGAAATAAATTCATTACTGTTGTGCAATAAAATCAAATTTTTTCTTTTCAAATTTAAAACAAACAAAAAATTTCTTCATCTTTCTCATAAACCGTCTGGTGACGAAACCGAGTTCGTCGGGTTTGCTAGTATGTATATATATATATATATATATATATATATATATATATATATCCTTGAACTGGAACTGGGTATATCAGATTAATTGTTCTTATTGCGAACTTTTTTATATGGGAAAAACTAGCCAAAACCTGAGTAAACTCCTTCATAAACGTAAAAATAACTAAAAAAAATCCCAAACAATTCAAAACAATGCTAACCGATCATATTAATAATTTAAACCATAATATAGATTTTTTCAACCCAAAAATTTTACATTTTGAAGAGAACGTAATTAAAAGAAGATTCACTGAGGAATTCGCTGAGAAAAAAAGGACTCTACTGACGAGCAAAATATAAATCGGCGTAAAAGTACAGAAAAAGAGACTCTACTGATGAGCGAATTTAATTTTGATCTTAGGGATAAAAAAAAAGGCTACTGACGAGCAAAATAAAATCAAAAGAACAAGAAAGAACTCTACTGACGAGCAAGCTAAATAATAAATATTTTTTTCATCAATGATTTTATAACAAAAAGGAACTCTACTGATGAGCAAATGTAAATGACACTCTTTAAAAAACAAAGGACTCTACTGACGAACAAAATAAATTTTTATCTTCATAATAAGAAAGGACTCTACTGACGAGCAAAAAACTGAAAACAAAGAAGAAAAGGAAACTTTACTGACGAGCAAATGTAAATAACACTTTTCTACAAAAAAAGGACTCTACTGACGAGCAAAATATAAAGTTTGATCTTAATGATAAAAAAGGATTCTACTGACGAGCAAAAAACTGGAAGCAAACAAAGAAAAGGAAACTCTACTGACGAGCAAATGTAAAAAAACACTTTTCAATAAAAAAGGACTCTACTGACAAGCAAAAAACTGGAAGCAAAAACTGGAGCAAATGTAAATAACATTTTTCAACAAAAAAGGACTCTACTGATGAGCAAATCATAAAATTTGATTTTAATGATAAAAAAGAACTTTACTGATAAGCAAAAAACTGAAAACAAAAAAAGAAAAGGGAACTCTACTGATGAGCAAATGTAAAAAACACTTTGCAACAAAAAATGGACTCTACTAACGAGCAAAATTAATTTTTATCTTAATGATAAAAAAGGATTCTACTGACAGCAAAAAACTGGAAGCAAAAAAAAGGGAACTCTACTGACGAGTAAAAAATCACTCTTAAACAAGAAAAAGGACTCTACTGACGAGCAAAATATAAATTTTGATATTGAGATTAAAAAAGGACTCTACTGACAAGCAAAAAAGAAAAGGGAACTCTACTGACGAGCAAATGTATAAAACACAAAAAAAAAACTCTGCTGACAAGCAAAATATAAACTTTGATCTAGAGAATAAAAAAAGACTCTACTGACGATTTAAATTATATCAAGGCTAAGAAAGAGACTCTACTGACGAGCTATAGCAAACATTTTCGTATATTCATTATTGAGTAAATTCTTGCGCCATCTGTGATAGCAGACTTGTAATTTTAATTTATAAATATTTTTAAGTGTCATAATATTTGAGTTCACAAATGCAATTACAGATGGTGCAAGAATAAATGGTAATAATGAATATTCGTAACTTTTAATTGAACTGTGGACTATCTGAATGATAATATTAAGCGCTAAAACTTTCACAAAATTTTCTTTTATCAATTTGGAGCCATTTGAGCCCTTGGGAGCAAATAAATACAAAAATGCCCATATTAAGGACCACTCCAATATATATATATTTATATTTATATTCATATTTATATTCATATTTATATAATATTTTACCTAATATATATATATATATTATTTTTACCTTTTATATTCATCTTCTGTCGTCATAAGCTCATGCCTATGTTTAGTATACTCTCGCCAATAATGATTCTCCTCTTGCTCCAGCCGTTCTTTTTCTTTTTCCTTCTCAGCAATTTCCTGCAACTGTTGCATCTCTTCCAATTTCAAAGCCTCCATTTCCGAAAGTAACCTGGATTCTTCATTCTTTAAATCTGCCAGCTCTTTTTCTAAAGCTTCTATATTCGGATCATCCTGGGCAGACTCTAACCTAAAAAATAATAAAAAATAATAAACAAAATCTGTTAAAGCTAAAAATATTGTATGAATTTTGGTACTGACTTTTTTAAATACTCGTTATATTCATTACATTCCGTCTCTGTTATTTTTAACTCTTGGTCCATAAGTTCTAGTAATGAATCCGTGCACTCGTCACATAGAGGGTGATCTATATTTGAGTTTTCTGATAAAGTATCGAATAATTCAGCTCTAACCTGCAAAAGTATAATCATTTTTTATAATCATCAATTTCTTCTTCTATTTTTAAAGTATTTATTATTGCTTGCCTTTAAAAAATGTCCTAAAGTTTCTGTTTCTCCTGCATCGGAGATGAGCATGAAGCCGTTTGCACCATTGCCGGAATCATGTAATCGAAAAGGGGGCACATAGTGATCTAAACTGGCTGCTTGGGATTCTAAGTCTACTTCGGGGTTTACGTTTATGGGCACTGGGAAAAAAACACAAGTCAATAGAAATAAATATTAGTATCAAAAAGTTTTTGTTGAACAATTTGTGGAGTCTTTGTCTTGATGAAAGAGTTACCTTACTAACCTTAACACAAATTATGTGTGTAAGTTTATAAACAACAATGACTAAGCACATACTTAAACTAAACATAGCAATTACCAAAAGCAATACATATATATTAAAATGTGTATTTTATATAAATATTTCTATTATTACGTGATAATTCAGCTAAAGTGTGCTCCCCCAAAACATTGAAAGTCTCGTCCAATTTTATGGGCTGCAAACACCTCTGGCAGGCGAAATTAACAATACATTTAGAATCTACCATCACGAATTAGTTTTAATTAACACTTTGTGAAACGAATTACGTATTTAAAATGCATTCTAATTTAAGTTTTTTCTTTATTTTCTCAAAGTTTTGACAAGAACGTCATTGACAGTTGTTAACACACAATGCAAATGTCAAAACAAGCGTGAACTAAGCGCCAAAAAAAAGGCGGGGTATTTGAATTTTCAATTTGGAATTATTTATAATGCAAATTATACTGTAATATTTTTGTATATTATACTTTTCGTAATAATAATAATAATTTTCATTAATATTCATATACCTTCTTCATTTTTTCTATGTTTTCTTAAAGTTTTGACAAGAACATCATTGACAGTTGTTAGCACACAATGCAAGATGGCGGACAAAAGAAAAAGGCGGAAAGTATGAATTTTGAATTTTGAATTATTAATAATGTAAATTATACCGTAGTATTTTTCTATATTATATATTACGTAATTAGAATCATAATTTTTATTAATATACATACATTTTCTTAATTATTTCTATATTTTCTTAAAATTTTGACAAGAACGTTTTTGACAGTTCTTCACATTTGACAAGCGTGAACAACGTTCCAAAGATGGCGGACAGGGTAAAAACAAAGGCGGAAAATTTGAATTTTAAATTTTGAATTATTAATAACAATTTTTATTAATATTCATATCCTTCCTCAATTTGTTTTATCCTCAAATAGTACTAGGTGTAACTGGCACTTACCATAAAACCATTACCCAATCTTTTCTATCCGAATCTATTTAAAATTATCACTAATTCCATTATCTAAAGCAAAATAAATAAATTATGTTAACAAAGGCGATTATTATTGTTGCTAAAGTTTATTTAAGAACCGATTGTAAATGTAATAAAACAGATTCTATCATTATTTATACAACTTAGTTGATAAATAAAAATGCGATAATATAATGCGTACGTGTACTCTTATCTCTTGTTTATATTTGTTTAATGGGGAATCCTTTGTTTTAAAATAGTTAGTTGCACAATGTTTATTAAATTAGTTGTTGTACTTGTGATCTGGCTTGGACAACTTGATATCAAGCGGTAGTAAAATCATATTATAGGTAAACAGTATTAAATTAGTTATTTAATTTGTATCCGTTGATTTTGGTTCCTCAGACAGCTCGATATTGAGCAGTATATTATATTTACATTAGATTTAAATATAGATTTTTATTCGAATTTGGATTTTTATGTGTATTTAATTTTTTTGTAAATTTAGATTTTTATGCAGATTTTTATTTTTTAGATTTATATTTTTATTTAGATTTTTGTTTAATTAGATTTAGATTTTTATTTATTTAGATTTAGATTTTTATTTAGATAATTATTTAGATTTAGATTTTTATTTTTATTTAGATTTAGATTTTTACTTAAATTTATATCTAGATTTAATTTTTACTTAAATTTTTATCTAGATTTAGATTTTTATTTAAATTTTTATTAGATTTTTATTTATTTTTATTTATTTATTTTTTTTTTTTTTTATTTTTTAGATTTTTTTTTTTTTTTAGATTTTTATTTATTTTATTTTTATTTATTTAGATTTTATTTTTATTTAGATTTTTTTTTTAGATTTTTTATTTGATTTTTTAGATTTTTGTAGATTTTTATTTACTTTTTTTTTTAGATTTTTATTTAGATTTTTATTTTTTTTTTCGATTTTATTTAGCTTTTTATTTAGATTTTCTTTAGATTTTTTTTTCTTTTTCTTTAGATTTAGTTATTTATTTAGATTCAGATTTAGATTTTTATTTAGTTTTTACATTTTTATTTAGATTTAGATTATTCAGATGCAGATTTTTATTTAGATTATTTAGATATAGATTTTTATTTAGATTTTCATTTATATTTAGATTATTTTAGATTTTTGTTCAGTTTTATTCAGATTTTTATTTAGATCTTTATTTAGATTTATATTTAGATTTATATTTAGATTTTTATTTAGATTTTTATTTAAATTTTTATTTAGATTTAGATTTTTATTTAGATTTAGATTTTTATTCAGATTTAGATTTTTATTTAGATTTAGATTTTTATGCAGATATCAAGCAGTAGTAATATTTGATATACCAAATATATTTTTAACAAAATCATATTTTTTGTTTTCATTAAATTCAAACAACTCATTATCTTTAGTCAAAATATGAAAAATTTATTTAAAATTTAAAATCTAACTTTTTTTAAATGAACTAATGATTTTTAATGAAAAATAACAACTAATATAAATACTTCAATAAAATAATTTATTAATTGAATAAAATATATAGGTTTTGATAAAATAATCTGAAATTCAAAGAAAATATTAAAAAATTAGGCAAGAAATTGAAGTAATATTAAAAAAATATAGGTTTTAAAGTTTTAACAAGAAAAATAGATATTTAATTATTTTTTTAATAATAACTTTACTATATTTATATTTAGGAATACAATTTAATATTTGGTACAATAAACTTTCAAAACTTAAAATCAAATTAGGATGGTCATTATTATGGACATTTTCAATTTTCTTTGCTCCCAAGGGCTCAAAAGCTTCCAAATTAATAAAAAAAAATTCTCTGAAAGTTTTAGCTTTCAATATTAACATTTAGATAGTCCGCAATTTAATTAAAAGTTTCGTATATTTATTATTAAGTAAATTCTTGCGCCATCTATGATAGCATACTTGTAATTTAGATGGCAATTTATTACTGATAATTCAAAAATATCCATATTAAGGACCACTCTATAATATACAATTTACTCAGCCTAATATAGGCTTAATAATAAAAATAAACTTTAATTTAAACATTAAACTTTAAATAAACAAACATATAAAAAATATAATTGCTTACATAATACTAATAAAATTTTGAGATTTTTTAAGAAAAACATATTTTTTTTAAATTTGGAACTTAGGAAATTAGAACAAATCCAATAATACTAATAAAATACTAATAAAACACTAATAAAACACTATAATAATACGTATAAAATTTTAAGATTTTTTAAGAAAAACATATTTTTTTAAATTTGCAACTTAGGAAATTAGAACAAATACAATAAAGTATAATTAAAATGAAAATCGTAATTATATGAAAGATACTTTTAAGTTGTAATTTTTATTTCTATAGAGAATCTTCTAAGAAATCTGTTTAATGATGACACATATCTAGAGTCGAAACGTACATAACAAATATTTTCTATTATTATTGCATTTGTTGGACTTGTTTAAACATTTTCATATAAATTTAATACATAAACCTTCCATTGCCAAAATTCTTTTACTCAAATAAATATTTTTTTCTTTCTATCATTGTTCATTAAGTGTAATTTTCAAAGTACACACAATTTTGCGAAAACAATGCAAAAAACTCTTCTACGAGCACAACCTTCGGTTATTTTAGCACAAATATAATTTCTATACAATGTACAAAATATTATTTAAACAATAACAATATTGATAATAATTATATGTTATTTTATTCCTACATTGAATTTTACATCTGGATGCATTTTAAGTTCTCACAATTTGCGCTAAAATGTCTTTGTTTTGCGGTAAACGATTTAGACGGAGAGCTGGTGACGGAGAATTTATTATATTTTTTTATCCGAAGAGACAAACGAACATTGCTAGAACGCAATTTCCAAAACCAGAACAGTCTAATTTGTTAGAATTTTTTAGACGTTTTTTGATTCTTAATTTTTCATGATTCATATCATTTTCCAGTCTTTCATTTTCAATTGTGGTCATAAAATTTCTTCTTTCTAATCTTCTGGTGGACCTTGTCATTGTTTTGATCCTTTTTAGGGACGTCATTGTTTTTTGATCACTAAAAATAGAAAAAAAATTGTAAAAAAAAATAATTTAATTATAAAGGAGTTTTGGATGTTTTAATTAAATAAAAACGCTCATGATTTTAATTTTTGTAAGGAAATATAAAAAAATGTAACCAGAATATTTTACATCTTATTTAAAGTTAGTTTTGAACATGATTTGGTAGTCAATTGCAAAGTTCAATCAATTTTTTTAATATAATTTTGTTCTGAACGTTTCAAATTATTATACACAGATTCATAGATAATTTTCAATGATATATAATAACATATACATGTTTGAACAATTTTTTTTTAATTTAACAAAAACATATTGAATGTAACCAGCTTGACATATTGTCTTAAACAACTGTCCTAGTATTCAATTTTAATTTTCAATCTTTTTTTTGAATATAATTTTGTTCTGAATGTTTCGAATTGTTATACACAGATTTTTAGATAGTTGTATCTTCTTGTCATTGATATTTAAGAATATATACATGTTCGAACAATTTTTTCAAAAAAATCAACAAAAACATAAAAACGTGTAACCAGAAAGTTTGATATTTTATACTTAGTGGCTCAGTATTCAATTTTAAAATATAATCAATTTTTTTAATATAATTTTGTTCCAAGCGATTCAAATTGTTATACACAGATTTATAGATAATTTTGTGTACTTTTTAATTCTTTATAATAATTTATACATATCTGAACAATTTATTTCTAAAATTTATCAAAATTTAACATGAAATCTTGTACATGTACTTTTTCATGGTTTTTTAATTATCACAAAGTTTTATGAGAAAACACATAATTTTTCGTATTTGTTATCATAGAAAACCTATTAAGCTACATTACAATAAATTTGCAATGTTCTAGAATGATTAGTATTATTTTAATAAATATTTAAACGCCTTTCACAATTTATTCACAAAAAAGGATGATGGTAATACTTTTAATTTTCTCGTCGTCTGAATCAGAATTTCTAAATATGAATATCATGATCCTAGTTTTTTCAATAATTTTATCAATTTGTTATGGGTACAAGGTTGTTTTCATAGTCGTTCAATAATAATCTTTCTTCCAAGAATCTATATAATTTATTACACCAAAATCTTTCCCGAGAAATCAGATACGAACTATTTCTAAGAAAAATGCAGGAATTTTAAATAGCAAAATATTTGTAAATATTTTCGTGTAATTAAAACAGTTTAATTAAATAATATTTAATATAAAACTGTAAAGCTAATTAAAAATAAGTAATTCATGCAGATCTGTGGAACCGTTTTGCTATAAAAATGTATGAAAAAAAGTTTTTTCTGAATGAAATTATGAAAAGAAAAACATTGAATGAAAGCTCTTAAAGTATCATTAACATTTTAAACGATTTTTTAAAAATAATAAAATATTTTTTACATTTTTGAGACTCCGAGAATGAACTTAAGAATTTTTGGAAGAATCTGTTAAATTTAAAATCTTACAAATTTAAAACCTTTTTAGGGTTTGATTAAAACTATTTCTTTTTTGCACTACCAATTTGCATTTTATTAGTCAATTAGAAAAAAAATTGCAAACTTAAAATGCCTTTAATAAATTTATATAAGTTTTAAAATTATAATTATTTTACATGATGAATTTTAAACCTAATAAATATTTTAGTTAATATAAATTTCCAGTACTTACTTTCTTGTTGTAAATTACTATTCGACTTGAAATCACTTTTATTCACATTTTAAATAAATACATTTTTTATGAAAATATAATCATAATACTGTTATTTCTTAAGTTAGAGTCCTTTTTGTTAAATTTCACTAATATTACACATTACATAAACTAAAATAAAAATTATTTTAGTCTAAGAAATTCTTACATTTTTCAAAATAAATTTTGCTTATATAAACTTTCAGTACTTATTTTTATTTTAAATTAATATTCTTGTTAAAATTATTAATTTATTAAATTTCACTAAATATACACAAAAATGAAAAACTTATAATAATGGTAAAATAAATATTTGCAAGTCCCAAATTTAAAAATTAAATTATACTATAAATTTCACACTATTTAAATTTAATTTTAATTTTAATTTCAACCAATTAATTTATTTTCTTGATATATAATCTCACACTATCTATTTTTATATTTACTTCATCCCTTACTAAGAATTTTCGTTAAAATCACTTGTGAAATTAATTTCACCAATATTACCCACTAATACGAAAATAATAATAATTATTTTAATATTTATAATAAATTTTTAGGAAATTTGTAAAATTGTATTAATAATTGAACACATGAGGTAAATTTTAAACAAAATAATTTCTTGAACACATAGTATATATTTTTTTATCAAAATTGCAGTTAAAATCACTTTTAATTGATGTTTTTTTATTATTACAAAATTTATACCAAAGTACTAAGTAAAATTTTAGGAGTAAAAAATCTGAAAAGCTACTTCAAGTTTTTGTTAAACAGTTATTTTTTTATTTTTATTAATAAAATCCATTAATCATACCTTTTATTATTAATACAATGATGATTTATGTTAAAATAGAATCACAATATTTTTTAAAAATTTTATTTTAATATTTTTTTAATAATACTAAACTCACTATTAATTAAATTTCCAATAGTCTTTTATTATTTGAACACATTGAAACTTTTGACTTTTAAAGTTTTTTAGGGGCGTTCAAAATTTTTTCAACTTCATATTTTGTGTTGTAATTTTTTTATATTTTTTTACATATATTATTACTCCATTAATATGTATTTTTTTAATTTTATTATTAATTTATCCTCTGATTGTTTCGACTAAACACTCCAAAGCAAAATGATACATTAGTACAAATTCGCGAAGGTACAATATGAATGATACCTGATATGAACTGAAGAACACATGTGTTTTATTTATTTATATCCCCGCCAACCGATGCAAAATATTAATTATTAACAATTGGCAATTGTTTTCTAAATGACAATTGTTTATAATAATCAGAAATATTATAAGAAGGATCGAGTTACTTTGAGACGAATAGAAGAATTTAAGAGGTCAAAATAATATTAATTTTTGTAACTGAGATACTTATTTATTACTTGTCTTAAATTGTGTGTTTTAAATCTGGAATGTAATATAAATAATAACAATTTTAACACCATTTCGTAAGATTTTTAATTTTTTTACACAGTATCTTTAAAAAAAATATTTTAATTCAGAATTCAGAGTTTAACACATTTCATATAATTTGATAAAGAAAATGAAAAAAATTTTGAAGGAGCTTGATTTAAACAAGTGGCTCAGTAAGCAATTTTAATATAATTTTGTTCCAAACGTTTTAAATTGTTATATACAGATTTATAGATAATTTTATCTTCTTTCTAACGATATATTTGAATATATACATGTGTGAACAATTTTTTTTTTTAAATTTATCAAAAACATAAAGAACGTAACCACAAAACTTGACATTTTGTTCTTAATGACTCAGTATTCAATTTTAAAATTCAATTAAATTTTTTAATCAAATTTTGTTCCAAACGTTTCAAATTGTGATACATAGATTTATAGATAATTTTATTCACTTTTCAATGATCTATAATAATATATACATGTTTGAACATTTTTTTAAAAATATTGAACAAAAACAAAAAAATGTAACCAAAAAAAATTTTAAGGAACTTTTCAGGACTTACAATTTGTGTTAGAATTTGAGGACATTATTTCTAGTTTATTTATCATGAAATTATATCAATATTTTTCAAAAATCTCTCTTTTGAAAATTTATAAAAATTTAATATTGAAAAACTTGCATTTTTTCTTAATTATATATATATATATATATATATATATACTCGTATATGCATATATAGGATATGAATATAAATAATTTATTATCCTTCAACAGGTAGAAAAGTCATAAAAATTTAAAAGCTCACACAAAAATCATTAGACTAAAAACCATTTTGAATTCTTTGTAAAAAATGCGACCGTATTATTTGCATAAAAACATTTTATCTAGAACAAAAAATGTCATAAAAAGAAATCATTATTTATTTGCTAAAATTCCAATTGGCCCACATAATGATGTCAAACGATTCAGAATGACTTGGACTTTCTTGCAAACTATCGCACAAATTAGATTTTTTAGCAAAAACATAATTTTCAACTTCGTGGAGTTTAATTTTTTTTTTTTGTAAATGAGTAATTATTTATGAGCAATAAATAAAAATTAAAAAAAAAGGATTAATCAATCAAATATTCATACAAATATATGATTCACAATATATGTATATTTCCAAATGTCTTGCATAAAATATGCATATTTTTTTTTAAATTCCAAAATCGTTTAAACAACAAACAAAATAGATTTCTGATCTAGATATTATAATTTTAATATTCATTAGTTTCTGTGCGTCAATTTAAAAAAAACCCGTAAAATTGTATAACACTACATTAAACATAAATAAATAAATAAGTAAATAATTGAGTTTGAATTAAAAATATATTTGCAATAAATTAGTATTGAAATTATTGCTCTATAGCTGTTGTTAATTTAAAACTAATTAAATTTTTTTTAATGATGTTTGACCACATTTCTATTTGACAACATAGACCAAAATTAAAATCACAGATTGAAATAATATTTTTTGTAACTTATTTTATTAATTTAATTTTTAAATTATTTTTCGTATTTTTATTTTTAATTTAATTTAATTGTTAATTTTTTGTAACAATATTATGTTAATTGAGTTTGATAACATTTACTGACACATAAACAATATTTTGATTTTTTAAAAAATACATTTTATCAGTTATGTAATTCAAAATTCTTTGAAGAAAGATAATAGGTAAATATTAGCGATGCAAATATTAATAATTTGCATTTAGTTGTTTTTTTTCGCGACACCAATTACTCTTATCTTATGTAACTATCGCATTTTTTTAAGTTTAAGGTTAGTCGGCGGATTTATCGTGAAAATTATATGAATGAATAAATATTATAGATAAAGTAAACTTAAAGCGCGATAGCGCCTCATCATAATCCAACGTTTAAATATGAAAAAAAAAGGAAAATGAAGAAATCGAATGTTTTTTTAACCAGGCAAATCGGTTAATCCGTACTCTCGAAATCGTCGACGAAAATTATATATTTATGCTAAAAAATTTTTAGCTACAAATCTTTAACCGATTTTAAAAAATTAAAAACCTGACCCATATATAACAGTTGAGAATCGTTCTTAATAGTTTTTAGTAGAGATCGGTCGAGCCGTTTTTTCGTAATTAGTTTTTTTTGAAATCTGACATCTTTCAGATACGTATTATATATTAATTATTTATCGAATATTGACAATATATAAACAAAAAATTTAAATATAATGAAGCGCAACAACAATTGTCTAGACACAGTTTTGAATTGCATAACGAAATTATTCTTTTTTCTCTAATTTGTGCCAGAAAATCTGATTTTCTGGAACGTTTCAGGACATTCTAAATCATTTCTATTGAAATCGGAATTGTCTTCGCATACACTACTAGTTCCACAATTCCATGGAATTCGTTTTTGCAAAAGAATCTAATCTAATGCTAAGTGCATTGCTCTTTACCTTGAACAAAACGTAAATCAGCAATATGAATTACTGAACAAACACTCAATTTACTATCAATCATACTGATAACAAAGAATATTATGATTGTTTCTTGGAACTAAAATAGTACTTGATAATAACTAGTTTGATTCATAAAAACAATTTGCAATAATAAATAAAATTTAAAATTAAAGCTCACTTTTTACTTACCTGTTACCTTACCCAGAAATGTCTAGTATAAGGGTTAAAAATTCATTATAAAACTCAAAGAACTAATACAAAATGTTCTTTTTAAAAAGAGTGTATAAATTAAGGGTTGTATTTATTTTCCAAAAATTCAACATGGAAAATGAATTATTTTTCGAGGGAAAAATTAATCTTCCATGAACTCAAAAGCAAAATGAATTACAATTTAACGAAAAACATTTACTGACTGAGAAAAAAGATTCGATTTAAATTGGAATTTGTGGTGAAAATTTAGGGTTATAACTTGTATGTGTTATTTTGAAGATTTTTTAAAATTTTCAAAGAAGAACCTAAACAAAAAAATGATTGTTTGAACCAAATTTGAAAATCAAGTTAATTTTTTTCGTAGGGTAAGTGACGTGAGAAAATGTGTGTGTGTGTGTTTGGATACAAATTTTTGTCGACGATTTCGAGAAGACGGATCATCCGATTTTAATAATTCAAAATACATTCGATTCCTATTGATGGGTAGACTTGCTGATTAATTTTTGGCAAAGGCAGGTCCAGCCGTTTCGGAGATACAGAGCAAAGAGTGCAGAAAATAGCAATCGAGTTTTTGAGAGAACGGAGCATCCGATTTGAATTATTCAAAAAACATTTTAATTAAAAACTGCTTAAATTTCTGGGAACGCAAGTTAAGCTCATCAAATTATTAAATATTTTATAAAGTTTTTAATACCAAGTATACATGTTAATTTTTATTTTTTTAGATTGCGTACCAAGATTTTGATTTAAACGTTAGACTACAACGAGGCACAATTTCCAAAAAACAGAACATTCAAAAAAAATCAAAATTGTTTAAATGAAATTTGAGAAGCAAGTAGTTTTCTTTATTTTCTTCAAAAAAATTCAAATGATTCCATCATTTTCAAAATTTTTAAAAATATTCAAAAAAAAAACGTTCAAAATTTGCAAAAAAATTCAGTTCTCAAAAATCTTCAAAGCCCTTGCCTTAAGAGGAACCACGCAATGTACTATTACAATTATGGCATCAAACGATTCAGAATAACTTGTAACGTCCCCAAGTAACATATTAGGTTTTCTGTCTTCTCCTTAGAAAAATTAATAACATGCTTATCTATAATAAAAAAATAGATAACAATTGAATAACAAATAACCGATATCGGACTTCCTCTTTAGTAATGCAAATTCAGCGATCGAAATCCATTGAGATTTAATCGATATATTTATTTGTTATGCATTATGATTTTTTGTGTTATGTATATATATATATATATATATATGTATATATATATATATATATATATATATATATGAATTTTTCTACCTGTTATACATACCTGAATCTTAAACGTACCTTGAAGGTTGACTTTCGCTAATTGGCTATCACAAAGGAGATCTGTTTTGCTCACATGAGTCATGGACCTATAAGTTGTTATAATTATAAATATAAATAAATATATACATATATATATATATATATATATATATATATACATATGTATATATATGTATATGTATGTATGTTTATATATATGTTTGTGTTTATAGCGTGTGCAGTCGTTCAGGTGTAACGGCCTTTTACGGGACACAAAAAAGTGATTTGTTATTTGAAAATCAATACAAAGTTTTATTATTCGGTTATTAAGAAGATATGGGTGTATAAGACTATCCGATCATTTGAAATACACACACGAAAGCAGCAGTTTATCACAATTACTAAAGAATGAGATTATGTCGCCAGCGAAATAGTAAAAAAAATATCACCAGTCAATGAATGTATGTTAATTTTAATTACATGAAGTTCTTCAAACACAATTATGCGCGCTCTTTTTTATACCCCTAAGTGGTAAGGGTTGTGAATTCTTGAGATTTTTCTACAAATCGTAGCTAAATATCATACACAGCCCTAAATTTTCATCTTCCTACGTCAAACCAATATTTTAGTTGCTGTGATTATTTTTTTACTAAAATTTATTTTTGATTTTTTTGAGGTTAAGAAAAGTTAAGAGAATTTTACTTCAAAAGACAATTTATTTCTATCCAACCTTAACAAACACCAGTTTTTTTAAAATCTTGAATTAATAAATAAAATAATAAATTTGCATTATTAACTTCTCGTAGGATAGTCCAAAAATCAAAATTGATTTCATTCATTTCTTCACGTTTTCAATATTCTGTTTATTATTTACATTTATATTTTTGTATTTAGGTTTAATTTTTTGTTTTTTATAAACCTCAACAATTTTGTATTATAAAACTTTAATAAAGTTTTGATTGACAAAAAAAAGAACATTTTGAATGAGATCCAAAAAAACTTGTCTTGATGAAACAAATGTATTTGAGAAAAAAAAGAATATTTCAAAATAACGAAAAAATTCAGATTTTCAAAATTTTAATTACGATACGGGAAGGTCCAGCAATTTGCCTTAAGGCACGGTGCCATATACCATTTTTTTTTTTAAATTTGGGATCAGTTTTTATTATTTTTGACTTTCCGTAGTAGTATTTTTCATAGATGAGTATTACATTATCATGTATGGAAACACATTTTCGTCCACGTTTTCGGGAGCATGGATCAACCGATTTAATTTATTCAAAATCCGAGATGTGTGTGATTAGTTTTTGGCAAATTGAAATTAAGTTTTTGAGGGAACGAAGCATCCGATTTGAATGATTCAGAAAAAAAATCACTCGAAATAAAAAATTAGTTACATTTTCGCAAATATAGCGGGCACAGAGATTCAAAAAAAGTTTTAAAAAATGCCATTTAGCAGGTGAAGAACAGATATTTTCGACAGTATAGATCAACCAACATGATTGGGTATCAAAAACTTGAAAAAAAATTACAAATAAAAAAAACAAAGTTTTCAAAAATTTTCAGATTTTTTTAAAAATTCATAATATTCAAAAAAAGGTATTTACGTAGTGTCAATTTTTTTAATATTCAAATATCTCAAACGTTTCCAAAAATTTTATCGAAAAAATTTAAAATTTTCAAGGCAATCTAATATTTTTCTGAGCTTTTAAAAATTTTAAATTGCGGTGCCAGAATTTTCAGCAATCGCTGGTATTTTTTTAAATTTGGAAATGAATATTACATACAACTCTAAATTTTCATTTTCACTCCAATTTTATTCATATGTAAAGATTATAAAATTTGTAATAATAAAGTGTTCGCATTTCTAGGTCAACTTACACGAATTATTGAGAATTAATAAGATTTTGTTGAACAAGGTCTAAGAATTCGATTTTGCAATTTTTTACGATCGGATGTAGATTAGCACTTCCGCAATATTATACATTATTTGAAAAAAAGATAAAAAAGTTATCTTTTTGGTAAATATATACATATATATATATATATATATATATATATATATATATATTTGATTTTTTTAATTTTATCTCAAAACTTATATCAAAATGTTCAAGTGCCGTTAAAAGTAAAAATTATCTAGCCAGCCTTAAAAACTAAAATTTTATAAAATAAAAGTGTTAAAAATTTAACACCTAATGAATAAAACACAAATTAACAAATTACATTTTGAGTATTTTTATTTGAAACCTTATTACATTTTTTTTATTAATAATATAAGATTAATACATAATAATTCCTATGCGGTACTTGGAAGTTTAAAGAATTTTTAATAAAAATATTTACTGGAATAAATTTATATTATTATTATTATTATTATTAATAATACGATGTAAATGCAAACTTATAATATTATAAAATTATTATTATTATATTATAAAATTCCTTATCCTATTTGTCACTTATTACAATCTCCTGCATTCGAATTATTTATCACGATTACAAAAAAATTAACAAAAAAATCAATATTTTTATAATATTATATATAAGAAATATTATATTTTGGCAACAATTGACTTTCTTAAATATAAATATTATATTATATTATTTGATTACTTATTAATTCTTCTGAAAATACCTTACAATGAAACAATCAATCGACTAAAAATAATTTAAACCTATTCGAAGCGTATATTCAGATCTTACATTATATCAATATCACAAAAAATACAAAAAAATGCAGTAAAACCCCGTTAAGACGATTTTTAAATACTTAATACGATTTTTCGCATAACACGTCACTTTGAAACAAACTCACACACAACCGCCTACGAACAGATTCTGTTTGTGGATTCATTTTTCGAAGGGGGAGTGATGTGGCAGTACTAGGTAGCGAGAAAACATTTAAAATTTAAAGTTTTCCACTCAAATTCGACTGTACCAATTCAGTTAAGACGATTAATACAATTTCTCGCTTAATACGTCAATTTAAAACAAACTCACACACACTCGCCTACAAACAGATTCTGTTTGTGAATTCATTTTTCGAAGGGGGGAGTGATGTGGCAGTAGGGAGGAAACATTTATATTTTTTTAATTAATAAATGCAAGGTGAATTCAAAGTTTTCATTTATGGTTGACGTATGAGTTGCCGCAAAATTTTCTTCCGTTGAAAATCAGTTTTTTGTGACTTCACACTCGAAGGGGGAAGTGATGATTTTTTAAATTAATAAATTCTAGGTTAAATTCAGAGTTTTCAATTCTGTTTGACCAATGAGTTGCCAAACGCAACAGCAAAATTTCCTTTCGTTGAAAATCAGTTTTTTGTGACTTCACATTCGAAGGGGGGAGTGATGTGGCGGTACTAGGTACCGAGAAAACATTACTAACTCTTAATTTTTTGCATATAAAATTTTCTATGATAGATGGTAAAGAATAGAGACTATATCACAAAAATTACAAAAAAGTGCAAAAAACCAAGTTGTTTGTGAATTTATCCTCCGAAGGGGGAGGTGATGTGGCAGTACTAGATAGCAGAAAAACATTACTAACGCCTAATTTTTTATATATAAAGTTTTCTATGGTAGAAACTTGATATGATGGTGAATAATAGAGACAGTATGACAAAAAATACTAAATAAATAATAGGGGGGAGTGATGTGGCAGTACTAAATAGAGGAAGAACATACTAACGCTTAATTTTTTTTATATATAAAGTTTTCTACGGTAGAAACTTGTTATGATGGTAAATAATAGAGACAATATTAGAAAAAAAGTGCAAAAAACACAGTTGTTTGTGAATTTATTCTTCGAAGGGGGGAGTGATGTGGTAGTACTAGGCAGCGAGAAAACATTTTAAACGGTTTATTTTCTAAATCGATGCTAGATAAATTGAAAATTTTCCAAGAAAGATCAAAAACAGAAAATAAGTCTTTAGTAACTTCATATTTGAAGGGGGGAGTGATGTGGCGGTACTAGGTAGCGGAAAATTCCTTAAAAAATCGTCTTGACAAGGTTTTACTGGTTTTACCGGTTTTACTGCTTTTTGCTTTTCTCCATCCGCCTATTTTCCCAAATCTTAATCTTATGCGAAACATTACAAGCAGCATACAAAAACCCAAAAAGAGTCAAATTAACAGACCAATCAGCATACAAAAACTTTTCCAAAAAAATCGTACCTATATCCAACCCGGCAAAAAAATAAAAATTCGAAATCGCCGACATCGCCAGTAAGGGACAAGTGATCGCCGAGTTGAATCTAAGTTGCCAATAGTGCGACAAATATTTTTTTGTCAAATTTTGGTAAAAATCTGAAGCTTCGATTGCGTCACAAATCGTCTCTATGGTTACTGCGAGGTAGTTCAAGAAAGACCATATCATTATGTAAGGTTTTGTTCCGTGCCAGATGTAGATATAAAAAAAACAAAATGACGAAGACATTATTTTATTGAATAAATTGTTTGTCAGTAACTCCGAGTAACAAGATCTCATGGGAAGGTACACGTATCTGAAAAAAAAAGAGTGCGCGTAAGATTCACTTGAAGTAAAACTTATTTGCTACTGTACAAGATGGCATCTAAGTAAAAATAAATGCATCATATAACAATTTTAAATAATGTTTATTAGTAATATGGTAACACTAATGCACAGATTCTTGAAGTAAAACTTCTTTGGGCGCCACGTACAAATGCGTTACGTCATTCGCTTTCGATGAAATCATTTCTATACGGGCCGATTGTGATAAGTCGTCGTGTATGTGAATAGAGATCTGTCGTTGCATGCGTGGAGGAATTTGCCATAGATAAATAAACATTTTAAAGTACCATCATAGTACAAAAAGAATACTTTTAGCATTAAAAATATGTATAATATTTCAAAACAATAATGTAATTAAAGTCATACTTCAAATACGACATGATCGGTTTGTCATTGTAATTAGCATTTAGAACGGAACCTTCGTTAGAGAAATGAAGTAATTGCTTAAAAAATATTGTTTTTGCAACTTCACTCATCATGTAATAATTGTGTTTGAATAACTTCATGTAATTAAAATTAAAATACATTCATTGACTGCTTGAATTTTTTTTGACTATTTCGCTGGCGATACAAATTCATTCTTTGAACAGCTGCAATATCTGTCTTGCCTAAAAAATATGTTCCATTTTAATAACTTCAAAGATTTATAGAAACTACAAGTCCATTTTTGATTTTATTTTTAGTTTTGCTCGTCAGTAGAGTCCCTTTTCAATGTTATTTTTAGATTGCTCGTCAGTAGAGTCCCTTTTTCTTTCATTTTCAATTTTGCTTGTCAGTAGAGTCCATTTTCAATGTTATTTTTAGATTACTCGTCAGTAGTGTCCATTTTTCTTTAATTTTTAATTTAATCATCAGTAGAGTTTCTTTGAATTTTATTTTTATTTTGCTCGTCAGAGTCCCCCCACCGTTTTGATTTTTAGTTTGGTCGTCAGTAGAGTCCCTTTTCCTTTAATTTTTAGTTTTCGCGTCAGTAGAGTCTCATTTTCTTCCATTTTTAATTCAATTATCAGTATAGTTTATTTTTCTTTTATTTTTAGTTTTGCTCGTCAGTAAAGCCCCTTTGAGTATACTCGTCAGTATAGTCCCTTTTACCTTTAATTTTAATTTAATCATCAGTAGAGTCTCTATGAATTTTATTTTTATTTTGCTCGTTAGTAGAGTCCCCTCCGTTTTTCATTTTTAATTTGGTCGTCAGTAGAGTCCCTTTTTGTTTAATTTGTTTAATTTGTTCTATTATTTTCAAGAAACAGGGGCAAAATATTCTTCTCATTCAGGCATTTTTCATTAAATCAAGATTTGTACTACGATGTAATCTCAAAACTCATGACATTTCAATTTCCTTCTTGTATCCTTACACATACAACGTTGATGCCGGTACGCATACAACGACAGATCTCTATTCACATACACGACGACTAATCACAATCGACTCGTATTGAAATGATTT
Organism: Ctenocephalides felis; assembly: GCF_003426905.1. Classification (NCBI taxonomy): domain Eukaryota; kingdom Metazoa; phylum Arthropoda; class Insecta; order Siphonaptera; family Pulicidae; genus Ctenocephalides; species Ctenocephalides felis. The sequence goes on along the minus strand of NW_020539725.1, from coordinate 61,800,800 downwards.
CATCGAGAGCGAATGACGAATCATTGGCGCTCGACTCCTATCTTATTCTTTTGCCATTCCATCCATATGTCATGCTATTTACGTCAACACAATTTTCTTTTAATTTTTTTGTACTAAGCGAGCTTAAAGAAGTTTTACTTCAAAAATTTCAGATTGTATTTTATATCATGTTGGATATCATTTGAAAGGTCTTTTAGAATAGAATCCGAATACTGAAATAAACTACGTGGTTTGTATAAAAAATATACGCTTGAATTTGTAGGAGAGGAGTCTAAGGAAGTTTTACTTCAAAAATTTTAGATAGTATCTTTTATAGCATGTGGGGTATCGTTTGAAAGGTCTTTCTGAATGGAATCCGAATACTGAAATAAACCACGTGGTTTGTCTAAAAAATATACGCTTTTTACGAATCTGCAGGAGAGGAGTCTAAGGAAGTTTTACTTCAAAATTTTTGATAGTATCTTTTAGGGCATATTGTATATCGTTTAAAAGGTCTCGTCGAGTAGCAGAGGATTTTTGCAAAAAAATAATTATATTGTAATAAAATGTTATATCTCATTGCTTAAAATATTAACGGAATTACACCCTAGTCGCGCCTAAAGAAGTTTTAGATCAATAATCCATATAAAATCATACCAAAAACTTCTCATGTATCTTTTTATTACCTGAATAAAAAGCTGTGCAGTCCAGGATCAAAATATCTCCACATGTCAGAGTATCGATGTATTCTTGCAATGCATTTGGGGGTTGGTGGTGCATTTACACCATAGGCTCTTGTTAAAGCACCAGATATGCCATATATGACAACATATTTCAACAAAAAAAATTGCCCTAGAAGATATCCATAGCCGTACATTTCCCATGGTGATAGATTTTGAACCCACTGGAGGAAGTAGAAATAAAATTGAATGGGAGGGTTAAAAATATAAATGACACATTTGTTATAGTTTTTGCAGGCAAGATTTTTTTATTAATATAGATTTTTTAAATTAAATGTTTAAATTAAATTAAAGGGATTTGGATAGCAACAAAAATATTATTTGGAAAGATGTAGGTACAACACAAAAGTGCATCTTCAATTCTTATTTGTTTCAAAATTTTGATATACAAGTGTATATAGTGTTTATAAGTAGAAATAAAATTGATTGGGTGGGTTGAAAATATAAATGACATATTTATTATAGTTATTTTTCTAGCAGGCAAGATTTTTTTTGATTATTACACGTTTTTAAATTAAATGATTAAATTAAATTAAAGGGATTTAGATAGCAAAAAAATTATTTGAGAAAAGATGTATGTAACATAAAATTAGCCAGAAAGTTCTAGGCACAACACAATGCTTATTTGTTAAAAAATTTTATATACAAGTGTATATAACAAGTTTTGCTAAATTTTAGTAAATTTTATCTAGATTTTACTGATATAAAGAAATTATGATGTGCCAAAGAAAAATTAAAAATTATTTGAAGTAAACTGAAAAAATGTCCTTGCAAATTATATAAGTACTAAAGTCTGCATTTCAACTACGATTTATTCAAAATTTACACACAATACAGTAGAAATATATTAGTGCCTCTTTAATTCTCATTTATCTAAAATTTTGATATATAAGTGTATATAACAAGTTTTACTAAATTTTAGTAAATTTTATCTAGATTTTACTGACGTTAATAAATGATAATGTGTCAAAGTAAACTTAAAAATTTTTTGGAAAAAGCTTAAAAAATGTTCTACGCCTTAAGACGGGTATTTATACCTGCCCCGCTAGTAAGTCCACATTTTGACTACGAATTGTACGAAATTTTAATAAGTGAATATATATAACAAGTTTTACTAGATTTTAGTAAATTTTATCTAGTTTTTTGTAATGTTAACAAATTATAATGTCCCAAAAGAAAATTAAAAGTTATTTGAAGAAAATTTAAAAAAAATGTCCTAGCAAATCATTTAAATACTTCGTAATTCGTATTTCAACTACGATTTATTCAAAATTTCAATATGCAAGTGTATATAACAACTTTTGCTAAATTTTAGTAAATTTTATCTAAATTTTACTGATGTAATTGAATTATAATTTCCCAAAAGAAAATTAAAAGTTATTTGAACAAACGTGAAAAAAATGCTCTAAATCCATATACGTATTGAAAATTATGAATGTACTAAATTATTGGAAGTCAAAAAACTAAGTGCAGAAAAATGATGCAAATGATAATACCCTAAGAATGAATTAGATAAAATGATGGCTGAATGAAAATATTTTTGACATGAAATAATATCTTTAAAAAAATTCATGCTTTTCTAATATTTCAATTTCATTACCTAAGCCTGACGTTTTTCTGGAAAGCTCACCAAAAATATTATAAAACATGTCATAATCGAAAAAATTAAGCAGTAAAGAGAAATTAAACCTCCCTTTCTCTTTGTATAGAAAAATCCACCAAATATACCATAACTAAGGCCTTGGATAACCTGAATTATATATACAAATATAATATATATATATATATATATATATATATATATATATATATATATATAAATATATATAAGGGTGGTGCTTAATATGGATTTTGTCAAATTTCTTTGCCCCCAAGAGCTCAAGTGTCTCTAAATTTATAAAAAAAAAATTGTCTAAAGGTTTTAGCTTTTTATATTAACATTTAGTTAGTTCGCAATTTAATTAAAAGTTTCGTATATTTATTATTAAGTAAATATTTGCGCCATTTGTGATAGCAGACTTGTAATTAAATTAAATAGTCCCAGAGGAAAATTAAAAGTTATTTGAAAAAAAAAATGTTCTGGCAAATCATCGAAATACTAAAGTTCGCATTTTGACTACGAATTGTGCAAAATTTCAATATACAAGTGTATATAACAAGTTTTACTATATTTTAGTTAATTTTATCTAGATTTTACTGATGTAAATAAATTATAATGTGCCAAAAGAAAATTAAAAGTTATTTGAAGAAAAGTAAAAAAAAATGTTCTACAGGCAGCATTCCTTACGACGGGTATTTATACCCGCCCCGCTAGTAAGTCCGCATTTTGACTACGTTTTATTCAAAATTTCAATATGCAAGTGTATATAATAAGTTATGCTAGATTTTAGTAAATTTTATCTAGTTTTACTGATATATGCAAATTATAATATCCCAAGAGAAAATTAAAAGTTATTTGAAAAAAATAAATAAAAAGAAATGTCCTGCAAATCATCTAAATACTAAAATTCATATTTCAACTACGATTTATTCAAAATTTCAATATCCAAGTGTATATAACTAGTTATGCCAGATTTTAGTAAATTTTATCATGTTTTTACTGATGTAATTAAATTATAATGTACCAAAAGGAAAATTAAAAGTTATTTGAAAAAAAAAATACAAAGTAATGTCCTGGCAAATCATCGAAATACTAAAGTTCGAATTTCAACCACGATTTGTGCAAAATTTCAATATGCAAGTGTATATAACAAGTTTTACTAGATTTTAGTCCATTTTATCTAGTTTTGACTGATGCAAACAAATTATAATGTGCCAAAAGAAAATTAAAAGTTATTTGAAGAAAACTGTGGTAGCAGACTTGTAATTTATATAGCAAATTTATTACTGATTTGATTTGAGTGTCAAAATCACAAATTGCAAAAATATTTTAATGCAAAATTTATGATGAATAAATATTTTGTTAAACAGCCCAGTTTAAGTTTAAGTTTAAAAGGTTCAGTGTTTTATATAATATAAATATTTTTAAGTGTAATAATATTTGGCGCAAGTTCAAATGACTACTTGCATAAGCTAATAATAATTATACTGATTAATTGAATTTCGGACTATCTAAATGTTAATATTAGAACTAAAACTTTCAGGGATTTTTTTTGCAAAGAAATGATAGACAGAGCAAGCTCAAGTAAGTACTTGCATAAGGTAATAATAAGGTAATTAAGACTTGAAACTTGCAGGGTATTTTTTGTTTATCATTCGAATATGTCCATATTAAGGGCCACCCTAAATCAATAATTATATTTCCTTACCCAAGGATAACGTTCCATAGCATTCGTATACAAAAAGTGCAGTACCACTTCAGTGAACAAAAGCCAAAAACCATATCTTCCAATCTGACAAAACAGTTTCACATATTTCTTCCGAATTTCTCCATCATCAACCAAAAATCCACGTTCAAAAGTATCGTACAAAATAATCGGTCCAGTCGTCAGTGTCGGCAAAAAAGAACAATAAGCCAGATACTTTTCCATCGCATACTTCCTTTCATGGATATACAAAAACTTGTTAAAATCAGCTCTATTTTTCTGTCTCAAAACAACATTTTGATAAAATTCTATCGAATCTAATCCATAACTTGTTCCTCGAAGGTTTGTCCAGGCAACTGTGATGCACCAGAGGATATAACCCGAGTCTGATATTTGCAAGGAATCTTGCATGATTTTATTTATTTCTCCAACGTTTAATGACAAAATTATGACGAAGTTTAGTAACCATATTAGGAATTTCTTTTTTCCAACACGTGATGCTAAGTAGAATGCTAAATATTGGATGTAGAGGTAAACCGTGGGCGCTGGACCGAAGAATTGGAATGAGAAAAAGGCTGAAGATATTATGTGGAAATATTTGGTAGCCTGAAAGGATAAAATAATAATTATTTAAGTATGGGATCGTTCAAGTATTACGTAAGCAGATTTATTACAATTATTTACCCCCCCCTCCCCCTCCCCCTTGTCGGCAAAAGTAAGTAAATTTCTTACCGAAAATAAGCAAAATAAGCAAATCAGCCGCCCTATAGTGCTTACGTAATATAATAGGTTGTCAAATATCTCCCTTCCGCCTTTTTGTATTAAACCAAGAGCAAAAAAGCGGAAGGGAGATATTTGGCAACCTCCCTTCCGCCTTTTTGTATTAAACCAAGAGCAAAAAAGCGGAAGGGAGATATTTGACAAACTAATATCTATTTTTTATATATATGCAAGCTGGCCATAAAAAAATATTTCTAGTATAAAATGTTTAGTACGAAAATAACTAATTGATTGCAAATGTGGTGCATGAGTAAAAGAAGCTGCTAACAAAAAATATATGAATAGTTTACCCACTTCAAAGCATGCAAGATATAAATGTCCCTTAATAATAATCTTTGCAAGAGCCAACTTGGTTTGAAACTGATTTTATTTAAATTGAATTGGCACATTTTACGTTTCAAGATTCAAATTTCAATATCTAAGTTTTACTAGATTTTAGTAAATTTTATCTAGATTTTACTGATGTAATTAAATTATAATGTCCCAAAGGAAAAATAAAAGTTATTCGAAAAAAAAGTATAAAAATGTCTTAGCAAATCATTGAAATACTGAAATTTGTATTTCAACCACGATTTATTCAAAATTTCAATATGCAAGTGTATATAACAAGTTTTACTAAATTTTAGTAAATTTTATCTAGATTTTACTGATGTAACTAAATTATAATGTCCCAAAGAAAAATGAAAAGTTATTTGAAAAAAGTAAAAAAATAACCTATATGCAAACTAATTATCATTTATGTACTGTTTATATAAAAGAACTGAATTATATAATTTCATCTGCCAAACATATAATGTATCTTATATTATTTTAATTTCTGGCACATATCAGCTGCTTTTCGTCAATAATAATGTAAAAAGTACGTTTTTCTTGTATATTATATTCTACGAGTAATAATATTTAGGCTCATAATTTCACCTAAACTCAAATTTCAAGTGAATTGACATTTCTAGCAGACCACAGTTCAAATGTTGTCAAGTCAAACAATAATAAATTTGTAATTTTGGCCATTTATTTCTACAACACTACTATAGTTTTTATCGTTCATTAAATCTTAAAAATTTTCTTTGACAAACTCTAAAAAAAATGATCAACATCCGAATAACCGTTTAGGAGAAGTATCAAATTATACACTCGTACAGAAGAAATTTATATATAAGATATATAAATAGATTTACCTTATTATCGATTAATGATATAATATCTCCAATAAAAACAATGGCTAATGTTGAAAGTGTTATTCGTGGGAACATTGTTAAATAGGTGCTCCATTCTGAATCGGTGTTGTCTTTCGGACGACTGAGTAAAGCCCAGCCTTCTGATAGGTCATCGATGAAACTTTTTGCAAAATCTGAAATCGAAATTGAAAATATATAATATATATATATATATATATATATATATATATATATATATATAGTAAATAGTTTCTTGGATTTTACATAACCTGCAAACATTACAGTAAACGAATTAACTTTTTATTGGAACCTGTTGTGTAAAATGATTCACTCGACAATTGAGAAACTGCCAATTGATTATATATACATATATAATCAATTATATATATATATATATATATATATATATATATATATATAAACTTCCTGTTTAAAATAAATGATATCAACTTGGTGATGACAAAGGAAAAACTGTACTCCACTCTTCGAATGTGAAATTATGCTGAAGAATGAATTTTATTTTATAATCTAGTAATAATAAGCTACTCTATTTTATAGTAAATAGCATGTACTTGTTATAAAATATTAAGTACTAATAAAGAAAAGAATTGTTTCTGTTATAATTCCTACTATATTTCCTCACCTTGACTTTTCAAATAAATTCTAAAAATAGAATATATAACTCCACCGACCCATATAAAGCTATAAATTGCTATTTCAATATAATGAAGACCTTTGTCTTTGAACGGCATCATGAAACAATTAATATTATTATTGTAATTATAAAAAATAGATTTATTTTTCTATTGTATTCTATTCATTATGGAATACATTTAATTTCACACTGATAACAATTGATTATTATTAGTAATCTAATTATTATGATTCACAGATAATTTTATCATTTTGTTTGTAAATAAAGATTGAAGGTTATGTTACAAACTAAATGTCATGACACTCAACTGTCATTTCACATGTTGTGCCTGTGGCGACATCAGTTAGAGAATGGGTGAAGTGTTGGGCGTTAACGGTTTTTCAAATTTGAAATTGATAAAAAAATAATTTTATTATTTTATTGGTGTACAGGGTGTCCCAGAACACAACGTCAAGTCGAAGTAGAATGATGGTATTGATTTAACTGTCCTAAAAATTTTGTTGTGAACTAGTGGTGCTTTAAGGCAAATTGCTGGAACTTCCCGAACATAATGGACGTTAACGGTTTTCTAAATCGAAATTAACGAAAGAATAGTTTTATTATTTTGTTGGTGTACAGGGTGTCCCAGAACTCAACGTCAAGCCGAAATAGGGTGATAGTGTTGATTTACATGTCCTGAAAATTTTGTTGTGAACTAGTGGTGCCTTAAGGCAAATTGCTAGAACTTTCCGAACTAAATAAACGTTAACGGATTTTTAAATTGAGATTAATAGAAGTTTTTTTATTTCATTGGTTCACAGGGTGTCCCAGAACTCAACGTCAAACCGAAATAGAATGAAAGTGTTGATCTACATGTCCTGAAAATTTTGTTGTGAACTAGAGACGCCCTAAGGGAAATTGCTGGATCTTCCCGAACGTAATGGACGTCAACGATTTTTTAAATTTGAAATTGATAAAAAAATTGTTTTAATATTTTATTGGTGTACAGTGTGTCCCAGAACTCAACGTCAAACCGAAATAGGGTAATAGTGTTGATTTAACTGTCTTGAAAATTTTGTGGAAAATCAGTGGTGTCTTAAGCCAAATTGCTGGAACTTCCCGAACATAATAGACGTTAACGTTTTTTTTTAATTGAAATTGATAAAAGGATTGTTTTCTTGAATTATTTGTGTACAGGGTGTCCCAGAACTCAACGTCAAGCGAAAATAGAATGAAAGTATTGATTTAACTGTCCGTTGTTGAAAATTAGTGGTGCCTTAACTAGTGGTGTATGGCACTTAAGGTCTTAAAGAAAATTGCTGGAACTTCTGGAACATAATGAAATATTCGAAGAGTAAAATTAAGTGAAACTAGTGGTGTAACTTAATGCAAATTGCTGGAACTTCCTGTATTGAAAACTAAATTTAAAAAAAAAACTTTGCAAACCTTTGAAAATATTAGATATTTGAGAAATATTGAATTTTTTTAAAAAATGTTGTATCCGCACACACACACACACATCTATTTTTTCTAAGGCATGCCAATATCAATTCTTGTAGATTATTGATCATTTAGATATTTGCCGTATTATGCATGCCCAACCAGTTTCAATCTATTTTTCTACTGTAACATTCTATTTTCGCAAACAACTTTAGAGCCGCAACAAAATAAAAAAAAAAGTTCTTAATGCAGAAATGTGAACCGAAAGAGTCTGCAACATTTTCATAATGATGTTATTGCATTGTGCATCGCCCACGCCTGCACTTTTTACCAACACGAGTGATGTAGAAAATTAAAAAGTCGATACGTCGATAAATAAAAAATTTAACTTTTTCAACACGGTCGATATTTTTTATATTTTTTTTACTTTCCGTAGGTTAAGTTATTGTAAATGTAATCGTCTAAAAATCGTAATTGAATTTTTTTGCATATCTTCACGTTTCAAAGGTTTCTGAACAATTTGGCACACCTCACAAAAAATGTATGTATGAGTGTATGTATGGGTACAATTTTTCATCTACGTTTTCAGACACACGGATCAACCGATTCGATTGATTCAAAAAACATTCGATTTCTATTGATATGGAGATGTGCTGATTAGTTTTTGGCAAAGGTAGGTCTAGCCGTTACGGAGTTACGGAGCAAAGAGTGCAGAAAATAGAAATGGAATTTTTGAGAGATCTGGGCATCCGAGTTGAATGATCCAAAAAATATTCAATTCCTAATGATGGAAAGAAGTGGTGATTAGTTTTTTGCAAATGCAGGTCCAGCCGTTTCGGAGATACGGAGATAAATGAGCAAAAAATTGCAGTTTTTGAGAGAACCAAGCATCCGATTTGAATGATTCAAAAAACTTTTTTGACTTTGACTTTGTTACTAAGATATTTGGCTAGAGCTCGTCGAAACCTTTCATTTGATACTCAACATACCTATATTTGAAGTAAAACTTCTCAACTCACAATCAACCCGCTGTACTATCTATAGTTCAACAAATTGTTTAAAGTGTACTTATTTATTGTATGTCTTGTAACTTTTGAACGATTTGTCCAAATTGAATAAAATATTTGGTGAATTTGTTCAAAATTAAATTGTCTTTAATTCTGTCTAACATTTTAAGGCCCTATAGCAACTCGATATACCAGTAAATTGTGTTTAAAAAGCAATATATATGCAATATATTTATTATTTGCATTATTCAGAACCCTACTGTTTTTTGACGCTGTTACTAATATATTTAGCTTGAGCTTGTCGAAACCTTTCATTTGATACCCAACATGCCTATATTTGAAGTAAAACTTCTCAACTCACATTCGACCCGCTGTACTATTTATAATTCAACAAATTGCACGTGTACTTATTTATTGTATGTCTTGTAACTTTTGAACGGTTTGTCCAAATTGAATAAAATATTTGGTGAATTCGTTCAAAATTAAATTGTCTTTAATTCTGTCTAACATTTTAAAGCCCTGTAGCAACTCGGTATACTAGTAAAAAAATATATATATATATACTCAATATTTTTATTATTTTTAAATTTCGGAACCCTATTAGTTTCTCAACTTTGATACTAAGATAATTGACTAGAGTTTGTCGAAACCTTTCATTTGATACCCAACATGCCTATATTTGAAGTAAAACTTCTCAACTCACATTCGACCCGCTGTACTACTTATAGTTCAACAAATTGTTTGAAGTGCACATATTGAATGTATTGTAACTTTTGAACGGTTTGTCCACATTGAATGAAATATTTGGTGAATTTGTTCAAAATTAAATTGTCTTTGATTCTGTCGAACATTCGTAAGCCTTATAGCAACTCGGTGTATAAGTAAATTGTATTTAAAATAAATATATATTTATTATATTTATTATTTGCATTATTCGGAACCCTACTAGATTTTCAACTCCATTACTGACATATTTGGCTAGAACTCGTCGAAACCTTTTATTTGATACCCAACATGCCTATATTTGAAGTAAAACTTCTCAACTCACATTCGACCCGCTGTACTATTTATAGTTCAATAAATTGTTCAAAGCGCACTTATTTATTGTATGCCTTGTAACTTTTGAACGGTTCGTCCAGATTGAATGAAATATTCTGTGAATTTGTGCAATATTGAATGAAAAATAAGATTGTCTAGTATTCAAAATCCCTACAGCCTTTAAAATTATTAGATTATCAAAGTAACTTCGCACCTATTAGAGGTTAGGTTTTATGTGTTATGGCTTTTCGACTGTTAGTGACTACTAATTTATTCCATTACATTTTTATATTATCGATAATTTTTCTCACCCCCAAACGCGCCTAGAAAAACCAACAAAACACAAAAACAAAATAGACTAAAGCAGCAAAAATAAAAAGAAAAGCGGCAAAAGATTAATTCTTTAAAAGCGCCGCTTCGTTTCTACACATCAAGTGCTCATAGTAACACGGAACGAAATCTTTTTTTCAGCTTTTTTGCATTATTTTAAATTTAAATGTGTAACATTTTTAACTACAAAGTGAAGAGATGTTAATTGCGAGAGATGCTTTGCTGAAAAAATCATAACGAAGGTATATAAAAGAGTTTTTTGATTTTTTGGAATCACTAATTGCAGAAAAGCATTTTATGTAATAATAAATAATCAACGAACATTGTTCGATAATTGTTCTAAATATAACATAATGCCATCCAACACTAGTTTATTTTTTAAATGTACACGCGTTAGTCATTATTTTTCTAAAATTTTCTAAAATTTTCTAATAGTACCAGAAAGGCCCAAAGAGTTTTTGTATTAGCTCAACAAATAAATCATGCATCTTATACATAAAGAAATTTCCTCAATAAATCTAAAACAAAAAACTAACTAGTGGTGTATGACATCGTGCCTTAAGGCAAATTACTTGAACTTCCCGTACCGTAATGAAATATTCGAGAAATTTTAAACGTTTTCAAATATATTATTACAAATGCTGTAACTTTCATTATTTTTGCTATCTTATTATATGTGAGCAAATCAAATGTAAATCATAAATCAATTTATCTCCAGAAAATTAACAATCGTCATTTCATTTAGAATTCAATTTAAAAAAAAAAAATAGTTGCCTAATTTACACAAAATTGAAAAATTGCTCCCGTATAGTCACAGTCTAAACGCATTTGCAAATAATTCTGTGCGACATTTTCACTTATACTGTGCTTGGCTTGGCGGCATTTTCACATTTTTCAATAGTTTTCACAAAATTAGAAATGTGCTCCAGTACATAAACAGTCTAAATGCGCTTCAGTAAACATTTGTACCAGAGTGGCGCTTAGACTGTGCTTAGCCTGGGTATTTTTTTTAATTTTTAATCCAACAAAAATATTTTATGGAAAATAAAAAAAGGTGTTATATTTTTTATGCTCAAAAGCAATAAAGGAATCTACTGACAAGCAAATAAATTATAAAACTAGAAGACTGAAAAAAGGACTCTACTGGCAAGCAGATAAGTTAAAATATTGTAACATTTTTTAATATTTATAAGAATTATATTAACTAAATTGCAAAGTTAAAATTATTTATTTAAAGTATGTTAGAACCGAATTAAAATTAAAATCTAAATTATTTTCGATATACAAAACTTATTTTTTTTGAAAAATAAAAAAAAATAAAAAAAAAATAGAAACAAAAATGTTTTTTCCAAGAGAAATTATTTTGTTGAAACAAGCAGAAAGATTTTTAGATCATTCAAATCGGACGCTCAGTTCATTCAAAAACTGCCATTTATTGCACATTTTGCTCGGTATCTCCAAATCGACTGGACCTGTCTTTGCCAAAAACTAATCACCTCATTTCCCAATCATTACGAATTGAACGTTTTTTAGATCATTCAAATCTGATACTCCGTTCTCTCAAAAACACGATTTCTATTTTCTGCACTCTTTGCTCCGTATCTCCTGGACCTGCCTCTGCCAAAAACTAATCAGCACATCTCCCTATCAATAGGAATCAAATGATAAATGACTCTGTCAAATCGGTTGATTCGTGCGCCCGAAAACGTTGACACAAAAATTTCTATCCGCACACAACAATTTTTTCTAAGGTATTCCAAAACGTTCAGAAACCTTCAGAACGTCGAGAAATGCAAAAATTTTTACTTTCCATTTTTGGTCAATTACTATAACTTACTTTACGCAAATTCGATGTATTTTTATTATCATTTCATCCCCCCTGACTACGTCCCTGACTTTTGCCAAACTAAAAATCTCTTCGTGCGCATGCGCGCAGGGCGTCTTAGTGCGCCCCAGAGACACAGGCTATTCAGTACCGTCGCGAATTTTGCGAAAAGCGGTCGTTTTGCCGAAATTATCCGAAAAATACGATCGCGAATACGAAAAATAAAATTTTGACAAATGCACAATTTGGGATTTAAAAAAAATCCGGTAAAAATTGAAGGATTTATGCCCTAAATCGAGGATCGAGAAGTACTAAGATACAAGATTAAGTTTTTCGGTCCTTGGGTGATTTTGTGAAAGACTGTGGATTTGGTTAAAAATTATGCAAAATTTACGATTACAAAACCTAAAACTAAATTTTTGAAGAAACCTTGATGAAGGATTTTGAAAAAAATCTAGAAAATTTTAAGGATTTATGCCAATAATTAAGTGCTAAAAATCATGTAAACATATATGGGGCGTAAAAACACAATTGTTGGTTACTCCGACAAATGAAAAATAATTAGCCTAATAATTCTAATTAACCAATCAACAATTAATTAACTACATAATATAAATTATATACTACATTAAATTTATCTATTAAAATTTGCCCTAAAAAGTGTTAATTTCCACCAAAAACATTAAAAATTTGTGTCAATTACAAGTGGACTTTCTTGCAACTTTCTTGGATTTGAATTTGAAAACTTTCAAATTTTTTATGTGAAGTGTCTTGGATTTTATTTAATTAATTAATGCAAATTACTAAGTTGTGTTTAATTTTAATGCCAAACACTTAAAATTATATAAACTTTGTGTAAAATCACCAAAAACTTACAAAATTTATACCAAATGTGTTTTTATGACTAATGCAAATGTGTGTATATAAAATAAATAAATAAATGTGCAAAACTATGGATTTATTTTTCTTGGCAATTAAAAACAATTATTTAATGTACAAAAATAACTAAATAATTTTTATAAGTTTTACTAAATGTTTGTGAATTGGATTCTTATTGCAGACTTTTTGGATTTTTATTGGATTCTCTAAAGTGCAACAAATTAGAGTGTAACATTTCTTAATTAATTTTGTATTATTAATTATATAATAACAAAATTGTTTTATAAATATTTTATTAACAATTTCGGTTCATATTGTCATAAAACATTATAAAATAATTGTGTCCTTGCAACAAATTGTGTTATAAAATTATAATAATTGTAAATTAATTTTCACAAAATACTTATTTTCTACCAAAAATAAAATTTTAGTGATCCCTTACAATTGTGCATGAAGGATGTTACATAATGCAAAACATTTCCGAATGAATATCCAATCAGATTCTTATTGCAATATTCTGATACCAGTGTCGGACTATTACTATTATTTTTAATTATATTTATAAAGTTTTTTAAGTACTTGCCAAATTTTGCAAATTTTATTTCAATTTTGTGAAGTGTAAATGGACATACGTATAATAATTTTGTGAAAGTTTTAATTTTACTAAAACAAAATTTGTTTGAAAAATTATGAGTTTTGTGTTGAAAAATAAACGGTTTAGTGCGGTTTTTGGATTTTAAACTTTTTATCAGGTAATAATGAAACTTTATTTTGTTTATAAATATTTTTAATTTACATTTTATGTGTAGTCTTCTATATATATAAAAATAAGTCGGGTTTTCCTTCCTGATGAAATAACTCCAGAACGCACGAACCGATTTCGACAATTTTGCATTCGTTGGAAATGTCTCGGGCTCCGCAAGGTTTATAGCTAAGAAAATTAGTTGTGCATGGCATCGTGCCTTAATGCAAGCTGCTGGAACTTCACGCACCGTAATTAAAAATTCGAGTAATAAAAATGATCAATAACTGTTTTAAATAATTTCAAATAGATTATCTTCTATATATATAAAAATAAGTCGGGTTTTCCTTCCTGACGATATAACTCCAGAACGCACAAAACGATTTCGTTTCGTATATAGCTAAGAAAATTAGTTGAAAATTTGCGAATTAATTATGGATTCACTTTCATTCACTTAGAGAAGTTCAACTAAAAAATACTTCATTTTTGTAATCGAAATAAATTCATTACTGTTGTATAATAAATTTAAATTTTTCCTTTTCAAATTTAAAACAAACAAAAAATTTCTTCATCTTTCTCACGAAACCATTGCTAGTTTATTATATAGTATGTAGTGTTTTTAAATTTAATACAGTACTAGGTGTAAGTGGCATTAAATTTCCGATTAAGATCAATATGTAGTAAATTTTTTGTTAACCCTAAAAAATTAACAAATTGATTACTTTTTTAAATTATACGAACTTTGAACAATTTTGTTTTAACAACTAATTAATATGCAGTATCTGAATTTTTTGCGAATTTTGCATTTTAATCTAATGTTTGTATTTTATTTCAATTTTAGCATTTTTTGGAGTTTTTGTTGTACATTTTAGAATTCCGGATTATTTTATAAAATTTTTGCGTTTTTTCTTCATTAAATATATATTGCTAATTTCCTGATAATTATTTTATATTTATCTTCTGTTATTCTACATTGTTTCTCTTTGTGATTTTTTTCTAAATTATTTTTGTTATTCTTGAGTATTTTTAAAATTTTCCTAGCATATTTGCAACTTTTCTAGAATATTTGCATTACTTCAGCATTTTTGCAACACTCTTGCATTTTTCAACAGATTTAGTAAATTACCAGAATTTTTACAATTTTTTTTAGAATTTTTTCAATTTCTAGCATTTTTGCATTATTTCAGCTCTTCTGCATTTTTTTAACTAATTTGTCAAAATTCTAGATTTTTTGCCCTTTTCCAACTGATTTTCCTAATTGCCAGAATTTTGGCAATTTTTTTAGCGTTCTTGTAACTTTTCTAGCATTTTTGCATTTATCCAACTGTTTTTCCAAATTTTCAGAATTTTGGCAACTTTTCTAGCATTATTGCAACTTATTTAACTTTCCTAGTATATTTGTGTATTTTCTAGCATTTTTTGAAATTATCTAGCATTTTTGCAATATTATTTCAGCACTTTTGCATTTTTTTAATCAGCTCCAAATTTACAGAATTTTTGCAACTTTTTTTAGCATATTTTCAAGTATTTTAGCGTTTTTGTAAACTTCATAGCGTTTATGCAACTCTTCTAGCATTCTTGCAATTTTTCTAACATTCTTGCAAACAATTTTTGAAATTTCCAGAATTTTTGTAACTTTTCAAGTGTTTTTTCAACTTTTCTAGATTTTTGGCAATTTTTCTGGCGTTTTAGTAACCATTCTAGCATTTCTGCAATTTTTGCGATATTAGTTATAATATTTATAGCAACTTTTGACTGTTTTCCCAGTAAATCCTTATAAAACTTTCCAGAAATAGTTTGTACGATTTTTTATAAAATTCTGCAATAATTTCTAGAAATTCTTGACCATAAATTTTTATGCAAGAAATATTTAAGATATTTTTCCTAAATTTATGCACTGTTTTGCAGTAAAATTTGCAGAGTATTTCCAAAATAAAAATTGAAATATTTTCTAATTGTTTTTGTAGCAAACATATAAAAAATAATAGAAATTTGGCATTTATTTTATAAAAAAAAATATTTATTTTTTATGCATTTTTTTGCATAATTTTGTTATGCATTTTGTTATGATAAGTTTTGCATTTGTTTTCAAGAAATTTTACATTTGTTCTCATTTTTTGGCATTGTTCTCATTCGAAATCTTTGTCTAACTTTTAATTTTGTAATTATACAAAACACTTTTGTTGTTTTGAACTTTTACTTATGCACGTAAAATGTGCAATGTTAATTGCCATGTCAGTCATATGTGTCTGACACTGAAAATTGCTAAGAGAAAAAAATTGTTGTCATATATAAATAACAAAAAAAGTTTTTCAGAAAAAAATATCTTTGATACATTTTTAACTAAAATATCTAATAAAGTTACCATGGCTCATGTGTACATTTTTGTGATACTATCGTGGCACTTAACGTGTTATTAACATTTATATGTGAATTATGACTAAATATAAAATATTTCATATATATATAATATAAATATATTATATATTTTATATATCATTATTATGATTAATAATAACAATATATTTCTTTTTTTGTTTCAGACTAACTCTCGTCCCGGCTGTTCAAAAAGTGTTCCCAAAAATGGTGTTAAGTGTTCTGACGTAAAGTGCGTGTTAAGTGTTCAATTTTTAAAGTGTTTTTGTTAAACAAAAGTGGTGAAAATGTCCTTGTGGCGGTTTGTACTGATTCTGGTGACCGCCAGTGGCGGACTTTGCAGACTGGACGGAAATCCTGAGAGCCCGGAAAATAAAGGTCAGTGATAAATATTCTAAACTTTTAATTGAATTGCGGATTATGTAAATGTTAATATTAAGAGCTAAAATTTTTAGAGGATTTTCTTTTATTAATTTGGAAGCGTTTGAGCCCTTGGGAGTAAAGAAATTCCTTCTGTTTTAACTAATTTCAAACAATTTAATTTCCAATCCCAAGTATCAAATTTCTATAATTTCATCCCCAGCCCCTAAAATTGCCTTTCTACCTGTTGTTCTCGCATAAATCAAACCACCGAATTCCTTCAGAGCACCACCAGCCCTTAATATAGGGTGTAACTTTCACAACGAACCCTATGCGACCCATTTGCGACCCATTCTGTTCGGCTGTGGGTTAATTTAATATAGACATCATCAAATAGTCATTTATCATTTTTAATTCGAGCCTTCACTTCACTCTTGGTACTTTTTCTTTTGTGGATAAAGGTTTATTTGAATACTTTTTTCAGTCAAAGAGTTGGGGGTATAAATAAATGGTAAATAGATAATTTAAACAAAATTAAAAAAAAATAGTGCAAATTGCTAGAACTTCTCAAATTGGGAGCAATCTCAAATGTTTCCAAATTGATTATTATAAATACTGTAACTTTCATTATTTTCGGTATCCTGTTATATCTGATTTAACACTGTGAGCAAATCAAATGTAAATCATATATCAATTTATCTAATTTCTAATTCAATTAAAAAAAATAGTTGACTGAATGACAGTTTTTACTACCAAGAAACAAGCATAACAGAGTTGCCATAACAAAGCCGTGCTATCGTTTATGTTACCGCAGAATTGGCCCATAAATCTGGACAAAAATACTAAAAATATCTTAAAAAAGGCACTCTACTGAGAAATAAATTATTTTTGAGAAAAATATTATTTATGAAAGGACTCTACTGACGAGCAACTTGGGAAAGATTAGAAAGAAATATTGGAGAAAGGGGCTTTACTGACAAATTATTTTGGAGAAATATATTATATAACTTGTGGTGTATGGCATCGTGCCTTAAGGCAAATTGCTGGAACTTCCCGTACCGTAATGAAATATTCGAGAAATTTTAAACGCTTTCAATTATATTATTACAAATACTGTAACTTTCATTATTTTTGCTTACTTTGTTATATCTGAGCAAATCAAATGTAAATCATAAATCATAAATCATAAAAATTTATCTCCAGAACATTAACAATCGTCATTTCATTTTGAATTCAATTTAAAAAAATAGTTTAGTTGCCTAATTTGCACAAAATTGAAAAAGTGCTCCCGTAAAGTCACATTCTAAACGCATTTGCAAACAAATTTGTACGACATTTTCACTTATACTGTGCTTCGCTTGGCGGCATTCTCACATTTTTCAATAGTTGCCACAAAATTGAAAAAACTCTCCTGCAAAGTCATAGCCTAAACGCACTTGCGAAAATATTTGTACCGGGTTGTCACTTAGACTGTGCTTAATCTGGGAGATTTTTTAATTTTTTTAATTTTTTTTTAACCCGAAATTACATTTTTATAATTTACATAAAATTGGAAAAGTGTTCCCGCTAAGTCACATTCTAAACGCATTTGCAAACAAATTTGTGCGACATTTTCACTTATACTGTGCTTAGCTTGACGGTATTTTGACATTGACATAGACAAAGGGACTCTACTGACGAGCAAATTTATATAGGATATTGAGTAAAAAAGGACTCTACTAACAAACATTAAGTACGTCAAAATTATTAGACACACAGTTTTAAGACGAAATGGACTCTACTGACGAACAAATAAAATCAGGATAAAAAAAAAGGACTCTACTGACAAGCAAAATAAACTTGGTATAACAATGATAATAATAAATAAATAGAAGAAAAGTACTCTACTGATAAGCAAACATTAAACGTGTTAAAGATATTAGTCAGAAAATTTTAGAACGAGACTCTACTTACGAGCAAATTAAACTAAGACATTGCGAAAAAAATTGGAAACGTATTGGAAATATTAGTAAAAAAAATGTAGGGAAAAAGGGACTCTACTGACCAGCAAATTAAACTAAGATGTTCCGAAAAAAGGACTCTACTGACAAGCAAACACCAAACATACTATAAAAGAAAATTAGTAAGAAAAAATAAAAATAGTAAAAAAAATATGTTCGGACAAAAGCGACTCTACTGATGAGCAAATATTAAACTAGTGTGTTGAGAAAAAGGATTCTACTGACGAGCAAATTTAACTGGAATATTGTGAAAATAAAAGGAATCTACTGACGAGCAAATTAAATAGTCAGAAAATATATAACTAAACTATAACTAAGGAAAGTTACAGTATTTATAATAATCTATTTGAAAACTTTTAAAATTCTTTGAATATTTCATTGCGGTACGGGAAGTTCCAGCAATTTACCTTAAATCACAATGCCATACATTTTTTAGTTTATTTATAACTTACTAATTATGAAAAATAATTAATTTTATCAGCGCTCTGACTATTTTTATATGAAAGCAAATCACGATGTTTATACAAAGACCAAACAAATTTGAATGAAGGTTGAAAATCATTGCACGTTTTCATATATATAAATATATATTAATATATACATGTATATATATGTATATTTTCGTTTTCAATAACATTTTCTTTGTTGTCATTTTATTTTGTCCCTTTTGATTGATTGCCATTAATTTTGTCGTAGTCGTCAAAGGAGAGAACATTAGTCGACGTTGATGTAAATACGAAAAAAATATAAATGAGATTTATTGCTAATAAATAATAAACATGAATATTACTTCTTGATGGATATAGATAGAACGAATTTAAGAATCAAAGGCCATGAGTTTTAGAGAAAAACAAATATTTTTATGTTATGACATCTTGTATAGTTTTGATAATCATAATTTTTAATACATTTTTATAAATTTATTTACTTCTATACTGGTGACCCTGACGTGATCTATAATAAAGATAGCAATTAAACATATATACAAGAATTGAAAAAAATATAGACTTTTGTACAACTCCCTAGTCACTGGTCTTCATCTCGGGTTAACGCATTTACTCTAGCCATGGGCACCGGACTTCCATTGGCATCCTCATGCTGTATGTCCAGACTTCGGGTTATCGCTGACACGAAAAAGTTTACTGGAATTGCAATTCAACCAATTTTGAAAAAAATGTCGTGTCATTTTGTATATTTTTGATAATCATAATATTCAATACATTCTTACAAAACATAGAAATTTACATAATTCGATACGAATATAATTTTTCACCAAGGCTTCGACAAATATTAGCTTTCAGCTCTAGTTCTATTTTTTATCCTCATTTTTTCTCCAAAACTAACAATTCCCGCTCATTATTACTTCAAGTGTATTTTCAACTTATTATCAAAGTTAATAAATGAAATATTAAATGAGTAGAAAACTAACTATGATGAGGAACAGGAAACCGAAACTTTCGCTAATGACGGCGCCGTTTGCTCAAGCTCAAGAGCTTTTCGTCGAAACTTTATCTGGAATTATTTAAAAATTCAACAAACTACAGCTTATGAGCACAAGGCACCGTAAACTATCGGATTTTGTGAAAGTTTAGAGCTTGTGTTGAACTCTCTATTGAGGGAATGAAATCTTAGAGGAAAGGAAATGCTAACCAAATATCAGTTGGGTGATAACTTAATCAATTATATCAAATCGAAATATTTCTTGATTTAAAAATACATTTAGTAAATCTGTGAAATTGCAACGGAAGAGTAGAAATGTCACATTTTTTCTTAAATCTTGTCATTTTTTAAGAAATTTTGGCACGCTATTAAGGAACCACGTGTTCGTTTCGTTCAGGGCCGTATTGTCGAAGCGTTTGTTTATGAATTCTAGATAAAAAATTGAATATATAAGAATTGGATGTAACCAAAAATTTTAATGAACTACTCAGGTTGCAGAAAATATTTAAGAACACTTTATTCGCTTTGTCTAGACTTGTTTTAATTTTAATAAAAAAAAAAACAAACAAATTAGGTTTAATAATGCAATATAGATGCAATTTATACAGAGCAACAAAACTATTTAATATAAGGTCCGTGTCATGATGTACGACTGAATAAACTCCAAAACTATAAAACCGATTTAAAAAATTTTTGGCTCAAATTGTGCATTTACATCCCACTTAGGTTATAGGCTATATTAAAAATCTCAGTGCATATTCAAAATATTAAAATTGGAAAACTTTCAATTTATTTTGACAGTAAGAAAACAAAACAGTTCGAAATTGTTATTGTATTGATGGCGAGATGTGCTTGTTAGTTTTTGACAAAGGCAGACCTATCGTTTTCGGAGATATGGAACAAAAAGTGCAAAAAATTACAGTTTTTGTGAAAACGATTTGAATGATTCAAAAAACATTTTGTTGACAGTGTGAAGAAACGACAAGTTTTTGGAAAGGCATATATTTTGTTTCAAAATTTTATTTTTTTCCCAAATTAATGATTAGGATAATAATTTTAATTTTCGATAAATAAATTGTAAAAATGTAATTTTGGGTTAAAAATTCAGAAAACCCAACATAAGCACAGTCTAGGTGAAAATGTCGTACAGAATTATTTGCTAATGTGTTCAGAATGAGACTTTACGGAAGCTCTTTTCGAATTTTACGTAAATTATGACAGAAATGTAATTCAGGGTTACACATTTAAAAAAAAATCAAAAAATTACCCAGTCAAAGCGCCACTCTGGTACAAATGTTTACCCAAGTGGACTCTACTGACGAGCAAACTAATCTAGAAATAAAAAAGGGACTCTACTGACGAGCAAACTTAATCTAGAATTAAAAAAGGGACTCTACTGAGGAGCAAATCAGTCAAAAAATTAAGAAATGGACTCTACTGACGAGCAAACTAAATCTATATTCAAGAAAGGGACTCTTCGAACGAGCAAACTAATCTAGAATAAAAAAATGACGAGCAAAATACCCGGACTAAGCACAGTCTAAGTGAAAACCTGGTGCAAATATATTTGCAAGTGCGTTTAGAATGTTTCTATACTGGAGCACGTTTCAAATTTTATGTAAATTATAAAAATGTAATTTCGAGTTAAAAAAATTTGAAAAAATGTGAAAAACTAACCCTGCTAAGCACAGTCTAAGTGACAACCCAGTACAAAGTTTTTGCAAGTGCGTTTAGATGTGACTATGCGAGAGCGTTTTTATAAATTTTGTGAAAACTATTGAAAAATGTGAAAATGCCGCCAATCTAAGCATAGTATAAGTGAAAATGTCGCACAGAATTATTTGCAAATGCGTTTAGACTGTGACTATACGGGAGCACTTTTTCAATTTTGTGCAAATTAGGCAACTATTTTTTTTTTAAATTGAATTCGAAATGAAATGACGATTGTTAATGTTCTGGAGATAAATTAATTTATGATTTACATTTGATTTGCTCGGATATAACAAGATAGCAAAAATAATGAAAGTTACAGTATTTGTAATAATATATTTGAAAACGTTTAGAATTTCTCGAATATTTTATTACGGTACGGGAAGTTCCAGCAATTTGCCTTAAGGCACGATGCCATACATCACTAGTTCTCTCTCTTTTCCTCACCACGTAATATTAACCATCCTTCTTGTTCGATTTTCGATATCAGTATTCATGATTTCTTTTATTTGTTTATTTATAACTCATCAACTAATTGTCCGATTGTTTTGCATTATTCAGCAAATTTATAGCAAATTAAATTATTTACAACTTTTGTCAATAACAAAATTTTGTATCTCTTATTCTTTTACCCAAAATTTGCAATGAAACAGGTTGTTGTTAAATTTTGTAGGGTTGCATCTCGTATATTGCTTTATACTTTTGGAGCAGCTTGATTTTTATTTATTTATTTATATCTTCTAAACGAAATGTCCCACCATTTTGCAATATTCAGCAAATTTATAGCCAATTAAATTATCTACAACTTTTGTTAACAGCAAAAAATGGTATCTCTTGTCCTTTTATCAAAAATTGGCAATGAAACAGGTAGTTGCTAAATTTTGGAGGTTACTTTGTAGTTTTGTACACATATATCTTACAGGTATATGTCGCTCTATATAGATATAACAAGATGGCAAAAATAATAAGTTTGCAGTATTTGTAATAATATATTTGGAAACGTTTAAAATTTCTTGAATATTTTATTACGGTACGGGAAGTTTCAGCAATTTGCCTTAACGCACAATAATGCCATACACCACTAGTTATTATTAACTTGCCAACAGGCTGTGTTTAGTAAAATCCCTAGCTTATATCATACCTCAGTCCTCCAGTCAGTCAGTCGACTAATATTTACATAGCATTTGGAAAGTGTTTGCTTTTCTCTCGTGCCCTGTCCGTGATATTTTCCTTTATTTTTCTCTATTTTTTCTTTTTTCTCACTCTCGTTCTAAAAATATACGTCCTGATAGTGCATCAGGCAGAAAGAAGGAGTTTTCGCCTCTTTCCCGTCTTCTGGTGTCCTGGATGTTCTATTTGTCGCCGATTTTCTTTCAGCGTTGAAAATACAAGGAAATCAAAACTTTTGCAGCTCCGAGTGAAAATGCCCCAAGATAGTTCCCGGAGAGGATATGTAGTGGGGTAGACGGAGAGCTGAGGGAAAATTGTTGAGAGAAAGTTGTTAAATTTTTGTTTTGATGATCGTATTTGAGTGCCACATGTAATTTATTTTTCTTGTCACTCTCACTCATACGCAAGAGATTGTTATAAAGAGAAAGAAATTAAAATAAAGAGCAAATTATCGATATAAAGTGTAAATAAAAAAACAGAAATAGAAAGCGAAATAGAAGAGAAAGAGATAGATATAGAGTAAATAGAGATAGATATAATTAGGAATAATGATATAAAGAAAAAAAGATAAATATAAAAAGCTCACTCATAGTTTATTTTTGAAGTAAAACTTCTTTAGGCGCGACATGGGTGTAAAAACTTCTTTAGGCGCGACACGGGTGTAAATCCGTACAAATGCAACGAAAACGCCAACGTGAAGTTGAACACTACGACGCTAGTAAGCGCAGCTATCGCAATTATTCGATCTAGTCTGCGAGCTAAACAAAAAATACATCAAATGTCAAATCATATGTCAAAAACAAAACAAAATGTGTCGACTTTCACTCGAGTTTTGTATTTAACTCGTAGTCTCTAAACATTTTTTGAAGTAAAACTTCTTTAGGCGCGACACGGGTTAGCAGTATAATTCGTGAGTTAATAAAAATGTCAGGATCGGAAGAATATTTTATCCCGTCTCCCATAAATAAATGTAGTGTAAATGTGCAAGAATAGATACTGTATCTGAAAGGTTAATTTCACCTAGGTAGAGTTTCATGCATATTAGATAATTGAAGCATGCAAATGGACAATTCGGAATGTTTGGCCAAATTATAAATGTGCCTGTTGACATTAATAATATGGTTAATTTATTACCTCGTAATATTGATGATGATCATTGCATTAACGTTCACATAAAAAAGCAAATGATTCATAGATCAAGCTATGTACAGGGCTTGATAAATAAAACAAATATAAAAGTATGGCTTCAATTTGTTAGGCAAGACGGATATTACAGCTGTTCAAGGAATGAGATTATATCGTCAGCAAAAAAGTAAAAAAATACAAACAGTAAATGAATGTATGTTAATTTTAATTACATGAAGTTCTTCAAACACAATTGTTACAGGATGAGTTAATTTGCAAAAACAATATTTGTTTATGCGTTGTTTAATATAATCCACTGTGTGAATGAATATTATAGAATTTATTAATTTAAAACGATCATGTCATATTTCAAGTACGACTTTGATTACATTATTGTTCACAATCATAAATATATAATTTATAATTTATCATTATATAAATGCGTATAATGATCGACTGACGGCACTAATAAAAGTGTGCATCACGAGTGTTACCATATTACTAATAAACATTATTCAAAATTGTTATATGATATATTTATTTTTACTCAACTTGAATTTGCTACTTTATACAGTAGCAAATAAGTTTTACTTCAATCGCGTGTGATCCTTACGCGCACTCTTTTTTTTTTTTATATCTAGAATTTATGTTATGACTTTATTTTCTATATATGCCCAAAATTTTCTTTCACTTTTGATTTTTTTGTAATTCTACATTTTTTTAATTCCAGTGTGTTAATTCCATGTTTTTCCGGATTGTATATTTATAAAAGTTTGTTTTTATTTTTGTTTATGGAATTCTTTATCTATCATTTTCTTTCTATCATTCTTGATATTTTTAACTTTTATTCTTTATCTATCTCCTTCTCTGTATATCCATCTCTTTCTCTTCATATCACTTTTTCTTTATATATGTCTTTTTCTTAATATCTATCTTTTTCTTTAAATGGGTCTCTTCTTCTTTATATCTGTGTTTCTCTTAATAACGATTTCTTTCCATGTGTGCCTTTTTCTTCATATCTATCTCTGTTTTTATATCTCTTTTCTTTTTATAACTTTCTTTTTTTTTGCTTTCACTTTTGATTTTTTATTGATTCTACGTTTTTTAAATCCTAGTTTTATTAATTCTATGCTTTTTGGATTGTCTGTTTATAAAAGTTTGTTTTTATTTGTGTTTATGGAATTTTCTTTCTTTACATCCCTTCTTTCTATCATCCTCTTTCTATTATTCTTAATACTTCAAACTTTATTTTTTTTCTATATTTATCTCTCTTTCTTTACTTATATCTATCTCTTTCTCTTCATATCTATCTATTTCCTTTTATATCTGTCTTTTTCTTTCACTATATATCTTTTTTTCTATCTGTCTTTTTCCCTTTATATCTATCTCTTTCCCTTCATAACTTTCTTTCTGTTCATATCTTTTTGGTATTTTTTGTGATTTTTAAATTTAGTTTTTCCCAATTATTTTCTAATACAGTTTTTTAAAATTCTTTTTTAATTCAGTTTGTTAAAATTTCTGTATATTAAATTTTTTGTTTATTGAATTCTCTGTTTAATAAATTCGCTTTTTTGCATCTTTTTTATTCTATTTCTGTCATTTTCAATCTTTTAATTTTTTTCTTTTATTTATACTTATCTTTTTTTATATAAATTTTTTTCTTTATTTTTCTCTTTTTATATCATTGTTCTTTTTTATATCTATTTATATCTCTTTCTTTTTCTATCACTATCTCTGTCTTTCTATCTCTATCTCTCTCTTTCTATCACCATCTCTTTCTACCTACATCTCTTTCTTTTTATCTTTACCTCATTCTTTTTGTCTTTATCTCATTCTTTTTGTCTTTATCTCATTCTTTTTGTCTTTATCTCATTGTTTTTTTTCATTATTTCTTTCTATAAATCTGTTTTTTATCTCTCTCTCTTGATTTTCATATCTATCTTTTTCTATTCTTGTCTTTCTTGCATTTTTTTCTATCTTTCATTTTTGCTTTGTTCTTTATAAAGCACTCTCTCCTCATTGCATTTTGTCTTTCTTTATTCGTTTTTAAAATTTTTTTGAGCATAACAATTTAATAACTAGACATAGTTTCCTTTGTTTTTTTATAGTCCATATCTCTAATCTTTATTGAGCCACAACTTAAAAGTAGAAATTCATCTGTTTTTTCTTAAGTTTATGCTCAGATCATTCGTGGGTAATTTTAATCTTTCGGTCACTAAATTATAATAAATGTATCATGTTCTGTGGTCGTTGGCTCCTCTACTAAAACTGCTGCAGCAGCAGCAGCAGAGTTGGCTTATACAGCTCGATGAAAAATGTTGTAACACGACGGAAGCAAGCTACTTGACACAACTTGTGTTGTATACTTTATTTATTAAATGATAAATGCGGTGTCAAATGGATGTTCTGGTCGAAATTAAGTTTTAAATTTATTGTATATATATATATATATATATATATATATATACACATATAAGGTCTGGTAATCGTCTATGGTCACTAATTTTTCCCTATATAGAATAATATGTTATAAAGTGTTAAAGGTATGGTTAAAATTGAACATGTGTACTGAGAGCATTGTTTTGAATTCTTTTGGATTTTTAGAATTGTAAATATGTTGACTTATTTTTTTGTGTATAAATTTGGCAACAGATTGCATTCATTGCAGTCTTACTATCGGCTAGAATTTTGGGCTTTAGAATGCAACTAAAAGCATTGTCAAAACTATCTGTAGAAAATAACTTTTGAAGCAAAAAATATGCTTATCAATCAGATAACTATCATGTAAAAGATGAGGAAAATTACGTTTAATGGCGAAAAAGTATTTTTGAAAATAAGAAGAGGCCCTGTAAATAGTCTATGGTCACTATTTTTTTTTCCACATAGAATAATAAGTTGTAAAGTGTTACAAGTATGGTGAAAATCGAACATGTGAACCGAGTGCATTGTTTTGAATTGATTTGGATTTTAGAATTATAATTATTATGTTGATTTATTCTTTTGTATTTAAATTTGGGAACATATTGCACTCGTTACAGTCTAGCTTATGAATCGAATTAGAAATTCTATCAGCTGCAATTTTGGGCTTTAGAATGCAAAAAATGCAACTGAAAGCATTAACAAAACATTCCGTAGAAAATAAACTTTTTAAACAAAAATTATGCTTATGAATCAAATAACTATCATGTAAAAGATGAGAAGAATTGCGTTTAATGGCGAAAAATGATTTTTTATAAATAAGAAAAGGTGCTGCATATCGTCTATGGTCACTATTTCTTTTTTCTTTTATAGAATAATAGGTTGTGAATTGGTAAAAAAATAAGGAAAGACTCTGTAAATCGTCTATGGTTACTATTTTTCCCTCTATATAGAATAATAGGTTGTAAAGTGTTACAAGTATGTTGAAAATTGAACATGTGTACTGAGAGCATTGTTTTGAATTGATTAGGATTTTTAGAATTGTAAATATGTTGATTTATTCTATTGTATATAAATTTGGGAGAATTCTAGTACTTGACTTTAAAGACAGTATTTTCTATTTGTACACGATCACAATTTCAATTTTTTATAGGTAAATTTTACAACAACAAAAATTAAAACAATACACTTCAACCACACATCAATTTCGACCCAAAACGTCCATCACAAATCGATACATCAAAATTAAAACAATTAAATATCGCACGCAGAACACAATATAATAATACGTGCTCCCCAAAACAAAAACTGCATTCATACAGCTTCATTAATTACAAATAAAAACTTCAAACAGCAATATAGTATATATCTGATAATTGAATTTGATTTTACCATAGTATTAAAATTTATTATTCAGCATCGCAATGCCGTTGGTGTAATTCCATCCGGTAATGTTAATAGAAACAATAATAACAATAATAATAATATAGGTAATGAATATTTCATATTTTGCTCTGTCCCTATAATGTAATATCAATGGATAGATAGATAGACGATATCATTAATTCCAAAGCTTTGCCAATGCGAATGGCAATTACTAAATTGATATTTATAAGCAGAGATCAGAGGTGGGCAAACTGGGATAATGGATTTTGCAATTGGATAATAGATACATTGAGTGAAAATTGACAAAAAGGGCATAGATTTATTTATTTAACAGTTCACCACCTATTAAAATAAATAGTGACCATAGACTTATATACAAAAGAATAAATCAACATATGTATAATTTTAAAAATCCAAATCAATTCAAAACAATGCTCTCAGTACATATTTTTAATTTTCACAATACCTTTAACATTTTACAACCTATTATTTTATATAGGGAAAAAATAGTGACCATAGACGATTTGCAGGGCCTCTTCTTATTTTCTTAAAAATTTTGTATGCTAGTGTATATAACAGTTTTCACAAGATTTTAGTAAATTTTATCTATTTTTCACACGTGTATATAAAACTATGGGGTCTTGGGAAAAGTTCCGAGTTATTCCTAAAAATATAAAAAATGTCCTAAACCAACTATTGCAAATGGAAATACTAAAGTCCGCATTTCAACTTCGAATTATTCAAAATTTTTATATGCAAGTATATATAACAGTTTTTGAAAATTTCAATAAAGAATTTATTATTTTGCAGAATTTTTGGCCAAAAGTTTAATATCTTGCCAATTTTTCTATCAAATATTTAAAATTTTGCCAATTTGTCGGTCAAGAATTTAAAATATCCCAATTTGTCGTTCAAAAATTTTAATTTTGCTTATTTCTCGGTCAAGAATTTAAAATTTTGCCAATTTGTCGGTCAAGAATTTAAAATTTTGCCAATTTGTCGGTCAAAAATTAAAATTTTGTCAATTTATCGGTCAAAAATTCTAATTTTGACAATTTGTCGGTCAAAAATTTAAAATATCCCAATTTGTCGTTCAAAAATTTAAATTTTGCTTATTTCTCGGTCAAGAATTTAAAATTTTGCCAATTTGTCGGTCAAAAATTAAAATTTGGCCAATTTATCGGTCAGAAATTAAAATTTTGTCAATTTATCGGTCAAGAATTTAAAATTTTGCCAATTTGTCGGTCAAAAATTTTGAATATTCCAATTTGTCGGTCAAGAATTTAAAATTTAGCCAATTTTTCGGTCAAGAATTCAAAATTTTGTCAATTTATTGGTCAAAAATTTAAATGTTGCTAATCTGTCAGTCAAGAATTTATATTTTAATATTAAAAAATTTAATCCGAGAATTTAATTGTTGACTTAGAAATTCGAATGTCAATTTGTGTCACACCAATCAGTTACATCAAATCCTTTCATGTTTTTACTAAAATCGTACTTTTGTATCTATCTTATCATCACTAGTTACTTTATGATCAAAATGCAAGGCAAAATAGTACTTTATTTGCTCTATATTCCAAATTCCATGACTTTATACATTTCTGATTCCTCTAAATTCCATGAATTTCGAGCGATCCCTCCACCGCGAACAAACAATTTTAATTGACTCTCCACATGCATATAATTTTTATAATTTAAATAGCATTAAAATTCAAAAACATATTTATTTGTTTATGAATAATATTCATATATCGTATCTATAATTTAATTCGAACAACGAAATAGTTATGAAAAGTCGTGTGGATATTCCAAATCCAATATTGTTCTGTTTTGTGTTTTAAATTTAAATTAGCATCCGCATTGACGGGAAACCTCTGCTATTCGAATAATACTGTTTTCGATAAATGAGAAATTTATATTTATATATTATTAGCATACTATTAACTTTTATGATAGTGAATATTTTGCAATCGTATTGAAATAAACCGAAGCGCAAATAATAACAGAAACATGAAAAATAGGCTTGTTAATTAACTTGCTGAAGGAGAAGTCTCCACCGCGAATATTAATCTAGTTATTACTACTTCTTTTTTTTATCTCTTCATTTTACACGATTGATTTCAAATTTCTTCCCCGGTGGAGCATAATTTTGCGTCTTTAGATCTTCCCAGGATCCCTGGATTCCTGTTTGCCTGGATGCCTGAATCGCAAACCGCCTGTCACCATAATTCATTGATGAGCATTAGCGATAATTCATAAAATGTCATTTCTGTTTTCCTCCTCCACCGTTTTTATCTCGGCCGGTTAAAGAATTGCCATTAGCGCGAATTTGCTGGAACAAACCTTTCTATACAATATATCATCCGAGGTGTCACTTTCTGGAGATGGGAGGAAAGAGATTTTTTTTTTGGTTGTTTTATTGTTGTATACAATTGGGTATAGAGATCGACAGGAGATATAGGCGATAGTTAAAAAAAAGAGTGCGCGTAAGGTTCACACGCAGTTGAAGTAAAACTTATTTGCTGCTGTACAAGATGGCATTTAAGTAAAAATAAATATCACATAACAATTTTGAATAATGTTTATTAGTTTAGTAATATGGTAACACTCGTGATGCATCGGTTTGTTATTGTAATTATCATTTAGAAATAAACGTTCATTAGAGAAATGAAGACATACAGTAGATTATGTTAAACAATTCCTAAACAAATATTGTTTTATTAACTCTACTCATCATGTGATAATTGTGTTTGAAGAACTTCATGTAATTAAAATTAACATACATTCATTGACTGCTTGCATTTTTTGACTATTTCGCTGGCTATACAGTCTCATTCTTTTAACAGCTGTATTTGTTTTGCCTAAAAAATATTTTTCATTTTATTAACTTTGTGGGGAATCAAGATTTTGATGCAGCACCACAATCACTGGTCTTCAGTGACTACATATAAGGTACGTCCAGTCCTCGGTTCATCGTAGTTAACGCATTTACTACCTGACACCGGACTTCTGTTGGTATACCCATTTTGTATACCTAGACCTCAGTGTTTATTGCTGACATAAAAATTAAGTCTTTGGGACTGCATCTTGTCAAGATGATGACTCTTTACGCTTTCCTTCGAATCGCATCCGATTCGAGAATCCGATGTATGATATAAAGGGCTACTGAGGTCGACAAGATTATATTAATCATTGCAAAAATTCATTTACACCCTAGTCGTGCCCAAAGAAGTTTTATTTCATTTATATAAACAAACAAATTTCCAAATCAATTTCTGGAACTTTCAACATAATAAATTTACATATCCCGTTAGTGTATACTCTTACAAGTGTAACATCCACTCGGAAGCTCCACCGTCGTCGTCGTCCTCCAATATGATTCCTTATAAATAAATGATCACAAGTACTTTCTCAAGAAAGTTGCAACTTGCCAAGTATTTCTAGAGACGAATCCATCGAATATTCAGCAGAATCACTTCCTTATGCAGTGCCAGAGGAGACCAGAAAAGGATAAAAGTTGAAGATGAGCAAGATGAGGAGGAATTTCAGGAGGAAAGATCAACACGACACGTACCGTTGCGATTTAGGGAAAAGAAGGTTGAATATTTAATAGAAAAAATTTCGCTCAAATGGATGGAATGGAAAAATAAAAGCTGGAGAGATGTTATTTTTAGTTCGGAGATAGATTTTTGTAGAGTAAGGAGATGCAATTATTTTATCAGAGAAAAATCATGTTTATTGATTTTACCCCCGACACCAAATAAAAATGCAAAATACAAAATACAAAATTCAATATCCATCCTCCCCTTACACTCCATCGAGTTTCATTATCCCTTTTACTGCAAGCGGCTGCTGGTGTTCTGCTGCAGGCGCATAATATCGAATGTGCTTATAGCTGCTGTTCTGTACGTTTTGTGTCTATCGTCGATGTCCTCCACCGTATGGTCAAAAACGAGGTAATTAACAGAACGGTGGCGGAACAGAATACGACCAACACATACGAGCCAGATATGTAGATAGATAGTGAACGGTGGAGCAAAGAGGTGGCGGAAACGGATGTTAAATGTTCTACGGAGTGAAAACAAGAACGAGAAAACCGATCGGGAAATGCAGGGGATAAATGAAATTGGGAATTTGCAATGCGGATTTATATATCAATATGTATATATATATATATATATATATATATATATATCATAAATATACGTTTTGCATATTTATGACTGCAAATAATAGGTACAATATATTTGTACTAGTCAATAAGTTATAAGTTATGTAGAGATCTCATTTTCGACATACTTTAGTTAGGAATTTATTTCGAGAATATAAACTATATATCGGGAATTTGAATTTTGCAAATTTATTGGTCAATAATTTGAGTTAGCCAATTTGATGCTTTCAATATATCGGTCAAGAAATTAATTTTTGTCAATTTGCTTGTCAAGAATTTAATTGTAGCTGTTTTTATCGGTCAGGAAATTAAGGTTATTCAATTTGTCTGAAATAATTTAAATTTAGCTTATTTTTGAGTCGAGAAATTTATTTTTGTCTATTTGCGGGCCAAGATTTTGAATTGTGCCAATTTGTAAGTCAAGAATTTCATTTTGTTTCAATTCGTTTGTCAAGAATTTTTTTTTTAATCAACAAATTAGTTTTGTTATTTTGTTTGTCAAGAAATTCATTTTGTTATTTTGTTTGTCAAGAAATTCATTTTTGTCAATTTGTCTGTCAAGAATTTAAGTTTAGCAATTTTTGTCGCACAAGAAATTAAGTTTTGCCACTTGTTTTTGTCAAGAATTTGAATTATGCTAATTTGTAAGTCAAGAAATTAAATTGTGCCAGGTTGTCTCAAAAGATTTTAAATTTAGCCAAGTTAGTAGGTCAAGAAATTAAGTTTTGCCAATTTGCAAGCCCATAATATGAATTGTGCCAGTTTTTAGTCAAGAATTTTTTTTTTCAATTCATTGGTGAAGAAGTAAATTTTTATCAATTTGTCTATCAAGAATTTAAGTTTAGCCAATTTTTTTCGGTCAAAAAACAATTTTTTGTTAATTTGTCTAACAAGAATTTAAAAGTAGCCGATTTGTCTGTCAAGAATTTAAATTTAACCAATTTTTGTAGGTTAAGAATTTATGTTTTGCCAATTTGTCTGTCAAGAATTTGAATTGTGCTAATTTGTCGGTCAAGAATTTGATTTGTGCTAATTTTATCGGTCAAGAATTTGAATTTTGCTAATTTGTCGGTCAAGCAGTTCATTTTTTTCAATTTGTCGGTCAAGAATTTATATTTTAATATTAAAGAATTTAATACGAGAATTTAAGTGATAACTCAAGAATTTATATTTTGCAAAATCAATCATTGGTCAAGAATTTAAATTGTGCAATTTATATTTTTTTAGTACATATCGTTTTACATTCGAAGAATATATTTGTTTTCATTTAAATTGTTTTAAACCATTTTATTTTTTGAGTTTTTAAATATTTTATTTATGATTTATGACTAATGTAATTAACACATTAGGGATTTTATTGTATCTGATTGAACATAGTAAGCAAGTCATAAATCAATTTATTTCGAAGTTTTAAGAAACATCGACAATTGTCATTTCACAGAGTTTTTTTCTCAAGATTCATAATGAATAATGAATGAATAAATATGAACTGTGATATTCATCATTGCCTATAACCTAATCGGGATACAAATACACATTTTGAGCCTATAAAATTTAAAATCGGTTTAGTAGTTTAGGATCCTATTGAGGACAAACTTACATATTGAAACACATTCTACATCTTTCTGGCGAATAGAATATACAACTTATTTTCTCAAGTCAATAAGTTACTCATCTCATCTCAGGCAATTTTAAGAGACAGACAAATGCGAAAATAAAACTCAGAATCGTTTTACAGACAACATATATATATCGTAAAACGATCAATTGGCATGAAAATCCACCTAATGCGTTGGAAAACGTGGATAGAACGACCGGCGATCGATCACGAAATAGGAGAAAACTTATCAATATAGGAAAAGATACATAGAATTGATTTTGCAGAATATAAAACTCAATTCTATATACGGTGGAGACGTAATTTTTTTTATTTTTTTTCACTCAAATGTCCATCTTACTTTCTATTTACATTCCATTACTCCCTTACACCCTTTGTTCAAAATTCACGAACCTACTCCGTCTCTCCACCGTTCGACCTCTCTTAATCAATTTGTCATCTTTATAATTCATACCACGATGATGTCGTTAAGCCACAACGACCACTACCACGACGACCATTTCCCTCGTTATTGAAGAACGAACACCTCTCCTTCCAGTAATGGAAAATCCCAATCAATCGGTCGCAAAACTTTGACGGCCAAACTTTACTACTTTTCCACACCAGACGTGGAGAAAATCGTTTGGGAAATGAAAAGAGACGGTGGAGGACGGCCAGGATGTTTGGTGGCAAATATTGACGGTGGAGATCGTAAAGTGCGCTCGATAGAATTATGCAATTACAGCACACCGGATGTTAAGGAGTTTGTTGGTTTAGGGAAAGTTTTGGAAAGTAATTAGTTATTATGATACCTAATAGTGTTACAAGTGTAGAGTTATACTTGTTTTACAAAATTAATTTTGTACTATGGAGACGCCTCCATTCACACCCACTTTCATTTTCATTCCGGCCAAATATTATTACAGACACAGTTTTTTTTCCTCAGACAGGAATTCCGTAATAGAACCCTCATTTTGCCTCGCCCCTTTTTTATTTCCGGGTCGGAGGCTCCACCGAATAAAAGGCGTGATTGCAATCTGTTACTACCGATTATGTCATCTTACTGCCGAATTTTTTTGCTCTCGAAAACTCTTGCTGAATATTAAACACTATATGAATCGTGGAAGTAAAACTTACTCGCTACTGTACAAGATGGCATTTAAGTGATAATACATACATAATATAACAATTTCGAATAATGATTTTTAGTAATATGGTAACACTCGTGATGCACACATTTATTAGTGTCAACCCAATTATACACATTTATATAATGATAAATTATAAATTATATATTTATAATAGCATTAAAAATATGTATATAATTTAAAAACAATAATGTAATTAAAGTCATACTTCAAATATGACATGATCGGTTTGTCATTGTAATTAGCAATTAGAAATGAACCTTAATTAGGGGAATGATTTAATTGCTGAGTAATAAAGTTCTATAATATTTGTTTACACAGTGGATTTTGTCTCAACTTCACTCATCATGTAAATTGTGTTTGAAGAACTTCATGTAATTAAAATTAACATACATTCATTGACTGCTTGTATTTTTTGACTATTTTGCTAGCGATACAGTCTCATTCTTTGAACAGCTATAATGTCTGTTATGCCTAAAAAATATTTTTCATTTTAATAACTTCAAAGATTTATAGAAACTACAAGTCCATTTTTGATTTTATTTTTAGATTTGCTCGTCAGTAGAGTCCCTTTTTTATGTTATTTTTAGATTTCTCGTCAGTAAAGTCCATTTTTCTTTAATTTTTTAGTTAATCATCAGTAGAGTGTAGAGTCTCTTTGAATTTTATTTTTATTATGCTCGTCAGTAGAGTCCCCCTCCCTTTTTCATTTTTAGTTTGGTCGTCAGTAGAGTCCCATTTTCTTTTATTTTTAGTATGCTCGTCAGTAGAGTCCCTTTCAGTATGCTTGTCAGTATAGTCCCTTTTACCTTTAATTTTAATTTAATCATCAGTAGTCTCTTTGAATTTTATTTTTATTTTGCTCGGCAGTAGAGTCTCTTTTTCTTTAATTTTTAGTTTGCTTGTCAGTATAGTCCCATTTTCTTCCATTTTTAATTAAATTATCAGTAGAGTTTATTTTTCTTTTATTTTTAGTTTTGCTTGTCAGTAGAGTCCCTTTTTAATTTTATTTTTAGTATGCTCGTCAGTAGTCGCTTTCAGTATGCTCCTCAGTATAGTCCCTTTTACCTTTAATTTTAATTTAATCATCAGTAGAGTCTCTTTGAATTTTATTATTATTTTGCTCGTCAGTAGAGTCTTTTTCCTTTTTTCATTTTTAGTTTGGTCGTCAGTAGAGTCCCTTTTTATTTACGAATAATATAGAAATAATTTCTAATCAATAAACTTACGTTTAGTACACGGCACAAATTTTTAATTTGTTTTAAAAAAAAATTAGGAAAAATATTTATCTGTTAATGATTTCAGCAACTCGCCAATAGGCACAATGCCGATCAAATTCCCCAAACAAATCACAATAACAAATTTATATAGGTCACCCCATACAACCCATAGGCATATTATTTCATTTCTGGGTCGTTGCGTGTTTTTCAACTCCTGCAACTGTAGTACTACTGCTCCACCGCTCTCTCTCATGGTGGAGGGACAACAAAAGGAGTCTTAGCAGATGTGTCTGAAAGGAATTTCATAAAAGATTCTCACGAGATATTTGTGCGACCCGAAAGTACGAACGAACGAAAACTCCTCGGCTTGATGTCCGACGACAACGGTGGAGAGAGGGTCGTCGGTTGTCGAAAAAGGGCGATTTGACCTTGTTAAACATCCCTCTTTGATATCAAGTATCCGTGGAAGGATAAATCGGCGGGTATTTATTATTGCATTGTTCCGAAAGCTTTAGTTTCGGACGCCGGTGGAGGAAAGTGATCGGGGAAAAGTAAATTTTGATTTTTTTATTTGTTGTAAATTAATTTTTTTGTTGTAACTTTTATTCAGGATTTAGGTCAGAAACATCATGTAGTGTTAAAAAAAAATCGACAGACAGATGACACTTTTCAGTTACATCCGTTTTGCAGAATCGATCGCCAACTCCACCCGAATCTGTTGCGATACACTGCAGTTGAATTAGACAAAGAGCTAGAGGGTACCTAACAATTTAGTTGTAATACTCGAACTACAATTTCAATAATAAATTAAAATTTTATATTCGGACAATACTAAACTCATCCAACCTCGTCTCAGATGAAAAGTTGGAGAAAATTTTAAAACTTGAGTTTGTCTAATACCAATTTGAGCTAAGAGTTCAAATTTAGGAGTTACAGTAAAAATACCGCTAAATTGTATCACTAATAACACTGTATCATATGAAAGATGCACAATTTCAACATAATTTTTTGGTTTAAATATTCACAGGAGGTACTTATGATGTTAGACAAAGTTGTCAAAAATTTTATACATTTTGAGTTTGTCTAATATCAATTTCAGCTAAGAGTTCAAATTTAGGAGTTACTGCAAAAATACCGCTAAAGCGTATCACTAACAACAGTGTGTCATATGAAAGATGTACAATTTCAATAGTATTTTTTTGATTAAATATTCACAGGAGGTACTTATGATGTTATACAAAGTTGTTGATGGTTTTATAACTTTTAAATTTGTCTAATACTATTTTGAGCTAAAAGTTCAAATTTAATAGTTGCAGCCAACCCTCCACTTAAGTGTAAGATATAATATTGATATTTCATTAATATACCATCAATTGATTGCCTATTTGTGCGAAAAATATGCATTGTACAAAGTTACAGTGTATAATAAAATTGTGTAAAAATCTGTGATCAAAAGGTTTTCTAAATATAGTTTGTAGTGCAAATTGTAAATTTAGAAGTTATAGCTAATTTACCGTTAAAAAGTTGTAAAATTAATAATATAAATATAATTGATGCTTGTTCTTCTACTTGTACGGATAGATAATACAAATGTCATTGCTCCACCTTATCATTGCTCCACCTTATCATTGCTCCACCTTATCATTGCTCCACATTATGTTTCTACCGCTACATTTTGATAAAATTAAGATAATTTGTTCCATATAATACGCTCCAATTATCTCTTTTTTTCATCTGGCAATAAATGATCGCCATTTATAGCCGACATGCACTTCAAACAGAAAAACTACATCTCTTTTATAAAATGTTTTTTTCATTTTCCATCGCATCATACACGCATCGATAAATACACAGTATGACGTGTCAATCAAATATCGATACTGTTTGACGTTGCACACAGTATCGATATAATTCTCTCACAATGCTGTAAATATCACTGGTGGTAAAAGATAGGAATGTTGGACGAAATTAGATTTTGAAGAAAAATGGAGCGTTGATAATGTAGAACTTAGTAAAAATCATACAATACAGATCCAGTTCCAAAGTCTTAAGCATCAAAAGACGATTTGGTGAGTTAAAGTATAAGGAGAGGTTGAATTGCTATTTCAGTGAACTTTTTAGTGTCAGCGATAGCCCAAAGTCTGGACATAGAGAATGAGGATACCAATGGAAGTCCGGTGTCAGGTTAGAGTAAATGTCTTAACTCAAAATGACCCGAGGACTGCGCGTAAATTTTAAGTAGCCAAGTGATTTGGGCGTTGTACAAAAGTCTATTTTTTTTCAAGTCTTGTATCAATGTTCAATTGCTATCTTCATTGTAGATCACGTCGGGGTCACCACTATAGAAATATAAAAATTAATAGATAGATATAAAGATGTTTTATAAAAATGAAGGCTATAGGTTAATTATTAATACTAAACCTTACTAAATCTTGTCTTGAGCATCTAACAAAGTATAGGAGCTAGTTTACCTCTACGACCTAAATTTTTCCTCCACCGTTTACCAATATCGATACATTTCTCACCACATACGAGATGATAGAGTATAGTGTTATCTAGTACGTTATCATATAGGGGAAACCGGGGTAGGGTGATGTACGACAGACGACAAATTGCGTCGGGGAATTGTCACATATCACATATAGGGCACTCGGACGCCGCCACATCACATGATATGGCGAAAAAACGGTGGAGCTATCCAATTTCGAAGGAGAGGAATAGATGAAATTGTAATGGTTATGACGGGTTTTTGAGAGGAATTATTGTAAAGTTTGTTATTGTAATGTAGTTTTGCCTGAAAAATTATTGAAATTATTAATATATGTTTTGAGTTTGTTTTCTTTATTAAAATAACTGTTGGGACAAAATGCACGGTTTTAAATCGTGCAAACCAAAGATTTTGCTATATTAAAAAATACCCTATTAATCGCACTCACCATATTAAATCTGCCAACTATTTTTTATCTTTCCACCTACTTTAGAAAACTGCTATTACTCTTAATTGCATTGCACATGCATTAATGAAATTAATTAGTCTTTTAACGCCTCAACTATTTATCAAGTTTCAAACGGACGCGCCTCTTCTAAACTCGTAGTAGAGTTTGAAGTTTTCGGAGTTGAAAGTTTGAAGTTTTTGGCAAAAGTTTTTCATGCGAAATCTCCATTATAATTAATGAAAGGATAAAGAAATGTGGGCATTTTGGTAAAAATGCTGGTTTTTATAATTAGGGGAATAGTTCCAGAAATATATATATATAATCATTCCTCCTTATCACTAGATAAATAGGGAACGTAAATCAATCCTTGTTTTTCATAATACAAACATCACGTACCTCCTAGTCGGTCATCCAATTGACTCCACCGTTTTCTCTATCTTGTCTAATTTATATTCTGGAGATGTCTCCACCGGGCAAAGAATTTGCTACGTCATATATCAAGATAATCTAATTTGCTTCTCACAAGCTGATGTGTGCGCATTTATTATTAGAAAATACTTAAAAGAAATATTTGGCATCGTAATAAATAAATATATCAACAATGAATAAATAAATTTAGATTCTTGAAATTACACTAAAATTGCTGTGAGTTTTTCTATTTTTTCTATTTCTGTTAAATCAACAAATATCCTTGGATGTATTTGTACTCGTTTTGGCTTATTTCCGTTAAATTCCTCTCATCCGTTTTCCGATTCTGTGATTTTCACAAGAAAAAACGTACAAAAACATTTTGTTTCTTTGATCGTATCGTTCAAAGGATGAAATTCAGAATACGAATATCTGAACGTAAACTTTTTTCGTCACGATAAAGAAATAGTTTTGCAGAATATTTTTGTGATGGAAAAACATTGCGGTGGAGACTAGTCCTTGACCTTATATAAAATACTAAGTTTAAATAGGTTCTGTCCAGTTTCCTTTTCTTTTATATAATATTATGTCTATTCCACCCACGTGTGTGTTTCATGTTTATATGACTTTGTTTTAATGTGTTACACGATTCCATCACATTTCGTAACGTTATAAAAATATCATCGTATCAAATATCTTCTGCTTTTGAATTCTGTTGTTTACGAAATATGACACTTTTGCTTTGTCTCCACGCCAGATATGTGTTTTTTCTCATTTTTCTCGTTTTTCTCATTTTTCCATCTCGGCTTTTTGATTTCCAGGAAGAAAAACAAAAATCTTGTACCTACGTCGGTGGAGAGGTGATGTTGGAATGATAAATATTCAGATTGATATCAGGAGGAATGATTGAAAATATAACTATTTAGGTATATGGTTAGATATTATATCCATAAATTTGATTTTTTAATTCGGTTTATAAAAGTCTATAGCTTTTTCTGACAGTTTACTAGGATTTCCAACAAATTGCATGTCTTTATTTTGGTTTATAAGGTTATTTTCTGGTTTACAAGGTTTTCTTTTGGCTTACCAGTTTTTTTTTTCAGTTTACAAGTTTTTTTTCGGTTTGTAAGGTTTTTTTGGTTTGCAGGGTCTTGAGTCTCTTTACGAGGTCTTGAGACGATTTACAAGGTCTTGAGCCGGTTTACAAGGTCTTGAGCCAATTTGAGCCCATTTATAAGGTCTTGAGTCGGTTTACAAAAATCTCAGTCGACTTACAAGATCCTAAGTCGATTTACGAGAGCTTAAGTCGATTTACGAGAGCTTAAGTCGATTTACGAGAGCCTAAATCGATTTACGAGATCCTAAGTCGATTTACGAGAGCCTAAGTCGATTTACGAGATCCTAAGTCGATTTACGAGAGCCTAAGTCGATTTACGAGAGCCTTAGTCGATTTACGAGAGCCTAAGTCGATTTACGAGAGCCTAAGTCGATTTACGAGAGTCTAAGTCGATTCACGAGAGCCTAAGTCGATTCACGAGAGCCTAAGTCGATTTACGAGAGCCTAAGTCGATTCACGAGAGCCTAAGTCGATTCACGAGAGCCTAAGTCGATTTACGAGAGCCTAAGTCGATTTACGAGAGCCTAAGTCGGTTTACGAGAGCCTAAGTCGATTCACGAGAGCCTAAGTCGGTTTACAAGATCCTAAGTCGGTTTACAAGAGCCTAAGTCGATTCACGAGAGCCTAAGTCGGTTTACAAGATCCTAAGTCGGTTTACAAGATCCTAAGTCGGTTTACAAGATCCTAAGTCGGTTTACAAGATCCTAAGCCGGTTTACAAGATCCTAAGCCGGTTTACAAGATCCTAAGCCGGTTTACAAGATCCTGTGTCGGTTTACAAAGCCTTGAGCCCATTTACAAGGTTTCAAGTCGATTTACAAGATCCTAAGTTGGTTTACAAGAACCTAAGTTGGTTTACAAGAACCTAAGTCGGTTTACAAGATCCTAAGTCGGTTTACAAGATCCTAAGTCGGTTTACAAGATCCTAAGCCGGTTTACAAGATCCTAAGTCGGTTTACAAGGTCCTAAATCGATTCACAAGATCCTAGGTCATTTTACAACATCCTAGGTCGGTTTACAAGTACATAAGACGGTTTACAAGGGGTTTGATCGAATTTAAAAAATCCAGAGTCGGTTTACAAATGCTTTAGGCGGTTTAAAAAATCCAGATGTCGGTTTTGAAGGTCTTTAAGCGGTCTTCAATTGGTTTAGAAGGTCTTCAGTCAGTTAAAAAAATCCAGAGTCGGTTTACAAAGTCTTCAATCACTTTAAAAAATCCAGAGGTCGCTTTTGAAGGTCTTCAATCAGTTTAAAAAATCCAGTGGTGTGTTTTGAAGATCTTTAGGAGGTTTAAAATTTGCAGAAGTCGGTTTTGAAGGTCTTTGATCGATTTTACAAGGTCTTCAATCGGTTTACAAGGTTTTCAATCGGTTTACAAGGTTTTCAATCGGTTTACAAGGTTTTCAATCGGTTTACAAGGTTTTCAATCGGTTTACAAGGTTTTCAATCGGTTTACAAGGTTTTCAATCGGTTTACAAGGTTTTCAATCGGTTTACAAGGTCTTCAACCGGTTTAGCAAATCTTCAAACAATTTTAAAGGTCTTTAAAGGCCCACGATTGGTTTAGAAGGTATTCAAATGATTTCAAAGGCCTTTAAAGGCCTACGATATATGTTAAAGGTCATCAGTCGGTTTAAACAAATCTAGAATCAATTTACAAGGTCTTTAAGCGGTTTAAAAAATCCAGCGTCGGTTTACAACGTTTTTAAGCGATTTAAAAAAAAAACAGTCGGTTTACGTTTTTATGCAATTTAAAAAACAGAGTCGGTTTACAACGTCTTCAGTCAGCTTTAAAAATC
Source organism: Ctenocephalides felis (assembly GCF_003426905.1). Lineage (NCBI taxonomy): Eukaryota > Metazoa > Arthropoda > Insecta > Siphonaptera > Pulicidae > Ctenocephalides > Ctenocephalides felis. The sequence continues at coordinate 61,758,544 of NW_020539725.1, read as the reverse complement.
CAGCATCGGTTCAGAAAAACCTTAGTCGGTTTACAAAGTTCTCCTTTGGTTTAAAGGGTATTAATAGGTCGGTTTTCAATTTCCAATACGTATATCTTATGCCATAAAGCACAAAGTCAGACGATGATTTTTTGTGTTATAAATTTGGAAAATCGATGTTTTAGTCGTGAATAAACAAAAAATCATTCATTTATCCACATCTACAAAATATTGGATAACCCTTGGCATTAAAATAAATTGAGCTATTGGAAATAAATTTGTTCTATAAATCGCAGTGTATAATTTTTGATTTACAATTTTATTGAACATATTTTGATATTTGTTAAAGGGATAATTAACGTGTTAACTGTGGGAATTAAGAATCATCATTTTATTCAAAACAGTTCTACATTTAACATCACTCATATATTGGTATTATAGTAATTCGAAAAACAATAGTTATTTATAACTGAACGGTAAATATTAGTATAGGGTATTAAAATAACGTAGATGTGGGTACAGGACAACGTGTGTCGGGTAATCTAGTATATATATATATATATATATATATATATATATATATATCATTTATCATATTTTTACATGCACATCTTCCATTTGACAAATACAAAATCTGTATCTCGTTCCTATGATTCATTGTCTCCAGCTGCGTCCTCCACCGCCAGTGTGTCCCTCTGATATTTTCTTCTTTTTTTCCTATTTCGAATCACCAGGACTTCTTTATTTTCATTCGCAGTGATTGTGAACGTGTTTCCGAGGATTTTCCAGGACAATTTGTCATCGTCTTCAAAAGTAAAGAGATAGTAGAAAGGAAAGAGGAGAACGCTCCATCGTATCGTGTCGTGTGTTTAAGGTTTGATAATATGGTAAGGAGATGATGGAGAGATTTATAGGATGGTAATTGGATGATGTGGTGGAAATGTTATTTGGTAATGATGTCAGAAAAAGGTTCATGGTGTGAAAGATATGGTATTTGTTAATAACACTTTCGGATTTTTGTTGTAATATACTTTTAAACAGTGTTTGATCCGTCTAGATGAGTTTGAATAAACCACGATTAAAACATCGATTTTCCAAATTTATCACACAAAAAATCATCGTCTGACTTTGTGATTTATGGCATAAGATATACTTATTGGAAATTGAAGTGTTTTAAAAGGTATAACAAATTCAGTAAGAATTAATATATATCATTCGCTGTAAAGGTACAATATCACCTTGGATTTTTCTACCCAAAATACTAGCTTCAATAATGTTGCCTATAATTTTTATAATTTCGTATCATATTTTAACTGGCTCTTAGTAATTTTAATATCTAACTTACATTTTTCTCACTAATAATTCAATATACATTATTACCTAAGTTTTTATTTGAAGTGAATTAATTTGTCAAATCCTGTACACATGTGCTCTAATCAATCCACGATCAACAAAATTATTGCAATAAATGGAGAGGAAAAAGCCTGTGCCCTGCGATTTTTTTTTACTGTGCTCTAATTTGCTTGATATTTTGGAAATATGCTAATCTTAATCTTAAGTTCAGAAGTGAAAACAATTTGCACTCCGTCACAACCCCCCGCATTAATTGGATTATAACTCCTTTAATACTGATTTTATCAGAACTTGCAATATGCTATTTCAAAGGCAATTAAATGAGCTACAACTTTTTTTTATCATAAATTTTACCATAACTTCTCTTATTTTGCAACGGCTAAGGGTTAAAGGTTAAAGGGCATTATTAGTTTTTTATTATACCCTTTTGACGAATTTGTAGCAGAGGAGTCTAAAGAAGTTTTACTTCACAAAATTTAGATGACATGTGGGGTATCATTTGAAAGGTCTTTCTAAATAGAATCCCAATGCTGAAATTAGTTTACACATACATACGCATACTTTTTTTCAAATTTGGTCTCTTTCAATTCAGAATAACTTGAAAAACAGCAAATCGGATTTTCTGGTTAAAATAATAATTCTCTTGAAAACTCTACTGACGAGCAAATTAAATAGCAGCATACAAGCAAAAAGGACTCCACTGACAAGCAAACTAAAAAGGGACTCTACTGAAGAGCAATTTAAATGCTGACCTGAAAGATAAAAAAGGACTCTACTGACGAGCAAATTAAATAGAAGCATACCAGAGAAAAGGACTCTACTGTCGAGCAAACTAAATAAGACACTCTGGTTCGACATCTGCGCACTATTTAAACAATCATAACTATCAATATTTGTGTAACAGAAAAATAATAAAAAGCAATAATTAGTCAGAAAAAGACTTTGAATTTTTATCTATACACCTTTATACGTATATATATATATAAATATATATATATATATATATATATATATAAATATATATATATATATAACGAGAAAAGTAAGGCAAAACACGACTGCATTAGTTAAAAAATAATAATCTGTCAAATTGAATTATAGGCTAAGTTTGACGTGCAATCACTGACAGACGCATGCCAAAGCCAAATATATAATGTATCTTATATTATTTTAATTTTTGGCACATCTCAGCAATAATAATGTAGACATTACATTTTTCTTATTCATCTTCATAAATATATTATATTTTAAAATTATCTTAGTCTATAAGTGAATGACAATGTTTGGCAAATGACAGTCTTCATTTGATTTTAATATCAAACTATGCCTCAAATATTTTCAATGTCAATCAATGAAAAGCAGTTTTTTGTAATTTTCTCCATTTATTTCTACAATCTAACTATATTTCTAAGAATTAAAAAATCCTAGAAAATTCTCTTAACAAACTTCAGGAAGATGTTTGAAAATCCGAATAATACTTAAAGAGAATCAACCTTTAATTACAGAAGAATTTTATATATAAGATACATATGATAAATTTTAATATCCAATTAATCAAAACCACTTCAGCCGAGCATCCATCAACTACAATTCTCTCGACAATTTTTACACAGAACTGAAAAATTACATTATCAAATATTCATCTCGCGAACTTTGACAAAGCCGAAAGCTCTCCAAAGCTTTCGAAAGCTCTCAAAGCAACAGAGTGGTAGATATATTTGGCACTTTTGTATTTTAAAAACAAATTTTATTTTTGACACGAATTTCACAGAAATTCCATCGCCTGTCACTATGTGACAATAATAATTTGTTACGGAAATGTCGCGTTTTTGTGTTAGCCGGATCACGATGTGTACGGTGGAGGAATAATATCAAAATGTACCAGAGCCGGTGGAGAGGTAATTTTTTTGTAAAAAATTATAAACTGTAAATTATAACTATATATTTTTCTACGTTTCCAATAAATAACCACTACGAGCAAAAATTTCTGTATAATTATATAAAATTGCTCAAATAAATAATACGTGACATTTACAATGTTTTCATCGCTTGACATCGCCGTGTATATGTATGTATATGTTTTTTTTTTGGTGGAATATCCTCCTATATATCCACCTATGACGCCTGAATACAGAATATAAAGCAACAGAGTTGTGAAAGGAAAATTCAAGATTCAAATATACATTTTTCATATCTATGTACGAACAGGCGCCGTTTTGTATATAGGCTGCCGGAGAGAGCGATAAAATAGACAGAGAGCTAGTGATACAATCGTATTTTTTATTATACTTCAAAATTTACAACAAAATATTGTTTTTCTTTATTAGTAGATATTATTAAATAGATTTTTGAATGAGAAAACAAAAAATGCAATGTTTAATCCATGACGTGTGAGACTTAAAATAAATTACCAAGTGCCAATTATATTGTTTATATTATAGTATTTAAAATTTGAAAATTGTAGGCTGAGATTAGAGTTTATACAAAAACCAACATTTTACGAAACCGTTTTTCGAATTTTATTTTTCCAAAAAACCGGTTTCCGTTAGTATTATTTATATTATTTAAAACTTGCAAATTGTAGGTATATATAAGGGTTTCTAAAAAAACAATATTCTCTAAATGTTCAATTTGCTCGTTAAGAGTCTCGTTTTATTTCAAATTTCATTTACATTGATCTTGCTCGTCTGTAGAGTCCTTTTTTATATCGAAATCAGGCTAAATTAAATTTGCTCGTCAGTAGAGTCCTTTTTCATTTCAAATTTTATTTACATTTAATTTGCTTGTCAGTAGAGTCCCTTTTTTATCAAATTTAATCTGCATTAAATTTGCTCGTCAGTAGAGTCCCTTTTTATATCTAATTTAATATACATTTAATTTGCTCATCAGTAGAGTCCCTTTTTAATTCCATATTCAATCTACATTTAATTTGCTTGTCAGTAGAGTCTCTTTTTTATATCAAATTCAATCTGCATGTTAAATATAATTATTTTTATAGATTGCAGAATGAAAATAAAATAAATAAAAAAAACAATCTACATTTAATTTGCTTGTCAGTAGAGTCCCTTTTTATATCAAAATCATCAAATAATTTGAATAAAAAAATTAATAGAGTGATTAAAAGCAGTTCTTGACTAAATTTAATTTTCTATTCAATTTTATTGATAATAAAATTTACAAAAATCGGTATTCAAAGAGACTTTTTTATATGACCGGTTTATACCGGTTTCGAGTTTTCATAAAAATATTTGCTCGAATAATTTGAACACAAAATTTTGAGTGATTAGGATTAATAGTTCATAAATAGATCAATGTTCAAATTAAAATATGCACTATACAATTTTATCTCTAATGAATTTCATAAAATCGAATTTCTGAAATGTAATTTTTCCTAAAAACGGGTTTGAACCGGTTTCGAGTTTTTGTGAAAAAATGTTTGCTAAAACAATTTGTATAATTTTTTTTTTTGGTGCATAAAATTTGTCAGTCTTGTTTATTTGGCTACACTTGTCATTTTAAAACTTTTTTTAAAGTGCTATTCACACATTAAAAACCGGTATTTTTTATGAAAAACCGGTTTTCGGTTTTCATAGCATTTTTTTAGGGTTAAAAATCTTTTTAACGAGCAACTGACAAAATATAATTTGTTTTACCAATACTTGATGCAATGTCTTTTATAGTTTTTGAGTAACTTTACCCTCAGCTATCGTATAAATAAATTCTTTAGAAAATTGTAGTTTCACGAGATATCTCGCTTTCATATGAAACTTTGCAGCGAATTCGCATTCGCGTACAATTCTCAGTCGTTTGAGACACTTCGCAAAAATTTAGAACTCAATGGAATTTTTTAAAATGGAAGATAAAAATTATTTAGTAAAAACGCTGGAAACATTTAGTTTATTTTCTACGAATCATACTTAAATTATTTCCCTCCACATGCTATTGGATCTTCAGGAATGTTATCTATGTATGTGTATGTGGAAACCTAATGCTATTGAAATAATCCTGCTGCAGCAGAAATAGTTTCAGCTGCTGAAGCAGCCACTCACTCTATGTATGCAAAACTATATCAAATACCAAACTTAGTTCCACCGGGGAGCAATATGCAGAAAATGGGGCAGAATCACATATAAATCTATAATGATAGGTCACTTCATATAAAATTAAACACGCAAATCCTTTACCACCACTGCTACATATATTTTCTATATTTTTACATCACATTTTATTCGTCTAGATAAATTCTGCTCACCTCGATAAATTTTAAAGAATCATTAAAGTATGATCCAAAACTTTTAACATTTTTTTCTATGTATCTCCAAAACGGCTAGACCTTCCTTTGCAAAAAACTAATCAGCACATCTCCCTATCAATACAAATCGAATGCTTTTTGAATCATTCAAATCTGCTGGTCCTTGCTTTCGAAATCATCGACAAAATAATACAAATCGTATGTTTCAAAAACTGTATCTTTTAATATTTTTGCTCTGTATCTCGAAAACGGCTAGACCTGCCTTTGCCAAAAACTAATCACCACATCTCCCCATCAATACAAATCGAATGCTTTTTGAATCATTCTAATCGGGTGATCCGTGCTCTCGAAATCATCGACAAAACATTATATTCACATTTTTGAAAGTCACACTTAAGTAGTATGTTAAATCAAAAGCAAATTAAATATGGACGTAATTTTTTTTTATTGTTGAGTAAACTACGATTATCAGCTCTCACACTAAAAGTGTTCTAAGAGCTTCTACCTGTCTACCTGTATACCAATAATTTTATTTGTATATGAAACAAATAATGATGAATTTTAAAGAACCATTCAAGCTGTATGCTACAAAACTTTCAACATTTTTGGCTCCGTATCTCCAAAACGGCTAGACCTGCCTTTGCCAAAAACTAATCACCACATCTCCCCATCAATACAAATCGAATGCTTTTTGAATTATTCAAATCGGCTGATCCGTACTCTCGAAATCATCGACAAAACATTATATCCACATTTTTGAAAGTCACACTTAAGTAGTAAGTTAATTCAAAAGCAAATTAAATACGAACGTAATTTTTTTTTATTATTGAGTAAACTACGATTATCAGCTCTCTCACTAAAAATGTTCTAAGAGTTTCTACCTGTCTACCTGTATACCAAACATTTTATTTGTATATGAAACAAATAATGATGAATTATAAAGAACCATTCAAGTTGTATGCTACAAAACTTTCAACATTTTTGACTCTGTATCTCCCAAACGGCTAGACCTGCTTTTGCAATAAAGTAATTAGCACATATTCTCATCAATACAAATCGAATGCTCTTTGAATCATTCAAATCGGCTGATCCTTACTCTCGAAATCATCGACAAAACATTATATTCACATTTTTGAAAGACATACTTAAGTAGCAATTTAATTCAAAAGCTAATTAAATATGATGGTGATTTTTTATTATTAAAAGATAAGTGTACTTCTACGAATCCTTTACCAACACTGTTACATATATTTTCAATATTTTTGCATCACATAGATAAATTCTGTTCAGACTCGATAATATTTCCACATCTATCCAATATGATATTACATTCTGTTTTATTATATTTATTATATCGATATAAATAGTTGAAATGTCTCTTCGTGAACTATGCAGTTTATTGCATAATGCAGCTGCTGCTGCAGCAGCTGAGGCGTAGACAAAATCGCTGCCGAAAACGACAATAATTTATGTGTTGAAATATTTTGGTTTCTGTAATAATCGTAAAGTTTGGTTGCAACAGAAGTGTTGACGGTGGAGGAACAAAGGACGGTGGAGATCTATAAACATTAGATAAAAATTTATTACTAATTTTTTTTTATTTTATATTTACTAAATAATATTTAATAGAGACTTTAGCAAGGCTAAGTATAATGCTGAAAATCCTTTTAGCCGGTTGCACTATTATCATCACTACTATTAGTTGCAACATTTTACGGTTAAAGTGCAACCCCAGTCTACGACTTAGCATAAAACCTCGACTTGACTGTTAATGGAGCAAAGCTCTTAAAACACTTTTAGTCAGAGAGCTTATAATCGTAGTTTACTCAACAATTAAAAAAAAATTACGTCCATATTTAATTTGCTTTTGAATTAAGTTACTATTCAAGTATGTTATTCTTCAAAAATGTGAATATAGTTTTTTGTCGATGATTTCAAGAGCACGGATCAGCTGATTTGAATGATTCAAAAAGCTTTCGATTTGTATTGATGAGGAGATGTGCTGATTAGTTTTTGGTAAATGTAGGTCTAGCCGTTTCGGAGATACAGAGGAAAAATGTTAAAAGTTACAGTTTTTGGAGCTTACGATTTGTATTATTTTGTCGATGATTTCGAGAGCACGGATCAACTGATTCAGATGATTCAAAAAGCATTCGATTTGTATTGATGGGGAGATATGCTGATTAGTTTTTGGCAAAAGCAGGTTTAGCCGTTTCCGAGGTACAGAGTCAGAAATGTTTAAAGTTTTGTAGCATACAACTTGAATGGTTCTTTAAAATTCATCATTATTTGTTTCATGTACAAATAAAATTATTGGCAAACAGGTAGACAGGTAGAAGCTCTTAAAACACTTTTAGTGAGAGAGCTAAAGTAGTTTACTCAAAAAAAATCACGTCCATATTTATTTAGCTTTTGAATTAAGTTACTATTTAAGTGAGTCTTTCAAAAATGTGTATATAAATATCTATCGATGATTTCGAGAGCACGGATCAGCCGATTTGAATGATTCAAAAAACATTAGATTTGTATTTATAGGAACATGTGCTGATTGGTTTTTGGCAAATGCAGTTCTAGCCGTTTCGGAGATAACGAGCAAAAAATGGTGAAAGTTACAGTTTTTGGGGCACACGATTTGTATTATATTTTGTCGATGATTTCGTGAGCACGGATTAGCCGATTTGAATGATTCAAAAAGGATTCTATTTGTATTGATGGGGAGATGTGCTGATTAGTTTTTGGCCAATGCAGGTTTAGTCGTTTTGGAGATACAAAGTCAAAAATGTTGAAAATTTTGTAGCATACAACTTGAATGGTTCTTTAAAATTCATCGTTATTTGTTTCATATACAAATAAAATTATTGGGAAACAGGTAGACAGGTAGAAAATATAGTGAAAAAATTAATAAGCAAGTTGACAGTTATAAGTTGTAAATAATTAGGTAGTTAGACAGATGAACAAGTTATTAGATACAAAATTTGTTAAGAAGACTTGTAGGCAAACTAAAAATCTGATAGACAGGTGGTTAGAAAAATAGGCGAACGAGTAGACAGGCAAACAGTTCTACATTTTTTCAATAATTATTATATCATTCCTACTATGTCTGAATAGCTCCCTGTCTATTCTGACAATTCTCATCTATCTATCCCTTTCATTCAATGTCTAAAAGAGAGACAGACAGAGAGTTCTGTCTGGGGTACCTTCTATGTAATAATAATGTAAGTTCAGACATTTCATAACGCGATTACAGCTATCTACTCTAGTTATTAATATACTACGGAATATAGTTAGCTAGTTAGATAGCTGGATGGCTGTACGGCTGAATTGCAATTACTGATGGAAATTTGAGAAGTTTCCAAAAACAGGTCTGGGGTAGAAAGTTTAGAGACATCAAATGGGAAGGGATAAAAATTTGTAGGGTTTTTACAAAAGCTGTCATTTTAGAAAACCGGTTTTTGAATAGTATTTTACCTGAAAACCGGTTCAAAATTTGAAAATTGTAGGTGGACCTTGGGGTTTATACATAACTCAGCATTTTACAAAACAGGTGGAAAATAAAAAATGTACAAACCCGTACAAAATAATTAAAGTGACTTTGTAGAAAATCGGTTCTCTAATAATATAGTTCAGGGTTTATACAAAAACCGACTTTAATCAAAACCGGTTTTTGGATAGTATTTCACCTAAAAACCGGTTTGAAATTTAAAAAATGTAGGTGATTAATAATAATTTGGCATTTCACAAACCGGTACAGAATAATGTGACATTTTAGAAAATTGGTTTTCTAATAATACAGTTTAGGGTTCATACAAAAGCCGACTTTTACAAAAACCGGACTTTCAATAGTATTCCACCTAAAAACCGGTATGAAATTTGAAAATTGTGGGTGAATTTTAGGGTTTATACATAACTTGGCATTAAAAAAAAAAGGTTTTCAAATAGTATTTTACCCATAAAATCGGTTTCCGAAATAAAAATGTCAAATTGTCATTTTAGAAAACCGGTTTCCGAATAGTATTTCAACCAAAAACCGGTTTACAATTTGAAAATTGTAGGTGAACCTTAGGATTTATAAACTATACTACCTATAAGAAAACCGGCTTTCGAATAGTATTTTACTTGAAAAACCGGTTTAAAATAAAAAAAATGACATTTTATAAAACCGGTTTCTGAATGAACCGAAAAAACAGTTGGAACCGATTTCAAGTTTTTATGAAAATAGTGCTTGTTTAACAAATAATTTCTTTACAATACGAATATAAAATTACAACCGAAAATTCAGAGTTATTTTATTACTTATCTATATTTCTGTCTATATTTCTGTTACAATTAATTTTTTCTTTAGGCCCTTTTACAATATATCTACGACCATCAATGTTATAAAACAAACCGAACTGAATTCAAATGGAGCTAATTAAATCCCTTTCAATTCTTGAGTGTAATCCTTGCGTTTATCTGAAGAGGTTGTCATAATTTCGAAATTACTCTTGTAGCATTTTCTGGGCACTTGATTATTTAAAACATACCTTGAATTTTTTGTAAAGGCAGGTTCAGCAATTTTGGAGTTGCCTGAAAAAGAAAACAAATTTGACAGTTGATGATGAAAAAATGATTATTGGAAATCATTATTATTGATTGAAGAACCAATAAAACTATTAGAAGTCAGATGGAAAGGTAGATATGTAGACAGGTGAAAAAGTAGGCTGGTAGACAGGTAGACAGGTATAAGGGTAGACAAGTATTTAGGTAGACAGGTAGACAAACAGATACGTACTATTTCATACAAGTAGGTAGGTTGTGAGTTAATCAGGTAAACAGATAGAAATATAGAAAGAAAGATTGATTGACAGGTAGAATGAAAGACAGGTTGACATCAGGTAAACATATGGAGAGATGGTTATGTGGACAGATAGACAGGTAGAATATTAGGAAGGTGGAAAAATAGAATGACAGTAAAATAGGACAGAGTAAAATAGGAGGACAAGGTAAAATAGGAGGACAGGGTAAAATAGGAGTACTGAGTAAAATTTGAGGTTAGGAAAATAAAATGTCAGTCTGTAAAATAGAATGTTTGTCTGTCTGTAAAATAGAATGTCTGTCCGCTTGTCTGTAAAATAGAATGTCTGTCCGCCTGTCTGTAAAATAGAATGTCTGTCTGCCTGTCTGTAAAATAGAATGTCTGTCCGCCTGTCTGTAAAATAGAATGTCTGTCCGCCTGTCTGTAAAATAGAATGTCTGTCCGCCTGTCTGTAAAATAGAATGTCTGTCCGCCTGTCTGTAAAATAGAATGTCTGTCTGTCTGTCTGTAAAATAGAATGTCTGTTTGTCTGTCTGTAAAATAGAATTTCTGTCTGTCTGTAAAATAGAATTTCTGCCTGTCTGTAAAATAGAATTTCTGCCTGTCTGTAAAATAGAATTTCTGCCTGTCTGTAAAATAGAACGTTTGTCTGTCTGTAAAATAAAACGTTTGTCTGTATAAAAATAGAATGTTTGTCTGTCTGTGAAATAGAATGCCTGTCTGTAAGATAGAATGCCAGTCTGTCTATCCGTAAAATAGAATGTCTGTCTGTCTGTAAATAGAATGCCTGTCTGTCTGTAAATAGAATGTCTGTCTGTCTGTAAAATAGAATGTCTGCCTGTCTGTAAAATAGATTGTTTGCCTGTCTGTAAAATAGAATGTCTGCCTGTCTGTAAGGTAGAATGTCTGTCTGTCTGTAAAATAGAATGTCTGTCTGTCTGTCTGTAAAATAGGATGTCTGTCTGTGTGTAAAATAGAATATCTGTCTGTCTGTAAAATAGAATGTCTGTCTGTCTGTCAAATAGAATGTCTGTCTGTCTGTCAAATAGAATGTTTGCCTGTCTGTGAAATAGAATGTCTGCCTGTCTTCAAAATAGAATGTCTGCCTGTCTGTAAAATAGAATGTCTGCTTGTCTGTAAAATAGGATGTCTGTCTGTCTGTCTGTAAAATAGAATGTTTGTCTGTCAGTCTGTAAAATGAAATGTTTGTCTGTCTGTCTGTAAAATAGAATGTCTGTCTGTCTGTAAAATAGAATGTCTGTCTGTTTGTAAAATAGAATATCTGTCTGTATGTAAAATGGAATGTCTGTCTCTATGTAAAATGGAATGTCTGTCTCTTTGTAAAATGGAATGTCTGTCTGTCTGTCAAATAGAATGTCTATCTGTCTGTAAAATAGAATGTCTGTTTGTCTGTAAAATAGAATGACAGTAAAATAGTATAAAAAAGTAGAAGAATAGAAACATAGACAGGTGGTCAGAGGGACTGGTAGAAAATAAAAGATAGATGCGTCGTCACGTGAATAGATATACTGATAGACAGGTAAATACTATATGTAGTAATTATCTAACCAGCTAGAAACATAGACAGGCTGGTAGATTAGTAGATTAATAGACAGCTTAGACAGGTTGATAAATAAAATTTCTAATTTATGTTTGACATGTTCCTTGACGACTTTAATTCCAAATCTCTCATACAACTTAAATTTAACTTCAAAATCTAATTCCTCCTCTATGATGGGCAACAATTACGCTACGTCTCCACCATATCGTGCAAATAATTACGATTCGCTACAATCAAATTATCTAAATCATAGCAAACATAACCCAGTTTAAATCATCCTTATTACATTCACAATAGCCGACTATTAAAAGTTTGAACATTAACATTTCAACTGTTAAATGATCACTGAATGTTCCGTAACTAACTCACCACCGTAGTACGAGAGAAATTCAACTCGGAACGATTATTACGGTGGAGCACGCGAGGTAAAGGACTAGTTTTGGAGGGATATTGTTGTGTGTTTGATTCACCGAGGAAAATAATTAAAGTTTAAATGTTTTTCACACGTGGGATAATTAATTTATTACTTTGGGGAATTAAAATACATGCGATGATTATGTCACTTTATGTTTCATATTAAATTTACTGATTTTGCTTGGATTTATATATATATATATATATATATATATATATATATATATATATATATTGTGTATATATTAATAACAAAATTAAATTACATCCCTCACACGCAAGTTGAAAGCAATCAACAAAACTACTGCATGTGGAGTTCTCTCCACAGTTTCCATTTGTATCTCTGTTTATTTTACTGGAAATTCAGAAACTTTGGAGCATATTCCGGCTAATGAAACACAGGTGGAAGGGTTTTCAGGGTCAGTTGAGTTAATTTTGAAGGTTAATTCAAAGGTGACCGACAAGTTGAGAGTTTGATATATGGTATACATTGCTCCACCTCAGACTCCTCCATCTACTTAATAATATAACACTTTTAAATCATCAAAACTTCTGGTTTATGATTACTTGAACAAAAATGGGTTTCTTAAAACCCTTTCTAGTATTTTTATAGCGTTTTAAAAACTTTTTCTTACTCACGCAGAAATCCTCGAAGTTCAAGTTATGACTGTCGTAAAAAAATCGAAAGAGATTTTTTATTCCGACGTCTTTATTCTCTTATATAATTATTACCAAAAACGATATTGTTTTTATAGACGTCTCCACCGCCCTTAAATGAGGCTGTAAAAAAGTTTCTGGGGAGTGGATTTATTTAAAAAAGTTAAACGAGTGATGGATATAGTATTATTGAAATAAAACTTCTTTAGGCGCGACTAGGGCGTAAGTTCGTACACATGCAACGGAAATGTGTTACGGCAGATGAGATAAGATGAGAGTCGTGTGCCAATGATCTGTCATTCGCTCTCGATTATATCATTTCTATACGGGTCGATTGTGATTAGACGTCGTGTATGTGAATAGAGATCTGGCGTTGTATGCGTACCGGCATCAACGTTGTATACGTACCTATATCAACAAGGAAATCGGCATAGATAAATAAACATTTTAAAGTTACATCGTAGTACAAATCTTGATTTAACGAAAAATGCCTGAATCAAAAGAATTTTTACCCATGAAAATAAAAAACAAATTAAACATTTGTGCCGTGTACTAAACGTAAGTTTATTGATTAGAAATTATTTCTATATTATTTGTAGTTTCTATAAATCTTTGAAGTTATTGAAATGGAAAATATTTTTTAGGCAAAACAGATATTATAGCTGTTCAAAGAATGAGATTGTATCGCCAGCGAAATAGTCAAAAAAATACAAGCAGTCAATGAATGTATGTTAATTTTAATTACATGAAGTTCTTCAAACTTCAATTTATTTTTACTTAAATGCCATCTTGTACAGTCGCAAATAAGTTTCACTTCAAACGCGTGTGAACCTTACGCGCACTCTTTTTTTATTTATAATGATGCAATAATGTTTAGTAATTTTCCCAGTATAATTTTCCGCTCATTATTAATCAATCCTTCCAAATTCAAATTTTGTATTTCACCGCTAAAGTTCCTAAAATATAAACCTCCTTCGGAAGTTTTATTCATCCCTTCGGAAGCCTGATACTTTTCTAATTGCATTTCTAAATTGGTAATCAATCGGAGTTGTTACAGAAACCCTTTAAAAGGGCCGACAAGAGATTAGTGGCGAACGATGGAGAAGAAGTCTAATTTAAAATGAGTTGAAGGATTAAATGATAATAAGGGTGAGGGTTCGAATTCGCAAAATACATTCCATTTTCTATTTTACCTTGTAAAAATGCATCAGTTAGGTTTTTTGATTGCACAAAAGAATTTCCCATTAAACAACACCGCTAGCGAGCCGTGGCTCCACCGTTACTCCACCGGCGTGTTCTGTATGCAAAACGCATCCGTCCGTATTAGCATTTACATTAGTTCTGTATTGTAACACACGAAAACTAAATTTTCTATTGCACGCGGAAATAAATGAACGAGTTGTTGTTTTTTGTACGGCTTTTTTGCGGCCGGAATTAAATGATTAAAGGATTATCTGGATAACATGTTGGTGCAACGACTTTGAACAGACGGGTGGAGATTTGGGGACCTAAAGAACACAATCAGTGCTCGAGTTTTTCCCACACTAATCTTTATCTATAGGTTTCTATATATATATAATCATCATCATCATTGTCTCCACCGTTCTAAGTTTAATATTCAATAAAAACTTATCATTCGAAAGAAGGGCGCGGTTGCCTTCGCCTTTATTTCATCAATTTCCCGATTCGATCGTTAGTGGAAAAACAGCAGAAACGGGGCGGAAAACGCTAAAAAAAAAGCAGATATTTTCCCTCGAAACACAAAGCAAGGATAAAAATAAACCGGAAAAGCAGCAGCAGAATCATATCTGATTTTATTTACTAATGGCCTGTGATAGTGATTTTGAGACGTCGGATATTTTTTTTTATCTAACTCCGGTGGAGAGGTGATTAGTTCTAGAATTTGATAGTAGTGATATATATATATATATATATATATATACTAGATGACCCGACAGACGTTGTCCTGTACCCATAATTTTTCCAAAAAGTTCCAATTTTTTGTTAATAAAAATTAACAATTAATCAGAATCCGAAGTAAAGGTACTATATTACCTTGGATTTTTTCACTCAAAATAATTGCTCATCAATAACGTAGCCCATATTTTTTATAATCTCGTACTATATATTAATTGTTTTCAATAATAATAATATCTAAATTACATTTTTTAATGATATTTTGGAATCTCTTGAACCAAGTTACGTCTAGATGCAATACGAATAATTTTAATTTTGGTGGAAATGGCACTCATAAAACTATTTGATTTAAATGAAAAAAAAACAAACCCTTAACAGTACAATTTTCATAGCTTATTTTGAGTATTATGGAATATATAAAATGTAACACCCAGCCGCTAGATGGCTTCAAATACAACAACTAAATCTCGAACAAAATAAAAAACGACTTTGCTTTTTCATATCTAGCTTAATATTTTAAAATTTAATTAATTAAATAATAATAAATATTAATAAATTTAATTTCTGGCACATCTCAGCTGCTTTTTGGCAATAATAATAATGTTGACGTTACATTTTTCTTATTCATAATCATAAATATATTATATTTTAACATTGTCTTAGCTTATAAGTGAATACAAATGTTTGGAAAATGAAATGTCAAACAATTCTTCAAATATTTTCAATGTCAATCAATGATAAGCGCTTTTTTGTGTTTTTTTTCATTTATTTGTACAAACTAACTATATTTCTATAATTCAAAAAATCTTAAAAAAAATTCCTCAACAAACTTCAGAAAGATTTATTAAAATCCGAATAATCGTATTTTATATATAAGATATATGTATATGTATGTATGTATGTATGTATGTATGTATGTATGTATCTATATCATAAACTAAATTCTGACAGTTCAAAAAAAAAAGAATTTTTAACGACTTCAATAAGATACAAATAAATTAATTATTCCAAGTTATGTTATAGGCAATATTGGCAATCAAATTAGATATAAATAATATCATATTATATTAAATTTCGACCAAAAAGGAAATATTTTGGCATTTAAAAATTTAGTGCATATTAGTTATATGAAATTAACATTCAATATTTCTAAATTAAATGTAAAAGTAAAAAATCTGAGATTCACATAAAGTATTATATATTCAGATAATGGTACTGCGTTGATTCAGACTAAAATCTAATTTATACATTGATTAGAAAAAAATATTTCACTATTCGACATAAATAAAATTAAAATAAACAAAACACTATGATGTGTTGGAATTAATTATTGAAATGTAAAGAAATTTGTGTAATAAAAATATAACATTATTAATATTAGGTTGTCAAATATCTCCCTTCCGCTTTTTTGCTCTTGGTTTATAATACAAAAAGGCGGAAGGGAGATATTTGACAACTTATTATATCGCGTATATTATAAGAACTTCTGCAAAGCGGCAAAATATTTTTGATGGCAAAACAGCGTTTGCCGGGTCAGCTAGTATATATATATATATATATATATATATCTAAATAATCTATCTATCTAAATTCTCCTCCGGTTTGTCCATGCACGGACGCATCTAACATTAAAGGAGCTTTAAGGGCGTCGAAGCATCGGATACGGTGGAGTAACGTCAGCCCTATACTCACCCTTATTAGGCATAGATTATAGGGCAGTATGTGTTTGTCGTGTCGGCCTTACGCCACCGTCGACGCCACTTTCTTGTTCCTATTACACGCGCTGATGGTTTAATTCCAGGATTTAAGCTTAATTGCTATCTTCTTTGCCGCCAATGGAATAGAGGACGGTGGAGGAATGGGCGAGTGCATTAGAAATAATTGGTTTTTATTTATAAAAGTAATAGGCTCGGGGTTATTTAGATGTAAAGATATTGTTGTAATTAGGGTTGATCGGGAAAGGAATATATGGATAGTTTTTGTCTTGCAAATACAACGGTGGAGACGTGAATAAATAAAATCTTATTTCCAGTTTGCTCGTCAGTAGAGTCCATTTCTTTATCTTATTTTTAGGTTGCTCGTCAGTGAAGTCCCTTTCTTTAACTTATTTTTAGGTTGCTCGTCAGTAGAGTCCATTTCTTTCTTATTTTTAGTTTGCTTGTCAGTAGAGTTCCATTTTTTATCTTCTTTTTAGGTTGCTTGTCAGTAGAGTCCATTTCTTTATCTTATTTTCAGTTTGCTTGTCAGTAGAGTCCCATTTTTATCTTATTTTTAGTTTGCTTGTCAGTAGAGTCCCATTTTTATCTTATTTTTAGGTCGCTTGTCAGTAGAGTCCCATTTTTATCTTATTTTTAGGTTGCTCGTCAGTAGAGTCCCATTTTTTATCTTATTTTCAGTTTGCTTGTTAGTAGAGTTCAATTCTTTTCATTTTCATTTTCAGTTTGCTTGTCAGTAGAGTTCCATTTTTATCTTATTTTTAGGTTGCTTGTCAGTAGAGTCTATTTCTTCATATTATTTTTAGTTTGCTTGTCAGTAGAGTCCCATTTTTTATCTTATTTTCGGTTTGCTTGTCAGTAGAGTCCTTTTCTTTATTAACTTCCCGAAGGAGAAGTTTATGTTTTCATAAAAAATCCGATTCGCTAATATTATGTTTTCTCGACGTTTCAAGCCATTCTGAATCGAATGAGACCAAATTTGGAAAAAGTTTGTGTGTGTGTGTATGTGAACACATTTTCTTATTTTTAGTTTGCTCGTCAGTAGAGTCCCTTTCTTTATTAACTTCCCGAAGGAGAAGTTTATGTTTTCATTAAAAACTCCGATTCGCTAATTTTGTTTTCTCGACGTTTCAAGCCATTCTGATTCGAATGAGACCAAATTTGGAAAAAGTATGTGTGTGTGTGCGTGTGTGTGTATGTGAACAGATTTTCTTATTTTTAGTTCGCTCGTCAGTAGAGTCCCTTTCTTTATTAACTTCCCGAAGGAGAAGTTTATGTTTTCATTAAAAAATCCGATTCGCTAATTTTATGTTTTCTCGACGTTTCAAGCCATTCTGAATCGAATGAAATCAAATTTGGAAAAAGTATGTGTGTGTGTGCGTGTTTGTGTGTGTATGTGAACAGATTTTCTTATTTTTAGTTCGTTCGTCAGTAGAGTCCCTTTCTTTTTATCTTATTTTTAGTTTGCTCATCAGTAGAGTCCCTTTTCTTCCGATATTTTTATTTGGTCATCAGTTACGTGCCTTTTTTATCTTATTTTTAGCTTGCTCGTCAGTAGAGTCCCTTTTTATGGATATTTTTAGTTTAGGCAGTAGAGTCCATTTCCTGTCGACTTTCTTGTCGATTTTCTATCGACATTTTTATTTAGTCATCAGTACAGTCGTTTTTTACATTTATTTTCAGTTTGCTTGTCAGTAGAGTCCCTTTCTTTTTTTATCTTATTTTTAGTTTGCTCGTCAGTAACGTGCCTTTTTTATCTTATTTTTACCTTGCTCGTTATTTTTAGTTTAGGCAGTAGAGTCCCTTTTTTGTCGACTTTCTTGTCGATTTTCTATCGACATTTTTATTTAGTCATCAGTACAGTCGTTTTTTACCTTTCAGTTTGCTTGTTAGTAGAGTCCCTTTCTTTTTATCTTATTTTTAGTTTGTTCGTCGGTAGAGTCCCTTTTTTAATGATATTTTAGTTTGCTCGTCCCATTTTTAATTGAAATTTTTTGGGTATCAAAAAAAATTCTTCTTCACAAGAGCCTGAAATAATATCTATTATTATTGATAACGGCTTGTTTATGAATGAATAAATAAATAAATAAATAAATAAATAAATAAATAAACAAATCGAGTGCACAAAAACTATTTTTTTTTTTACAAAAATATTAGGCACATGGTTTCAATATTATACATACGATTGTTTAATCAATTTATTTACAATATTAATTATTTGTAACTCCATTTATTATATTTTAAATCAACACTATTCCCTAACTAACTATCTAAACTTTTTCACTAGCTGATTTTCCGTGTAAATATAATTTTTAACGAATCCTGGCGAATTCTATTGCAGCATGAACGTCCTTTGTAATTAATTTCGTAATTAAATCTCACAATTTTCGAGAACGCTGCGTCGCATAAATTTATTTCAGAACGTGAATCTGAAACTGTGGAGGAGCAAGTGGAGCAAAAACTCAATAATTCGTAAAAAAATATTATTAAAGTCTAATCTAAATTTGAAACGAAATCATTGTGCAAATTTGACATCGGACAATTTTTCCTGGAGTTTGACGATTTTCTCCGGAGTCTGACGATTTTCTCCGGAGTCTGACGATTTTCCCTGGATTTTAACGACTTTCCCCGGATTTTAACGACTTTCCCTGGATTTTAACGACTTTCCCTGGATTTTAACGACTTTCCCTGGATTTTAACGACTTTCCCTAGATTTTAACGACTTTCCCTGGATTTTAACGACTTTCCCTGGATTTTAACGACTTTGCCTGGATTTTAACGACTTTGCCTGAATCTTAACGACTTTTCCTGAATCTTAACGACTTTTCCTGAATCTTAACGACTTTTCCTGAATCTTAACGACTTTTCCTGAATCTTAACGACTTTTCCTGAATCTTAACGACTTTTCCTGAATCTTAACGACTTTTCCTGAATCTTAACGACTTTTCCTGAATCTTAACGACTTTTCCTGAATCTTAACGACTTTTCCTGAATCTTAACGACTTTTCCTGAATCTTAACGACTTTTCCTGAATCTTAACGACTTTTCCTGAATCTTAACGACTTTTCCTGAATCTTAACGACTTTCCCTGAATCTTAACGACTTTCCCTGAATCTTAATTCCTTGGATTTTAACGACTTTTCCTTGATTTTAACCACTTTCCCTTGATTTTAACGACTTTTTCCTAGATTCTCGCGATTTATCTTAAGATTTGCAAATATGCCCGTAATCTGTAGAGTAATCTTTTACTCCACCGTTTTTTTTATCATTTATCTATTTTTTAAGTAATTTTTTTCTCCCTGATCGTTAATGATGACAAGAAATGGGCGTCGAAAATTACCTCAGATTTCCAATGAATATTGCCAATGGTAATTTCTTTTAGGGGATGGATAGATAATGAAATTAACGATCTGAATTCATTATTGTCATCAAAAGGATCGAGAAATTAGCGAATCTCGCTAATGGCATCTCCACCGGCCGTTTATTGGAATCACTTTGATTTTTATTAGATCGTGATTTTTTTATTTATTTTCGATGGAGAATAGACGGAAAGCTCCACTGTATTTTTTCCAGACTTTAATTACGTATTATTCTAAACATTCACGATAACATCATGACTATTTTACTAATCCATCAATTCATTACCTTTTATCGAAAAGGAACTTTCCCCGAACTAATAACACGTTTTTGACTAGATAAACATCGAAAACGAAAAGTGTCGATATCTCCACCGGCTAATAACCGTGAAAGCTTTTTTAACGATTCTTTCGTAATGCGTTTGCTCTGGCCATAAATAAATTATACTAAATCTAGCCTGGACGATCGTTTGATAGATTTGTATCGACATTTTATATAATTTATGTAAGAGGAATAAATATTTTAGTGAACTTTCGCACTTTGGCGAATGAATAATAGATAATTGTTAAATAGACGTCGATAAGAGAGTGAGAAGTAACAGTTTTTTATACTTAAAAGAATCTTTATACTAATAGTAATAAAATTGCATACATCATTCCGACTTCTCTGTATACGTATATAAATTGTGTAACAAATTTCCGTTTGCACGAAACAAGATATGGAAATTAAGTAGCGTTCAAATATTGTATATGTATATACATATATATCTGCCAGGTTGATTTCGTTTAATCCTATTTCATCGTTACGTGGAGAAATATTTGTATATGTACATGGTAACTTATACGTACATTTGTATCGGATAATATTCTAGTCTGCAAGAGTACTCTCTGAGAAGAATATATATATATATATATATATATATATATATATATATATATTTGTATGTATTTAATATTTCGATATGTAATGTATGAGCGGGTTTTGCAAAGAGCATGGAAGATAAAATTGCGGGTGGAGATTTTACTTCATCATTTATTTATTTTGTTTACTTTTATATATTTATTATTTGTGATTTTCCTGAACGTCTTATGATTTTAATGGCAGTCTCAAGAATTTGATGAAAGTCTCATGAATTTGATGAAAGTCTCATGAATTTGATAGTGTCACGGTCTTGACGAAAGTCTCACGATTTTGACGAAAGTCTCGTGAATTTGACAAAATTCTCATGAATTTTATAAAAGTTTCACGATTTTCCCTGGAGCCTCAAAGTTTTTCTCACAATTTTTCCTGGAGCCTTACTATTTTTCTCACGATTTCCCATGGAGCCTGACGATTTTCCATAAAGCCTCACAATTTTTCAATTTTTCTTAGAGCCTTACAATTTTTCTCACCATTTTCTCTATAGCCTCTCAATTTTTCTCACGTTTTTCCCTGAAGTCTCACAATTTTTTCACGATTTTTCCTGGAGTTTTGAAGTTTTTCTTACGATTTTCCCTGGAGCCTCACAATTTTTCTCAAGATATTTCCTGAAGTCTCACAATTTTTCTCACGATTTTTCATGGAGCCTCACAATTTTTCTCACGATTTTCCATGGAGCCTCACAATTTTTCTCAAGACATTTTCTAGAGCCTCACATTTTTTCACTCGATTTTCCCTCGAGCCTCACATTTTTTTTCACGATTTTCTCACGATTTTCCCTGGAGCCTCACAATTTTTCTCACCATTTTTCCTCGAGCCTCACAATTTTTCTCACCATTTTTCCTCGAGCCTCACAATTTTACTCACGATTTTCCCTGGAGCCTCACAATTTTCTCAAGATATTTCCTGAAGTCTCACAATTTTTCTCACGATTTTCCATGGAGCCTCACAATTTTCTCACGATTTTCCATGGAGCCTCACAATTTTTCTCAAGACATTTTCTAGAGCCTCACATTTTTTCACTCGATTTTCCCTCGAGCCTCACATTTTTTTTCACGATTTTCTCACGATTTTCCCTGGAGCCTCACAATTTTTCTCACCATTTTTCCTCGAGCCTCACAATTTTTCTCACCATTTTTCCTCGAGCCTCACAATTTTACTCACGATTTTCCCTGGAGCCTCACAATTTTTCTCAAGATATTTCCTGAAGTCTCACAATTTTTCTCACGATTTTCCATGGAGCCTCACAATTTTTCTCACGATTTTCCATGGAGCCTCACAATTTTTCTCACGATTTTCCATGGAGCCTCACAATTTTTCTCAAGACATTTTCTAGAGCCTCACATTTTTTCACTCGATTTTCCCTCGAGCCTCACATTTTTTTTCACGATTTTCTCACGATTTTCCCTGGAGCCTCACAATTTTTCTCACCATTTTTCCTCGAGCCTCACAATTTTTCTCACCATTTTTCCTCGAGCCTCACAATTTTACTCACGATTTTCCCTGGAGCCTCACAATTTTTCTCAAGATATTTCCTGAAGTCTCACAATTTTTCTCACGATTTTCCATGGAGCCTCACAATTTTTCTCACGATTTTCCATGGAGCCTCACAATTTTTCTCAAGACATTTTCTAGAGCCTCACATTTTTTCACTCGATTTTCCCTCGAGCCTCACATTTTTTTTCACGATTTTCTCACGATTTTCCCTGGAGCCTCACAATTTTTCTCACCATTTTTCCTCGAGCCTCACAATTTTTCTCACCATTTTTCCTCGAGCCTCACAATTTTACTCACGATTTTCCCTGGAGCCTCACAATTTTTCTCAAGATATTTCCTGAAGTCTCACAATTTTTCTCACGATTTTCCATGGAGCCTCACAATTTTTCTCACGATTTTCCATGGAGCCTCACAATTTTTCTCAAGACATTTTCTAGAGCCTCACATTTTTTCACTCGATTTTCCCTCGAGCCTCACATTTTTTTTCACGATTTTCTCACGATTTTCCCTGGAGCCTCACAATTTTTCTCACCATTTTTCCTCGAGCCTCACAATTTTTCTCACCATTTTTCCTCGAGCCTCACAATTTTACTCACGATTTTCCCTGGAGCCTCACAATTTTTCTCAAGATATTTCCTGAAGTCTCACAATTTTTCTCACGATTTTCCATGGAGCCTCACAATTTTTCTCACGATTTTCCATGGAGCCTCACAATTTTTCTCAAGACATTTTCTAGAGCCTCACATTTTTTCACTCGATTTTCCCTCGAGCCTCACATTTTTTTTCACGATTTTCTCACGATTTTCCCTGGAGCCTCACAATTTTTCTCACCATTTTTCCTCGAGCCTCACAATTTTTCTCACCATTTTTCCTCGAGCCTCACAATTTTACTCACGATTTTCCCTGGAGCCTCACAATTTTTCTCAAGATTTACAAGTTTCTCTTGAATTATATCTCAAGTTTTACAAATTTGTCTCACGAATTTTATCTCATGAACTACAAATTTATCTCTTGAATTACAAAATTATCTCTTCAATTACAAATTTATCTCACCAATTACAATTTTATCTCGTGAATTACAAATTTATCTCTTGAATGACAAATTTATCTCTTGAATGAAAAATTTACCTCTTGAATGACAAATTTACCTCTTGAATTACAAATTTATCTCATGAATTACAAATTTATCTCACGAATTACAAATTTATCTCACGAATTACAAATTTATCTCACGATTTACAAATTCATCTCACGAGTTACAAATTTATCTCACGAGTTACAAATTTATCTCGCGAATTACAAATTTATCTCACGAATTACAAATTTATCTCGCAAATTACAAATTTATCTCTTGAGTTTCAAATTTATCTCATGGATTACAAATTTATCTCACGAATTACAAATTTATCTCATGAATTACAAATTTAGCTCACGAATCACAAATTTATCTCATGAAATACAAATTTATCTTGTGAAAATTATTTCAATTTTATTTTTAATATCTATTGTTTACATAAATAGAATCTTCAAATATATCAAATATATCTCAAGATTTCTATTTTAAAAATTAAAAAAATATAAGTATTAAAATTTTATTTTTATCCTGACAACATCTGCTCTCCACCGTTGTATAGCTTACAAACACATTTTCAAACACAAACTAGGCAACTAGGAGAGAGTTTCAAATCGAATTTTCCGACAAGCAATTTCGTACTGCAGCAGCTATAATATGACTGGCTAGCTTACTACATATATCTATATATGTAGCTGTAGGTCGAATTAGTTAGCTGTATAAGTGTTGCAGCTAAAGTTACATGTGCTGCGTGTCTGGCAGTTATTGAAGTCACTGCAGGCTGTTCGACATGTAATGGAGAGGCGAGATTTTGTATTGAGACGACGGTGGAGGAAAAATTCACATATACACGTCAATAAATTTCTATCTCAAATCTTCAAAAGTCAAATCGCTCCACCGTTACTCCATAAATTAATCACAACTTTTATCCGCGTCTTCGGACTCATAAAATTTCTCCATCAGATCACAATTCGTCCCCGGGAGCAAGAGATTACGTCTTTCATAAAAAAAGAAAGTTTCTTTCCAACTTTTTTATTTTCCCCCATACTGAACAAGTTCCCTAGAGTGGTGACTCGTGTTGCAAACAAAGGTGGAAATAAGGTAATGATGATACCTGAGAAACAAGGGCGGTGGAGGTCTCTCCACCTAAATGGTTAATGATGGAAAGTTTTGCTATGAAATTTATTTGAATACTTTAAAGTTAAAATGTTTCATGGGGATGATTGTTTTAGAATAGTAAAACAATTATTGTTTGCCTGATATCATGTTTAGTAGTTTTTACTGTACCAGCTTTCCCTTTCTCCTTTATCCCCCAATTAATCCCTTCAGCGGATTAAATGTTCGCAAAACCCTCAAAGTCAGCATCCTTCAACCCTCTTAGAGTTAAACCGAAGAAATATGTCGAACAATTAATAACTTGGAATTTCCTCTTAAACTCTTCTAAAACCGATCGTATAAATCCGCGGTCGAGGGCACAACTTGCACATAAATAAACCATCCTGAATAATGCCAACAAAATATCCACACCACCACCACCACCACAGCCTCGTTTTCGAATCGACTCTAAATATATTTTGATTAAGAGTATTTCGGTGGAGGGTGGAGGGTTGTCAGATTTTTGCGGTCATTGGGTTGATTTAGTATCAGCTGGTAGATCTATTTTAGCTTTTGTTATAATTGGAAGTTCTTTGGATAATTTATAATATTTTAGGGTAACGTCTATAGAACTCGTATGATTTTTTTTTAATTTTGATGCAAAAAACTTGCCAGAGTGAAATAATGGTATTTAATATCGATTAGTTCTCTGTATTACTAATTCACTGGATTATTAATTAGTTTATTGAATTTTTAATGAGTTCACTGGATTTTTAATTAGTTTATTGAATTTTTAATGAGTTCACTGGATTTTTAATGAGTTCACTGGGTTTGTAATGAGTTCGCTAGATTTTTTATAAGTTTGCTGGATTTTTAAATTAGCTCACTGGATTTTTATTGAGCTCTCCGCGCTGGATTATTTACTACTCACTCACTTGAATTTTTAATTAATCGCCTATATTTTAATTAGTTTACTGGACGTTTAATTACTTGACTGGATTTTTAATTACTTGGCTTGATTTTTAATCACGCACTTGAATTTTTAATTACTTGACTGGATTTTTAGTTACCTGACTGGACTTTTAACTTGTCTACTGGATTTTTAATTAGTTTACTGGATTTTTTAAAAGCTCGCTGACGGTTTATTTACTTTACTGGATTTTTAATTACTCGCCTGGATTTTTAATTAAACACGTGAATTTTTAATTATTTGACTGGATTTTTAATGAGTTTACTGAATTTTTGAGTTTACTGGATTTTTGAGTTTACTGGATTTTTGAGTTTACTGGATTTTTGAGTTTACTGGATTTTTAATTACTCACCTGAATTTTTAATTACTCACCTGGATTTTTAAATACTCACCTGGATTTTTAAATACTCACCTAAATTTTTAATTATTCACCTGGATTTTTAGATTTCTCACCTGGATTTTAATGAGCTTGTGGGATTTTGAATTACTTGACTGCATTTTTAATTGCTTTACTGTATTTTTAATTGCTTTACTTGGATTTTTAATTACTCACCTGGATTTTTAATTAGTTCACTGGATTTTCAATGAGCTTACCTCATTTATTTATTAGCTCACAAAATTTTTAAATAATATACAAAATTTTTAATCACTCACCTAGATTTTTAATTGGTTCACTAAAAATTCAATTATTCACCTGGATTTCTAATTACTCACTTGGATTTTTATTTACTCACCTGAATTTTTAATTACTCACTTAGATTTTTAATTACTCACCTGAATTTTTAATTACAAACCTAAATTTTTACTTACCTTAATTTTCAATTACTGGACTGGATTTTTAATTACTCGACTGGATTTTTAATTACTCGACTGGGTTTTTAAATACTCATCTAGATTTTTTAACAGTTTACTAGATGTTTAATCACTTGACTAGATTTTTAGCTCGGCCACTTGACTTTTAATTAATTTTTAAAATTATATATTGTATGATTTCCTTACTACATTTTTATTTAGTTTATTTGGCTTCTAATTTACTGGATTTTTTATCAGTTCATAAGTTTACGGGATTTTTCATAGGTTTATCGGATTAGTTTAGATTTTTAATCAGTGCACTGGATTTAAAATAATTTACACTGAATTTTTAATAAATTTGCTAGATTTTTATTTGGTTCGCTGGATTTCTAATTATTAGTTAGTTATAGTTTATTGGATTTTTAGTTTATTTGTTCGTTGAATTTTTAATTTATTTGTTTGCTGAATTTTTAATGAATTTGTTCACTGGATTTTTAATGAGTTTGTTCTATGGATTTTTAATTAGTTTACTAGATTTTTCATAAGTCTACCGGATTTTTTTTAAACAGTGCACTGGATTTTAAATTTATTTAACCGAGTTTTTAATAAATTTACTAGATTTTTATTTAACTCATTAGATTTCTAATCACTGGCATATTTACTGGACTTTTAGTTAGTTTGTTCACTAAACTTTTAGTTTGTTCGTTCACTGGATTTTTGGTTAGTTTACTGGATTTTTATTTGAGTCACTGGATTTCTAGTTTTCTGGAGTTCTATGTTGGAATCCTTCACTGTGTAGCAGGAGTCTAAATATATTTTGACTAACCACTTAACTGGCCGCTCATATTGAACAGTTCACACAGTATTGTGTGGTCCGAATCGATCTTATAACTTCAATACTTATTCTGTGATTCACAGATAATAAATTCTCAACAATCCCGTCTGTAATTTTTTCTCCTAATCTTTCAATTCAGATTCTCAACAATCTTATCCGTAATTTTTACTCCAACTCTTTTAATTCAAATTCTCAACAATCTTGTCTGTATTTTTTCTATCTGTAACTCTTTCTTTCAACTCTTCGTCTAAATTAATTGTTGTAAATCACAAATAGCGCCTGGTACAACCGTCACAATCGCCTCTGCCTCTGCCGCTTCTGGCGTCTCCACCGCCGGCGCCGCAAACGCCGCAACCGGCGCAGCAAGAATGCATTCCCCTAATTGCCAACGGTTTCTTAATTAAAGCTCCAATATGCAGTTTGAATGCAAATTCTGGCCGCAATTTCGAGCACTCGTAAGGATGCAAATGTTATTGTTTTCTATTTATTGTTAGGAAAAGGAAATATGAAACTCTCTGGTGCCGGTGGAGGGCGATAGATTTTTTATATTATTTAAAATATTTTCTTGATATATTAAATTTTATGTATTTTACTAATAATTATTTCTTTGTTGCAGGTAAACCACAACATAACTACAATTTGCATGTATGAAAATCACAAAACATTTGGTAAGTTTGTTTCAACTATTTTGTTCTCTCCACCCTTCATCAGGGCGTTATTTTCGGTGGAACGTTATTTTTCAATTGGAACGATTGCCCTTTTTACAAACCGACTGGAGTGGCACTCCGGTGCTTGTTTTACGTTCTACGTTTGCTACGTTTTAGGTTCTACGTTTTACGATTTCGTCCCACATTTATTTCACAATCGTAATGTCAACGATAAACAACCGAACCGAATAGCACGTACAGAAAGAACTCCACCGGATACGGGAACTGATTATTAGAGATGAGGTGGAGCCATCGGCGTGATCATGAAAGTAGGATTTTTAGGTAATCTTGTTCTGTAAGTAGGATTTATACAAATATGCCTGAAAAATATCTTCCATTTTAATAACTTCAAGGATTTATAGAAACTACGAATAATATAGAAATAATTTCTTATCAATAAACTTACGTTTAGTACACGGCACAAATGTTTAATTTAGTGAGTTCACAAGATTTTTGATGAATTCACTTGATTTTTAATGAGTTCATTGGGTTTTTAATGAGTTCACTGAATTTTCAAAGAGTTCACTGAATTTTCAAAGAGTTCACTGAATTTTCAAAGAGTTCACTGGATTTTCAAGGAGTTTACTGGATTTTCAAGGAGTTCACTGGATTTTCAAGGAGTTTACTGGATTTTGAAAGAGTTCACTGAATTTTTAATTACTTATCTGAATTTTTAATGAGCTCACTGGATTTTCAATGAGCTCACTGGATTTTTAATTACTCACTTGAATTTTAATTACTCACTTGAATTTTAATTACTCACTTGAATTTTTAATTACTCACTTGAATTTTTAATGAGCTCACTTGGATTTTTAATTACTCACTTGGATTTTTATTTACTCACTTGGATTTTTAATTAGTTCACTGAATGTTTAATTAGTTTACCGGATATTCAATTACTTGACTAGTTTTTTAATTACTAACTTGGATTTTTAACTACTTGACCAGTTTTTAATTATTCACCACTATTTTTAACTACTTGACTAGATTTTTAGTTACTTGACTAGATTTTTAGTTACTTGACTGGATTTTGAATTACTCACCTGGATTTTCAATTACTCACCTGGATTTTTAATTACTTGAGTAAATTTTTAATTACTCACCTGTATTTTTAATTACTAGACTCGATTTTTAGATACTTGACTGGATTTTTAGTCACTCCACCTGGATTTTTAGTTGCTCACCTGGATTTTTAGTTGCTCACCTGGATTTTTAGTTGCTCACCTGGATTTTTAGTAGCTCACAGGATTTTTAGTTACTTGACTAGATTTTTAATTACTTGACTAGATTTTTAATTACTTGACTAGATTTTGAATTACACACCTAAATTTTTAATTACTTGACTTGTTTTTTAAGTTAATTGACTGGATTTTTAGTTACTTGACTGGATTTCTAGTTACTTGACTGGATTTATAAATACTTGACTGGTTTTATAATTGCTCACCTGGATTTTTAATTAATTCACCTTTGTGTAATTGTGTTTGAAAAACTTCATGTAATTAAGATTAACATACATTCATTGACTGCTTGTATTTTTTTCACTTTTTCGCTGGCGATACAGTTTTATCCTTTGAGCAGCTGTAATATCTGTCTTGCCTAAAAAATATGTTCCATTTTAATAACTTTAAAGATTTATATAAACAACGAATAATATAGAAATAATTTCTAATCAATAAACTTACGTTTAGTACATGGCACAAATGTTTAATTCGTTTAATTATTTTCAAAGAACAGGGTAAAATATTCTTCTGATTCAGGCTACTTATGTTTCATTAAATCAAGATTTGTACTATGATGTAACTTTAAAATGTTCATTTAAATATGGTGATTTCCTTGTTGATATCGGTACGCATACAACGACAGATCTTTACTCACATACACGACGGCTAATCACAATTGACCTATATTGAAATGATTTCATCGAGAGCGAATGACGTACAGTTCCTTTGCATTTGTACGGATATACACCCTAGTCGCGCCTAAGGAAGTTTTATTTCAAAAATACGACGTGCATAGACGAGAGTGTTTTATTATTATTTTACTGGAAATATTCACGTTGTATTTTGAATGGAATACGGTATTCAAAATATAAAATTCATGCAGAAATCGTATATTGTTCAATAGAAAGGCAGTTCATCCGTTCATACATTTGTCATTCGCATGGACGGACACTCCATTTCCGGGTTAGTTTTTTTTTTAGGCTTCTCAATATCACGAATATTCAGAACTTTTTGCCAAAATGTAATATATATATATACATGCATATATGTATATATACATACACACTAATAAACTTCAGAAAATTTTTGAAATAAGTAGATAGAATTTATATTTTATAGAAACGAGTCTCCACCGTATCCAATGTGTGTGATTTTCTATACTTAGTCAAATTATAAATAAATTTTAGAGATCATATAGTCTTAATATTTTGAAAATTGTTTCTGCATACGTCTTACACAATCACATCATAAAGTGAACTTTATTACATAACAGCTC
This sequence comes from Ctenocephalides felis, assembly GCF_003426905.1. Lineage (NCBI taxonomy): Eukaryota > Metazoa > Arthropoda > Insecta > Siphonaptera > Pulicidae > Ctenocephalides > Ctenocephalides felis. The sequence goes on along the minus strand of NW_020539725.1, from coordinate 61,728,162 downwards.
CTCCACTCCCCTGTCAATCACCATTTAATAATTCTAGTACAATCATCCCCTGCCATCAAATTATCGATTATTACCTAACACACAATTACCCAAATGACATCTTAACAACTATGACCTATGTCAAGCAATCCTTGTTACCTATCAGCCTGTCAATACTTCTTTCTATTCATATCAATATCGTTATTATAATTCATTCAATCCATTTTATTCATCTCTCCAATCAAATTAGCGATACATTTACCTAATGGACTAGAATATCATAGAATATCACAAATGTAATATTTAATGGAAGAGCTGTTACCATTATCAATCAATTAGAGATTGATATGATGGCGGTGGAGTTGGCGGTGGAGCTGGCGGTGGAGCAAAAGATGGTGTAGGGCAACAATGAAAGGTCACTTTCAATCATATGGATGAATGGATGGACATACAGACAGGTGGATGGATGGGTAAATTATAGGTTGAGTTTATGCCAGAGAGGGTTGTAAAAGAATTTTTGACCTATAATTTTTTTTCTGGATGATGTGTAAGTGGCATTGACTGCTTGTATTTTTTTTACTTTTTCGCTGGCGATATAATCTCATTCTTTGATCAGCTTTAATATTTATTTTGCCTAAACAATATTTTCCATTTTAATAACTTCAATGATTTATAGAAACTACAAGTCCATTTTTGATTTTATTTTTAGTTTTGCTCATCAGTAGAGTCCCTTTTTAATATTATTTTTAGGTTGCTTATCAGTAGAGTCTCTTTTTTCCATTTTTAATTTAATCATCAGTATCTTTAAATTTTATTTTTATTTTGCTCGTCGTTAGAGTCCCTCTCCCTTTTTCATTTTTAGTTTGGTCGTAATTAGAGTCCCTTTTCTTTAATTTTTAGTTTGCTCGTCAGTAGAGTCCCATTTTCTTCCATTTCTTAATTTAATTATCAGTAGAGTTTGTTTTTTATTTTAAGTTTTGCTCGCTAGTAGAGTCCCTTTTTAATTTTATTTTTATATTGTTCGTCAGTAGAGTCCCTTTTTAATTTTATTTTTATTTTGCTCGTCAGTAGAGTCCCCCGCCTTTTTTATTTGCAGTTTGGTCGTCAGTAGAGTCCTTTTTCCTTTACGAATAATATAGAAATAATTTCTATTCAATAAACTTACGTTTAGTACAAATGTTTAATTTGTTTTATTATTTTCAAGAAACGGTGTAAAATATTCTGATTTTCAATCAGTTTACTGGATTTTTAATGAGTTCACTAGATTTTTAATGAGCTCACTGGATTTTTAATGAGCTCACTGGATTTTTAATGAACTCACTGGATTTTTAATGAGCTCACTGGATTTTTAATGAGCTCACTGGATTTTTAATGAGCTCACTGGATTTCTAATGAGCTCACTGGATTTCTAATGAGCTCACTGGATTTTTAATGAGCTCAATGGATTTCTAATGAGCTCACTGGATTTTTAATGAGCTCACTGAATGTTTAGTTAATTCACTGGATGTTTAATTAATTCACTGGATGTATAATTCCTTTACTAGTTTTTTAATTACTAACTTTGATTTTGAATTACTCACCTAGATTTTTAATTACTCACCTGGATTTTTAATTACTCACCTGGATTTTTAATTACTCACCTGGATTTTTAATTACTCACCTGGATTTTTAATTACTCACCTGGATTTTTAATTACTTGACTGGATTTTTAATTATTACTTGACTCTATTTTTAATTACTTGACTCTATTTTTAATTACTTGACTCTATTTTTAATTACTTGACTCTATTTTTAGTTACTTGACTGGATTTTTAGTTACTTTATTGGATTTTTAATTAGTTTACTAGTTGGTTAATTACTCTCCCGTATTTTTAATTACTCATCTGGATTTTTAATTACTCACCTGGATTTTTAAATACTCATCTGGATTTTTAATTACTAATCTGGATTTTTAATTACTAATCTGGATTTTTAATTACTCATCTGGATTTGTAATTACTCATCTGGATTTGTAATTACTCACTTATATTTTTAATTACCCACTTATATTTTTAATTACTCACTTATATTTTTAATTACTCACCAGGATTTTTAATTAGTTTACTGGTTGTTTAATTACTCATCTGGTTTTTTAATTACTCACCTGGATTTTTAATTAGTTCATCTATGTGTAATTGTGTTTGAAGAACTTCATGTAATTAAAATTGACATACATTCATTGACTGCTTGTATTTTTTTTTTACTTTTTTCCTGGCGATATAATCTCATTATGTGAGCAGCTGCAATATCTGTATTGCCTAAAAAATATTTTCCACTCTAATAACTTCAAAAATTTATAGAAACTACGAGTAATATGAAAATTATTTCATAAACTTTTACTTCAAAAAATCAATATCCATCATGTAGGAATAGCAAATAAATAGCAACAAATTTGATAAAGTCTCCACCATACCATACTTTTTAAATAACTCTTAAAATTCATATTTACCTCACCAGATAAATTATAATTGACAATTTATTACACTTTATTTTCTCTCGAATTTTCAAGTTTGTAGCATGTTTTCGCGATAGTCGACGTCGTCTTCGTCAGTAAGAGTAAGCTTTAAGCTCTCTTTTCTTCTTTTCGGAGCTTTGAGCTTTTATGCGATGTCCTGCTAAGTCCCAAGTCCCATCTAATAATGTAACATGCTCGGAGGGCTATTCTCTCAACTGGCGAAGTCTTAGAGGCGACTCTAATGCACTTTTTCATTCTCGCTGTTTTCACAATGTAAACTACTGTTATTTTTTAGCAAAAGTGGAGAGAAGAAAAATAAACAAGATAAAAAGTTTGAGTTAATTAACGCTGATAAAATACTTTGTTTAGTAAATTTACGAGCGCACATTATTATAAATTATTACATTTTTTTTTATTTTCCATAAAATATTTTTGTAATTTTGGAATAAAAATTTAAAAAATTACCCGGGCTAAGCACAGTCTAAGCGCCACTCTGGTACAAATGTTCACCCAAGTGCGTTTAGACTGTTTTTGTACTGGAGCCACTTTTCCAATTTTGTGAAAACTATTGAAAAATCTGAAAATACTAAAGCTAAGCACAGTATAAGTGAAAATGTCACACAGAATTAGTTGCAAATGCGTTTAGACTGTGACTGTACGGGAGCACTTTTTCATTCTGGCAACTATTTTTTTTTAACTTCCCGTAGGGTAGTTATAGTAATTGGCCGTAAATCGAAAATAAAAATTTTAGCATTTCTCCACGTTTCGTAGGTTTCTGAACATTTTGGCATGCCTAAAAAAAAATGAATGTGTGTGTGTGCGTATGTGTATTTTGTATGTCCGCATTTTTTCGTCCACGTCTTCGGGCGCACGGATCAACCGATTTGAATGGTTTAAAAAACATTCGATTCCTATTGATAAGGAGATGTGCTGATTAGTTTTTAGCAAAGGCAGGTCAAGTTGTTACGGAGATATGGAGCAAAGAGTGCAGAAAATACAAATCGAGTTTTTAGAGAACGGAGTATCGGATTTGAATGATCTAAAAAACATTTAATTAGTAATGATTGGGAGAAGGGGTTATTAGTTTTTCGCAAAGGAAGGCCCTGCCATTTCGAAGATACGGAGCTAAATATGTAGAAAATGGCAGTTTTTGAGAGAACTAAGCGTCCTTTGATTTGAATGATCTAAAAAACTTTCTGCTTGTATTGACAAAACAATTGCTTCTGAAAAAAAATATTACATCTTTTTTTATTTTCCATAAAATATTTTTGTAATTTTGGATTAAAAATTCAAAAAATGACCCAGGCTAAGCACAGTCTAAGCGCCACTCTGGTACAAATGTTCACCCAAGTGCGTTTAGACTGCTTATGTAATGGAGCACTTTTCGAATTTTTGTGAAAATTAGGCAACTATTTTTTCTTTGAAATTGAATTCAAAATGAAATAACGATTGTTAATGTTCTGGAGATAAATTAATAATGTAAAAATAATGAAAGTTACAGTATTTGTAATAATATATATTTGACAACGTTTAAAATTTCTCGAATATTTCATTAAGGTGCGGGAAGTAAGCAATTTGCCTTGATGCAAGATGCCATACACCACTAGTTTATCTTTTAGATTTATAATGAATCTTCTTGTCAGTAGAGTCTCTTTCACCAGTATCACATTTTTGCCTTGTTCGTTAGTAATTTTTTGTATTTCTCTTTAATTTTGATTGCTCATTAGTAGAGTCCCTTTTTTCCCTTAACTTCTATTGCTTGTCAGTAGAGTTCAGTTCAGTTCTTTGATTTTGCTTGTTTGTTAGTATAGTTCTTTTTTATCTTCTAGATTTATAATTTATTTGTTCGTCAGTATAGTCCTTATTTTGTCTTCTAGATTTATAATTTATTGTGACAGTGAGAGGAAACGATTAATTTTTTGAAAAAGCAATTTTTTTATTTCAAAATTTCAATTTTTATGTAATATCCAACAAATATTTTTCTTTGAAGATCTAAATTTGAATATTAATTCCAATTCTAAAAAAATAAATTATAAAAATGTAATTTTGGGCTTATTCATTATACTATTGAAAAATGCAAAAACGCCGCCAAGCTAAGCACAGTATAAGTGAAAATGTCGCACAGAATTATTTGCAAATGCGTTTAGACTGTGACTATACGGGAACACTTTTTCAATTTTGTGTAAATTAGGCAACTTTTTTTTTAAATTTAATTCGAAATGAAATGACGATGTTCTGGAGATAAATTGATTTATTTATTATTTACATTTGGTTTGCTCAGATATAACAAGATAGCAAAAATAATGAAAGTTACAGTATTTGTAATAATATATTTGAAAACGTTAAAAATTTCTCGAATATTTTATCACGGTACGGTAAGTTCCAGCAATTGGCCTTATGGCACGATGCCATACACCACTATTTCTTATTTGAAGCCTTACGGTGGAGACAGGTACAAGTCTCCACCACACAAGTCTCCACTTTTAGTGTCAAAATACATATAAAATAATTACAAATAATTACAAATAAATACTATCACTATACGTCAATATTTTACGATCCAGTTTATTTTATACATTTTTCATTATTTAATATTGTATCGAAACAACTAAACAAAATATCGCTCGGAAATGTTATTGTTGTTGTTGTCGGCTGCACTTGTCATTTCATCCATCGGGTTAGTGTAGTGCATTTTGAAGCAATACAAAATTCATGTATTTCTTCCTTAACTGCTGCAGCACGAGCACATTTCCAAAGCAAAAAGAGAAATATAAAAATAATGTAAACTTCAACGTCAAATCTTGAGATGGAGAGACGAATTGTTAGACGGGCGGCCGGTGGAGGAACAAAAATTGAAATTTTTGAATGGAGTCAGATTATAACTGTAATCTTAAAGACATGTTGATTATATATGCTAATATATATATATATATATATATATATATATATATATATATATATATATAGATGTGTATATTATTTGCTACGATTAATTCATTCTAAATTTTGCAATTTTTTCAGTGTAGTATTTTCTGTAGTTGTTTTTCACATTTTTATTATTAACAACGTTTTCAAAACTTTTAGTATTCATGATTACTATATATCAACACATTTAACATATATCATATTTTTAGACTTTTTTAAAATTTTTGAAGTAAAACTTCTTTAGGCGCGACTAGGGTGTAAATCCTTACAAATACAACGGAAGTGCGTTACGGCAGATCAGAGTCCATAAGATAAGAGTCGACTGCTAATGCTTCGTCATTCACTCTCGATATCATTTCCATACGGGTCGATTGTGATTAATCGTCGTGTATGTGATCTGTCGTTGTATGCGTACCGATATCAACGAGGAAATCGGCATAGATAAATAAACATTTTAAAGTTACATTGTAATACATCTAATCTTGATTCAGCTGTAATTTATATTAACAAAGTATCTAGAAACAAATTCTAATTTTTAAGTTATGATTTAAATTTTGAAAAAATGTCCTGACGCCTTGGTCGCCAAAAAAGAAATGTTACAAATTTTGAAGTTCGGCAAGTTTTTACTGAATAATTTTATTCTAAATATTAAACACTTTAATATATAGATTTATATTTAAATCTTGATTTAATGAAAAATGCCTGAACTAGAAAAATATTTTACGCTGTTCCTTGAAAATAATAAAACAAATTAAATATTTGTGCCGTGTACTAAACGTAAGTTTATTGATTAGAAATCATTTCTACATTATTCGTAGTTTCTATAAATCTTTGAAGTTATTAAAATGGAAAATAGTTCTAGGCAAGACAGATATTACAGCTGTCCAAAGAATGAGATTATGTCGCCAGCGAAATAGCAAAAAAATACAAACAGTTAATGAATGTATGTTAATTTTAATTACATGAAGTTCCTCAAACACAATTCAAACATAACCCTTAATACGTCTCTGTACTAAAACCAAACTAAACATCTACACAAACCTACACATGTACTCCTTGATTTTTAAATTAACAAATTTTGCAAAATTAGTACGACAACTATTTTCAATATTCGAAACAACGTTTAAGGTATCACGTGACCAATTTACGATATCATAGTAGCCAACCCTAATTTTATTTGCTTCTAAGAAAACCTCTTGAATAATCTATATGATATAAAAACACTATTGGCATTGGAAAGGCTTTAAAAACAACAAACAAATTTTGCAAAATTTTTATCAAAATATTTTTAGTATTTAGCAAAAGGTCTGAGGTACTTCATACCCAAATACCAGTATCATACCCATCACATACCACAAATAACAGCCCTTCAAAATCATATACTAACTCTTTGAATGAACCTTCTATACCTCAAAAATACTTATGGTATAATTATGACTTTAAAATAGCAAATTTTGTAAAATTTTCACGTAAACTATTTTTAGGATTTAAAGAAAGAGGTACATTATATCAAATTTCCAGTTTTCTACCTACAACGTACTATAAATACCAGCCCTTCAAACACAACCCTAACTACGTCTCTGTACAAAATAAAACTTAAATATTATAGAATTTATTAATCAGCATTTACTTTATTTCTCTAATAAAGGTTCAAGTCCTAAATGCTAATTACAATGACAAACCGATCATGTCATATTTGAAGTATGACTTTAATTACATTATTGTTTTTAAATATTATACATATTTTTAATGCTATTATAAATATATAATTTATAATTTATCATTATAAATGTGTATAATGATTGACACTAATAAATGTGTGCATCACGAGAGTGTTACCATATTACAAATAAACATTATTCAAAATTGTTATATGATGTATTTATTTTTACTTAAATGCCATCTTGTACAGTAGCAAATAAGTTTTAATTCAATAGCGTGTGAACCTTACGCGCACTCTTTTTTTTAGAATTCCGCAGAGTTTTTCCTTAGCAAATTTTCACCAGCTGTGGTATTAATACAATTCTGTATATAGAACAAGAGAACGTCATTTCGATATTGTATTTGCTCCTGCGGACTTTGCAAACATTTGTGTCTGCCAACCGTATTTGTCTTCTGGCATACGAACACTCCACCGTCTCCACCATCTCATATATACACTAGTACCCACTCGTACAGACTTTTTAAGAAAAAAGTAACGGAATACAATTGCAACAATTGTAATACAAATTTCATGTAGCCATAATCGATATAATTTTTCATATCTTTTCTATAGTTGTCTATTTCGGCATTATGGAGGGTATTCTTAGCCTAAGGTAACAAAATACAATTGAAACAATTGTGATACAAATTTTATGTAGCCATAATCGATATAATTTTTCATATCTTTTCTATAGTTGTCTAATTTGGCATGATGGAGGGTATTCTTAGCCGTTTCCGGGCTTGTACGGAACAAAAGTTCTCTTGTCCGTGAATTTTTACGCGTGACCGGAGTATCCGGTGGAGAGATCGGTTCGCTCCGGTAATGACACCGGAAACAGACAGACTAGTACAAGGGAAAGTTGACACAAAAAGACTAAGGACTTAGGGTAGTAGGATGGACTATAACTTTTTTTTTGACCTTAAGTATTACAAAATGATTTGAAACGCCGAAAAACATAAAACTAGCCTTGCAGAATTTTTGGCAATAACAAACGTTACAATTCAGCATTTATTTCATATATATATATATGTATATATATATATATATATATATATATATATATATATGGTATATATCCTTTAAAATTAATCAAACATCCGAATCTGGCGCCATATTGACCGTTTTATAAAGTCGACTTCTCGATTTCGTTCCGGCGTCTTTAATTAATTAATTAATTATATTCAGAATCGGAGCTGTTCCATCGTTTCTTTATTTTTTCGAAAACGGTGGAGCGAGGAGCAAGAAATCTTCAGAAGAAATCGGAGAAAGTTAATTACATTTCTGGTATAATATCATTTATATTTACATTCGTCATTTGAAATAGAGAGAGACCTGAGAGAAAAATTTCTTATATATTTTATTCTTGTAGTAAAAAATCCAAAATGAAGGTGGAGGTATGTGTGTGTATGTGTATTTTCGTATGTGTTTGTATGCATTTTCGTTCGTATACAATTTTTCATGGACATCGATTTGAATCATTCCAAAAAAGTTTGATTTCTATTGAGACGAGCTAACTTGTTTTTTTGAAGGCAAGTTTAGTAGTTTTGGAGGTACGAAATTAAATTTTTGAGGGAACTGAGCATCCGATTAGAATGATTCAAATACATTTTACTTAAGAAGGCAGATCCAGTCACTAGAATTGTTCTTGAGTCGCTAGAATTGTTCCGGAGTCTCTGGAATTGTTCTGGAGTCTCCGGAATTGTTCTGGAGAATTTTTTTTGAAAAGGCAGGTCCAGAAGTTTTGTAGAAACAGAACAAAATGTTTTCAGAAAAAATGTATTAGTCAAAAATCATCATTACAAAATTATTTGTAGACACGGTGGAGAGGTTGACACGTAGAAAGATAGAAAAAATTAGCCTAAATCTCTATACTTGTTCATTGAAAATAAAAAAAATAATATTTATTATCCAAAATGACTATCACTCCATATTTTACAATTTTATATAAAATCTAATTTAGTCTATAAAATACATCAACGTTTATCCTTCTAGCTCGCGTATTATGTCATTAAATAATTTACATCAAATTGTGTATTCTTCGACCTGGGAAATAATTTTTAAATTAAAAGCACACTCATTGATTAAATATTCACGATTTTTGTGTGACGGTTTTGTATATTCTTTTGTTATTTAAGGCCGACGGAAAAAAAGATTCGGCAAAAAAAATTAAAATAATAATCTTCTCTCAAAAAAAGTTTCCATCATTATGAGAAAAACGCGGTGATGTTTTAATTATGGAATTCGGTAATGTTTATTAATTATGAAATTATGGTAATAATAAATGAAATAATATAAATGTATTTGTGTGTGTCTTTTACAAGCTTTGCTATAAAATTTCATTCTCTTAAATAGTTTTAACACCTTACAAGTGTTCTTTTTACCTAAAACTACCAACATCTCATTAAACTGTAATTTCTTTGGCTGGCTGCTCCAACTGTAGCCACTTTACAACTACCTTCTGCCTCTGCTGCTGTACACGTTTATATATCTTTTTCTTGACAAAAAAAAAGAAACACGGTGGAGGAGCAGGAGGATCGGGTGGAGGAGCAAGTTTCGAGTTTTTATTCTCAAAGTGGAAGAGCTAAAATCTCATTATCTAAAGTCGTTAGTCTTGGCGCGCACTTTAAGTGGGAGTCACCGAGACAAGCTACTTGAAAATTTATGCCATTAAAACTGCAATGGCAGAACATTCTTTTCATAAAATCGCGCTTTTATATTCATACTTTGTGTATATTATTTAAAATGGGTTTGAAATTAACTTTTGTAATAGAAGATCTGGTAGAAATATACGAAACTGTGCAAGATGGCATTTAATTAAGACCCGTATAGAAATGATCTCATCGAGAGCAAATGACAAACAGTTTGGGCGTAACAGACTTCTGTTGCATTTGTACGGATTTACACCCTAGTCGCGCCTAAAGAAGTTTTACTTCAAAAAAATCAAGCATCGGAAAAATAAGGTATTTTTACGATGTTTTTTAGAGAACATGAACCATATTAAACAGAGAAAGAGCTTCAAATTGTTAATAGTTGTCAAGCAGTGCTTCAAAGATTTAAGACAGCACAATAATACATATACCATATACATTATTTATGTATACACGTTACTCCACCTCATATGCGGGTGAAGATCTCTCCACCGTCTCCGTCTCTAAGTTTTCCAAGAAGCCAGAAGCAGTAGGCAGGCATTCAGGCATTGTCCAAAGTCTCTCTCGGAAACTCTCTCTCAAGTTGTACAGCAACCAGGGAGCAATGAGCTGCTCCTCTCCTAAAGTTGTTGTTGACTCAGAGAACTTTAGGAGCAGAATATATATGGCATGTGTGACGCAGGTGTTTATGTGTGTCTCTTGATGATGATGATATGTGGTTAAATTAGCAGAACTGGGTATCAAGATGGGGTATTAAATTTGTAGACAGTATCCAGTTTATGGTCTAACAATTTTATCTAATTTAGTGAATAAAATATAATTTTCCTCCACCTGACTGTCCTTATTATGTACCTGTTCGAGATTTTATAACTCCACCGACAACAAGAAAGGAAAGTTTTGGAAAGTTGGAACTTTCCTCAAGTCCACATATCTTTTCTGTTCTATCTCGTTTCTCTTCTCGACTTCATATTTATTTTTGCGCGGTAAAACTTTAATCGTTTGGCAGCTATAATGTTAGCTGCGATAATAATGCGGCATCCTCGTATCTTACATGTACCACCTCTCTATAGAACTATAGAACTATAGAATTGAAGAACTTTGAGGGAATAATAGAAGTGTGATGGAGATCGGGGGTGATGTGTAAGGAAAAATGATTTTTTGCTGGTTTGTACAAGATTTTATGGGGATATCTCCATATGTATGCTGATATTATTTGATGAAAAAATATTATATAAATTTCGATTTTTTTTTGTCATTGATCCAAAGCTATTCTAGAGACTCCAAAGCTATTCTAGTGACTCCAGAATTACTCTAGACACTCCAGAATCACTATAGAGGCTCGAAAATCACTCTAGAGACTCCAGAATTATTATAACGGATTCAAAGCTATTCTAACGGCTTCAGAATTATTCTAACGGCTCCAAAATTATTCAGTACTTCAAAGCTATTGTAAAGACTACAAAGCTATTCCAGAGACTTCAAAGCTAGTCTAACGTCTCCAAAGTTAGTCTAACGTCTCCAAAGCTAGTCTAACGTCTCCAAAGCTAGTCTAACGTCTCCAAAGCTAGTCTAACGTCTCCAAAGCTAGTCTAACGTCTCCAAAGCTAGTCTAACGTCTCCAAAGCTAGTCTAACGTCTCCAAAGCTAGTCTAACGTCTCCAAAGCTAGTTCCAAAGACTCCAAATCAATTCTAACGGCTCCAAAGCTATTCCAACTACTTGAAAGCAATTTTAACTACTCCAAAGCAGTTCCAACGACTCCAAATCAATTCTAACGACTCCAAAGCTATTCCAGCGACTCCATAGCTATTACAGCGACTCCAAAGCCATTCTAACGACTCCAAAGCCATTTTAACGACTCCGAAGCCATTCTAACGACTCCAAAGCTATTCTAACGACCCCAAAGCTATTGTAGCGACTCCAAAGCTATTCTGGCGACTCCAAAGCTATTCTAGCGACTCCAAAGCCATTCTATAGACCATAATCACACTAACGGCCCCAAAGCTATTGTAACGACTCCAAAGCTATTGTAACGACTCCAAAGCTATTCTAACAACTCCAAAGAGATTGTAACAACTCCAAAGCGATTGTAGCTACTCCAAAGCTGTTTTAACGACTCCAAAGCTGTTTTAACGACTCCAAAGCTATTCCAACGACTCCAAAGCTATTCCAACGACTCCAAAACCATTTTAGCAACTCCAAACTCTACTAATTTTAATAAAAACTTTTACTAATAAAAGTCATAATTTTTCAGTCTATCTTCAATGAACAAAACATAATATTTTAGTTTATTTCCCCAGCCTCCACTAAAGTTGCATCTAGCAAACAATGTATTATAAATTGCATGTTGAAGATTTACCGATCGATTTCCTCGTAAAATGTCGCATAAAGCTCTTTTATATATCGAGAGATGACAATATTATCGCGCAACCCAATCGATAATAATCGTCTCTGGGATAAACGACCAAGAAGACAACGACGACGACCTAGAATACTGTGGAGACGGCGGTGGAGGAAATTAGTTCGGGTAAATGTTTATGCGGTACAAAGATGCACTGGGAAATATACCGAAGAATTTAGTAAAAATGGATTTATGGTCTTTACAATTTAAATTTTATCTCAAATTCCATCTCCAGCCTTATTTAGCAATTCTGTAATATTTCCTCGGTGACTGATGAATCTTGCGGTTCGTCCAGGAAGGAGTCGGACTCGCCTTCGAACCAAAACCGAGCCTTCTGCTCCGTTTGTACAGAAAGTGTCATTTATCATCCAGAATTTATATCTAGGAGAAGAGGAACAATATTGTGTAGAGTAAGAGGACTAGAATGGGGACATGGGTGTGTATATATGTATGTGTTTATGTGCTTTAGGCTATTAATTAACAAATACTTTAATGAAAATTGTGTAGAGTACAAACGGTGGAGCGACAGTTTGGTGGTGCAGTTAAATATATGGGTGAAGGGAAATTGTTTACGGATTTTTGTCTAGTCTAGTCTAGTGTTTTGTTGAAATGTAAAAAATTGTTTTATGATGTAATTATTTTTACTTAAATGCCATCTTGTACAGTAGCAAATAAGGTTTACTTCAATCGCGTATAAAACTTACGCGTACTAATTTTTTTAAACATTTTTTTACCCTCTGGCAAATATTTCCCTAACTGTAATGTAAAAATTGTTCACAAATGGTAATTTGCCTGTCATTCATGTTCGAACGTTTTAATTGCATGTTTGCATTTGCAACACGAGAATCATAATTCTCTTCTTGATAATTTATTTTTATGTCATTTTTAGTCATGAAAATGAAATATATAATTTGTAAATAAATACTCAGTTCATACACGATAATGTAATTATAGGTAGTGTTTAAAAAAATTAGCGACTGTGAACAAGATATCAAAAAAATACACATTTATTTATTTCACTATCCAAAGTTTTCTTACAGTCCTCTCCTGTACAATTGCATAATTACAAAGCGTAGAATAATATAGTCGCACAAAAAAATGCATTTTTCTATAAACAACCCTTCCTGCATTCAGCCGGGTGCCGTACTAACATTATAACGCTAATTACATTTATTTAGAGTATAGGGGAGGATGGTGTAGCGAAATAATTAGTATAAAATAAAAGGCGATAGATTAAAATCAGAGCTGCTTGCTTACTGCAAACGATATGGTCGAAAAAATATAAATAAATCGTAAAGTAATTAAGTCTTCCTGCTGTTCTTGCAGCAGATGGAGGAGTAATGTGGAGCAGGCAGTGGTGGTGAAAGTTTGGTACAAGGATATAACAGTGTTTGTCAATTGTTTGTTAATTGGAGAGGATCAAATCTTAGAAGTTTCTAGAAATTTACTTTGTAGCTCTAAAGTTGAGGGGTTGCTAGGTTGGCTCTGGCACTGCTAGAATATTTTCGGAGTTGCGAGTATACCTCTGGAGTTAACAAAAAGGTTTGAAGTTGCCAGGAAGGGTGTGGAGTTGCCAGAAAGGCTATGGAGTTTCCTGGAAGGCTATGGAGTTTCCTGGAAGGCTATGGAGTTGCCTGGAAGGCTATGGAGTTGCCTGGAAGATCATGTAGTTGCCAGGAAGATTATGTAGTTGCCAGGAAGATTATGGGGTTTTCAGAACACCTGTGGAGTTGCCAGAAAGGCTATGGAGTTTCCTGGAAGGCTATGGAGTTGCCTGGAAGATCATGTAGTTGCCAGGAAGATTATGTAGTTGCCAGGAACATTATGGAGTTGCTAGGAAGATTATGTAGTTGCCAGGGAGATTATGTAGTTGCCAGGAAGATTATGGGGTTTCCAGAACACCTGTGGAGTTTCCAGGAAGGCTATGGAGTTTCCAGGAAGGCTATGGAGTTTCCAGGATGACTGTGGAGTTTCCAGGATGACTGTGGAGTTTCCAGGATGACTGTGGAGTTTCCAGGATGACTGTGGAGTTTCCAGGATGACTGTGGAGTTTCCAGGATGACTGTGGAGTTTCCAGGATGACTGTGGAGTTTCCAGGATGACTGTGGAGTTTCCAGGATGACTGTGGAGTTTCCAGGATGACTGTGGAGTTTCCAGGATGACTGTGGAGTTTCCAGGATGACTGTGGAGTTTCCAGGATGACTGTGGAGTTTCCAGGATGACTGTGGAGCTTCCAGGATGACTGTGGAGCTTCCAGGATGACTGTGGAGTTTCCAGGATGACTGTGGAGTTTCCAGGACGAGTATGGAGCCTCCAGGACGAGTATGGAGCCTCCAGGACGAGTATGGAGCCTCCAGGACGAGTATGGAGCCTCCAGGACGACTATGGAGCCTCCAGGACGACTATGGAGCCTCCAGGACGACTATGGAGCCTCCAGTATGACTATGGAGCTTCCAGTATGACTATGGAGCTTCCAGTATGACTATGGAGCTTCCAGTATGACTATGGAGCCTCCAGTATGACTATGGAGCTTCCAGTATGACTATGGAGCCTCCAGTATGACTATGGAGCCTCCAGGATGACTATGGAGCCTTCGGGATAACTTTCATAAATTGAACTACTTTGAAGTTAAATAAAAAAAAAATCATTTTAAAGTATTTTAGAATCATCACAAGTCTTCTACTCTAAATAATATAAAAACCCATATTTTTGCAATTCCAACAACGTGTTTAACGTAAAATAAAAATAATACATATTATTCTACATATTTTTTTATTATCCTGAATCCCACTCTGCACTTCAACAGCCCCATTAGCTTTATTATATTTTAATCGATAGAGAGAACCAGAGTTTAAAGCAGTTTTTACAGCGTTCGTATTTTTGCAAAACAGGGCGAACAAATGTATAAATAACAATTCTAGCACCGCCAACACCTCCACCGCCTCCACTTCAGCACTTCTAGCAACACTACGAGATTATAAAAAATATCCTACTCGGAAAAAATAAAACCGTAAAAAGTTCTCTGTTTAAATTTCATTTGCCGATTAGTATGTACAGGGTAATAAAATATAGTGGAGAGATAGGGAGGATATTTAATTTAAATTGCAGTTTCAGCATCGATAGTATGTCTTTTAATACCCTCAGTGTCTATTATCCTCTTCCACTATTTTCTAAAATTACAAATTCCTGTTAAACGCATAAATCGTCTCTTTATTAAACGCTCCTAGCCATTTCCCTTCGCTTCGAAATAAACATCTTCTTTATTTAATTAATTTATGCATGGACTCAAAACGCAAAAACGGTGGAGGCCGGTCGTTCTAAAGGAAACTAGGGGTGAGTGGAACTTTCAAGTGGAGAATGCAACGTTCACTACACTACACACAACAAACGCATTTTGCTCGTTAATTAAAAGTGTCTACAATTTCCATTTTAAATATCACCTGCAGGCGTGGGGTACGGTGGAGCAAGGTAATAGTATACTTGGGGTGTATATTGTAATTAAGGTAGTGAAATACAAGAGTAAGGTAATGAAATTGTATACAGATATATTTCTAAAATTTTACAAATACTTTTCTGCTTTGTATGTTTTTCCTGGCAAAAAATCACCCCATATGCATCCGGTGGAGATGACGCCTTGTACATTTCATGTCATTCTCATTAGCAGCACGAAAGCTTTTCAAGTGCAGCGTAAGTAGATTTTTCATTTGATGAAAAATGTGATTACGTGGATCTAGATGAATAAATTTTTATGTACAGGATTATTACAACACGGCGGAACGGAAAATGGAAAAATATGTGGAGTTTACAGAACAGGACAGCACAGTACAGTAGTCCTTTGCAAAGGGAATAAAAGTAAAAAAGATGGGTTCCAGTTGTTCTAAACACTAACTGAGAAAATATAAATTAATTTTTCTTTAAGAAAAATATTTTACTCTGTTCCTTGAAAATAATAAAACAAATTAAACATGTGCCGTGTACAAACTTAAGTTTGTTGATTAGAAATTATTTCTATATTATTCGTAGTTTCCTTAAATTTTTGAAGTTATTAAAATGAAAAACATTTTTTAGGCAAGACAGATATTACAGCAGTTCAAAGAATGAGACTGTGTCGCCAGCGAAAAAGTAAAATAAATACAAACAGTCAATGAATGCATGTTAATTTTAATTACATGAAGTTCTTTTAGCACAATTATTACATGATGAGCGAAGTTACAAAAACAATATTGGTTCAGGCATTGTTCAACATAATCCACTGTGTGAAATATTATAGAATTTATTAATCAGCAATTACTTCATTTTTCTAATGAATGTTCAAGTCCTGAATGATAATTACAATGACAAACCGATCATGTCATATTCGAAGTGTGACTTTAATTACATTATTTTTAAATATTATACATATTTTTAATGCTATTATAAATATATAATTTATAATTTATCATTATATAAATGTGTATAATGGTTGACACCACTACACTAGATTATCACATTTTTTTTCTGTTTACTATTTTTCCAAATTTTGAGAACGCCTCCACCGTGGCTAATGAATACAGATTTTCCTCTCATGATATGAAAATAGTACAAATGTATGGAATGGACTTGTACGGAGATGTAGCCGATTAAAAATGCAATAATAGTCGTACCAATGCGGATTTATTTTCATAAAACCTGCTTTGTATCGTAATATATATATATATATATATATATATATATATATATATATATATATATGTGTGTGTGTGTGTATGTATGTATAATATTTTATGCAATATATTATTTTGGGTCAAAACAACAAAACAAAATAAATAGCATTACGATCCGGTGGATGCACGGTGGAGGATTACGAAAGGACGTTCGTTTGCCTAGAACAGATGCAACAATATTCCTGGTGCAGAAAATTCTATATTGAACTATATTTGTTTCTATATAAATATATATATATATATAGATTTTAATAGCTACCGATCTATCCACCAATCTACAAGATCCCTCCAAACTCTCCACCGTATTCCGACACTTGTCTACATATTACATAACGTTTTATACAATTTCGTAGCGCGGAATTCAAAACGAGTCAAGAACCTCTCTGTGTAATATGAAGAGAAAGAAATGCCGTTAGTGTTTTACGTGTTATGAAAAACTTAAATGCATTCTGAACGACCTCTTTTCTCCACCGTAGACATTCGAGTTAAACGATTCAGGCAATCGCGGATTTTGTTGTAAGTGAAATTTGGGTCGCAAAGTTGAAAAAATAATGGATATTTATAGTTGAGATGAAGTTTGTATGTGCGAGTTGTTTTTTGTTTTTTTTGTTGACGTTTTTTTATAAATATGTCACCGATTTCTGATTTCTAATAATTGTTTTTGGTGAACAACGGTTTTATTTTTACGGTGGCGCTCAATGTATTAAAAAGATGAATTAGAAAAGAAGCTAGAATAACTTTTGAGTCTTACTATTATGTTCCTCCACGTTGTTATTGGCGAACTTTAATATCAGCTATAATATCTTTCTGTTTGTCTTCGGGTCTTTCAAGTTTGAGTTGTGAGTTGTATGAGTTGTTTGAGTTTGAAATTGTGAGTTTGACGTAGTTGTCTACATTTGATCAGCACCTGTTTCTGCATTGCGCATAAATGCAAAATGTCAAGGGTTGATTCTTATAAAACTTTCTTTTTTTAGACAATGGTGGAGCATGGAAGTTGATGTACAATTTACGTTGTCAAAATATAATCATGTACGTCAATACAAGTGAAATAGTGTTTGAATCATTCTAATCGGACGTTCCGTTCTCTCAAAAACTGCTTGAACATTTTGCTATGTATCTCCAGAACGGCCAGACCTGCTTTTGCCAGAAACTAATCGACACGTTTCCACATTAATATAAATCCAACTATCACATTTTCTTGATTCTTTCTACCAAAGATCAGTTATTTTTTAACTTCACGTAGGGTAAGTTATAGTAATCGTAAAAAAATCGAAAATGAAAATTTTGATATATTTTTAAGTTTCAGAAGTTTCTGAATATTTTGGCATATCTTAGAAAAAATGGATGTATGTGTGTGTGTGTGTGTATGTGTGTGTGTTCGGATACGAATTTTCGTCGACGATTTTGGGAACACGGAGGAAGCGATTTGAATAATTCAAAAAACTTTCGATTTGTATTGATAAGGAGACGTGCTGATTAGTTTTTCGCAAAGGCAGGTCTAGCCGTTCCGAAGATATGGGACAAAAATTGCCAAAAACGGTACCTCAGTTTTTTAGAGAACGGAGCGTCCGATTTTAATAATTCAAAAAACATTTTACTTGTATTAACAAGATGAAGAACTGATTTTCATAAAGGCAGGTCTGGTGGTTTTGGAGATCTAGTAAAAAAAGAAAAAAGGCCATCTGGCGGTTAAAAATGATCATTAGACATATGCACATCAAATTATCAGATATTTTATAGAGATTTTAACAATAAGTATAAATTTTGTTTACATTCCTATGGGTTTCGTACCATAATGCTTATCCGTTAGACGACGGTACGGCGCTTACGCGCTTCTATAATTCGTCTCTATGCAGTTAAAGCAGTATGATTGCTATGAAAAGTTCAGATATTCCAAAATATGCCAAAATATCAAAAATCTTATTTTTTCGAAGTAATTTTTTTTTCAAAAATGTTAATCGTTTTTAAAAAAATAATAATTTTTGGTCCGGGAAGTTCCAGCAATTTGCCTTAAGGCACGATGCCTTAATTGCCTTAAGACAGAATTCCACTTACAGCTAGTTTACGTTGTCACAATGTAATCAAATCTTTATTTTGTCAATACAAGTAAAATGTTGTTTGAATCATTCTAATCAGATGCTCCGTTCTCTCAAAAACTGCTTGAACATGTTGCTTTGTATCTGCAAAACAACTGGACCTGTCTTGAGTAAAAACTAATGGAGACCTTGATATCTCCATCAAATTTTCAAGAGGTAGGTGAAGTAGGAAATACTATCAATATATTACAAATTGTCCTTTATCATTTCCCCCAGCTACCTCTCTATTTGATCTCTCCACCCAGGATCAGTTGTCTCCATCCACTGCCTCCGGTGGAGCAGGCAGATCAACGTGCTCTGAATCCGAAACTGAACTAGTCCACTTTGCGCGAGATATCTGTACTGCAAAAGGGATATATTTATATACATATATTCTCCTCTCATACGGTGGAGAGGAGTGAAAGGCTGGCTAAAAGGGGCAATTGGCTATGTCTGTGTATAGATTCTGTCAGGATTGCGAAAATAGTTTAATGTTATGATGCTATTGTAGCTGCAATAACGCTGGGAGTAAATAGTATCAAATATTCCCTCTTTCTGGATGCAATTGTAAATGAAAGAGTAGTGGGGCACATGGCATCTTTCGAGAAATTATAAACGTTTTCAAATATATTATTACAAATACTGTAATTCTCATTATTTTTGCATTATATTATTATATCTGAGCAAATCAAATGTAAATCATAAATCAGTCAATTTACCTCTAGAATATTAACAATCGTCATTTCATTTCGAATTCAATTTCAAAAAAAAAATAGTTGCCCAATTTGCACAAAATTGAAAAAGTGCTCCCGCTTAGTCACAGTCTAAACGCATTTGCAAATAATTCTGTGCAACTTTTTCACTTATTCTGTGCTTAGCTTAGCGGCATTTTTCTATTTCTATTTTCTAGATCAAAATTAAAGCTTGCTCGTCAGTAGAGTTATTATATTTTCTAGGTCAAATTTTAGGTTTGCTCGTCAGTAGAGTCCCTTTTTAATATTATAAGTCAAAATTTCATGTTTGCTTGTCGGTCGGTAGAGTCTTTTTTAACATTATAGGTCGAAATTTCATGTTTGCTCGTCAGTAGAGTCCCTTTTTAAATATTTTAGATCAAAATTTCATGTTGCTCTTCAGTAGAGTCCCTTATTATATTTTCTACATCAAAATTTTAGGTTTGGTCGTCAGTAGAGTCCCTTTTTAATATTCTAGATTAAAATTTCATGTTTGCTCTTCAGTAGAGTCTATTATTATAATTTCTACATCAAAATTTTAGGTTTGCTCGTCAGTAGAGTTTCTTATTATATTTTCTAGGTAAAATTTTAGGGTTGCTCGTCAGTAGAGTCCCTTTTCAATATTCCAGATCAAAATTTTATGTTTGCTCGTCAGTAAAGTTCCTTATTCTATTTTCTAGGTCAATTTCGAATTCAATTTCAAAAAAATAGTTGCCTAATTTACACAAAATTGAAAAAGTGCTCTCGTATAGTCAAAGTCTAAACGCTCTTGCAAATAATTCTGTGCGACATTTTCACTTATACTGTGCCTAGCTTGGCGGCATTTTCACATTTTTTACAAAATTGGAAAAGTGCTCCGGTGCATAAACAGTCTAAACGCACTTGGGTAAATATTTGTACCAGAGTGACGCTTAGACTGTGCTTAGCCTGGGCAATTTTTTGAATTTCTAATCAAAAAAAAATATTATCTGAAAAAAAAATTACAAACAAAAATTTTTTTACAAAATCAATTGTTTTGTCAATACAAGCAGAAAGTTCTTTGAATTATCTAAATCGGACGCTTAGTTCTCTCAAAAACTGCCATTTTTTTAACATTTAGCTCTGTATCTCCGAAACCGCTCGGCCTACCTTTGCCAAAAACTAATACCCACTTTTCCCCGTCATTACGAACTGAATGTTTTTTGGATTATACAAATCGGATGATCCGTCTCTTAAAAACTGAGTTACCGTTTCTGGCTCTTTTTGTCCCATATCTTCGGAACGGCTAGACCTGCCTTTGCCAAAAACTAATCAGCACGTCTCTTTATCAATGCGAATCGAATGTTTTTATCAAATAGAAATATTCAAATCGCTTCATCCGTGTTCCCGAAATCGTCGACGAAAATTTGTATCCGAACACACACACAAGCACACACACACACACATACATCCATTTTTTCAAAGGTATTCCACAATGTTCACAAGGTTTTGAAACGTAAAGATATATGAAAAAAATCATTTTCGATTTTTTTGCGATTACTATAACTTGTTCTACGGGAAGTTAATAAAATTTTATTCTTGAAGTAAAACTTCTTAAGTGGCGATGTGATATAGATTCTGTTTTGATGCGTGAAAGGGACAACAGTATATAGTAACAAAATGAGAGAGAGATAGGGCATTAGTGCGAAAGAGAGCGACATATACCTGACAGTGTGAGTGTGACAGAGTAAGATATATGTGTACGATGTAACCTCCAAAATTTAGCAACTGCCTGTTTCATTGCAAATTTTTGATAAAAGGACAAGAGATACCAATTTTTGTTGTTAATAAAAATTGTAGATAATTTAATTGGCTTTGAATTTGCTGTATATTGCAAAATGGTGGGACATTTCGTTTAGAAGTTATAAACAAACTAGTTGGTATTGGTATTTAGCCTTGAGGCAAGTTGCATGAACTCCCCAATCAATATCTTTCTAACGGTTTTTGAATTTTCAAAATCAATTCAGAATTGCGAGCTAAAACGTGGACAAAAATTTTTTCACTGTTCTGCGATTTACAAAGAAACGGCTTGGATGATCGTCGCGCAAAGTTGATAAACGCTAGTCCTTAACGAGATACATCGAATGGCTTTTAAATTTTTGAAATCGGTCATTTTTGAGAAAACGTCGATTTACGGCAAAAAATCTGACACACATACTTTTTCCAAAATTGGTCTCATTCGATTCAGAATGGCTTGAAACGTCGAGAAAACATAAAATTAGCGAATCGGATTTTTCGATGAAAACAAACTTCTCCTTCGGAAAGTTAATAATAATTACTTAGTAAATAAATATATTGTGTATATATTGTGTAAATATTCTATCACTTTGACTAGCTTTTGGTAATTCAATCTCATCCTTTTGATGGATGGAGTGGAGTTTCAAGAGGATTCCTGACGTTTGCATATGCTTTACACAAAATTACATGAAAGTACCAGAAGACACGTTCTTCGAGTTCGGAGTCAAACTAAAGCTAATATTTGAAATTCTATGCACTCGGAAAACGGTGGAGAAAGCGCCACTGCCACTACTATTAGCTATAGATAGTTTCGAGTTAATTTATTTCCAGAGGGCTTGAGTGGAGGTTTTGAACCGAATTGGAAGTTAATAGAGGGAAAATATATACTGGAAAATATTTCGCTTATCATGTAATTGTGTTTGAAGAACTTCATGTTATTAAAATTAACATATATTCATTGACTGCTTGTATTTTTTTTTTACTTTTTCGCTGGCGATATAATCTCATTCTTTGAACAGCTATAATATCTGATAAAATATTTTTCATTTTAATAACTTCAAAGATTTATTGAAACTACGAATAAATTAGAAATAATTTTTAATTAATAAACTTAAGTTTAGTACACTGCACAAATGTTTAATCTGTTTTATTATTTTCAAGGAACAGGGTAAAATACTCTGATTTTCAATGAGCTCACTGGATTTACAATGAGTTTTCTAGATTTTTAATGAGATCTCCGGATTTTTAATGAAATCATAGGATTTTGAATGTAATCACAGGATTTTGAATGAGCTCACAGGATTTTTAATGAGCTCACAGGATTTTTAATGAGCTCACAGGATTTTTAATGAGCTCGCAGGATGTTTAAACAGATCACAGTACTTTTTAATCAGAACACAGTACTTTTTAATGAGATCACAGGATTTTCAATAAGCTCACAGGATTTTTAATAAGATCACAGGATTTTTAATGAGATCACAAGATTTTTAAAGTGCTCACTGGATTTTAAATGAGTTCACTGGATTTTTAATGAGCTCGTTGGGTTTTTAATGAGCTCGTTGGGTTTTTAATTAGTTCATTGGATGTTTAATTACTTGACTTGACTAGTTTTTTAATTACTAACTTGAATTTTGAATTACTCACTTGGATTTTTAATTAGTTCACTGAATGTTTAATTACTTGTCTTGACTAGTTTTTTAATCACACGCCTGGATTTTTAATTACTCACCTAGATTTTTAATTACTTTGTGGGAGTAGTAATAATTATGATAATATATTTAATTAGAAACTCCCAACATAATAAAAAAAATATAAATTTATTAACTGTAAAAATATTTCGATCTCAAAAATATACATGACATGTCCGATTGGTTTTTTACAAATCAAAACCAGCCTGCTTGATATCGCCACACACTCCCTGCCCAGTGTTGATCTCACAGTTTAAAAAAAAAAATACAGGGAAACACGTTATAAAAATGTGGTGGGAAAGCAGATTATAGCAGACCAGTGTTGTAATACTGGTCAATTACAAATTTCCATGTTTCGTCAGCAGATCCACCGTATGTGGTGATTTGACCTGCCATCAACTCCATATTCTGCATAAAGTTCTCGATCTAATGGGTATTAGTTATATCAGAATAACTTAATGTTTAGAATGCATAATTTATGGGTACAGTTTCCATTTCTGCAAGCGTTGCATTCGTATCTGATGAGTTCCGATCAGAGAAAGAAGTTGGCTCTTTATCCAAATCAGGATCATTGGTTTCTTTGACATAAGAGTCCAGAATTGTGGAATCCAATAAATTATGTCAAATTTTGTTTTGATTCGTCGTTGTCACCGATAATGGGAGGTAGCATTATAAGACGATTTGTTGAGTTAACAGAGAAAGAGAGGTTGAATTGCATTCCAATGAAAAGTTCAGGCTCCAAATTATTTTTTCTGTCAGCAATAAACACTGAGGTCTGGGTATACCAAATGAGTAACCTCGGAAGTCTGATCCAGATAGTAAGTGCGTTAACTATGATGGATTGGACTGGACATACCTTATAGGTCGTCACTGAAGACCAGTGATTATGGTGCTGCGTCAAAATCATTTTTTCTTAAATCTTCGAAAAATAAAACTCCTTTATCTTCATCTCCATCGTCGTGAGTCACCAATGTGGGAGTAGTAATAATTATGATAATATATTTAATTAGAAACTCCCAACATAATAAAAAAAATATAAATTTATTAACTGTAAAAATATTTCGATCTCAAAAATATACATGACATGTCCGATTGGTTTTTTACAAATCAAAACCAGCCTGCTTGATATCGCCACAACTTAACTGGATTTTTAATTACTTTATTGGGTTTTTAATCACCCACCTGGATTTTTAAATAGTTTACTGGTTGTTTAATTACTCACCTGGATTTTTAAATAGTTTACTGTTCGTTTAATTACTCACCTGGATTTTTAATTAGTTCACCTTTGTGTAATTGTGTTTGAAGAACTTCATGTAATTAAAATTAACATACATTCATTGACTGCTTGTATTTTTTTTACTCTTTCGCTGGCGATACAGTCTCATTTATTGAACAGCTGTAATATCTGACTTGCCTAAAAATATTTTACATTTTAATAACTTCAAAAATTAATAGAAACTACGAATAATATAGAAATAATTATATAATAATCAATAAACTTAAGTTTATTACACGGCACAAATGTTTAATTTGTTTTGTTATTTTCAAAGAGCAGTGTAAAATATTCTTCCAATTCAGACATTTTTTATTTAATGGAGATTTGTACTACGATGTAACCTTAAAATGTTTATGTATCTATGTCGATTTCTTTGTTGATATCTGTACGCATACAACGTTGATGCCGGTACGTATACAACGACAGATCTCCATTCACTTACACGACGACCAATCACAATCGACTCGTATTAAAATAATTTCATCCAGAGCGAATGACGAACAGTTCGGGCGTAACGCAATTTCCGTTGCATTTGTACGTATGTACACCCTAGTCGCGCCTAAAGAAGTTTCATTTCAAAAATAGTTCTGTTCTGAAACCTTGTATCTAAGTGTAGAGGCAAATAATAATTTTGTGGAGAAATTGCGTCTGCACTCAGCGTTCCAAACTAATTACAAATAGTCTCAAGTGTCCCAAGACAGAGGAATCGAACAAGGTGGAGACGTAGACGCATCTCCACCGGTGGAGCACTAGTTGTCTGTTATATGCGATATAGGACATGTAGGATATAGGTCACATCATCATAATATGAAGATAACGAACAAACGAAACTAACTTGCAGACGATGTAATAATAATAGATAGAAAATTAGTTTCTGGAGAAATTTGTAATTAAACTCGAAGCATTGAATTGAAGACTAGTGGTGTATGGCATCGTGCCTTAAAGCAAATTGCTGGAACTTCTCGTAATTTAATGAAATATTCGAGAAATTTTTAAGGTTTTCAAATATATTATTACAAATACTGTAACTTTCATTATTTTTGCATTATCTTGTTATATCTGAGCAAATCAAATGTAAATCATAAGTCAATTTATCTCCAGAACATTAACAATCGTCATTTCATTTCGAATCCAATTTAAAAAAATATAGTTGCCTAATTTGCGCAGAATTGAAAAAGTGCTCCCGCACAGTCACAGTCTAAACGCATTTGCAAATAATTCTGTGTGACATTTTCACTTGTACTGTACTTAGCTTGGCGGCATTTTTACATTTTTCAATAGTTTTCACAAAATTGGAAAAGTGCTCCAGTACATAAACAGTCTAAACACACTTAGGTAAACATTTGTACCAGAGTGGCGCTTAGACTGTGCTTAGACTGGGGGATTTTTCTTTTTTTTTTTATTTTTTTTTAACCCTAAATTACATTTTTATAAATCAAATAAAATTGGAAAAGTGCTCCCGTAAAGTGACAGTCTAAACGCATTTACAAACAAATTTGTGCGACATTTTCACTTATACTGTGCTTATCTTGGCGGTATTTTCACATTTTTCTTACCAAACTCTTACCAAATTGGAAAAGTGCTCCACTGCATAAACAGTCTAAACGCACTTGGGTAAACATTTGTACCAGGGTGGCGCTTAGACTGTGCTTAGACTGGGTAATATTTTTAATTTTTTATCCAAAATTATAAAAATATTTTTTGAAAAAAAATTAGAAACAAATTTTTTTCTCCAAAAGCAATTATTTTGTTGAAACAAGCAGAAAGTCTTTTAGATCATTCAAATCGCACGCTTAGTTCACTCAAAAACTGCAATTTTTGGCACATTTAGCTCTGTATCTTCGAAATGGCGGAGCCTAACTTTGGCAAAAACTAATCAACACATCTCCCTATCAATAGGGATCGAATGTTTTTTAAACCATTCAAATTTGTTGGTCCGTACGCCCGAAAACGTGGACGAAAAAATGCGGAAATACAAAACACACATCCATTTAGTATCTGAGGTATGCCTTAAAAATGTTCTGAAACCTTCAAAATGTCGAAAAATGATTTTCGACCCATTACAATAACTACCCTACGGGAAGTTAATAATAATGGATGGCTGGCTAAACATTATGGCTTGTCTAGTACGTCTATTTCTATTCAAGACCTACAAGTATCTATTATTACGGTGGAGCCATCACCACCACCATGTACTTTTTCTCATACAAATCAATAGTTTTCATAACAATCATAACTCCCTGTCTAATCGATTCCCAACAATTCCATCTATATCTATCACTCCTACCTCCTCAGCCCTAATCCTTCTAGTTTATTCAATGCCCTTCGAGCTAACAATTAATATAGCTCACGTGTAGCAGGCAGTTAAGGAGATGCAATTACCGCAGCATCGCTTGCGGGTGCCTCCGGGCTCCGGAGAAAGGGCTCCGGAGAACGGGTTCCCGGATTCTATTCTAAGAGAATGTGTATTGGTGGAGATTTGTGTGTGTGTGTGTGTTCAAAAGCGAGGTGGAGCACTTTAAGTGGAAGATGCAATCTATGGAGCATTATTTTACTAGGAAACTAGGCCAACTAAATAAAGGTGCATCCTTAGCCGGGATGGAATTGAAGATGGAGCTATTATTAAAGGAACTAGTTGTGTATGGCTGAGAGTGGTAAAGGAAATTGCTGATGTGTTATTTTGCATAATTTTGCTTTAATACTTCTTAAATCAATTTACTATTTTGAAGTAAAACTTCTTTAGGCGCGACTAAGGTGTAAATCCGTACAAATGTAAGGGAAGTGCATTACGGCCGAGTCGAGTACCAATGATTCGTCATTCGCTCTCGATGATATCATTTCTATACGGGTCGATTGTGATTAGTCGTCGTATATGAGAATAGAGATCTGTCGTTGTATGCGTACCGGTATCAACATTGTATGCGTACCGATATCAACAAGAAAATCGGCATAGATAAATAAACGTTTTAAAGTTACATCGTAGTACAAATCTTGATTTAATGAAAAATGCCTGAATCAGAAAAGTATTTTACCCTGTTCCTTGAAAATTATAAAACAAATTAAACATTTGTGCCGTGTACTAAACTTAAGTTTATTGATTAGAAATTATTTCTGTATTATTCGTACTTTCTATAAATCTTTGAAGTTATTAAAATGAAAAATATTTTTTAGGCAAAACAGATATTACAGCTGTTCACAGAATGAGATTATATCGCCAGCGAAAAAGTAAAAAAAATACAAGCAGTCAATGTATGTATGTTAATTTTAATTACATGAAGTTTTTCACATACAATTATTACATGATAAGTGAAGTTGCAAAAACAATATTTGTTTAGGGGTTGTTTAACATAATCCATTCACTGTGTGAACGAATATTATAGAAGTTATTAATCAACAATTACTTAATTTCTCACTTCTAAATGCTAATTACAATGATAAACCGATCATGTCATATTTGAAGTATGCCTTCAATTAATTTGGTTTTGTTTGTTTTCGAATGCAAATTACGAGTATACAAAGTTGTTGTAGGGCATTTTGTTATCAGAAAAAGTTATAGATTATTTAATTTTGTACGAATTTGCCAAGTATACCATTTACTTTTAGCGAATAGTTTAAGAGTTATAAATTTTTCAAATAAAATTACCACACAAGTGCCACCTCTTCACGAATTTGATAATTCTGTAACAGTTTGTTTTCTAATGCCATTTATGAGTATACCAAGTTGTTGTAGGGCATTGTGTTGTTAGAAAATGTTGTAGACTATTCAATTTTGTATAAATTTGCCAAAGACACTTTTTGATTCTATCAAATAGTTTAGAAGTTATAAATAATTTAAACGAAATTAGTAATGTTTTTTTGTTCGTAGGTTTCACCTTTGCGTTGAATGGTATGAGTACAATTAATTTATTTTCTAATGCAGTTTATGAGTATACCGAGTTGTTATAGGGCATTTTGGTGTAAGAAAAATTCATAGACTATTTAATTCTGACTAAATTTGTCAAACATTATATTTAGATTCAACGCGTGGTTCTAAAGTTATAAAATAAATTGTGAACAAAAGCAAAAAATGCATTCGAACTCATGACCAGCTTAGACTTGAAATGATTTCTTAATTTTAATAACGATTTTAAAGTATTATAAATATAAATTTGTAATTTATCATTATATAAATGTGTATAATGGTCGACAGTAATAAATGTGTGCATCACACGAGTGTTACCATATTACTAATAAACATTATTCAAAATTGTTATATGATGTATTTATTTTCACTTAAATGTCATCTTGTATAGTAACAAGTACTTCAATCGCGTGTGATCCTTACGCGCACTCTTTTTTGTTAAATATGAAAAAATGGCGATCTCTCCATCGTTTTTTGCACACCTTATCATTTTTCCATACTTAATCACATATTAACTTATCATTAATCTTTTGCACCCTGTGTCCCTGGACACACAGATAGGTCAGAATGTAACAAAACGCCTTCGGTCGTAATTTAAACGCAAATTCATTCAGACGAAGTCTAGCCGGTCAGAAAGGTATTAATAAAATATTTAGGATTTTCGAGAAAAAGTCCAGACGGTGTAACGTGAATTATACAGCGTATTTATATCTTGATAATAAAATTAAATAACCACTTACAATTCTATATACCACTAGTTCTTCCATTTAATCCACAATAATTCTATTCTTTTTCCATAGTTAATTAACTATTACTACTATGCAGCCAATACTGATAATTCTGCTGCGATAAGAGTTTGCTAGTACCGGCGGTAAGCGGTAAACGGTATCGGTAACTACGGCCACATGTCTGTCTGGCAGTGGACTAATTAACGGTGGAGCAACCGATAGTTAGCGGAAGCTTATATCGCACGGTGGAGAAGTAATTAGATTTTAAGAATAACAAAGTTGGGTGGAGACACAGGCAGATAATTGATACAGAGGTACTTGTATATATGGAGTGGGTATGATGTTTAAATTAATCAGATATATGCCCTATAGCAAGTCGGTATACTTTAAAATCGTTAATAAAAATAAGAAACCATTTCAAGTCTAAACTTGTTATGAGTTTGAATGCATTTTGTGCATTTGTTCACAATTTATTTAATAACTTTAGAAAATAACGTTAGATCTGAATATAATGTTCGACAAATCTATTCAGAATTCAATAGTTCATAAATTTTTCTCACACCAAAATGCCCTATAACAACTCGGTATACTCATAAATTGCATTAGAAAAAAAATTAATTGTACTTATACCATTCAACGAAACGGTGAAACCTGCAAACAAGAAAACATCACTAATTTCGTTCAAATTATTTATAACTTCTAAACTATTTGATAGAATCAAAAAGTGTCTTCGGTAAATTTAAACAAAATTAAATAGTCTACAACATTTTCTAACAACACAATGCCCTACAACAACTTGGTATACTCATAAATGGCTTTTGAAAACAAACTGTTACAAAATTATCAAATTCGTAAAGGGGTGGCGCTTGTGTGGTAATTTTATTTCTAAAAATTATAACTCTTAAACTATTCTCTAAAAGTAAATGGTATACTTGGCAAATTCGTACAAAATTAGATAATCTAAAACCTTTTCTAATAACGAAATGCCCTACAACAACTTTGTATATACTTAAATTGCATTCAAACAAACAAAAACCCTTTAATTAAAGTCATACTTCAATCGGTTTGTCATTGTAATTAGCATTTACGACTTGAACCTTTATTAGAGAAATGAAGTAATTGCTGATTAATAAGTTCTATGATATTCGTTCACACAATGGATTATGTTAAATAACAAATATTGTTTTCGAAACTGCACTCTTCGTATAATAATTGTGTTTGAAGAACTTCATGTAACTAAAATTAACATACATTCATTGACTGCCTGTATTGTAAAGATGCATTCATTTATATTCAAGAGATAAATTGAATTCTTATATAGTAATGATATACTGAGTGTCCGATTCTGCTGTAAAATAGACCAATGTTACTTAAGGGATATGTTACATAGCGTTTCTCATACAAAATGGTACTAAATACAATCAAAATGACTTATTATGGTTGCTTTGTAGTTTTAGATAGAAAACCTAACCTAGCAAACGTACAAACGTTAAATACACAATCTTGCCATAATTGCATCTTTGAGTGAAATGCCTAATTTTCCAACAATTTCAAGGCATTTTGACAGTATTGCATGACAGTATTTAGTATCATTTTGTATGAGAAGCACTACGTCACATAGCCCCTAGGCAACATTGGTCTATTTCAGGGCAGAAATGGCTCCTTAGTGTATTATTTTGTAACACTTACCAATTTCACTAATTTCAGTAAATCAAGAAACGTTTAAAATTTAGGAAATACACACATTCTTTTTCAACGTGTGTGTCAAACGATTCAGAATAACGTGAAACGTCGAGCCTCTACTTAAAATTATAAAATTTCCATTTTTTGACAATACCACAAATTTCTTTTTCCTTAGGCAAAATTAAATTACATCTAATTCATCACAAATTACTCCCGTCCCAAAATTACACAAAAAATAACAATTCCTCCACCGCACAAATTACTGATAATTTCCTCCAACACACGAGGATCGTTTTATGATCCTTGCAAAAGGGCTCCTTAATGCGTTCCGTATTATAGTAGGTGATAATGTAGTACTAACACTTTAGGCCCTCATACCCCTAAGACGTTTCTTACTTGCTTCCTTGCTTGCTGATGTACATTAGAAGAAAGGAGAGGAAAGGGTGACTGGAATGGAGACTGAGTACTCCACCGTTGGCACACAATGGTATAATAATGCCTACTGGCTCCCGTTACACAAGTTTTATGTTAATGTCTTAAATAGAAGCCTTGCTGCCTTATTGGATCGTATGTGTGGGTTAAGGGATAGGGGAGACCTGTGGAGGACGGTGGAGTAATTGAAAATTGAAATTTTTGCTTAATTTTATTGTTGTAAGTTGTAGAATCTAGATTTTGAATACAATATGCTTTGGTATTTAATACTAATTTTTATTAGTGAAATTTTTCGTTTCTTTAAAAAAATATTTTTGTTTTTTGGGACTTTTTTAGTACAGTTGGGTCGATGAGGGCAGTTGCTTACTGTATGAATGATTGGAATCAAAAGAATATTAAGCATCAAAAGACGATTTGGTGAGTTAAAAGACAAGGAGAGGTTAAATTATAGAACGAGTATGCCAACGGAAGTCCGGTACAGGGCTAGAGTAAATGCGTCATCTTGGGCTTTAATTAAATTCTAAGAGAAAGTTTATGTTTTTGCCAGAAACTTCGACTTGCAAATTGCACAAATACAGTTTACAAAAGTAAAACTCCCAACTACAAATTAACTATATTTAGAACCATAATTCTATTATTCCTCCCGGTCTCCTCTATCAAACGTCTTATCTCCTCTATCTCCAGAAATGTTACGAATGTAGTTCTGCTGTAGCTCCGTTGTTTTTAGATGTAGTTTTCATGAATAATGGCTACAATAAATGTTTCTTGCCTGAAACAAGGAAGAAAGGATAAAAGCGATTATTAACACGAAATGCGAATGTTATAATAATGATAATATTCATGAGGTGGAGCACTCTCCCCGACGTCGGCTCGTAAAACTATTTTCGCGCTAATTTCGGCTAAATGTAAATGCACAAGGTGGCGACAAAGTTTAGGGCAAAAGATTTATGGTAGAAGAATGACTTGGTACATATTTTTTAATTCCATTACAGACTATAAACCCAATTTATCACAACGTTTATTAACTCAATTCAATTCCAACAAAGTATAAAACCCAAGTTATTGCTCCTAAATCTCCTTTATTATATATAACAAAACAAAAATCTCTCTGTCACATTTAATATTCAAAAGCACAATAATTTTTTGTCACTCGAACAAAATCCACTAAAGATTGTAATAAACGACAAAATTATGACGGTCATTTATAGGGCTCACTTTCTCCTTACAAGAGGGTGGGAATATTATTAAGGGCTGTAATATTTTATCTGAATCTGTATATAATTCAATTTATATAACCTGCAATATAACGCGCTTTTATTGTTTTGAATAATTTACCCGGTGGAGACGACTCTTAAAATGATATTTACGAGATGATTCTTATTTGGTTTGGAGGTGGAGATTCTGTTTTGTATGAAAGTCGCATTGTTAAATAGGGGTGGAGAATGGATAGTCGATGTTGGATAAAAAAATGTTTTTATTTTTTGAGACTTTGTTAGGATAGTTGGGTCGATGAGGGGGCAGTTGATTTAATAGTGCAGGATTGAATTGCCTAAACCTTCATAAGAGCTTACTGTTTGAATCACTGGAGTCGATGAGGACAACTTGGATGAAGTATCTAAATACAACATACAATCCAGATCCAGTTCCAAAGTCTTAAACATGAAAAGACGATTTGGTGAGTTAAAAGACAAGGAGAGATGCCAATGGAAGTCCGGTGCTAGAGTAAATGTGTTAACCCGAGGACTTGGCGTACTTTTTAAGTAACCAACAAGAGACCAGTGATTAGGGCGTTGCACAAAAGTCTATATTTTTCCAAAAAACTCCTCATCTCTTCTATGAATCCCACAGTATATATTATATATATTATAGTAATCAAAATTGATTTTTACTTGCATATTTTCCCGTTTGAGAGATTTCTAAACATTGGTGGAGAGGTAGTCAGGTAAACAGGTAACAAAATAGACAAATTTAAAGAAAGATTGTACAAATTTACACATACTGCAAAGTTACCATGTTAATCGAACAAAATAAATTTAATTTCGATCCATCCAACTTCTCATCTCCACCGGACAATTCAACGATTCCCAGTTTGCGCAGAAAGTCCTCTCGTAAAACAAACATAATAATTCAGAAAACAAAGATAAGTGTTTGTTATTAAGAGATTTCACATTATATGATATTATTATCGTTTTGACTGTTTGCGAATTCCGCAATTCCGCCGTTTTAATTATGCAATTTACATCTCAGATGCACACTCATTATTTTCTTGAATAAATTTAGATGGAGATTTTTGAGTCTCCATATATTTGATATATATATATATATATATATATATATATATATATGAATATATCAAAATAATTAAAATAACTCCACCGTGTAACTATTATTGCTCGATTTATAATTTCCTCTCGCCGTAATATTTTTTTCTATTTTCGCCTTTGAATTTGTTTTCCATTATTTTACAACAAATCAGAGAGAGAGAATTTTATATTTTCATATATTTTGTATTTTTCATTGTTACAATTGTAACGGTGGAGCGTTCGTGAATCGAGCTTTGTAAAGAGTTATTAAAAATAATTGGTTTGATTTGAAAATGTTGTTCTTTTTGTTTGTTAATTAGAGCGTTTATGGTGTTTTGTTTAATATGTTAAAATTAATTGCACATATGAAGGTGGAGGTGGAGAATCATAAATAGGTAACAGAATTATTTATACTGATGCACAGTGTAAATTGAGATACAGGAATTTACTGAAGACTCTAAATCAAATCTTTTTCATTATAATTTTCTGTCAGGTCTCTCCACCAAACCAAACCCCCGTGTTAACTAACTAACTAGAGTTGTGCTTTTGTTATACATCACCATCTCCATCATCATCATCATCATCATCGTCGTCATCTTTGTTTATGCGATCCCACTTCTGAAATTTATACAAGTGACACACTAGGTGGAGATGATGATGAATAATATGTACGTATGTACCTTGTTGAAAACAACATACTGGTTGCACCCTTTTGTAGGAGATTGGTGGAGGATTCTCCATCCATAGGGGTTGCCCTTGTCGTGTGTGACAAAGGATTATCTTTGTTTTAGATCAACACTGGGGATAAGGAACGAGGGAGGAGTAATGGGAAATGGGGAAAGAAATTTGACTTCAAGGATGATGATGAATGTCTTGGTTAAAAAAATTTTAGATGTTCTTTTTTTATTGTTAACAGACTTTAATTTTATCGCCTGTTTGATTTTTTGTGTTTTTATTTTTTGATATGCAATTAGCAGCATTGAAATCATTTACATCAAGGACTTATAGAAAATTAAACTTAATGAGATTGCAACTTTTTTTTAATTTTTTGTCCTAATGCTATTGGAAGAATAAAGATATTTGTACGTCTGTTCATTGCTTTATTTTTTGCTTAATTAAATTATGTAATCACTCAAAACTCGAAGATTTTAATGGAGATCCTGACTTTTTATTTATTTTAAGGAAAAAAACAGGGGTTGCCAACATTTAGTTAAATCAGAAGTCAATTATACATTTAATAATTATGCGGTAACATAATCAATAACACGCGATGTTATTTGCCGTGCGTTCAGGCGTATTTTACATATGAATATTATGCTCTGCTACTTTATTATTTAATTTACACAACGTCTTTCATGTTTCAGAAATACATATTTTTGATATCTATCTATTTATAATCAAACGCTCAATGTTTTTAAACCCTGTTTAAATCATTACATCAAATTAATTTGCTCAGGCGTATTTTTTATTTTGTTTATGTCGATTTTTCACGATTCTCAAGGTGGAGAGATAATTGCCTTAAGAGCTTATAATTGAATTAATCACTGTTATTGTGAAGCTTTTTTTTTTAATTAATGTAAATGTCATCCGCTTAAATTCATTACAAAATAAAGATGAACTAGTCGTGTAAGGCATGGCGTCTTAAGGCAAATTGCTGCAACTTCCCGTACCGTAATGAAATATTCGAGAAATTTTAAACGTTTTCAAATATATTATTAAAGTAAAGATACTGTAACTTCAATTTTTTTCTTACACTTGGGAGTACATTCAGAATACCACATCTCTCCACCTTAAATTCCGGATACAACCGCTGCAAAATAATATTTTTCTCAAAATCTTCATTTCATGATCTAATCTCAAGATCTAGAAGGAATATGTATATATTCCAACTCTGAACATCTGTCAACACGATATTTGCTTTGCAAAACTTAGTTCGCATCTTCGCCGGTGGAGTAATTTAATTAGGTCGACATAAATTAACCGAATGGTTAACTTCGAGGTGCAAACCTGGCACTATCAGTGTCAAAACTAGTTGATACAGGAAATAATAATTAACTGAATCGGTAATTGGTAAATTTGGAGGCTAAGAGGACTCCTGGGAAGCAAAAACTTAAATTTGTTAACCAGGGGGTATTTTACCCTCAAGAAAGTTGTATAGGCATGAGACAATCCTGTCACAAATGGATATAATTAACTTTCCGTAGGGGTAGTTATAGTAATGGGCCGAAAATCGAAAATGAAAATTTTTGCATTTCTCGACGTTTTGAAGGTTTCTGAACATTTTACTGGCATACCTCAGAAAAATGGATAGCGAGATGTGCTGATTAGTTTTTGAGAGAACAAGTATCGGATTTGAATGATCTGAAAAACCTTCAATTTGTAATGATTGGGACAAGGGGTGATTAGTTTTTGGCAAAGACAGGTCCCGCCATTTCGAAGATACAGAGCTAAATGTGCGAAAAATAGCAGTTTTTTTGCTGAAATTTTTATTAGCTCGTCAGTAGAGTCTCTTTTTGTACTGAAATTTTTATTAGCTCGTCAGTAGAGTCCCTTTTTGTATTAAAATTTTAAATTGGCTTGTCATCAGAGTCCTTTTTGTATTAGAATTTTTAAATAAGCTTGTCAGTAGAGTCCCTTTTTGTATAATTGGTCGTCAGTAGAGTGCCTTTTTTATGGACATTTTAAATTTGATCGTCAGTAGAGTTCTATTTTGTATTGCCATTTTAATTTGCTTGTCAGTAGAATCCCTTTTTGTGTTTCCATTACAAATATGCTTATCAGTAAAGTCCCTTTTTGTATTAGCATTTTAATTTGCTCGTCAGTAGAGTCTCTTTTTCTATTAACATTTTAAAGTTGCTCGTCCTTTTTTTATTTTCTAGATCTAAATTTAAATTTACTCATCAGTAAAGTCACATTTTGTACTGAAATTTTAATTTGCTCGTCAATAGAGTCCATTTTCTCTTAAAATTTTAATTTCATCGTCTTGTACTATAATGATACAACTTTTTCAATTTTGTGCAAATTAGGCACCTAATTTTTTTAAATTGAATTCGAAATGAAATGACGATTGTTAATGTTCTGGAGATAAATTGATTTATGATTTATGATTTATGATTTACATTCGATTTGCTCAGATATAACAAGATAGCAAAAATAATGAAAGTTACAGAATTTGTAATTATTATATATTTGAAAACGCTTAAAATTTCTCGAGTATTTTATTACTGTACGGGAAGTTCCAGCAATTTGCTTTAAGGCACGATGTCATACATCACTAGTTGAAGTAATGATATTGGTGACCCCAATAAAACAAACTAGTGGTGTAATGTAGTCGCGCCTAAAGAAGTTTTACTTCAAAAACTTGAATTTCATAACCAGGGGGCTAAGTTACCCTCAAGAAATTTGTATAAGACATATAACAATCCTGTCACAAATAGATAAAATTTCTTTAGAATAAAAATATTGGTGACCCCAACACTGAGCTTTGAGATACTCCACTTTAGTTGTATTTGTTAAAGGAGTATCACGAAGCCTTGCCTTTTTGTTTCGTTATCAAATAAAACAAATTAATGTGTACATTTTTTTGCTTCTCACACCCTTAACATATTTTTTATGATTATCCCATTTCGTGTCTCCTCCACCAATTTATATAATTATTATTAATTTTTAAATCAGTTCTTGTTTAACTTTTGCCTAATACCCGTTTCCTGGATAATTGCTTGTTAGCATGCACCTCGCAATCATCATCCACTTAACTATATTGCTGTTGTTGATATTTTAGTTGATAATTACAACATGAGAATTGCCTTCGTCTGTCCACGCCATGTCATTCGACTATTAAAATTTAATATTATAATATGCATGCAATCACAACCACATCTGGTAACATTGGGAGTATTTACACTGCGCATCAGAATAAATAATTTTCTTATGTAAAGTGGTGGAGTAAATATATTATTATTTATGATTCTCCACCTCCACCTTCATATGTGCATTTAATTTTAACATATAAGACAAAACTTTTCTGAAAACTTTTCTCAAAACTATTTTTTTTCATAAAACACCATCATCTATTCTATCATCTCGTCTATATTCACAATGTCTACTCGAGTCGCCTTGGGCATCGTATTTAGAAAAATCGAATATATATATATATATATATATATATATATATATCGGGTCTATGCCCAAATAAATATATTTTTGTGTCCCTTAAGCCCCCAGGCGGCCGCCAAGAGACCGGAGACGTCCGCCAATCCTCATATAATAAATGTATATTGACCGCCAACACCGCCGACACCGCCAGTCATCGAACAAACAACGAACGATTCGTATTATGTAGATATATATATATATATATATATATATATATATATATATATATATATATGTATATATATATATATTACAGATTCTGATGTAAAAGTCCCCGAGGTCGGTTCGGGTGGAGGTTCTGCGTGATCTATTTCAGTGATGAACAATTTGCTATAAAAATAATAAAAATGTATAAGATAAGTCTTTTTTTATTTTTTTTCCATAAGGATCAATTAAATTTGAGTAAATTATTATTTTAAGATTCATATAAGGTTTTTTTAGTCGTTTTCATAAGGCTCCCTTAAATATAGACTAAATTATTTTTTAAATATTATATAAGATTTAATTAATGTTGCTCAATTATTTGAGTATTTCTCAATAATTTGAGGCCTGTTCATTTAGATAAGACTTGCTAATTTATGATTTGCTCTATTATTCCTCACCTATTTTTTTAAGACTCATCATAAGACTTTTTTGTAGCTCAATTATTTGAGTATTTCTCAATAATCTAAGGCCAGCCTATTTATTTAAGACCTGTTTATTTATTTAAGACCAGCTAAACTATTTATGATTTGCTAATTTATATAAGTCCTGCTAAATTTTTCATGATCTGTTCTATTATTCAACTTTTGCTCAATTATTTTATTTTTGCTCAATTATTTGATTTTTGCTCAATTATTTGATTTTTGCTCAATTATTTGATTTTTGCCCAATTATTTGATTTTTGATCAATTATTTGAATTTTGATCAATTATGTGATTTTAGCTCAATTATATGATTGTTGCTCAGTTGTTCGACTTTTTTCATTTATTTGGGTTTAGCTCAATTCTATAAGATTTTTTCTTGAATTATTCAGCTCAATTATTTAAGGCCTGTTCAATATTCGAGATTTGCTCAATTATTTGATCTTCGCTCAATTATTCGACTTTTCTTAATTATTTGTGTTTAGCTCAATTATATAAGATTTGCTCTTGGAGTCATCAGCTCAATTATTTAAGGTTTGCTCAATTTGAGATTTGCTAAATTATTCGACTTTTCTCAATTATTTGTGTTTAGCTCAATTATATTAGGTTGTCAAATATCTCCCTTCCGCCCTTTGTATTATAAACCAAGAGCAAAAAAGCGGAAGGGAGATATTTGACAACCTAAT
The DNA here is from genome assembly GCF_003426905.1 of Ctenocephalides felis. NCBI lineage: Eukaryota > Metazoa > Arthropoda > Insecta > Siphonaptera > Pulicidae > Ctenocephalides > Ctenocephalides felis. The sequence continues at coordinate 61,689,275 of NW_020539725.1, read as the reverse complement.
ATAAGATATGCTTTTAAAATCATCAGCTCAATTATTTAAGGTTTGCTTAATCATTGGAGGTTTGCTCAATAATTTAAAGTTGGGTTAGTTATTTAAAATTGGCTCAATAATTTTAAATTTGGCTCGATTATTTAAGACCATCTCGATTATTTAAGATCTGCTGCATTATTCAAGCTCTGTTCAATAATTTAAAATAACCTCAATATATTAAAATTTGGTTCGATTATTTAAGACCTGCTTGATTATTTAAGATCAGCTCCATTATTCAAGATTTGCTCAATAATTAAAAATTGATTCAATAATTTAAAATTGGCTCAATTATTATTTAAGATCAGCATGATTATCTAAGGTTTTGTTTAATGAATAAAGATCTGCTCAATTATTCAAGATTTGTATAATTATTTGAGCAAGTTTGCTCAATCAATTGAGTTTTGCTCTAAATTTATTGAGTTTTGCTCTCAATTTATTGAGTTTTGATGGCAATTTATTGAGTATTGCTCCCAATTCATCTGCTATTAATTTATTAAAATTTGACTTTTGCTTAATTATTTGACTCTATCTCGATATGTTTTATATATTATATTCTCATATTTAATACACTAAGACCTCATCTTTGCAATCAATGATTCTTCTCATGAGAACATGATATGATGAGATGTTGACATAGACGGAATTCACCTATACTAACATTGGGGGAGGGTTTTTGTTCCAACTTTCCTTTATTATTAGAAAAAATATTTGAGAGTATATTTGTCCTCGAGATAAAGGACGTCGCTTCGAGCTAAATATATATACATAATTTATTATATAATATATATATATAATATATATATATATATATATATATATATATAATTATTATATATATTATTAAATCCTCGTATATATATATATATATATACTCCTCCACATTTTGTCCTCCACCTGAAGACTTCCTACGGCTTTCCAATTAGTGGTTTTCTAAAGCTTTTTCGCTAACGATTCAAAAGAAATTCTCTTCGTACTTGTACATGTTCAGCTCTCTCTCAATATACTAGTTCACTTGAACAATATTTTAACCCGAAGGCTACGCCTTTTGAAGGTTAATGGAACGAGTTCTTCGAATATAATAACGCTGTTTCGAGAAATATAAATGAACACAATTATGTAAGGCGTCCGAAATAACGAGCGCAATAAATGTTTGAAGGGTGGAGCCGTCGCGAGACGGTGGAGGGTTGGGGTAAATTTAGTTTTACTGCCGTACTTATTTTGGTTTTTAATATTTTATATTTTTTTATTCCAGGTCGTATTGTTGAAATACAAGCCGTGGAGGGTCACTCAGTGTCATTGCCTTGCAGCGTGACGCCTCCTAACCATGACAAAGTCTACATGGTCTTCTGGTTTCAAGATGACGCCGGAATTCCATTGTACAGGTAATAATAATCAACATATATTATTCTACTACAACATTATTTATTCCTCCACCTCATTAGAAAAATTCCAAACGTATCGCGTGAATCGCCCGTTACCTAAGTATTCCTTCCTTTTCGGCTCTTATCTAAAGTTGTTCCTCCGGCCTTTTGTTCATTACCCGGAATTAGATCCGGTTTGGTTGTTAGCAGGAAGTTTTGATATGTTTCTGCGGATGTGATTACTCATCGACTCGGTCAGTAACTTCCTGGCGGAGGAGGAGATTATCGAGGTCGTGCGGTGGAGTGCCGGTGGAGAGTTTGAAACTTTTCTCGAGAACGATCGCCTGTGATTTTGTACGGGAGTTTTGTTGATTTTTTTTTTGGATTTTGTTGTAATGATTCGATGTGATTTGTAGAGATGTAAAGTTACTTGTTGATTTTATGTTGATTAGGTAGAGCTTGTTAGATTTGCTTTTTTAGATAATTTATTTTTGAAAAACGCGTTCTGGAGTGTGTCAATTTTTTTGAAGAAATAAAATTTATGAGACAATTCTGCCGTAACAGGTATTTTATTTATAAACTAGTGATATATGACATCGTGCCTTAAGACAAATTGCTGGAACTTCCCGTACCGTAACAAAATGTTCGAGGAATATTAAATGTTTTATAATATTTATAAGAACTATATAAACCGAATCACAAAGTCAAAAATATTTATTTAAAGTATATAAGTTAATATCTTGAATAATGATTTTCAGCCAGTAGTCGAAATAAAAGAAAACAAATAAATACAAATATCTATTTATAATATACGTTTTGATACGGATTGTGTGTCATCATTCAGCAATTCGTTTGTTAACAGTATCTAAAAAATATTTACAACGTTAAAAAAAATACATATAGAAATACCAATCATACATTACATATAAAATAAATATAAAACAATAAACAATATTAACTAAACGTGTTTTGTTTTTCATTTTAAAATTGAAAAATTGTGTTATGTAGTTATGAGCAAATAGAACGCAACTAGAAGTCACGTGACACACAAGGAGTTTTTGGAGAGGGTTTTGAGGGTTAGTTAAACAGTGGAGACACAAATTTGAAAAATAAAACATGTCAAATACAACATGAAACACAATGGTCAAAGATTTGGAAAATTATTTATTTGAAAAAAAAATTGATATAATGACTACAAGAGCAGAATTTTGTTTATTAACGCAAAGGGGGTTTAAAAAAATAAATGCAGATTCAGCAAATTTTCTGAGGTCAACATTTTTTTTCTTTATGTAAAATAATAGAATTTTTGGTATTGAAAGTTTGATTTAAATTTAGGATATGCTCCGAAATCATTGTCTTAAACTGATTTTTATTTTTTGAATTGTAAATAAGATAGACATGTTTTTTCTCTTGTAGATATATTGCGAATTTTGGACACTCAACTCGAGTGTTAGACTTTAAGGAAATGAAAAGTGAGTTCAAAGTATTATCAAAAGAAAAAACTAACAAAAAAAATTTCTTAATAAATGATAGTATTTTTAACTTTTTTATGTTTCAAGTAATTTTAAATTTCTCCACCTGTCATTCCTCCACCAAAATTATTTCTTCTAAAAGCACCTATATATTCCTCTACAACCTCTTTGTTTCAACTATCTTTCTACCCGATTACCCGGTTTTCTCCTACAAAGTAATCGAATTTGTCTGCGAAAGTTTTACTCGATAATTGAGTGAAATATCGAAGTTCCGACGGCAATAAACCGGTAATAATTTTGCTTTGAGAAAAACACTAAACACGAGAATTATTATTGCGGGAATATTGAGTTTAAATCGTTATTTAACTTACTAAAATGAGATGTTTACAAAAAAAGAACTAGTGGGGTATGGCATCGTGCCTTTAGGCAAATTGCTGGAACTTCCCGTACCGTAACGAAATGTTCGAAAAATTTTAAATGTTTTCAAAGAGATTTTTATAAATATTGTAACATTGTTTAATATTTATAAGAATTATATAAACTGAATTGCAAAGTTGAAATTATTTGTTTAAAGTATATTAGAACTTTAGTCAGAATTACAATTAAAATCTTATATATTTTCAATATAATTCAAAAAGATCTCGATTTTATCAGTACTCTGTCTTAGATTTCAAGTATTTTGCGTACAATAAATGTTACAATTTTGTATCTATTTCTTTCTCTTGTAATATTTAAGTTTCTTCTCTCTAGGTTTTTAAATGATGAACGTTTATATGAATATATATATATAAATAAAATATATTAGAATATAACAAGTTATACACAGATAAAAGTGTTGTGTAACTTTCAATGTCAAATTACTGTGTACTATTTACAAAATTTATAAAATGCATATAAGAGATTAGAAGATATACGTGAAAACAATGAAAAGGTGATCGAAGATGATACTATACTTCACTACTAATATACGATTATTGTAAAAATAAGAAATCAGATTTTTTTTAGTTTATATTAAAAGTATGGTTTGCGCATTTAATGCTTATAAACGGAGTTTTTGTTTATATAAAATATAAACTGAGTTTTGTAAAAAAAATAACACTTTCAATCAGTATTCATTAACTAAAAATAAAAATATATAAGTAATCGTATGTACAAGTAAGAGAAATTATCTGTCATTTTCGGTCCAAATAAAAAAAATGTTTTTAAAAAAATAACAAAATATGTAATATTTTTTTATTCTCAAAAGCAATTGTTTTGTCAATACAAACAGAAAGTTTTTTGTAAATTGTATAATTTTAGATCATTCAAATCGGACACTTAGTTCACTCAAAAACTGCAATTTTTTGCACATTTAGCTGTGTATCTTCGAAATGGCGAAACCTGTCTTTGCGAAAAACTAATCACATCTTCTCCAAATCATTACAAACTGAATGTTTTTTAGATCATTCAAATCGGATACTCTATTCTCTTAAAAACTCGATTTGTATTTTTTGCACTCTTTGCTCCGTATCTCCGTAACGTCTGGACCTGCCTTTGCCAAAAACTAAACAGCATATCTCCTTATCAATAGGAATCGAATGGTAAATGAATCATTCAAATCGGTTAATCCATGTGCCCGACAACGTGGACATACAAAACACACACACACATAAATTTTTTCTTATGTATGCCAAAGTGTTCAGAAACTTTCAAAACGTGCAGATGTGCAAAAATTTTCATTTACGATTTTTGGTTCATTACTATAACTACCCTACTATGAAAAACAATAACAATGTGGAGCCAATAATAATCAAACTGATTTTTATTTTTAGCTTCGACGTCCGTGGCAAACCCCTGTCGGCTGCACGCCACTGGTCAGCCCCCGAAGTGTTCGGCTCAAGGGCCCATTTTAGGGCCGACGGTGAACCTGCCAGGCTGGAACTTCAAGACGCCCGAAGGCACGACGCTGGCGTCTATAGGTGTCGTGTCGACTACAGGCACACACAAACTAGAAGCCTTAGGTACAACCTGACTGTCATAGGTAAGTCAATGATTATAAAATTAAACTAGTGGTGTATGGCATCGTGCCTTAAGGGAAATTGCTGGAACTTGCTATCTTGTTATATCTGAACAAATCAAATGTAAATCATAAATAAATCAATTTATCTCCAGAACATTAACAATCGTCATTTCATTTCGAATTCAATTTAAAAAAAAAATAGTTGCCAAATTTGCACAATATTGAAAAAGTGCTCCCGTATAGTCACAGTCTAAACGCATTTGCAAATAATTCTGTGCGACATTTTCACTTATACTGTGCTTAGCTTGGCGGCATTTATAAGAACTAAAATGATTGTTGTTGAATTGAGGAGGCTAAATTTTAATATGTCTTGTTTTATACTTTTGGACCGGTTCGATTTTTATTTATTTGTTTATAACTTCTAAATAAATTGTCCGATTGTTTTGCAATATGTAACAAATTTATAGCCAATTAAATTATGTACAACTTTTGTTAACAACAAAATTTTGTATCTCTTATTCTTTTACCCAAATTATGCAATGAAATAGGTTGTTGTTAAACTTTAGAGGTTGCATCAGTATATATTGCTTCATACTTTTGGACCAGCTCGTTTTTTGTTTATTTATTTATAACTTCAAAACGAAATGTCCCACCATTTTGCAATATTCAGCAAATTTATAGCCAATTAAATTATCTACAATTTTTATTAACAACAAAAATTGGTATCTCTTGTCCTTTTATCAAAAATTTACATTTAAAAAGGTAGTTCCTAAATTTTGGAGGTTACATCGTACACATATATCTTACTCTGTCACTCTACACTGTCAGGTATATGTTGCTCTTTTTCGCACTAGTGTTTTATATCTCTCTCTCATTTTCTCACTATATACTGTTGTCTCTTTTACGTTTAATCAAAACAGACTCTATATGACATCGCGACTTAAGAAGTTTTACTGCAAAAATAAAATTCTATTTTACTGATTTATACATCGCCAACCTAAGAAGTTGAATTCAAATGTAAATCATAAATCAATCAATTTATCTCCAGAACATTAACAATCGTCATTATTAGTTGCCTAATTTGCACAAAATTGGAAAAGTGCTCCAGTACATAAACAGTCTGAACGCACTTGGGTAAACATTTGTACCAGAGTGCTTAGACTGTGCTTAGCCTGGGTAATTTTTTGAATTTTTAATCCAAAATTACGAAAATATTTGTTGAGCAGATAAAAAAGAGACTCTACTGACGAGCAATTTCAGACATTATTATATTATGAAAAAGAAACTCTACTGATGAGTAAATTTGTACATTTTTTAAAAAAAAAGAACTTTAGTGGCGAAATAAATTTAGACATTTCTTTAAAAAAAAATCACTGACGAATAGGTTCAAATAATACAAAAGGGACTCTACTGACGAGCAAATTCAAACTTTTTTAGTGATTTAACATTAAAAAAGGGACCCTACTTACGAGCAAAGAAAAAAATGACTCTACTGACGAGCAAATTAAATTTCAATCTAACAAATGAACAAGGGACTCTACTGACTAGCAAAGAAGAAAGAGATTTCTACTGACGAGCAAAGAAAAAAGAACTCTACTGACGAGCAAATTAAATGTCAATCTAAAAAATGGACAAGGGATTCTACTGACGAGCAATGGAGAAAGAGGATTCTACTGACGAGCAAAGAAAAAAAGAACTCTACTGACGAGAAAATTAAATTTTAATCTAAAAAATAAACTCTACTGCGAGCAAATTAAATTTCAATCTAAAAAATGAACAAGGGACTCTACTGACGAGCAAAGAAGAAAAAGGACTCTACTGACGAGCAAAGAAGAAAAAGGACCCTACTTACTTACGAGCAAAGAAAAAAAGGACTCTACTGACGGGCAAATTAAATGTCAATCTCAAAAATGGACAAGGGACTCTACTGACGAGCAAAGAAGAAAGAGTACTATACTGACAAGCAAAGAAAAAAGAGGACTCTACTGACGAGCAACGAGAAAAAAAGAAATCTACTGACGAGCAAATTAAATTTCAATCTCAAAAAGGAACAAAGGACTCTACTGACGAGAAAATTAAATTTTAATATAAAAAATTGACAAGGGACTCTACAGACGAGCAATGAAGACAGAGGACTCTTCTGACGAGCAAAGAAAAAAAGGACTCTACTGACTAGCAAATAGAAAAGGACTCTACTGACGAGCAAATTAAATTTCAATCTATAAAATGAACAAGTAACTCTCTTGACGAGCAAAGGAAAAAAGGACTCTACTGACGAGCAAATTAAATTTCAATCAAAAAAATGAACTAGGAACTCTACTGACGAGCAAAGAAGAAAAAGGACTTTACTAACGAGCAAAGAAAAAAAGGACTCTACTGACGAGCAAAGGAAAAAAGGACTCTACTGACGAGCAAATTAAATTTTAATCTAAAAAATAGACTCTACTGATGAGCAAATTAAATTTCGATCAAAACAATGAACAAGGGACTCTACTGACGAGCAAAGAAGAAAGAGGACTCTACTGACAAGGCTTTGGTCAATATTCAGTATGAAAAATTTTTCATAACATAGCCTTGCCATAACATTTTTCTGTTATGCGGCAGAATCGATCCCTAAAAAAAAGATGTAATCATGAAATCTGAAACTTTAATGTTTATAAATCGTCTTACTCTCCACCATTAATAATAATCTCGCAGTCGGCAAACACGATGTTCATATGAAGGCGCAGAGCCAACAATAAAATAAAACGATCGCCGACAATCGATTTAAGAACGATATAACTTTCTACCTATTGAATTGTTCGAGTCATTTTATTCGATACAGTCTGCTGCAGCAGCAGCAGCAGCTATTGTGTCGGTTGCTGCGTTTATTTGTTTATTTTTTGCTGTTTTTTATTGCTGTTTTCTTTCGCGTGGGAATCGTAAATAGACTTCTTCTTGAGCGTTTGAAAATATATAGTCATCTTTATTACTAGGAGCAGAAGCTGCTAAATGTTTGTTTATAGAGTTTTTGTATCTGGAGTTGAAAGGAGTTTGATAGAATGTGATATGGAAGAATGGGTAGAGTCTCTTGTTCATTTTTTAGATTGAAATTTAATTTGCTCGTCGGTAGAGTCCTTTTTTTCTTTGCTCGTCAGTAGAGTCCTCTTTTTCTTTGCTCGTCAGTAGAGTCCCTTGTTCATTTTTTAGATTGAAATTTAACTTGATCGTCAGTAGAGTCTCTTGTTCATTTTTTAGATTGAAATTTAATTTGCTCGCTAGTAGATTCCCTTTTTATTCTACATCTGATTTCAGATTGCTTGTCAGTTCTTTTCATGTTCTCTTTACGATATTCAATTTGCTCGTCAGTATAGTATTTTTTTGTCTTCTAAGTTAAAATTAAATTACTCGTCAGTAGAGTCCCCTTTTTATTTTTTCGTCGAAAATTAAGTTTGCTCGTCAGTAGAGTCCCTTTTTTAATTTTTTCGCCCAAAATTATGTTTGCTCATCAGTAGAGTTCGATTTCAATTTTCTAGTCCAAAATTAAGTTTGCTTGTCAGTAGAGTCCCTTTTTTAATTTTTTTGTTCCAAAATTAAATTTGCTCGTCGGTAGAGTCCTTTTAGTCAGTAGATTCCTTTTTAGTGTAAATATTATACAATTTCTTTTTTAGTTTCATGTCAAAATTCAGTTTGCTTGTCAGTAGAGTCCTTTTTAATTATTACTACTTTCATATAATATTTTCTAGTCGTTAAAGTACTTTATAATCTGTTTGCTCGTCAGTAGAGTCCTCTTTTTAATTCCAACATTGATATTGTATTTTTTGTCAGTGAACTCCTCAATAAATCTGTGTCGAATATTAGTTTGCTTGTCAGTAGTCCTGTTTTTCTTTGCTCGTCAGTAGAGTCTTCTTTCTTCTTTGCTCGTCAGTAGAGTCTTCTTTCTTCTTTGCTCGTCAGTAGGGTCTTCTTTCTTCTTTGCTCGTCAGTAGAGTCCCTTGTTCAGTCTTTTGTTGTTTTTAATGTCAAACAACGCCTCAAATATTTTCAATTCAAATTAATGATAAGCGGTTTTTTGTATTTTTTTCCAATAATTTCTACAATCTAACTATATTTCTATGAATCAAAAAATCCTAGAAAATTCTCTTAACAAACTTCAGGAAGATTTATGGAAATCTGAATAATAGTTTAGAAGGATTAACCATTCATAGCCAGTACAGAAGAATCTTATATATAAGATATATATATATATATATATATATATATATATATATACATATATATTATATAGCAATAAAATAATTACATTTAAGAAGTCGTCATAAACCGATTGGGAATACAAAAAAAGTTAACGACACAGAAAATAGATGACAGTCAAATAAATACTGTACCTGGTGGTACACTCGTCGTCTTTAAATGCAACTTGTCATGGAAATGTAATTTTTATTTCGTATTCAATGGGAAATGTACATAGATTCTCACAGAATTTATTAATAGAATTATACTTGTACTAAAATCCATTTTAGTAAGCCATACGTAATATTAAAATAAAAGTAAAAACTCAAGTCAGTTTTTATGTATTAAACTTTTTAAGTCACTAGAATCTCCACCGTGCACTATTCGAAAATCACAAAATCTATTTTGAAAAACTTATTTATTACATTTGGTTAAAGTAATTTTATTAATCCTATTACATGTCAAAATTGAAAAATTTCAAATCAAAATCATCACCATGTCAAGATCTCCACCGTATCGTCGGCGACATCGCAGCAAACAAAAAACTTAAAGATTTCGTGATCAACTTTATTGTCGACAAATGCAACTACAACTACAAATAAAACTACTATTGTAGCTACTGAACGTTTGACGAAAATGTCATAAAGTTTTATTTTTGCTCATTTTGCCGTCTTTCATCGTATTTTTAATGGAGGTCGCATTTCAAACAGAATAATGACAAGGGAAAAGGAAAAAGGAATTTTCCTACATACTATATATAGTACTAAATTTAATAAACTGCGTTTGATCTGTAGTTTTAAATTTTAATTTAAAATTTCACCGGTGCATGTTTCTTAAACAAATATAATATATAATCCTACGGTGGAGGAGTCTTCATAAAACTAAATATTGCACTCGAGCTGACAATAACTCGGAACAATTAAAAACGGAACGATGGAGACATTATATAAGTTTCAGACAATCATAAAGGCAAAAGTAGCAGGATAAATAATAAAAGCACAAGCTGAAATAGCTGAAGAAGAAATAGAAGCAAAACTGGAAAATTATTACGTATAAAATTCATAATAATAGACGCAGAAGTCATTTATTTTCTCCACCGGATGGAAGACATGTGGAGGAACTGAAGTGGGTTATTGTCTTTTGTGATTTATGGAATAAAAGATATATATATATATATATATATATATATATCTATATATATATATATATATATATATATATATATATATATATATATATTTCATATATATATATATATATATATATATATGGTGGAGATTTTAAATTTTTGGAACAATTTTATTACAAATGCATTTTCCTACCATAATTAAATTACGCCCATGTTTTATCGAACAAAAAAAAAGCGAAATCACATTATGTCTAGTAAATTTATTCAATACATGTTTTAAGACAATGTCGAAAACGGTGGAGAGGTCTTGTTTGCAGACGGCCTTGATTTTATAAGATAAACGTTGACATAAAAGACGTGCCTTGGTTAAAGATTTCAAAACATTTTAGTATTTGATAAATGCAAGAACTTATATACAACAAACAAAATTATAAGTATTAGTCAATTCTTTATCTCTCCATCTTTTTTCTAAAAAGAGTCACACAATATTTCATCGTTTTATATTCCTTTATTATTTTCAGTCCGCCACCTTTTTATGAGAATATTGAAATCTTTATTTGAGAAGTTTCTGTTTTTTTTCGAAATTTAATAACAACTTTCCCCATTACCTTAATGTACTTCGTGAAGCTCCACCGGGCTTTGTGTGAGAGTTTGTTGAAAATGAGACGAGTGAAATTGCATTATGAGGTTTATGAGTTTCGTATAGTAACAGACGTATATATATATATATATATATATATATATATATATGTATGTATGTATGTATGTATATATATATATATATATATATATATATATATATATATATATATATATAAGGTTGTCAAATATCTCCCTTCCGCCTTTTTGTATTATAAACCAAGAGCAAAAAAGCGGAAGGGAGATATTTGACAACCTAATATATATGCAGAAAATGCTAAAATTTTGTGTTACTTTGCTTAGAATTCAAATTAGTAAATTTTTCTTAACTCCACCGTGAATTTTTGAACATATATTTAGCCAAATATGTTTTTCTATCCTTTATTCTATCAATCCCTGTAAAAGCCACAAAAAAAACTCGTACCATTTTAATTCATTCCATAATACCGAATTTTTGTTCCTCCACCGCTCCGGCTTACATTTTCCTTTGCATTACATCGTCGTATGGAGAATCGTTTCGTTCGTATCGTTTTGTTTTAACGATGTCCCTAATCCGCCCGTTTCGTGTCGCAAACAATAATGTTCAATCTATAAAAGAAAATGAATCTATGACACAACAAAATACCTACTTTGAGAAAAGGTTTTATAGTCCTGTGAATTTTTTCTGGAAGGTTTTGTTGCTTTTTGACACGCACCAGAAAATGCTGACGGAAGGCAATAGATACATGTTACATTGTTATATGCACAACATTACTATTTTTCTTACTATACTTGCCTAAAATTTCATCCCCTAAAAAATCCCATCGAACACAGATTCCATTCCCATATTGTCCGAATGATTTTTTGCTTGTAGATTCACGATTTCTGTTTTTTCTATAATAATTTTTTTGCGAATTCATTTCATACGTATCACGGTCGTTGATTTAAATTGCCCGAGCTATTATTTTCGTGAGAGAGAACACAAAGCCGGTGGAGAGATCGGCAGGAAAGAGCAAGGCTGGAGAGTGAGAGAGTGCGGGACAGAGCGTTTCATTTCGACGGCGTGCGGCACACGGCGGGCGCGAGATTTTGAAATATTTGCATACGGGCGGACAGGCGGACGGTGGGACGGTGGGACGGTGGAGCCATGCGGGGGGAACACTCGAGCTAAAGTCTCGTTCGCTGTTTTTTTTGTAATGTTGGGGAGGTGGAGAGTTGGGGGAACGTTTATTCAGAGAAATGTACTTCACATATACTTTTCAAATCTTGAAGTTGAAGTAAAACTTCTTTACGCGCGACCAGGGGGTAACTTGGCAAAATGCTTCACAGCACAAATAATGATTTGTAATTGATGCGTTCATTCGAAACGAGTTGATACGATTGGTCGAGATCGTCTTGTCACGTGATACTTTTGATTCTACACTGGCAACCATGTGGATTACGAAACTTCAAATGTCAACCAACCAAAGTTTGAGGTTATGTGGTCGAAATTTAGATTTTATGAACATCAAAAGTATAATACATCGTCACTTCTTTTTGTAAATATTAAAGAAATGAAAGTTGTAAGTGCTATGCTAGACTGTTGATAGAAAACGTGTTTGATTTTAAAGCTTCGAAGTTGAAGCTCCACCGCAGGGATTTTTTTCTGTATTCTTCGAACATTATTTTTTGACTAAAACTTGTGTTTTTTGTATAACAAAGGAAATGCCTTTATGCATACGAGAATGGAGTTTTGTGACCGACTGAAACATCCGCTTTGCCCTTGCTTCTGGTCCCCATGGAAACCACCGTTAGGCATTACTTTGTGGGGGGAGGATCTAGAATGCTAGAATTCTTAACTTGATTTTATTATACTCATAAAGCTTTCTGTGTGAATGTACTTCATCGTCATCGTCTCAAATCTTAGCAAAAAATAAATTTTTTGCTAAAAATTTCATCAGGAAAATCATATCTAGTTTTAGTTTGAAGATTTTATGTCCCTAGCTCTCGGACTACAATGCTTTTCTCTGCCGAAATGTTGTGCCGGTACTTGGAGATGCGTAAAAACACGCAAATGTAATATAATATAAAGCCTGCAGAGCCGAGGAGAAGACATTTCAAGGTTGCTGGCTTTCCGATAAATTTTACACTGTTAAAAATCTTAGCAAAAAATGTCAAGAAAAAAATTGCGCTGAAGGTGGAGGGCGAAGGAACCATGTTTCATACAATATCGTGGTAATAGAGGAAACAAATTCGATTTTAGTGTATTTCATGGCACTATTTTGCAGAACTAATCAATTACACATTACCCGGCGCTTCCACCATTGTGACAAAAAGTGTTAAAATCTTTTTCTTTTGGGATGCAATGACTGCCATTTATAATATTTTAGCATTGCATTCCTCATTTTGAAAGGATTTACTCTAATTCCTTAATTCTATTATCAAATTAACAAAAATTAGCCCTATTCGCCTATTAGCCTATATTAACCAACAGCTCTATTTATTCTCCCATTTATCTACCTAAAACTATATTATCTCGCTAAATTTTCTATTCCCCCGCAACAGTGTAAAATCTCCTCAACGTTTGCCTTTTCCGCGCCACTCGAACCACTTCCCACCGACCTCCACCGTCCTCCACCGGCTTTGTTTTCTTATTCCCCGAAATTCATCTCTGGAACGAGAACGCTCGTTTGTATCCCACGGGACTAAAATCCACGCCTCTCACTCCACCGTACTCCCACAACTCCCACACTCCATCACTTGGAGTGGAACAATGCGTATAAGTGCAAATTAAAATTAAGGCGATACCCTTGTACGAGGCACTTTTTTCGCCACTTGTTCGACTGAGATTTTGGAGAAGTTAATATGGTCCCATTGCCAAGGGAGGAGTGTATTAAAAGTTTTTTTTCTTGGGAAAGTTTTTGGTTGCGATGTGTAATTGTAATGATATTGTGGAGAGGTGGAGAGAGCTCTACATTTGGACTCCAACAAATAACTTTAATCACAAACTTCTTTAATAAAAATTAACTCATTATCCCCTGCCTCCGCTTATATCTATCCATCTATTGCAGCCGAGATGAAATATTCAATCTTAATTTAGTTCTTTCATTCACAACGTGTAACTCCGACTCCACTCAAGTCAACTCTTTGCACGAAACGAGTTTCTAGGGAAAAAATAGTATGCGAGTATGAAACGAAGTTGGAGAAAAAAACTTAAGCGAAGTCGGCGTGATTTATAAAAGATTCAAGGTAGAGATTCGGAGCGCTGGTGGAGGACGGTGGAGCAAACGTCTGTCGGCTTTCTTCGGATATGCAGATGAAGAAGTTAAATGAAAATTGGAGACGACGAGTAAAATATAAACATGTTGCTGTTTTTAATTGGATAGATTTTTTTTACAATTAGTGAAGAATCGCTGATATGGTTTTGGTAAAAATTTACAAAGAGTTTGGCTATTTTCAAGTCACTTAGGCTATTTTAAAAGCACTTTTGGTTATTTTGGAGGCACTTTGGCTATTTTGGAGGCACTTTGGATATTTTGGGGGCACTTTGGCTATTTTGGGGGCACTTTGGCTATTTTGGAGGCACTTTTGCTATTTCGAAGCTCATTTTGAAGGCGCGACAGTTGTTTTTGAGAGACCTTGGCTATTTTTGATAGACTCTGGCTATTTGTGAGAGGCTCTGTCTATTTGTAAAAGGCTCTGGCTATTTTTAGAGACTCTGATCAGTTTTTAGGCACTTTTGTGATTTGTCAGGATTCTCTGGCTATCTTTGTGGGACTGTGGCTATTTCTGAGTGACGTAGGTTATTTCTCAGAAATTTTTGACTATTTTTCAAAGACTCTGGATATTTTTAAGCACTTTCGTTATTTTTCAGGATCTCTGAGTAATTTTGAAAGAATATATTCTGTCTATTTTTGAGAAACTCTGCCTAATTTCTAAAGAATCTGGCTATTTTTCAAGAAACTCTAGCTATTTTTGAGGTTTTTTGGTCTTTTTTAAAGCACTTCGTTCACTTTTTTTAAAGAAATATTTGGCTGTTTTTTAGAGATATTTGGCTATTTTTAGAGACCTTGACTACTTTTCAGAGACTCTGGCAATTTTTAGAGACTCTAGCTATTTTTCAGAGACTTTAGGCTAGTTTTCAGAGACTTTAGGCTAGTTTGCCGAGGCTTTTGGCGATTTTTTAGAGACTCTGACTATTTTTCAGTGACTCTGACTATTTTTTAGAGCTTCTGGCTAATGGCTAATAAAGTTTTGGTAAAAATTTACAAATAGAGAAGTTATGTAACGCGCTATCAGTTTCGAATTTTAAAATAGGAGTGATCTTCTGTACAAAGTCACTGAACATATTTTTTGCACTGGCATAATTTTCCTGCCAGTTGTACTTTCTTCTCGGTTCAGAATGGCTGAAAGAGTAGTGCATTCACGATTTTATTCCCGAAATATGCAGATATTCCTACAGGATTTAGATTTAGAGACAAGTTAGGGGAGAACCAAGAGAAAATATACAGTAGATATATTTTTAATTTAATATTCGAATATAAAGTTGATTATATGTTACATAATTTAAATATTTCACATTTTTTATTTCATTTGTCGATTATTTTACATTATTATTATTAACTTCCCGTAGGGTAAGTTATTGTAATGGGCCGAAAATCGGAATTGAAAATTTTTACATTTCTCGACGTTTTGAAGGTTTCTGAACGTTTTGGCATACCTCAGAAAAAATGGATGTGTGTGTGTGTGTGTGTGTGTGTGTGTGTGTGTGTGTGTATGTATGTATGGATACAAATTTTCGTCCACGTTTTCGGGCGTACGGATCAACCGATTTGAATGGTTTAAAAAACATTCGATTCCTATTAATAAGGAGAAGAGCTGATTAGTTTTTGGCAAAGCCAGGTCCAGCAGTTACGGAGATAAGGAGCAAAGAGTGCAGAAAATAGAAATCGAGTTTTGGAGAGAACGGAGCATCCGATTTGAATGATCTAAAAAACATTCCATTAGTAATGATTGGGAGAAAGGGTTATTAGTTTTTCGCAAAGGCAGGCCCAGCCATTTCGGAGATACAGAGCTAAATGTACAAAAAATGGCAGTTTTTGATAGAACTAAGCGTCCGATTCAATTGATTCAAAGAACTTTCTGCTTGTCTTAAAAAATAATTGATTTTGGAAAAAAAAAATTTGTACCATTTTTTTTTTTTTTTTTTTTTTTTTTTTTTTAAATTTTTTGTATATCGAAAATAATTCAGATTTTATTTTTAATTCTGACTATAGTTCTAATATACTTTAAACAAATAATTTCAACTCTGCAATTCAGTTTATATAATTATTATAAATATTAGACAAAAATACAATATTTATAATAATCTATTTGAAAACATTCAATATTCCTCGAACGTTTCGTTACGGTACGGGAAGTTCCAGCAATTTGCCTTAAGGCACGATGCCACCCACCCCACTAGTTCATTTTTAATTTGGGGTCTTTATTTTAATCAGTATGTCAACTTTTTGAATTTTCTATTTTTTTATAAATGCATAAACTTTTTGTATTATAATCATTAGAAGTTTTCTGTACGTTAAGTTTCATGCATTTCAAATTTGTATGAAAATGTCTATGTATTTGCAGTGCGATCAGGCGCATTTTACATATAAAACCGTGTGTTACATTCTTTCTAAGTTTGTTTATAAGTAAAATACGCCTGATTGCACAGCAACTATATAGACGTTTTATTAATTTTTAATACAAAGAAATAAGTATTAGATAGCATTGACATAAAAAGGCTATGTTACCGCAAAATTAGCCCGTATATTATATATTTTTATTAATCTTGTCTAGAATTAAACCTTGGGGTAAATTTACGTAATAAAATTATTGGCGTACTCTATGGAGTGCAGAAACAACCAAAATTTAGGTAATGGATAATTGGATTATTTTTCAAATTTTATGACTGATATCGAAGGATCTTTGACAAATATTTGATTTGTTAACTCTCAACATTTGAAACACTTAACCTAATGTAGACATATATCTCCGGCGTTAAATATGCCTTTGGGCACAACTATGTATATATGTATATATGTATATATATATATATATATATATATATATATATATATATATATATCTTTCCTGAATCCGGGATCCTTGGAAATTTATTGCCAGTCAGTTCGGACGGCTGACTTTGGCGTCGAATCGAGTCGCAGACTAAAACATAAGGAAGCTTCTTCAAATCCAATACTGCACCAGAAAACTATATCTTATTCGCATTTTGCATTTTAAATTTAAACTACAATATTCAAAATCACAATTCCACATAATATAAGAAAAATTGAGTACAACAACTAGCACTATTTTTACCAAAACCGAAATATCTTTTAACATTTAACGACTTAGAAATCTTGCCTATCAAATAAATTGTCTAGATTGTAATTTGATTTACCTAGGAGAAATAAGCCAGAAGTCAATTAAACGTTTACAATAACACAAAAATGGTTTATTAAATCCTAGACAATTTAAAACTATGCTCGCGGACCACATTAAAACTTTAAAACACAACATGGTGTTTCTAACCCTACTGTACTACAATTCGAACAAAATTTTGTTTAAACGAATAATTATAGAAAGATTCTTTTTTAAATATTTAAAAAAAAATCTTTTTTTCTTCAACCGGTTTACGCACATCACATATATTACACACTATCTATTCGTAATTTTTAAGTTAGTATTTTGTGAAATATTGTTTAATTACAAGTTTAATGTTCATAATACATAGTGTAGTGCATTACCATATTCTGATACCATGGATTATTAGAATTTTTTAATTTAACTCTAAGATTAACTATTTGTAAGTACTTTTTTACTCTTTATATATTTTTTCACTCCAATTCAATTGTTTGAGTTTTCATTTTAATTTAAGTCTTCACTGAATGATGGCTAGGATTATAGCCAAAACGTATGTGTGTAAAATAAATTTTTGAAAGATATTGTATATATATATATATATATATATATATATATATATATATATATATATATATCACAAACTGCGAAAATTTAATATTAAACTCGGAACACCCACTGACTCACTTATGATAACGTCATGCGAAGGGACATTTTTGTCCTAAAATAAAAAGTTAGAAGTATCTACAATAAGACATTACATTCGAATATTGAAAAATCTAAAAATATTCAGGATGATATTGAGAACTAGAAAAATGTAAATAAAAAATTTTCGGGTGGAGGAAAGTTGATACCAGAGATTTTGCTGAAAAATAGGAAAAAAGTTTAGAATTTTTTTTTATTTGGCCCTTAAATATCCCAATTTTAATAATTTTTCAAGTGCCTTATCTAATTTTCAACAACCTTCAAATAATAATGATAGTTTTCTAACGCCAAGTGGTGATGTTTTAACTTTTTCCTCTGTATCTCTGAAACCGCTAGACCTGCCTTTACAAAAATGTAGCCTAACAAGCATTCCGTCAATACAAGTAAAATGTTTTTTAAATCATTAAAATCGGATGCTCCGTTCTCTCAAAATCTGCATGAACGCTTTTGCTTTGTACTTCTATAATGTCTAGACCTGCCATTTGCAAAAACTATTCAGCTGTGAATAGGAATCGAATGTTTTTTTAATTAATATACAAAGACTCTGGCTACTTTTGAGAAACTTTGGCTATTTTTCAAAAACGTTTTGCTATTTTTAAGAGACTCTGGCCATTTTTCAGAGACTCTGGCTATTTTTCAGAGACTCTGGCTATTTTTCAGAAACTCTGGCTATTTTTCAGAAACTCTGGCTATTTTTCAGAAACTCTGGCTATTTTTCAGAGACTCTGGCTATTTTTCATAGTTTCTGGCTAATTTTCAGATACTTTGGCTATTTTTCAGAGACTCTGGCCATTTTTTAGAGACTCTGGTCATTCTTCAGAGACTCTTGTTATTTTTCAGAGACTCTGGCTATTTTTTAGAGACTCTGGCTATTTTTCAGAGACTCTGGCTAATTTTCCAGAGACTCTGGCTAATTTTCCAGAGACTCTGGCTATTTTTCAGAGACTTTGGCTATTTTTCAGAGACTTTGGCTATTTTTCAGAGACTCTGGCTAATTTTCAGAGACCCTGGCTATTTTTAAAGAACTCTGGCTATTTTTCAGAGACCCTGGGTAGTGTTTAGGCACCTTGTCAAGTTTTAAATTACTGTACGCAAGATACGATATTATATTATATAATATTTCCAAAACAACATTAAGCTACACCTTACCATTTTATTCTTGTCAAAGCAAATTTAAATATAATCGGTTTATACACACACATACACCATTTTTGACAGTTATTAATATGAATAAATTATGTTCACAAGAACTTGAACTACAAATGGGCTCCCATTTGCTCCACCGGCACAAATCAAAATTTTATTGCCTTCTAAATTATATCAGGCATTATATTTTCGATATTCGAAAATAATATGTCACCGTGTGTTTTACATTGATATGCATGGCGTTTCTGAAGTACTTTGTTACATATTATATAATCAGTGTATTATAGAGAAACGATAACTTCTGCTCCGGTGGAGGCGCATATTAATACATGCAGGAAAACTATTATATATATATATATATATATATATATATATCATAAATAATGTATTCCTATGTTGACAGCCTATATACATCCCTTAATGCAAAGACTTCGGACCTACAACCGAAGGGCGACCTAAAAATCGAGTAGGGCGAGTGCATGTAAATACATATTTATGAGCAATAAATACTTCAGAAAATTCGTCCGCTTATAAAACAGGAAACGAAACCATGAAAAACATATACGAGAAACATCTGCGATTTTTTCTTCTGGTCGTATAAAACAAAATTTTTTATTTGCATTCTGGAGGAGACCGGGGAGAAATATATATGCATATATATATATATATATATATATATATATATATTTGTATGCATATGTAATAAACTGAATGTTTACGATTTCTATAAAAAAGAAAAATCTTCGCGACAGATGTGAACATACATTTCATATACTGATTCATATAATAATAATATGAACATATATTTTATGCCAAATTCATAAATTTTATAAAAACGCTAAAAATACTGTTGAGTGCCAAAGGTATTTTTTTATTCAACATAAAGTTGTGATAAATAATACTAAATGATGGTTTTTGTTAAAGAAACTATTTTTTGACAAAGATAAATTGTTAATTTAAAATTACATTAGGTATTTTTTGGTTTCAAGATAGAAAATAAAGAGGAATTTATTATTTGGTCATTTTGGAGGCACTTTGGCTATTTCGGGGACACTTTGGCTATTTTGGAGGCTCTTGGGCTATTTTGGAGGCTCTTTGGTTATTTTGGAGGCTCTTTGGCTATTTTGGAGGCTTTTTAGGTATTTGGAGATACTTTGGCTATTTTGGAGACACTTTGGGTCTTTTGAAAGCACTCAGGCTATTTAAATTCACTTTGACTATTTTTGAGAGACCCTGGTTAGTTTTTAGACATTTTGGCTCTTTTTGAGAGTTTTAATCAGTTTTTAGGTATTTTTTTCATTTGTCAGGGTCTCTGGCTATCTTTGAAAAATTGAGACTATTTATGAGAGGCTTTTTGCTAGTTTAATAGCTATTTTTGAGGCACTTTGGCTATTTCTCAGAAATTTTTTAGAACTTTTAATATTTTTGTAAGACTCTGGCTGTTTTTCTTTAGATATTGTGTCTATTTTTAAAGAACTCTGACTAATTTCTAAAGACTCTGTTTTTTTTTTAAAGAATCTCTTGCTTTTTTAGGCTCTTTGGTCTTTTTGAGGAAATACTTGGCTATTTTTTAGTTGTTTTTCGCTATTTTTTAGAGAAAATTGGCTATTTTTAGAGACCTTGGTTACTTTTCTGAGTATTAGGCTATTTTTCTGGGACTTCTGACCTTTTACAGAGACTTTGGGCTATTTTTCCGATGCTTTAGGCTATTTTTCCGATGCTTTAGGCTGTTTTTCTTGAGGCTTTTGGCTCTTTTCCTAAGACTCTGGCTATTTTTCCTAGACTTCTGGCTATTTTTCCGAGACTTTTGGTTACTTTTCCGAGACCTCTGGCTATTTTATCGAAATTTTTGGCATTTTTCCTAAGGCTTTGACTCTTTTTCTAAAATTCTGGCTATTTTTCCGAAACTGTTGGCTATTTTTCCGAAACTGTTGGCTATTTTTCAGAGACCTTGGCTAGTTTTCTGAGACTATGGCCATTTTTCAGAGACTTTAGGCTATTTTTCCGAGACTCTGGCTATTTTTCCGAGATTCTGGCTATTTTTCCGAGACACTGGCTATTTTTTCGAGACTCTGGCTATTTTTCCGAGACTCTGGCTATTTTTCCGAGACTCTGGCTATTTTTCCGAGACTCTGGCTATTTTTCCGAGACACTGGCTATTTTTCCGAGACTCTGGCTATTTTTCCGAGACACTGGCTATTTTTCCGAGACTCTGGCTATTTTTTCGAGACTCTGGCTAATTTTTAGACACTCTAGCTAATTTTCCAGAGACTCTAGCTAATTTGCCAGAGACTCTAGCTAATTTTGAGAAACTTTTGACTATTTTTCAGAGCTTCTGGCTATTTTTTATAGATTCTGACCATTTTGCAAGACCTTTGGCCAACATTTAAGAACCTTGCCAAATATTATTTTACTCTAGGAAATATATCATATTATATTATATGATATTTTTAAAACAACATTAAATTACACCTTACCATTTTCTTCATATTGGAAAATTGTTAATGAAAATTTAACTAATAATTTAATTATTATTTCAACCTCAAACTTTGCTATCGATGACATATTTTGTAAAAACCCAAAATTTTTGCTTTTTTATCGATATTAAACTGGTGCTATATTACTAATTAACACAAAACCCATTCGTATGAATTCATTCCACTGTTGCAACCAATTACTATATAATTATTGCAATAAAAATATGCAATTAGTGCGAACAATAATAGTAAAAGCCATAACCCGTTCTATTGATCTATCAAATTAGGTCTATATACGTAATTGCGTTTATTAATTAAATTAAAATTGCACATTGCACAAGAGTTAAGTACTAAAACAAACATATTGCCATTTGGGCGTAAAATCGATTTCAATAAATTTCATAGGGCGAATGTTTTATAAATAATTATGGTGGAGGAACAAATATTTATAGGTGAATTATAAACAAAATATTTAATTGGAAAAATATTACACATGTAATTTTGGTCAAAATGTTTGTGGGAATTTTGTTCTGTCCAGAAATGCACTCGCATATTTTGCCTTATATAATAAATATAACAATGCAGAATGTCCTTGTGAAATATTGCAACAATTATATTCGCGAAAAACGCCAGAAATTGCATCTCGTATTTTATCAAACGCGCATTGTTGTTGGATATCTCTCCAACAATTGTGTGACATAAGCTATTTGAGTGGAAAAAACGTAATAAATATGATAAAAAGATATGAAATTCAGGGAAAAAACTATTGTTGTGAATTAAAGTGGAAATTAAATCTGATTTATACAATAGTTCATCTAAAAAGCAGGATTTTGCTCATTTTGGAGGTTCTTTGGCTATTTTGGAGGCACTTTGGCTATTCTGGAGATACTTTCACTATTAAGTAGATACTTTGGCTATTTTGGAGGCACTTTGGCTATTTTGGAAGCACTCTGGTTATTTTGGAGGCACTCTGGTTATTTTGGAGGCTCTGTCTATTTTTTAAGGATTCTGGCTATTTTTCAGGAATTCTAGCTATTTTTGAGAGATCCTGTCTATTTTCTGGGCTTTCTGGCTATTTTTCAGAAATTCTAGCTATTTTTGAAAGACTCTGTTTATTTTTTAGGGATTCAGGCTATTTTTCAGCAATTCTAGCTACGTTTGAGAAACTCTGTCTATTTTTTAGGGATTCTGGCTATTTTTATGGTATTCTAGATATTTTTAAAAGACTCTGGCTAATTTTTCAGGAACTCTGGCTATTTTTCTGATACTCTGGCTATTTTTCTGAGACCCTTGGATATTTTTCTGAGACCCTGGCTCTTTTTCTGAGAACTTGGATATTTTTTTGAGACCCTGGATTTGACTTTTTCGGCTTTTCTCTTAAGACTTTGACTCTTTTTCTAAGACTCTGGCTATTTTTCCGAGACTTTTGGCTTTATCTCAAGATTTTGTTTTTTTCCTAAGTCTCTGGCTATGTTCCTGAGACCTTGGCTATTTTTCATGGACTTTTGGCTATCAATTAGAGATTTTTAGCTATTTTCTAGAGACCTTGGCTATTTCCTAAGATTTTGGCTTTTTTCCTAAGACTCTGGATTTTTTCCTGAGACTTTGGCTATTTGACAGTGACTTTTGGCTAATTTTGAGAAACTTTGGTTTTTTTTCAAAAACGTTTGGCTAATTTTAAGAAACTCTGGCTATTTCTGAAGGACTTTGGCTATTTTTGAAAGACTTTGGCTATTTTTCAGAAACTCTAGCTATTTTTCAGAAACTCTAGCTATTTTTGAAGATCTTTGGTCTTAATATAAAATTTAGGGCAAAAAGTATTGTTACGAATTAAAATGAAAATTAAATCTGATCTATACAACATTTCATCTAAAATCCAGTTGATAAAATATATATATATATATATATATATATATATATATATATATATATATATATATATATGGTGTCCTCCAGCGCACATGTGCTCCATATTCCACGTGTGGAGGAGTATAACAACGGGAAATTGCTCAAATGCATTTTTAATGTGAACCGAGCCATTTTTATGAAAGCCATAACACATCTCCATCTACCTGAATACAAAGAAACACATTTAGTACGAGGGTAAGGTAATAAAATAATGAAATAATAAAATAAAATCAGATTCCGAACGTAGAAAAGACTTTTTGTTGATACAATAAAAAATGAAGCCGGTGGAGCAGTTGCCAATAAGAGAATGAACCAGGAATCACTACAAACTTTCTAACATTTTAATTTATTTTTGAGATAGCAACCCAGCGGTTAACTGTTAGGATTTTTTTATGTGTAGACCATAAATAAATTAAATTTGTATATCTAATAGTGATTTTTTTGTTCCAGTTCCTCCAGAACGTCCAGCTGTTTTAGACCGGTGGGGACGTCAACTTAATGGGTCGCAATTAGGACCTCATGAAGAAGGGGATGACGTCATGCTTACTTGCAGAGTAGTCGGAGGTTAGTCGACAAATTTTATAATTTATATATATATATATATATATATATATATATATAATATAAAAATAGGCCTATCACAAGCCCTGTTTCTTTGTTCATCATATATCGTTCGGCTAGAATACACAAAAGTCTAGTGCGCCACATCGTCTTCCACAGCGTATACTTTATTTTTCAGAGATTTTTGGCTAATTTCAAAATCTTTTGGCTACTTTTCAGAGACTTTTAGCTATTTTTCTGAGACTTTAGCTATTTTTCTAAGACTCTGACTATTTTTTGGAAACTCTGGCTATTTTTCGGAGACGTTTGTCTACTTTTAAGAAGCTTTGAAAATTTTTCAGAGGCTAATTTTGAGGGACTTTTGGCTGCTTTTAAGAAGCTTTAGCTATTTTTTGGAGACTCTGGCTATTTTTTAGGAACTATAGCTATTTTTCAGAGGCTCTGGCTATTTTTCAGATACTCTAAATACTTTAAAATAATTTTATCAATTTTTCAGAGACTTGTGGCTACTTTTAGGAAACTTAAGCAATTTTTCACAGACTATAGGCTACTTTCAAGAAGCTTTTGGCTACTTTTAAGAAACTTTGGCAATTTGTCTGAGACTCTGGTTATTTTTCAGAGACTCTGGCTATTATTTAGAGGCTCTGGCTATTTTTTAGAGACCGTTGGCTATAGTCTGAGACTATGGCTAGTTCTCAGAGACTTTAGGTTACTTTTCAGAGAAGAAACTTTAGGCTATTTTTAGATACTTCTGGCTATTTTCAGAGACTTTTGGCTACTTTTAAGAAACTTTAGGCTATTTTGCAGAGACTCTAGCTGTTTTTGAGAGACTCTGGCTGTTTTTCAGAGTTTCTGGCACTTTAAGCTATTTTCCAGAGACTCTTGGCAACTTTTTTAAGACCTTTGGCTACTTTTAAGTAACTTGAGTAATTTCTTAGAGACTCCGGCAATTTCTCAGAGACCTTGGTTATTTCTCAGTCTCTTGCTATTTTCCAGAGTCTCTTGCTATTTTCCAGAGTCTCTTGCTATTTTCCAGAGTCTCTTGCTATTTTCCAGAGTCTCTGGCTATTTTCCAGAGACTCTGGCTGTTTTCCAGAGACTCTGGCTATTTTTCACAGACTTAAGGTTAATTTTCGGAGACTTCAGGCTATTTTTTAGAAGCTCTTGGCTACTTTTAAAAAACTTTAGCTATTTTTCAGAGACTCTGGCTACTTTTCAGAGACTCTGGCTATTTTTCAGAGACTTCAGGCTACTTTTTATAAACTTTTGGCAACTTTTCAGAGACTTTAGCAATTTTTCAGAGACTTTAGCAATTTTTCAGAGACTATGGATACTTTTCAGAAACTTTGGAAATTTTTCACATACCTGGCTATTTTCAGATAGTCAACAAATTTTGTAATTTATACTTATATTATGCAAAAATAGGTCCTTTACAAGCCCTGTTCTATTGTTTACCATATAACGTTTGGCTAGAATACACAAAAGTCTATTGCACCACATCGTCCTCCACCGGTAGCTCCACCGCCACCGCCGATCGAGCGTATACTTTAGGGTATTAATCAAAAAGCGCGCACTAGATTTTCAACCGGAAGCGCGGACCGGAAGTAGCCGCTAGTAGTGGACACGCCTCTCGCGGAAAGGATAGAAACCAAATCGCATAGCGGTCGAACTGGTTGTTATTCAAATAGAAAATAGAAATACAACGACTGCAGGTGGAGGAACGATTAAGATCGGAATCGATAGTTCTGTTTGTTGATAATAAATTCTATAGAGCGTGAATAACATATATACATAACTACACAATCCAACTTACCTCAATAAACTCCAAACCCACTTCTCTACGAATATAACTCTTGACTCTATAACGTAATAAATGTATTACAAATAATATATTTGTATATTTATTCCTCCACCGGTTGCTCCACGGCGTTTGCGTATTCCTCGTCCGTCGTCGTGGCGGTGTAATCGTGCGTGAAAATGCACACGAATATAGTTTCCGAATGAATGCTCGAGTTAACGGAAAAATCTACAGCTCTAGAATTTTTCAAAGCTTTGTAGCTGTAGAAGCTATCTTTGCAATTGAATGATGGCTCAATTTCAATCAATACAGGGTCGGTTAAGAATGGGATCGTTAGAGAACAAATCGACGAGGTAATCGACATTGGGACACTCTTGATTTTTATAAGTGAACTTTTTTAGGTGTGACTAGAGTGTCAATCCGTACAAATGCTACGGAAATGCGTTACGCCAGAACTGTACGTCATTTGCTCTCGATAAAATCATTACAATACGGGTCGATTGTGATTAGTCGTCGTGTATGAGAATAGAGATCTGTCGTTGTATGCGTACCGGCATCAACGTTGTATGCGTACCGATATCAACAAGGAAATCGGATAGATAAATAAACATTTTAAAGTTACATCGTAGTAAAAATTTTGATTTAATGAAAAATTCCTGAATCAAAAGAATATTTTACCCTGTTCCTTAAAAATAAACATTATTTAAAGTTGTGATATGATGTATTTATTTTTACTTAAATGCCTTAATAGCTTGAATGCTTAAATTACTAAAGAGATTCTGCGTATTTTTTAGAGGCTTTTGTCTATTTTTTGTAGACTTCTGGCTACTTGTCGGAGAATTTTGGTTATTTTTCAGAGACTTTTGGGTACTTTTAAGAAGCTTTAGCAATTTTTCCGAGGCTTTGGCCATTTTTCAGAGATCCTGGCCATTTTTCAGAGACCATGGCTATTTTTCAGAGACCCTGGCTACTTTTCAGAGACCCTGGCTACTTTTCAGAGACCCTGGCTACTTTTCAGAGACCCTGGCTACTTTTCAGAGACCCTGGCTACTTTTCAGAGACTTTTGGCTATTTTTTAGATACTCTGGCTATTTTTCAGAGACTTTTGGCTATTTTTCCGAGACCTTTGGCTACTTTTCAGAGACTTTTAGCTACTTTTAAGAAACTATAGCAATTTTTCCGAGGCTCTGGCTATTTTTCAGAGACTCTGGCTATTTTTCAGAGACCCTGGCTATTTTTCAGAGACTCTGACTATTTTCCAGAGACACTGGCTATTTTCCAGAGACCTTGGCTATTTTCCAGAGACCTTTGGCTACTTTTCAGAGACTTTTGACTACTTTTAAGAAACTTTAGCAATTTTTCCGAGGCTCTGGCTATTTTTCAGAGACCCTGGCCATTTTTCAGAGACCTTGCCTATTTTTCAGAGACCCTGGCTACTTTTCAGAGACGCTGGCTATTTTTCAGAGACTTTTGGCTATTTTTCAGAGACTTTTGGCTATTTTTCAGAGACTTTTGGCTACTTTTAAGAAACTTTAGCAATTTTTCCGTGGCTGTGGCTATTTTTCAGAGACTCTGGCTATTTTTCAGAAACCTTGGCTATTTTTCACACTCATTTTTCGTTTTTTTTTTAATATTCATATACAATTTTTAGTGCACAATCTTGAGTTCTTGGCCTAAAACAACAGCCCTTTAAGTTTAAATTGTAATCAAATAATTACAAAAGTCGAGAACACTCTACCCTATGATATTTTTTTATCACTCTTCTTTATCGAATAGATAAACTTATTCGCCATTTTCCATCTGCTATCTTAACAAAAATCTACATTATTATACCTCCCTAGTTCATGGTAGTTTTTCTTTCTGCTCGTATGTTTCCAATTTACATAAAATTTTTCACTTGATATAATTCAAAAAGGCGGACTTAATACAGAACGTTCTCGGCGATGAATATAGAGGCTATGTATTAGGGAAAATTGCACAATACATGCAAAATTATTCTACATATTTTCCACTTTTTTGTAAATAAGGTTCTTTTCAAACTCTAGAATTGATAAAGAATCGATGTAATTTATTATGTAGTGCTTTTATAATTTTGTATCGAACACTTTGTTTTATACTTACTAACATAAATATTACGCTTACAATATATCCTGTAAACATTTAATTAACTTCATTTCTTCAAGTAAATAATTCATCTACCATGCTTTTTCGATCTTTTTTTACTTATTCACTTTTTTCAAAGAGTCAAGTATCCTATCGTCGGTTGAAAAAGATTAACAAAATAACATGAAACATTATTTGCTACGCGATAAGCAATTATCGTTTCTTGTTTATCTTTGAGGCGGTGGAGCGATCGGCCACGGCGGCGGTGGAGGCTATGAAAGCGGCTAAGTTGTAGGTTGAGGTGACGGTGGAGGTCTATGTTTGGGTGGGATCGGCGATAAATGAATGTGGAGGGGTGTGGATGTCTGCAGTTTGAACAACAAACATAAAAACGTATAGCCTCATTTAGCCGTAAGGGTTTTTAGCAGTGGAGAACAAGATTATTATAATCTTATTGGTAAAATTGTAATTAAATTTTTAATAATTTTATGATCACTAGTAGTACAAATCCTAATCTTTCAAGAATATTTTACCCTGTTGCTTGAAAATAATAAAACAAATTAGACATTTGTGCCGTGTACTAAACGTAAGTTTATTGATTAGAAATTATTTCTATATTATTCGTAGTTTCTATAAATTTTTGAAGTTATTAAAATGGCAAATATTTTTTAGGCAAGACAGATATTACAGCTGTTCAAAGAATGAGATTATATCGCCAGGGAAAAAGTAAAAAAAAATACAAGCAGTCAATGAATGTATGTTAATTTTCAGTTTTCAAACACATTTACATGATGAGTGAAGTTGAGAAAGCAATATTTGTTTAGGCGTTGTGTTACATAATCCACTTTTTTTAAATATTTTTCTATCAAATTTGACCACCTCTGCTTTCTAACTTCCGAGACCTATTTCCTTTACTTTTGCATTGCCTGGCGTGTTGTCCGGAGGCGTTTCGCGTTTGTACCAGAAGTAACGTATCATGTTTAACAACTACCTTTGCTTTGCCTAGAAAGCAGCATGGAATCGAAAGCATCGTGTGGAAAGCACAGAAATAGGTTCTTCTTCCGTTTGTCCAAACCGACAATTATAAACGTCTTACCCACCTCTTTGGGGCAGTAGAAATAAAAAATACGGTGGAGAGGTGGAGGAATACTGGAATTAAGTTATAGTTAAGGAAAATTACTGTATATATATATATATATATATATATATATATATATATCCCATCACCCCGCTAATTATTTCCATCATTCCCAAAGTATCATAAAACAAAAACTCTCTTAAAACTCTCCAAAGTCCACATTAACGGTAGCAAATCTTTTTCGAACTCTCATCGACTCTTTTTCATGACCTTCCTTTTAAAATTCAATTTTTTATTATGTAAATATTTGCGGCGTACAGATTGCCTCAGATTTAGGGGATGAAATGAAGAAAAACTTTTACAGAAAAAAATATACACGGTGGTGCTTAATACAGTCATCGATTTGATTCCGGTGGAGAGAGAGAGAGAGTGGGGTAGATTGAGGTTTTGTTTATTTTTATTTTTATTAAAAGGGCGAAAATTTATCAGAGCAAAAACTCGCGGAATGTGTACCGTGTCAATGAATAATTAATTGAGATTATTTTTGGGGTTGAAAGAGTTTAGGAATATATACATATATATACATATATAGTATACACAGTACCTAATTTTTATTAACTTCCCGTAGGGTAGTTATAGTAATGGGCCGAAAATGGAAAATGAAAATTTTTCTATTTCTCGACGTTTTGAAGGTTTCTGAACATTTTGGCATACCTCAGAGAAAATGGATGTGTGTATGTGAGTGTGCATGTGTGTTTTGTATGTCTTCATTTTTTCGTCCTAGGTTTCGGGCGCACGGATTAACCGATCTGAATGGTTTAAAAAACATTCGATTCCTATTGATAGGGAGATGTGCTGATTAGTTTTTTCAAATGCAGGTCCAGCCGTTACGGAGATACGGTGCAAAGAGTGCAGAAAATACAAATCGAGTTTTTGAGAGAACGGATCATCCGATTTGCACGATCAAAAAAACATTCAGTTCGTAATGCCGGGGAAAGGTTATTAGTTTTTAGCAAAGATAGGCCCATCGGTTTCAGAGATGCAGAGCTAGATGTTAAAAAATGGCAGTTTTTGAGAGAACTAAGCGTCCGATTTAAATGATTCAAAAAACTTTCTGCTTGTTTCAACAAAATAATTGCTTTGTGAAAAAAAATTTTTGTCTTAATTTTTTTTTTTAAGTATTTTAGTAATTTTGGATTAAAAATTCAAAAAATTATCCAGGCTAAGCACAGTCTAAGCGCCACTCGGGTACAATTGTTTACACAAGTGCGTTTAGACTGTTTACATACTGGAGCACTTTTCCAATTTTGTGAGAAAACTATTGAAAAATGTGAAAATGCCGCCAAGATGAGCACAGTATAAGTGAAAAAGTCGCACAGAATTATTTGCAAATGCGTTTAGACTGTGACTATACGGGAGCACTTTTCCAATTTTGTGTAAATTAGGCAACTATTTTTTTTTTTGAAATTGAATGTGAAATGAAATGACGATTGTTAATGTTCTGGAGATAAATTGATTTATGATTTACATTTGATTTGCTCAGATATAACAAGATAGCAAAAATAATGAAAGTTACAGTATTTGTAATAATATATTTGAAAACGTTTAAAATTTCTCGAATATTTCATTACGGTATGGGAAGTTCCAGCAATTTGCTTTAAGGCACGATGTCATACACCACTAGTTTTTATTCATTTCGCAATACAAGATATTATCTCTCTATCTATTTGACTCAAATAAAATGTGTGTATATGACACTGTGTGTCTGTGTGTGATTTTTCCATCAATCTCACTTTGTCGCCTCGTAAATACCAATACGAGGATGAGGTGGAGAGATTCTAGATAGGTATCAGCTCTCCACCCTGCCGACTGTGTCGCTTTTTATTTTTTGTTGACCCATTTCTAAGGAAAATGATGTCAAAGCGGTCGTTGCTTGGCACGAAAAAAAATTCGGGGATGATTCGTAATGGATTTAGAAAATTGTAGGTACTTGTAGAGTATTACCACCACAAACTAAAATATTTTTTGCACCTCCCACAATTTTCGGAGAATATCATTTCTCTCATAAGAATTCATTAATAATTCTCCCCCGGCAATGGATGTCTTCGGTTCCATTTATTCGAACTGGAATCGAGGTGGAAGAGTGGGTGAGTCTGACAAACCCAACGGTGGAGACGCCTATGAAAGGCGACGCGGATTCGGAATTCAATGCCGAAAGGAAAATATTAATTACACGAAGATTAATACGAGGCTTAATAGGTTCTCACACGACGTTTCGGGTTTGGATGAATCATCATCAGGGATGGAATTGAGGAAAGAGAAAAAAGATGTATTTAGTAGCCTAGAGTAGTAGTTTGTTTGTTGTAACTAGTTGTAAATGATAGCCTCAGATGCTCTATTTAATGCAGATATTTTTTTATTTATAAGAAATTCAGAAGTGTTTTAACTTCCCGTAGGGTATTTATAGTAATGGGCCGAAAATCGAAAAAGAAAATTTTTGCATTTCTCGACGTTTTGAAGGTTTCTGAACATTTTTAAGGGACATACCTCACTAAATGGATGTGTGTGTGTTGTATGTCCGCATTTTTAGTATTAAAATTGGGACTCTACTGACGAGCAAACTAATCTAGAATTAAAAAAGGGACTCCACTGACGAGCAAACTACTCTAGAATTAAAAAAAGGGACTCTACTGAGAAGCAAACTAATCTAGAATTAATAAAAGGAGCCCTACTGACGAGCAAACAAATCTAGAATTAAAGGGGGGACTCTACTGACGAGCAAACTAATCTAGAATAAAAAAAGGAACTCTACTGACGAGCAAACTAATCTAGATTAATAAAAGGGACTCTACTGACGAGCAAACAAATCTAGAAATAAAAAAGGGACTCTACTGATGAGCATACTAATCTAGAATTAATAAAGGATCAAGAATATAAATATAAATATAAATATAAATCAAAGATCTAGAATTAATCAAGAATTAATAATCTACTGACCAGCAAAAGCTAAAATATATAAAAGGGGATTTTACTGACGAGCAGGCAGGCGAGTATTTCAGTTTACTCGTCAGTTCATATAATGCAAAATATAATTTGCTTGTCAGTAGAGTCCTTGTTATTTTCATGCTTCGTAAAATAAAGTTGATGATGAAAAATACTAAATATAATAATTGAAAAAATTACCCAGGCTAAGCACAGTCTAAGCGCCACTCTGATACAAATGTTTACCCAAGTTTATGTATGTACTGGATCACTTTTTCAATTTTGTGAGAAAACTATTGAAAAATGTGCAAATGACGCCAAGCTAAGCACAGTATAAGTGAAAATGTTGCACAAAATCATTTGCAAACGCGTTTAGACTGTGACTATACGGGAGCATTTTTTCTTCTAATTTTGTGTAAATTAGGCAACTATTTTTTTTTTGAAATTGAATTTGAAATGAAATGACGATTGTTAATGTTCCGAAAGATAAATTAATTTATGATTCACATTTGATTTGCTCACAGATATAGCAAGATAGCATAAATAATGAAAGTTACAGTATTTGTAATAATATATTTGAAAACGTTTAAAATTTCTCGAATATTTCATTACGGTACGGGAAGTTTCAGCAATTTGCATTAAGGCACGATGCCATGCGCCCCACTAGTTTATTTATAGATAGGTAACAGCTCTCCATTGCTCCACCTTACTGACTGTGGAGCTTCATACATTTAATTCTTCATACATTTAATTCTTCATACATTTTGATAACTCAGTAAGAAATAATTAAACCACAAAAACTCTGTATTACCTTGTATATATTTTCTCCACGTGCTCCAAAATTCTTTTATCCT
Source organism: Ctenocephalides felis (assembly GCF_003426905.1). Classification (NCBI taxonomy): domain Eukaryota; kingdom Metazoa; phylum Arthropoda; class Insecta; order Siphonaptera; family Pulicidae; genus Ctenocephalides; species Ctenocephalides felis. The sequence continues at coordinate 61,656,461 of NW_020539725.1, read as the reverse complement.
CTCCACCTCTGTCTCCACCCGAATAATAATTCAATATCCGAAAAGATCTAATCATCTTTCTTTATTAATCCGCCACACTTTTGTTAGGTTTGTCGTCTTGTACAAATAAAAGTACTGATTGATATTTTTTCCTATAATCACACTCGACGTGACGATTCTAATTTTCTTCTTTTGCTGCTGCTGCTGCTGCTTCTACTTTTGCTGCTGCTGCTGACTCATGTATTAACAAACGGAGCGAGAGAATTCAAAAGGACTCTTTGTGTGTAGGGAAAAGCGGTTGGTGTAGGGGAAAACTGGTGGAAATAGGATAGTTTATTTTTTTTATTACTCCATATTGGCTTTGGCTATATTTTTCTTGAGTAATAAATTTAGTTGCAAACTTTGTACTTGGTTCTAACGATTATGAGCCTGAAATTTTGGAACCTGAAATTATGGAAACTAAAATATATGGATCTTGAATAATTTTAAATCATGAAATTTTTTGCATGGAATATTTAAATTTTTTGAAACGTGGATTTTTTCCTATCCTGGATTTTTTGGTGTCTGGATTTTTTGGAGTCCGGTTTTTTTTTGGAGCCTGGATTTTTTTAATCCTGGAATTTATTTTTTTATTTATTTATTCATTTTCTTTAAACCAAGAATTCTTTAAACCTAGAACTCTTTAAACCTAGAACTCTTTGAACGTAGAACTCTTTAAACCTAGAACTCTTTAAATCTAGGATTATAAACCTTGGATTTTCACACCTAGGAACTTTGAACCTAGGATTTTCAAACCTGAGAACTTTGATCCAGGTACTTTTTAAACCTAGAAACTTTGATCCAGGTATTTTTTCAAACCTAGAAACTTTGATAATGCAATTTTGTAAACCTACAAACTTTGAATCTAAATTTTCAAACCAATCAACTTTAAACCTACAATTTTTACATTCATAAACTTTGAACCTGATATTTTTTTAACCTAGAAACTTTGAATCTGACATTTTTTAAACTAAGGAACTTTTATCCTGGAACTTTTTGAATCTAGAAACCCTGATCCTAGATTTTTTTAAACTTAGAAACTTTGATCCTGGATTTTTTTAAATCTAAAAACTTTGATACTGGTATTTTTTCAAAAAATTCTTTGAATCTAAAATTTTAAACCCAGAAACTTAAACCTGAATGCATTTGAAACCCAGAAACTTTAAACCTGATATTTTTTAATCCAGAAACTTTGGACTTTGAGCTTATAAACCCAGATGCTTTAGACCTCGCACATATAAACCCAGATATTTTGAATCTGGAAGTTTTTAAACCTAGAAACCTTAATATTTTTTATTTGAATTTATTCAAACCTGAATGTGTTTGAATTTCTGAGTCTTTATACTTGGAAATATTAAAATCTTGTAAATTTGAGCCTGGAAACTTTTAATTTGGCATAATGAAACTTGGAGACTTCAAACCTAGATTTTGAATATAAAAAACACAGTATTTTAGTAACTATTTTTTTAACTATGCAAATAAATAAATGTCACTCTTGGAAAATCTAAAAGTAAAAGTACTAAGTTTCAGCTGCAATTCCATCACTTCTAGAAATCCACCAGAATACTGAGATCAAAATAAGTATGTCACATCACTCCACCATCCTCTACGTTATATATTATTACAAAATATTACTACATCCCCATAGAGAGAGATTGAATCTCGTTAATTATTTGCAGATTCATCACTGGCAAGGATGGCATTGGGACGACGTCGACTGATTTGGGACATGTATGGGACTTGTATGGGTTTCGATTGATACGATATGGATTTCGGGATTTAATCAGGCACGAATAGTTATTAGAAAGACTCGGCGATGGAAATATTAAGTTGACGTTGGAAATTTGATATATATATATATATATATATAATTACCATCAACAACAATATTTCCCAACAACAGTCTCGAAACAATCGCCCTCCACCGTACACGTACTCTTTCCAAACGATCGCTCCACCATGCGGCTTCACCGGTTTATTGTTTAGCGTCCATTGTTGCAAAATAATTGCACTGATTTTCCACGTTCAGCATTATAATGAAACATGGACTGACTCTATAGAACGAAATAGAAAAATGGTTATGAATTTATTACGACAGGAAATTTTGCTGCTGCATATATTTTTTCTATCGCCAGTAGTTTAATAATAGCGGGAGGACAATAGTGGGAGAGCTGGGAAAAAAATATTGGTTGAGAAAAATTTTAATTTTTAAATGGTTGTTTTTTTACAGTTCATGTTTCTGATTCTAACAGAGCTTAGATGTGGCATTTTATGTATTTTTCAATTTTACTCATCACCAAATAATTTCCACAAAGAGTCTGTACTTCTGTTCGTACTAGCTTTAAAGCAACGTTGTTTCTATATAAACCTGTATTTTTTTAATTTGAGTAATCATTCATCCAGCTCTCCTATTATTCAAACTGTAGCAAAAACAATACTGCAGCGAGCGATCCGTATCGGCCGGTAATATTTTAATGAAAATTTATGATCGGGATTTTATAGAGGACGTCCTGCGATTGTCAATTGTTTTTTTATTGCAAAAAAGGGATTTGGAAACCATAAGGGATTTAATATTTATATTTATTCGGACACAACATTCAGGGAAAAACTCAGAATTGATAAAAAATAGATATACATTTTTCAATTTATTAATTATTATTTTTGTCTATTTTTTCAGGTCGACCTGCTCCAACTGTCCGATGGTTGGTAAATGGACTATTGGTGGATGCCCAGGCTGAACAGACAAGTGGCGACGTCATCGAAAATCGTCTAATGTGGCCCACACTGGCCAGGGGCGATTTAGGGGCCATTGTCACATGCCAAGCTGTTAATACACAACTTATAGAACCCAGAGAGACTTCATTTGTCTTAGACATGCACTGTAAGTAATATAAAAATCTTGTGTTTGTGTGTTTCCAATTTTGATAAATTATTTTGTAATGTGTCAAGGGAAACAAAATAATGGTTATAAACTGAAAAAATTTAGAAATCATGGAGTAAACCAGTCAAAATTGACTGACTTAAAATTGTAAACGTGGGTAACTGGATGAAGGCTGTCGGGTTAGCCAGTATATATATATATATATATATATATCTATATATATAAAAGAGGAACGCCTTATGTGCTACCACTTATAACTCACGAACGGCTGGACCGATTTAGATGAAAATTGGCAGGGAGGTAGTTTAGAGCCAGGAGAAGGACATAGTATACTTTTTATCCCTTTATTTCATTCTAATTCAAAATTAATTATTTTTAAACTATCCATTTAGTTTATTGAATCTATGATTCTATTAATGATTTTATCCATGACATTTACTTTCAATTGTCAACTATCATTCGGTGTTTCTGTTTTGATACAAATATATTAATATGCTTTTTTTAATCACTACTTTTGGAAAATTATTACGTGAATAATATAAATTTTTTAATCACCACGGAAAATTATTACGAAGTGGCAAGTAAATTAATTCTTAATAATAGCAAGCGATTCCAGATGGACGATGGGGAAATTTATATCTTGAAAATGGGAATGTAATCATTCATATACTTAGGTATTTATGTATATTTGTTTATACGTATTTAAATAGAGTATTTGAGGTGTTTATATTATATATCAGCAATAAGTATAATCATCAACAAATTAATAAAAAAAATATTCTGAAATATAGTTTCTTGACATAACCTCAAAATTTGTAATAAAAATGTAAATAGTTATACATTAATTGTTGTTAATTTGTAATTTCTTTATACATATCTTATAAAATGTTTCAGGTGTTTACAACTAATTGGCATATATATATTATCAGCAAATGTGCTTTGATTCGACAATAAAAAGGTCTAATTGAAGTAATCGACTACCTTAAGTAAACTATAGTGATAGAATATTAGTTTTTGGTTCTCATATATTATAACCCAGCTATAAACCTCACGGAGCCCCAAACCTTTCCAGCGAATGCAAAATTGTCGAATTCGGTTTGTGCATTCTGGAGTTATATCGTCAGAACTTATAAATCAAGAAGGCTGAACCGATTTAACTGAAAATTGGCTTTGGTAAAGTTGGTAAAAGTTGGTTCAGAGCCAGGAGAAGGACATAGGATACCTTTTATCCTGTTCGACTTGGAATAACAATAAGCAAATGACAGCTATGTAATCACGCATGGATGACAATTCAATATTTGTAAGGAATTAATAATAAAATTATTTATTTTAAATAAATAATTAACAATTATAATATAATGATAGTGCCATTGCCCATTCGTATAAACAGTGAAGCGAACTATGTATAACTCAGTATGGTTGACAAATCATATTTTTCTCAAACACAATGCTCTGAAAGAACTTATTTGTATAATTATGTACTCATTGGTATTTATAAAACCTTTTCTAGATTATTCAGATTTAGAACCTAAATTTGGAATTGATCAAAGGAACATTTTGTCGAATAGCTTATTTCCAGTTATAATTTTCTGAATTTATTCAAGAATGGATAGTAATATATGAAGATCCACGACCGAAGTGTCAAAAACCAGTAAAGCTAAGCATTGTTTAACAGCAGTATTTGAATGTAAAGGGAAAAATATGTATAATCAGCTATAACCTTGATTCTTATGACTTTGGTATTGGGAGATAAATGGTAATCTTTGAAAATCCATAGTAAAAGTATTTTCTTCCATTGGTAGTTTTCTAGCAATTAGTTGAAAATGTAATTATTTTGTAAAATACCTTTGAAATTAAAATATGACATTAGACCTGCTTGCCATCTGGCCGTTCCAAGTTACCCCGTTATAGGGTAAAAAGGTCTAGATACATTTTTTTTTAAAGACAGCAAAAAAGCACGTTTTTACAATGATGAAGTAGCTGGTAGTTTTACTGAACGTAGTCAGATAATTGTTCATTTGAAATGTGTCATTTGTTGTGATGTAATTGGTTTGATTTTCATAATAAAATTTATTTTTGCTTAAAGTCAAATTGGACCTTTGTGCCTTGCCCTGTTCTACATATATACTTTTTATTAAATTTACTTTTATTCATCGAATATTACTAGAAACTTTTCAAAAAGCAGGTCAAAAAAGAGATACCTAAATCATTTTGTATCTCTCCTCGCAGAAATTTGAGAAATTTGTATAAGCTCAATAGTATTATTTACAATTATACACAAAATCCAGAATTCAAAAAAAAATTCAAAAAATTTGAAACGCATTCATTAATCGATTAAATGGAATTTGTAATGACTATATAAGTCGAAAGACCAACAAAGACTTGGATTGAATTATGCCATGTTTTCTATAGAAAATGTATAAAACTTTCAGTTTGGTTGTATTAATAAAATATATACAAACTAATGGGGTTTATTGTTTCTATAATACCTCATTGTATATAGCAATTCAAACAACACATCCTTACACAAAAAGTATTAATTTTTTAGATACTCTAGAAATTATTTATAAAATAACTTACTTAGCAAAACAACGTTTGCCGGGTCAGCTAGTATATATATATACATCCCCATTCCTATGTCTATTATCTCTCTGTTATCTCCGAGGTCTGATTATATCATTCTGTTTGTCCCCATAATATGTCATAATATGACACCAGCCGAATCACGCTTTCTGGCTGTCTGATAGTTGTCTTGCACCCTTGCATTTCAGACCTCCACAAATGCCCGATCATATATATTTATTAAAGTCTATTTGAGGCTATTTATAATAAATAATATATATTTATTAAAGTCTATTTGAGGCTGTGCTAAGAAATAAATTAAAACCCAAGAGCTGTTGGTTTTAAATTTTTATTTCGGATAAAAATACTTTTATATACCAATTGAATAAACTTTTGAATCTAACACATCTCCATAATCCGGACCTAATGATGTTTTTTATTGATTCTAAAGCTATCTCTCGAATAGATTTTAAAACTATAAAAATGCTGTTCCATATAATCGCCCGGAGCAAAACTCTATTCACTATTTCCACTTGAACGAGAACATTTAACAGTTTAACAATTAAAACAAGTCGTCGAGAGGGAATTAGATTGCGTACTTAGCACCGAAACACGAAACAGGGAGGGGTTTAGGGGTAAATTGAAATTATTTGAACTTTCTATTTGTCTATTTTTGTATCTGTCTTTTTCTCTTCAATTTTAATTACCTCAACGATATACAGCATAAAAAATATAGATTTTTCCTTTATAGATTAATAGACCAATTACTCCAGTCAATGGAGCGTTTTTACTCTGCTCCAATTTGCATAAAATTTTGGAATTAGGTTCATCTTACTCTCAAGTTCAAAAATTTAAACAATTCGGACTTTGCCACCACCTCTTATACAAAAATTTACAGAGTTATGATTGTTTAAAGAGTGCGCGGCCGCGCAATCGGAGTCGCTCTCGAGCACTTTAACCCTACGCCGTTTCAAAATGAGAGGAGTTACGAAAAAAATTATAATGAAAAAAGTTGTAGTCATTTTATTAACCTTTCAAATGGTATATTACAAATTGTTATGGAGTCAAAATTAAAGGAGTTATAACCCAAAAACTGATCGTATTTTTGTTGAATTGTGCCCATATTTCGAGCAATGTGTAAGTAAGCAGTATTTGGTGCCCAAAACTATTGACTAAAATCTGACGTAAGCAACTTAAGTCGGTCAGTTTTCTAGTAAAATTGCCCTATGAAAATTTCACTTCAAAATCATCTCTCTAACCCTATCCAAATCCGATTCGCCTCTGAGTCTTCAAACCGCGTTACATATACCGACGCCTCCACCGTCGGCTCCACCGCCGCCGCCCACTCGTCGCAAAACAGGTTTATTATGACACTCGTAAACGTTTTAAGCGAACAGTTTAATCCGGAGGTCCCTACAGTTGTAACAAGCTAATGAAATAATTAATCAGGCAAAATGGAACTGGAACTAGAACTGGAACTGGGATTTGAATAGAGATTGGGAACAAGGAAAATAGATAGTTAGATACTTTGGTGGAGTGCAGATAGACAAAAGTTGCAGAAGTTGATTCTTACGAATATAATTTTTTTTTAAATTGTGAAAAAAATAGAGAGGAGGAGAGTGTGCTATAATTGATGTTATAAGACCAAAGTAAACCTTGCATTGTATTGTCAATTGTAAAAAATATTTTTGAGAAATAGTTCAAGTAATTTAAGATAACAGGTTACATTTGTTTATATTTAGCATTATTCTGATATGATTCATTCTTATTTTTATGTATAAAGAAAGTAGACAATTTATTATTATATATTATTAAAAACTTAAGTCAGCAATGTCATTATAATATAATATAATAGTTAAGGATAAAACATAAATATTACATTGTAAATTCAAATTCAAAATATCAACTGTCAAAAAATATGTGAGCAACTTCAAGTTGTTGGGTACATTGTTCAAAATTAAATGCAGTAATTTCAAAACATTTTATATACAAATTATGATATATTGATGTAAGTTGTTTTGATCAGTTGGACGTTTATTTTACTATACAAAATTAAAATATAACAATACTATTATATATTGTTAGCAAGCTAATAAAATTCTCCACAAATCTGTATTTAACGTTTAAAAACTTTTAGAACAAAATTAAATAAAAAAAAATATGTAAATTTTAATATTTAGTTAGCCATTGGTTACTTATTTTTTAAATTTACGTTTATATTGCTGAAATTTGTTATGCAACATCTATAACGTTATATACCATTAAAAAGCTAATGAGATTATCTATGACTCTGTCTATAACAATTTAACACGTTTTGAACAAAATTATTTACAAAATATTTTTAAACTTTAAAGAGTCATTCTACATTATAAGTTTCATCGGTGGCACCCACGTTTATTTTATTATACAAAACTAAAATATAATAATAATATTATATATTGTTAGAAAAGTAATAAAATTATCTATAAATCTGTATATAACGTTTTAAAACTTTTCATATAAAATTGAATGTGAACTTAAAAATTCAGTTACCGTTGGTAACTTAAATTGGGTAAATTTCATTGGTGACCTTTTTTACATTTAACATTATTCTGATAAAATTTATATTTAACCTTATATATTACTATATATTAGTAAAAAGTAGATAAAACTATCTATAAATCTGTATTTAAAAATGTGTAAGTGTTGAAACAAAATTATACAAAAATAATTCGTTAAGATTTGAAATTAACATCATCTTAATCATGTTGACAGTTGCAAATCCAAAATGGACGCTTGACGGCTGAATGTTTGTGGTTTATATTTATATTTATTTTGTTCAAATTTAATGAAATATATTAACATTTTGATATATCGTTAGAAAGCTAATAAAATTCTCTACAAATATGTATGTAACGTTTAATAATTTTACAAACAAAATTAAATAAGAAAAATTAGTTAAAAAGTGCTTAACACAATTCTGATCAATCCATGCAACTTGTCTTAGGACAAAATACCACTTACACCTAGTTTAGGAGTAATGTTTATCCAAAACCACACACAACTAACTTGAACTGTTATATAGATTATTATGAGGTCATTAACGTCACTTGTGGTCACAATACAAATGTCAGTACTGTCATTGTTAAATCTCGACAATTTAGTTCGCTTCCGACTCGACAGATGTCACGTACACGTCACGTCAACTAAGGCTTGGTGTACATGATCAAATGTTAAACCAGAAATATCTAAATTATGTACAATTAAAGTACATCTAAAGCACTACAAAATATTTTTTTAACCGCGATTCCTTTAATCAGCAAAAGAAGCTACAACCTACCCATTCCTCCGGGAAATGGTTTCTGGGTGATGGTTATGCCCAACATTAATTACATATCTTCCCGAGGAAAATATAAAAATAAATAGCGAAGGCGCAAAAAAGTAATTACCTGAGCTGTGTGTACGTACAGCTATTAGCTTTGTACACGAATGAATCTGTAAGCCGACGTCTCCACCGGCTCCACCGCCTTCGAGGAAAACGTGTGGGCGAAGGAAATATAATTTGAAAAATATCGACTTGCTTTATGAGAAACATGATAAATTCAGATTATGTTTGTAAAAGTAAAGATGAAGATCTTGGTTTATATTGCAAGCAAGAAAAAAGACTGTGTCTCCACCAAATCACTCAAAGTTCTGACTCAAAGTTTTACCATCTGTCTTAATAACAAAAGCCCAATAGAAGAAAATATTCGTTCGTAAAGCTACTTCTCGAGCATTATAATCACTACAATAGTGCACTATATACTATATAGTCCTTATAAAATGACTCTTTTCATGTCCTTAATACCATCTGATAGAATGATAGAATGATAAAATGCTGTACTCAACAATATTATTATTATTATATCCGAGCAAAGGGATTATTTGTTGTGCTGGGGCACAAGAAGCTATTGTCGTAGTAAAAGACGAAATGGGACGAATTATATATATATATATATATATATCTATATATATATATATATATATATATATATATATATATTATTTAAAATGTTCTCTGTTTTTCTGGGTTTATTCCCATACCCAAAATGTTTGCATCAAAGTAAATATTTTAGAAAATAAACAAGTAATTTCGTTTTTTCGACACTTCTTTGTTCTTTTCCCTGAGACGTGTCAAGTGCACACACATCAAGGCGTCTCCACCTGTTTTTTTCATTCCGGTGGAGAAATGTTACAAATAGCTTTTGATGTCGAAATAATTAGGAGATTTTTGTGGGTTTTAATATAATAAGTATATATATGAAAATGGATTCATGTAAACAACATATTGTTTTGAGAACAGTTCGATGATTTAAACTTTTGATCTTATAACATTTTTGATAAATGCTTAAAATTTGATCAAGAAATCAAATTTTAAATAATGTTTTTGTTTTTGTTTTAGTGAAACCTTTGGTGGTCAATATAATGAAACCTCCACCGCCTTTGGTGGCGGACAGGAGGTATGAGGTCACCTGTGAATCTGCAGGTTCACGACCGCCAGCGGTCATCACGTGGTACAAAGGCAAAAGACAATTACGTAGAACTAAGGTAAAATATTACAACATTATATAAATTATAAAAATATTTTATATTTAATATATACTGTAATGGATCACAAAAAATCACATGTCGAAACATAATTTGTTTGGTTATGTATATTAGGGTGGTCCTTAACATGGATGCTTTATTATATACAGATTTGTAGAGAATTTTATTAGCTTTCTAACGATATATAAAAATATTAATATATTTTATTAAATTTAAATAAAATAAATATAAATATAAACCACAAACATTCAGGCGTCAAGCCTCCATGTTGGATTTGCAACTGTCAACTTGATTAGGATGGTGTTAATTTCAAACTTTAACGAATTATTGTTATATAATTTTGTTCCGACACTTACACCGTTTCAAATACAGATTTATAGATAATTTTATCTACTTTTTAACAATTTATAGTAATACATAAGTACAAATATAAATTTTATCAGAATAATGTTAAATGTAAAGAATGTCACCAATGAAATTTACCAACTGTAACTGAATTTTTAAGTTTACATTAAATTTTATACGAAAAGTCATTAAACGATACATACAGATTTATAGATAATTTCATTACCTTTCTAACAATATATAATATTATTATTATATTTTCGTTTTGTGTTATAAAATAAACGTGGGTATAACAAAGTGCACTCGACGAAACTAATAATGTAAAATGACACTTTAAAGTTTAAAAATATTTTGTAAATGATTTTGTTCGAAACGTGTTAAATTGTTATATATAGAGTCATAGATAATTTCATTAGCTTTTTAATGGTGTATAACATTATATATGTTGCCTAACAAATTTTAGCAATATAAACTTAAATTTAAAAAAAATGTAATCAATGGCTAACTGAATTTTAAACTTTATAAAATAAGTATTTACTTAGTAAGAAGAGACAAGAAACTTTGGTTGAAGTGCGGACTATGTTACAGTTAATATTAAAAGCTAAAACTCTCAGAAATTTATTGTTTATCAATTTGGAAGCATTTGAGTCCCTGGGAGCAAGCAAATTTCGAAAACATCCATATTAAGGACCACCTTATAAGTAAATATACATTGTATATATTCACCAAAGCAAAAGATTGTAGTTGCTGAGGTTCTCAAGTAACTGTACACGATCTATTTTTCTTTACGTGTAATCTTTCTTATCACAGAAATTACCAAAATTCCATTAATTTTATGTCCTACTTTTTATTAAACTATAGCACTATAATAATTGTTATTATTATTTTTTTCAGGATGAAACTCACGAAAATAGGACAGTGAGTTCCTTAAGTTTTGTGCCGAGCACTGAAGATGACGGAAAAGAAATTACGTGTCGTGCTGAAAATCCAAATGTTACAGGAATGTTTAAGGAAACTACGTGGACACTTGATATAGTCTGTAAGTACCTTAATGATTTATAAATATCAATTTATTAGAAAGCAATTCATGAACTAGAAGTTACGCACAATGTCCTTGAATACCGTGTATACTGATCACTTTTCCGAGGCCTCCAATATTTTATGATATTTACTTAGATCAAAATCTCCACCACCATATACAGTATTTGCCCAAGCATTGATATCTGACTTCCAAATCCAAATTCAAATCCGAATCCACAATCTCCATTACAACAAATCCAGCATCTGCATCATCTCTCCACCTACTCCTCCACCTCCTCCTGTTTAAAATTTCGCAACCACATCCCCTACTAGTAGTGGTACTACTAGACTTCGGATACACGACCGCGGCGCCTCCTCATCGGGGTCAGTCACGAATCTCGGTCCGGTCGGTTTTAAAGTCGTGCGAGCGCCGTACGTGACGGGAAATGTAAATTTTCGAGCGAGCAGTTTCCAGTCAGTGTGACCGAGATGGTCGAGGGACGGTGGAGACGGCGAAAGCGGTGGAGACGGCGTCCGGGTCGAGAGCGCGCGTATGCAAAACCAAATGGTGCCGCGCGACGGCGGCTGCGGGTCAACGCAATACGTCATGTGTTAGATCCGGGACGAGGGATGAGATATATGTATATATATATATATATATATATATATATATATATATATAATATATATATATATATACTAGCAAACCCGACGAACTCCGTTTGGCCGCCAGTTGGTTATGAAGAAATTTTTGTTTGTTTTATATTTGAGAAGAAAAAAATTGATTTTATCATACAACAGTGATGATTTTATTTCGATTACAAAAATGAAGTGTTTTTTAGTTGAACTTCTCTAAGTAAATGAAAGTGAATCCGCAAATTATCCGTTTCATTGAAGTGCTCTTTGGTAAACCACATTTTTTGTTTTTTGGTCTGACGTTAACACAAACAAAGCGGATGCTTTTTCAACTCGTGAACAAGCAACGTATAACTGCCCATGTGAAAAACAATGATTTTCTAAATAATCTATTTGAAATTTATCCCGCAAACACTAACCGATTGGCCTTGCGACTTGTTAATTGCGATCGCAAGGCGAACTGGAAATTGCAATCGCTTGAAGTCAAACGGAAGACCAGTCAGAATCATTGGTATGTCACCAAATCGCCAGCAATTTTTTATTGAATGGTGAAATTCAGTGCGTGTACATCATTATTCTTTGCGGCAAGAATTGCTCGTTGACTTAACCAAGCATAATTCTGATAATTCTCACTAATGTCATTACTCGAATTTTTAATTACGATGACAAAGACCTTTCCAAAGATTGTCGAAATCGGTTCGTGCGCTTTGGAATTATATCGTCAAGAAGGAAAACCTGACTTATTTTTATATATATGTATATATATATATATATGTGGGAGTTGTGATGATTATTATAATATATTAAAATTAGAAACTCCCAACATAAAAAATATATCAAATTTATTGACTATAAAAATATTACGATATCAAAAATATACATGACATGTCCGATCGTTTTTCACAAATCAAAACCAGCCTGCTTGATATCGCCACACACTCCCTGCCCAGTGTTGATCTCACAGTTAAAAAAAAAAAAAAAAAAAAAAAACAGGGAAACACGTTATAAAAATGTGGTGGGAAAGCAGATTATAGCAGACCAGTGTTGTAATACTGGTCAATTACAAATTTCCATGTTTCGTCAGCAGATCCACCGTATGTGGTGATTTGACCTGCCATCAACTCCATATTCTGCATAATGTTCTCGATCTAAAGGGTATTAGTTATATCAGAATAACTTAATGTTTAGAATGCATAATTTATGGGTACAGTTTCCATTTCTGCAAGCGTTGCATTCGTATCTGATGAGTTCCGATCAGAGAAAGAAGTTGGCTCTTTATCCAAATCAGGATCATTGGTTTCTTTGACATAAGAGTCCAGAATTGTGGAATCCAATAAATTATGTCAAATTTTGTTTTGATTCGTCGTTGTCACCGATAATGGGAGGTAGCATTATAAGACGATTTGTTGAGTTAACAGAGAAAGAGAGGTTGAATTGCATTCCAATGAAAAGTTCAGGCTCCAAATTATTTTTTCTGTCAGCAATAAACACTGAGGTCTGGGTATACCAAATGAGTAACCTCGGAAGTCTGATCCAGATAGTAAGTGCGTTAACTATGATGGATTGGACTGGACATACCTTATAGGTCGTCACTGAAGACCAGTGATTATGGTGCTGCGTCAAAATCAATTTTTCTTAAATCTTTGAAAAATAAAACTCCTTTATCTTCATCTCCATCGTCGTGAGTTACCAATGTGGGAGTAGTAATGATTATGATAATATATTAAATTAGAATCTCCCAACAATAAAAAAAATATAAATTTATTAACTATAAAAATATTACGATATCAAAAATATACATGACATGTCCGATCGTTTTTTACAAATCAAAACCAGCCTGCTTGATATCGCCACATATATATATATATATACAATAACGTATTGTGTGTCACCATTCAGCAATTCTTATTTACCAGTATCTAAAAAATATTTACAAAGTTTTAAAAAAATTAATTTTATTTTATATTTAAAATAATTAAAAGATATACATACCACACCAGGAAAAACCATGCGGACCGAGTTTTGTATTTAATAAAAAAATTATATTATTGAAGTAAAACTTGAATATAATAAAGTATCATGAAAATTTATTACTACCTAAAAAGGCCTCGTCAAATATTCTAAATTCATTTTAATCAATAAAAACACTAATAAGATTGTTACTTGGAATCATATAGGATCCTCGTAAAATTTAAGAATATTTTATTTTATTAACGTAAATTTTATTTCGTTGCCGTTATAATTTGATAATTTGAGAAACATCCGACTTGTTTAGTGGTCAGTAGTTGTCACATGTGCGACAGTGTACCCGAAGCGACCGGCTGTGTCATAAATTATTTGCAAAGGACACGTCCGGACGTGCGACGAGTCCTTTGAGTCCTTTGTATAGCGCCGAGATCCGAAGCGAAAATATATAAATATATTTGAAACGAAATCACTATTGGATATGTGTGCCTGTTGGCAAATTGATAAATTAAAAACTAGTGGTTATGGCATCGTGTCTTAAGGCAAATTGCTGGAACTTCCCGTATCGTAATGAAATATCCGAGAAATTTTAAACGTTTTCAAATATATTATTAAAATGCTGTAACTTTCATTATTTTTGCTTACCTGTTTGTTATATCTGAGAAAATCAAATGTAAATCATAAATAAATCAATTTATCTCCAGAACATTAACAATCGTCATTTCATTTCGAATTCAATTTAAAAAAAAAATAGTTGCCTAATTTGCACAAAATTGAAAAAGTGCTCCTGTATAGTCACAGTCTAAACGCATTTGCAAATAATTCTGTGCGACATTTTTACTAATACTGTTCTTAGCTTGGCGGCATTTTCACATTTTTCAAAAGTTTTCACAATATTGGAAAAGTGCTCCTGTACATAAACAGTCTAAACGCACTCGGGTAAACATTTGTACCAGAGTTGCGCTTAGACTGTGCTCAGCCTGGGTAATTTTTTGAATTTTTAATCCAAAATTACAAAAATATTTTATGTAAAATATAAAAAGATGTGATAATTTTTTATCCTCAAAAGCAATTGTTTTGGCAATACAAGCAGAAAGTTTTTTAGATCATTCAAATCGGACGCTTAGTTCACACAAAAATTGCCATTTTTGCACATTTAGCTTTGTATCTTCACAATGGCTGGACCTACCTTTGCCAAAAACCACTTTTTCCCGTCATTGCAAACTGAATGTTTTCTGATCATTCAAATCGGATGCTCCGTTCTTTCAAAAACCCAATTTTTATTTTCTGTACTCTTGGCTTTTTATCTCCGTAACTGCTGGACCTGCCTTTGCCAAAAACTAATCAGCACATCTTTCTTTCTATCAATAGGAATCGAATGTTTTTCAAACTATTCAAATCGGTTGATCCGTGCGTCCGAAAACGTGGACGAAAAATTGCGGACATACAAAACACACACACGCACACACACATCCATTTTTTCTGAGGTATGCCAAAATGTTCAGAAACCTTCAAAACGTCGAGAAATGCAAAAATTTTCTTTTTTGGATTTTTGGCCCATTACTATAACTACGGGAAGTTAAAAATATTTATCTATATATCTTATATATAAAATTCTTCTGTACGCGTGTATGATTTGATACTTCTCCTAAACCGTTATTCGGATTTTGATAAATCATTTTAGAGCTTGTCAAAGGAAATTTTCAAGATTTAATGCAGGATAAAACCGTAGTAATATTGTAGAAATTAATAGCAAAAATTACAAAAAAACACTTATCATTGTTTCACATTGAAATATCATCTGCTAGAAACGTCAATTCACTTGAAATTTAAATAGCTCAAATTATGAGCCTAGATAACATTAGAATAAAATATACAAGGAAAATGTAATGTCTATATTATTATTGCCAAAAAGCAGCTGAGATGTGCTAGAAATTAAAATAATATAAAATACAGGCAACAGTATATATGTTTATATATGTTATATATAAACATATATATGTTATATGTTTGGCAGATGAAATTATATAATTCGGTTTAATAAATATTGCAGCAAGTCCGAAATTACATACACATTATTGTTTTCATTTTATGCATATCGTATTTTGGTGTACTTTACTAAATTATTTAACAATATAAATAATGTTTCGACTTATTAAAAAAATGATTTACAATTTGGTTTCGTGTGTTAAAAATTCATTTATTTGGCATTGCACATGGAATATTTAGTTAGTTGATCTTAGATTGAATAGTACTAGATTTTGCAAATTAATTCACCTAAGATTTGAACATAAACAATAATGTTTATTGAATTTATTAGTAAGAAAAATGTACTTTAGAAATTATAATTGCCAAATAACAACTAATTTATCGTACGCCGAGATTATGAAAATTTTAGACTAAATTGTTGAAGCAATTATGTCGTGTGGTAAAATCAAGTGTGATATTGTTCTTTTACCCCGGATACTATATTCATTTTTTCAGAATTTCTTATAAAGTTTATGCTAAGACTATAATAAATAAATCACAAATAGCAGGACATCAACTAGGGTATTAAAAAGTATAGAATAGGATACTAAAAAAAGTGGAACTTTTGAATTGTAGACGTGGGTGCAAGGCAATGTTTGTCGGGTCATCCAGTATACGTATAAATTTATATTTATACTTCAAGGGTGGTATTTCTTTCAAAAACACATAATATCAACCCCGGGAGAATATATCATCAAAAAACATCAGCTCGACACCCTTTTCTATTGTGTCATTGTATAATTTTGCAGTTTCATTCTCCATGTAGGTATTGTTTGTTCTATTCATGGCGTCATGGAGATATATACGACGAGGACGACTATTTTTTGTGCATTTTTTCCAGTTATTTTATACGTTTTTATAATGTTTTTTGCTTTCTTTCTTTTTTCTCTTACCCTGGTTTTTTGTCGACTTTTCCTTTGTTTACAAGTGTTTCTGGATACAATGGGAATGACACATGCGTTTGTCGCCACCGACGACAAGGCAGAACGAACGGTGGAGTTTTTATTTATTTCAGTTATTTATTTATTTCTTCTTGGTTAAGGAGATAAAACTTTAGCTAAAAAATTATCGCTTGTTTGCTATTTTTGAAAATACTCATTTGTTGCATTTTATTTTTCCAGATCCTCCAATCGTGACTCTTCGCCTAGGAAGTACTCTGAGTGCTGATGACATCAAAGAAGGTGATGATGTCTATTTTGAGTGCCATGTCAGCTCCAATCCGCCTTGGAGAAGACTTTTGTGGTTATATGATGTATGTATTTACAAACTTCTATATTTAATCCTAAAACAACTTCTTAAACCCGAAGAAACCAGCTTTATGGGTCATTTTTTTCGATCTGTTGCTAAATACTGAAACATTGAGTTCAAAGTTGTTTTATTCGAAATTTTTATATGGGACTGTGTTCAACTGTTGGCATGGAATTATTGTGAATTTTATCTAGTTTCTGCTGTGCTAACTGAAAAAGAGTGTCTTCATATAAAATTTGTGAGTTATTTAAAAAAATGAAAAAAATGTCCCGTATTCTTGTTAGTGAAACTATGAAAATGTCTATCTACTTGTCGTGCGATCAGGCGTATTTTACATATAAACAAACAAGAAATAACGTTATAATTACAAAATCTTATATGATGGAGTTATCATAAGATTCTTCCTTGCTTGTTTACATGTAAAATACGCCTCATCGGACAGCAGACATTTTCACAGTTTCACTAACAAGAAACAAGCAGAAATAACTCACAAATTTTATATGAAGACACTCCTTTTTAGTTAGCACAGCAGAAACTCAATAATGTAATATCGAATTCAAAGTCGTTTTATTCAAAATATTTCTATCGGATAGTATACAGTTGTTGGCATGGAATTATAGTAAATTTCATCTAGTTTCTGTCTATCTTACTAAAAAAGAATGTCTTTATATAAAATTTGTGACCTATTTGATAAAAAGTAAAAAAATGTCTCGAATTAGATATAAACGAGCAAGGAAGAATCTTATTTATTGTAAACTAATGTAATATCGTATTCAAAGTCAATTTATTCAAAAAAATTCTATAGGACAATGTGCAACTGTTGGCATGGAATTGTTGTGAATTTTATCTAGTTTCTGTTGTGCTAACTATAAAATAGTGTTTTCATATAAATTTTGAGCCCAATAACATAGCGTTGTCATGGCAAGTGAAAATGCTTGGCAGTGGAAACTATGAAAACGTCTCTCTATTTGCTGTGCGATCAGGCGTATTTTACATATAAACAAAGCAAGGAACAATCTGGCTTAATTTCTAATAATTTGAAAGAATAGCTTGGAATTTAAAAATCTAAGGATTTTATTCAAGGATAAAAGTATCCAAAGATTTACATGTAAATTTCTGAGCTTTCTGAGAATTTTTTTTAAATTTCACTCATAATTTTTTTTTTTTTTTTTCTACCAGGGTGCTGTATTATCTCACAACACATCAGGACGTGTATTCAGATCAAACCAGAGCCTGGTGCTTCAACATGTCACTAAACAAAGTGCAGGAAAATATTCCTGCTCTGCCATCAATAGTGAAGGCGAAACGATTTCCAATGAGCTGGATTTTCGAGTCAAATGTGAGTAAATATTCCAAATTTTACATACTTAAAAATCCGTTACAAACATACTGAGATTTAAAATTGGAAAAGAATAAGTGGGTTGGGTAATTGTCTCATGAAATAGCATTATCTTATGCTTGTTTCTTGTTAGTGAATATGTGAAAATGTGAAAATGTCTGGTGTAATAAATAATTTTAACTTTGCAATTCAGTTTATATAATTCTTATAAATATTAGACAATGTTACAGTATTTATAATAATCTATTTGAAAACATTCTGTATTCCTCGAACATTTTATTACGGTACGGGAAGTTCCAGCAATTTGCCTTAATCATACACAACTAGTTTTATTTATATATCACGTATCATTATTTAAAGTCATCTCCATCTAAATCATTGATATGTATCAAGGCTCCACCGTCGTCTCCACCATTACCAGAAACAAGCCAAAGGCTATTTGACTAAGAAATGAAATCCAAATAGTGCCATCTCTGTGTACTTTGTCTTTTCCATCTGCGATATTATGAATGATACAGAACCTATTAATATTCTATCTACGGTGGAGACGAAAGTATGACGGTAGATCTCCACAAGAGTAGATAGATGTATGGAACTATCTCAATATATATATATATATATATATATATATATATATATATACATTTATCCTTAAACTTTTCCCTCCACCCCAGTAAACAAAAACTCATTAAAATCTCATTTCTCAATTCATATTTTTCCATGTATATTATAGAAGAAGCTATTAATTCGCTAGAATTGTGCTATGAGTTACAACTATTCTGTAAATAATATTAAATGAAGAAAGTTCTCGACTGAGTGTTTAATTAAAAATATGAAACAGAGCTCTCTGTCTTGTTTTCTCTCCTTTTGCAAATTCATTTAATTTTATAAAATGCGATTTAATGAAACTACAGGAATGGAAGGTAAAAGTCGAAGTGTACTATCGAGAAATTGATCAACATAATTACAACATAATTTTGTTTGGACGAAATGATTTCTAACCTGTCTATCCCAGATCTAAAGGCTAAATCGTGTGTATTATATTTTATAGAATCTCCTTTATATTCTCTGAAATTAATTTCAGATACATTTCATTCTCCATGTTGACCCTCATCACGTGAGTTATGATAAACTTTTGCCAAACTATTAGAAACCCAGTTTTAGTTTAGTTAGTTGACCAACAGAAATTGCCAACTAATATTAATAGTTAAATTTTCCAACTAATAACAGATTTGAAAATTTAATTTTTAGTTAGTTAATTAACAGAAATTTCCAACTGGTAATAATTAATAAAATCATAAACAAGTACATCAATTAATGACACTATGAAAATGTCTATTTGCTGTGCGATCAGGCGTATTTTATATACAAACAAGCAAAAAAAAATTGAAGATACCTGCACCATCTAGAATTCTATTATCATAACATTCTTTCTTGCTTATTTATATCATCCACCAAATTGCTGGAACTTCCCGTACCGTAACGAAATGTTCGAGGAATATTAAATGTTTTCAAATAGATTATTATCAATATTGTAACATTGTCTAATATTTATAAGAATTAAATAAACTGAATTGCAAAGTTGAAATTATTTGTTTATCGTATATTAGAACTTCAGTCAGAATTAAAATTAAAATCTGAATTATTTTTGATACACAAAAAAATTGAAACATTTTTTCCAAAAGTAATTATTTTATTGAAATAAGCAAAAAGTTCTTTGAATCATTCAAATGGGACGCTCAGTTCTTTCAAAAACTGCCATTTTTTGCACATTTAGCTCGGTATCTCCGAAACGGCTAGACCTACCTCTGCCAAAAACTAATCATCACTTTTTCCCGTCATTACAAATTAAATGCTTTTTAAATCATTCAAATCGTATACTCCGTTCTCTCAAAAACTCGATTTGTATTTTCTGCACTCTTTGCTCCGTATCTCCGTAACGGCTCGACCTACCTTTGCCAAAAACTAATCAGCACATATTCTTATCAATAGGAATCGATTGCTTTTTGAATTTTTCAAATCAGTACATCCATACGCCTGAAATCGTCGACAAAAAACTGTGTCCACACATACACACACATTCATGTTTTCTGAGGTGCCAGAATGTTCAGAAACCTCTGAAACGTGAAGATATGTAAAAAAAATTATTTTCGATTGTTGGATGATTATAATAACTTACCCTACAAAAAGTTAATAAAGTTTGTTGCTTTTGTACGAGATGACAATTAAGTTTAAAAAAAAATGCGTAAGTAGTAGAGTTTCTTTGGTCTGTTCGCTCGTCAGTAGAATCCTTTTTGTTTATTTGCTCGTCAGTAGAGTCCACTTTCCAATTTTCTAGATTAAAATTTTACCCGTCAGTAAGGTTCATTTCTTGTCATTAAATTTGCTCGTCAGTAGAATCCCTTCTATATCTTTTTCTTCACATTTTAAGGTTGCTTGTCAGTAGTCCCTTTTTTTCTTTTATTTTAAAATTTGATTTACTCGTCAGTAGAATCTATTTTTTAATTTTCTAGATCAAAAGTTTATCTGTCAGTAGAGTTCATTTCTTATCATTTAATTTGTTCATCAGTAGAGTCCCTTCTATATCTTTTTCTTCACATTTTATGGTTGCTTGTCAGTAGTCCCTTTATTTCTTTTAGTTTAAAATTTAATTTGCTCGTCAGTACAGTTTCTTTTATATTTTTTGTTCACATTTTAAAGTTGCTCATCAGTAGTCCCTTTTTTTTTTAGTTTAAAACTTATTATTTAAAATATTTATCTAGTTTAATATTCAAGACACATACTACAGCTGTTCAAAGAATGTGTCTGTATCACCAGCGAAATAGTCAAAAATACAAGCAGTCAATGAATGTATGTTAAGTTTAATTACATGAAGTTCTTCAAACACAATTATTACATGATGAGTGAAGTTGCAAAAACAACGTTTGTTTAGGCGTTGTTTAACATCCACTGTGTGAAAAAATATTTTAAAATATATTAATTATCAATTATTTCATTTCTCTAATGAAGGTTCAAGTTCTAAATGCTAATTACAATGACAAACCGATCATGTCATAATTGAAGTATGACTTTAATTACATTATTGTTTTCAAATATTATAGGTGTATGATGTGTAGTGTGAAAGATTCATTGCCGATGTATATTATTATCTATTCGCGTATGTATCTTAATTCCGGCTGCCTGTACCTATCGAACGTTAAATTCTAAACAGCAATACCCAATGGTTCCCTTGCTAGTGCTCCTAATTTCCGATTCCGTGCATTACGGACGCAGTTAACCTGCGGCTTGACCTGTGTTTGTTGTGTTCCCCTGTCGTTGTTTACATCGAAGAGGCTTCACGCTTAATTGCTACACGAAATGGCATGCGGTCGATTAACAAAGTCGATGTTTGATTCCAACGACTAGGATAGGAATAGCATAATATATCATATATATGAATATATAAAATTCTTCTGTAATGGTGTATGAAAGAATAATCCTCCTAAACGCTTATTCGGATTTTCATAAATCTTTCTGAAGCTTGTTTGTTTTCTAGGATTTTTTGATTCATAGAAATATAGTTAGATTGTAGAAATAAATGGAAACAATTACAAAAAACCGCTTATTATTTATTGATATTGAAAATATTTAAGGCATGGTTTGACATTAAAACAAATGCACACTGTTATTTGCCAAACATTTCAATTCACTTATAGGCTAAGACAATATTAAAATATAATATATTTATGATTATGAATAAGAAAAATGTAATGTCTACGTTGTTATTGCCGAAAAACAGCTGAGATGTGCCAAAAATTAAAATAATATAATAAAATACAGTCAACATGCGTTTGACAGGTGATTGCACATATGATTCTATTTGACAGATTATTAGTTTTAAACGTGATGACAGTTCATTAAAATTTGAATTGTCAGATAGAAAAAAGGCTAAGTTCAGGTAAATGGATTTTAAATTTTTAAAAGATAAAAGAAATTGTATTGCATTTTATGTATTGTATTATTTAATTCAAAGTTTATATTAATATATTTAATTTAATTAATTAATTAATGATAAGACAAATTGATTTTCCATCAAATATATAAATTTAAAATGTCAAGACAGAAAAATTGCCAAGTTCAGGTGAATGGATTTTTAAATTTTTAAAAGATGTGATTTTAATTAAATTTGTGTTGTAAATATATATTATATGTATAAAAGTAATTGTAAAATAACAGACATATCATAAACTTATTATTTTTTAACTAATGCAGTTGTGTTTTGCTTTACTTTACTAAATCACAATACCAAAAAAATTTACTCATCCAAAAAATTATTTAGAATTTTCATTGTGTCAAAAATTCATATATTTGGCATTGAATACGGAATATTTACTCAAGCCAATGGAGCGTTTTGTGTCTGATTTTTGTACTGTGCTCTAATTTGTACGAAATTTTGGAATTAGGTTCATGTTACTCTCAAGTTCAAAAGCTAAAGTAATTTAGACTTTTTTGCCACTTCCCATGTGGATAACATCACTGGTTGTGGATGTTACTGGTTACTTAAAATTCGTTTCTTCGTAAAAATACACATTTCAAGGAAAATCATGTAATGAACAAAATTATATCAATTAAAATCTTAATAAATCGGCGTTTTATAATGTGCTCTAGAAACAATATTGATAGGTATGAAAAAGAAGTTGTTTTTTATTTCGTTCGAAATTTAATTGTTGCATTTGAAGCCGTTTAGGTGTTACATTTTATATATTCCATGGCTTTTTATAGTGCTCAATAAGCTTTAAAATGAGTAATGAGTACTGTTGAAGGTCTGTTTTTTTTTCATTTAAATCAACTAGTCAATGAATGTCATTTCCACCGAAAACACAATTAATCGTATTCCATCTAGAATTAACTTGGTTTAAGAAAATCCAAAATATCACGCAAATTGGAGCTCAGTATAGAAATTCACGGAGTACACGCTTTTTTCCGCTCCATTTACAACAATAATTTAGTTGATCGTGGGTTGAATAGAGCACATGTGAACAGGATTTGATGAATTAATTCATTTCAAATATGAACTTAAGTCACAATGTATATTGAATTATTAGTGAGAAAAATGTAATTTAGATATTAAAATTACTAAAAGCCAGTTAAAATATAATATGAAATTAAAAAAATTTTGGGCAACATTATTGAAGCAATTAATTTGAGTGAAAAAATCCAAGGTGATATTATACCTTAACCGTGGAAAGTATATATTAATTATTTCTGCAATTTCCAAACCGTGTATCTTATGCTATAAATCACAAAAGCAGACGATGAATTTTTGTGTGATAAATTCGGAAAATCAATGTTTTTGTTGTGAATAAACAAAAAATATATATATTTATACATCTACATCTACAGGTATGACTAAAAATACTGGATAACCCTTAAATAAAAATAAATTGGAATTATTAAAATAAAATGAGCTATTGGACATGAATTTGTTCTATAAATTGCAGTGTATAATTTTTGATATACAATTTTATTGAACATATTTTAATATTTGTTAAAGGGATAATTAAAGTATTAACTGTGAGAATTATTTTATTTGAAGCAGTTTACTTTTGAACATCACTTATATATTGGTGTAAATAGTAATTCGAAAAACAATAATTATTATTTTTAACTGAACGGTGAATATTAGTATAGGATATTGAAAAAACGTAGATGTAGGTACAGGATAACGTCTGTCGGGTCATCTAGTATATATATATATATATATATATATATATATTTATATATACAAAATATTCGTTTCGCAAAACTGTATTCGTCCTCATCGCCTTGTCAACTGAGTAGAGCTCTTCTGAGGATTAAAACCGTCGTTCGTTCCATTTCAACAGTAGTAGTTTTAATTAATACTTGTTCCTTTCAACCGGAATGGCGAATGGCGAACGAGAGCGGCCAACAAACCGTAAAAACTTTCATCGGTATTGTTTTGTTTAAACGCGTTCACTATATTCATTAAAAAGTTTTTCATCGTCCTCCACCGGAGCAGCAGGTGGAGGAACACAGATGCTGCAGAAAAAGAAACTAGTGTTGTATGACACCGTGCCTTAAAGCAAATTGCTGGAACTTCCCCTAACCCTAATGAAATACTCGAGAAATTGTAAACGCTTTCATATATATTATTACCACAAAGACTGTAACTTTCAATATTTTTGCTTTTATTATCTTGTTATAACTGAGCAAGTCAAATGTAAATCATAAATCAATTTATCTCCAGGAACATTAACAATCGTCATTTCATTTTGAATTCAAATTTAAAAAAAAACATCGTTGCCTAATTTACACAAAATTGAAAAAGTGCTCCCGCATAATCACAGTCTAAAAGCATTTTAAATAATTCTGTGCGACATTTTCACTTATACTGTGCTTATCTCGGCGGAATTTTGATTATTTTCTTCTAGATTATTCAATGATTTATTCGTCAGTAGAGATCCTTTTTATATTCAAGATTGTCTAATAATCTTGCTGGTCAGTAGAGTCCCTTTTTTATTTTTTTCTAGATTGTTTAATAATTAGCTCGTCAGTAGAGTCTCTTTTTATTTTCTTCTAGACTATTTAATGATTTGCTCGTCAGTAGAGTCCCTTTTTCAATTTCTGGGTTAAAGCTCGTCCCTTTTTTTATATTATAATTTTGTGTGAATTAGGCAACTATTTTTTTTTAAATTTGGAATTCAATTAAAAAAAAAATAGTTGCCTATTGAAAAAGTGCTCCTGTATCCTCAAAAGCAATTGTTTTGTCAATACAAGCAGAAAGTTTTTTAGATCATTCAAATCCGATACTCCTTTCTTTCAATTTCATTCTAATCATTCATCATCGATTTGTATTTTTTGCACTCTTTGCTCCGTATCTCCGTAACGACTGGACTTGCCTTTGCCAAAAACTAATCAGCACATCTCCCCATTAATAGGAATCGAACGTTTTTTAAACCATTTAAATCGGTTGATCCGTACGCCCGAAAACGTAGACAAAAAATGCGGACATATAAATTACACACACACACATCCATTTTTTCTGAGGTATCCCAAAATGTTCAGAAACCTTCAAAACGTCGAGAAATGCAAAAATTTTGATCTTCGATTTTTGGCCCATTAACTATAAAGTTAATATTGAATTGACAGTATAAAAATTACAACTAATAATTTCAATCAATCAGTACATTAATATTTCATTCCTCCACATAGTCTTTTTCCTCACATCAGCTTTTCCTATATCTCCACCGTTAGCGTCACGTTACTCTCGCTCCATAAAATCGTGGATTTTTGGCTCGCCAACGAGCCAAACCGAACCTAAAACCTAAAGATAGAAGATAGAAATCTTTAGTTTTCTTTACGTTATCCTTTATCCAGCGATATCCACAGTTGCCCGAGAGTTAGCCGAGAAAATGCCTAGTGAGGCGAACAGCTGTACGGTGGAGATCTCTGGCCCGATTCCAAACAGACTAACGGATTTAACGAGATAATAATAACACTATGTTATGAAAACAGAGAGGAAAGAATCGTAGTTCTAGTTTCGAAAAATGTGGGTCAAGGGGTAGATATGAGGGCTAGATGCAAAACTTGATTGAAAATATTATACGGTGGAGATATTTATTATACTACATATACTATACCACCATCGCTTCTTATTGTTGTTTTTACCTTACTACATCGAACCTTGAAAACACTTTACTTGATTTAAATTACATAATAGAAAAGAGTGCGCGTATGGATCACACGCGATTGAAGTAAAACTTATTTGCTACTGTACAAAGTAGCAAATTTAAGTTAAGTTAAAATAAATTCATCATATAACAATTTTGAATAATGTTTATTAGTAAGATGGTAATGCTCGTGATGCGTTGTTAATCAATTCTATAATATTCGTTCACACAGCGGATTATGTTAAACAACGTCTAAACAAATATTGTTTTTACAATTTCACTCATCATTGTGTTTGAAGAACTTCATGCAATTAAAATTAACATACATTCATTGACTGATAGTAATTTTTTTTATTTTTTCTCTGGCGATATAATATCATTCTTTGAACAGCTGTAATATCTGTTTTGCCTACAAAATTGAAACCATACTATTATATTTGTTTTATTTATCAAGCCCTGCACATAGCTTGATCTATGAATCATTTTCTTCTTTATGTGAACGTTAATGCAATGATCATCATCAATATTACGAGGTAATAAATTAACCATATTATTAACGTCAACAGGCACATTTATAATTTGGCCAAATATTCCAAATTGTCCATTTGAATATCGCAATCGTTTAATTTGCATGAATCACAACCTAGGTGAAATTAACTTTTCAGATACAGTATCTAGTTTAGGTTGATAATTTTACCCGAATATAATGCCTTCCGATAAGTTTGACATCCAACCTGAATATTTGAATCAATATTCAGAAAACCATTATTAAGAATATGTTTTTGAGCTTCACTTAATATTTTTAAGTCACTTTGAAACTAAAGTCTATCACACACAAAACATACAAAGCCAAAGCTATCATCTGTAAATTGTTTTTAAAACATTCTTTATATGGAAGTTCAAATACTTTATTTGACTCTTGCAAAATATCAGTTCTTGTTACATTATTAGTCACATTATATTGTTTTCAAAATTTCATGTCAAGTAATTTTGTTTGTAGAATTTCATTATTGACTGCTTGTTTGTTTTGACTATTTCGCTGAGGATACAGTTTCATTATTTGAGCAACATTAGTATCCGTCTTTTGTAAAAATATTTTCCATTTTAGTAATATAGTAATAACTAGGGTTTATACAAAAACCGACATTTCAGAAAACCGGTTTTCGAATTTTAACTTTACTAAAAAACCGGTTTTAGCCGGTTTTCGAATTTTATATATAAACAATTTTTTTTGTTCGAATATTCTGTAATTTATCCGCAAATTTAGTGTGTTTTAGAGCAGTATTTAACTGAATTTATTTATTGTTCAATTTTATGGATAGTAAACAAAATTATTTTAATTTTAATTAGTAGAACTAAAAAATAATAATATATCTTGATTAAATAATTTTGAAAATAATTATTTGTTATTCATAAATCATTTTCACGTATATAAGAATGAGAATATTTTTATGATAGAAAAAGGAAAGTTTTCGAATAAGTAAAAATAATACATTTTTAAATAAAAAACATTCATTAAATAAAAAAAAATAAAAAAAATTAGATACATGCTGATACATACTTGTTAATATCAATTTCAGTTTTAAAAACAATTAAGCTAAACTCGGGTATTGTCTGTTCCGAGCAATTTTAAATAATTAATTCCAAACATTTTAATTGTTTTTTTTGTTTAATAACATATGATGTGAAAAAACTTAGAACGTCTATCGAATTGCTACTTAGACGTGTCCTTTGTTTACTCGTAATATTTCCTGAAATAGAAAATAATCTCATACTTGCGACCAAATTATGCTTAATTGTTAACATAATAATTCTAAGTTTTTTGTTCTTTAATTTGTGGCTTCCAGGGTTCAAAACTCTTTTTTTCAAGTTTGAGTAGAGGAAATTACTTCTTCAAGAAGATGTTACACTGATTTAAATTAATATATATAGTGGTATAAAAATCTAAATTAATATATAGTATATGTGAAACCTTTCTGGGAACCATTGCAAACTGATAAAATATCAAATGCTATTGAACCTACATGATTTTAAGAATCAAAACGCTTTCATCTATCTTTTTTATTTGGCTATATTTGTCATTTTCCATTTATACAGTGAAAACCGACTTTTTTCACTAAAAAACCGGTTTTCGAATTCCATAATTTTTGCAAAAAACCGGTTTTATAAAACCGGTTTTTAAAAACCGAAAAACCCTAGTAATAACCTCAAAGGTATATAGTAACCTCGAAAAACTCTGATAATACAAAGTACTTCAATAAACTTATATTTCTCACGCAGCGCAGATTTTTCCTTTGTTTCATTATTTTTCATCATTTATTTGCGATCATTTTCACTACAATTATTTATGGGGGACGGGATAAAATATTCTTCCGATCCTGACATTTTTATTTACTCACGAATTATACTGCTAACCCATATCGCGCCTAAAGAAGTTTTACTTCAAAAAAATATTTAGAGACTACGAGCTAAATACAAAACTCAAGTGAAAGTCGACACATTTTTTTTTTGTTTTTGACATATGAATTGACATTTGATGTATTTTTTGTTTCGCTCGCAGACTAGATCGAATAATTGCGATAGCTGCGCTAAGTAGCGTCGTAAGCGCGAGTCATCTAAACGATCACTTCAGCTTGACGTAATAATTTCCGTTGCATTTGTACGGATTCACAACCATGCCGCGCCTAAAAAAGTTTTACTTAAAAAATCTATTACCATCACTTTCCATTTGTCGTTGGCTATCGTTTTGCCTTTTGCTCCACCGCTTCTCGTTCTACCGATAATTGTCAAAACGGCGCCCTGTCGTTGTGCACGGTCCGTTGCACAATCCGTTGTGCGATGAGTAACGGCTGTCTGGCCGCTATCATATTTTAGCGCCGCTTGACGGCTTAACGGCCCGGTTCACGGGACGAATGCAGGGTCGAAACTACCGACGGTGGAGACTGAGATTTTTAAGAAAAATTTGATAAATGTTGGTAGAAATAAATAGCTCTATATAAAATTTTATATGTATTTTTGATTAAATATATTAATTAAAAGTCACTTTTGTCTCACCTAACTTGTTTCGTATTCAGTAATTGGATAGGTGCCTCCACAGCTTGTTACTATATATAAATATATATATATATATATATATATATATATAATTTTTTCAGCTCCTAGAATGGTCATTAGTGCCGGATTAACAGGCGTTGGCTTGTTATGAAGGAAAAACTGCAAAAAAGCTGCCATGAAATATAATAAGTGTTGCTCACGGACGTCCAATTTAAATTCATGTAAAAATCAGAAATATGTAATTCTAGTCCTTAGAAAGGTTACAAATACTTGTTACGATGTAAATTGACGCCAACGGCTAATTATTGGATGATAAATATAAAATACTAGTGATGTAAAGCAAGCATTTAATCGGATTTTTCAGGAATCTAATAAGATTTAATTACTGTTTTCTGTATATAATTCCAAATTAAATATTTTCCATAATCTCGCATATGCGTATATGCGTATATACCTCTAAGGCAGTCGCGCTTTCTCCTTAAATATTTAATGGAAGCGTTAAAGGCGAAGGAATTTTCGAGTGAAATTATTATTTATTCAACGTACGAAAGATCGCGCTCCACCGCACTCCACCGTCACTTGTTGTTGTTCTTACCTTACTATAACAGACCTTGAAGACACTTTACTTGATTTAAATCACAAAACAAAAAAGGTTCACATACGATTGAAGTAAAACTTATTTGCAACTGTACAAGATGGCATTTGAAATAAAAATAAATACATTATATAACAATTTTGAATAATGTTTATTAGGAATATGGTACCACTCGTGATGCACACATTTATTAGTGTCAACTATTATACACATTTATATAATGATAAATTATAAATTATATATTTATAATAGCATTAAAATATGTATAGCATTTAAAAACAATTATGTAATTAAAGTCATACTTCAAATATGACGTGATCGGTTTGTCATTGTAATTAGCATTTAGAAATGAATAATTGCTGATTAATAAATTCTATAATATTTGTTCACACAATGGATTATGTTAAACAACGCCTATACAAATATTGTTTTCACAACTTGAAGAACTTCATGTAATTAAAATTAACATACATTCATTGACTGCTTGACATTTTTTTGATTATTTCGCTGGCGATACAGTCTCATTTTTTGAACAGAAACCACAAGTCCATTTTTTATTTTATTTTTAGTTTTGCTCGTCAGTAGAGTCCCTTTTTAATGTTATTTTTATTGTGATCGTCAGTAGAGTCCACTTTTCTTTAATTTTTAATTTAATCATCAGTAGAGTCTCTTTGAATTTTATTTTTATTTTGCTCGTCAGTAGAGTCTCAATTTCTTACGTTTTTAATTCATTTATTAGTAGAGTTTATTTTTCTTTTATTTTTAGTTTTGCTCGTCAGTAGAGTCTCTTTTAAAATTTATTTTTAGTATGTTCGTCAGTAGAGTCCCTTTCAGTATGTTCGTCAGTATAGTCCCTTTTTCTTTTAATTTTATTTTTCTTGTCAGTATAGTCGCTTTTTAATGTTATTTTTAGATTGTTCGTCAGTAGAGTTCCTTTTTAATTTTATTTTTATTTTGCTCGTCAGTAGAGTCCCTTTCAGTAGGCTCGTCAGTGTAGTTCCTTTATACCTTTAATTTTAATTTAATTATCAGTAGAGTCTCTTTGAATTTTATTTTTATTTTGCTTGTCAGTAGAGTCTCTTTTTAATTTTATTTTTATTTTGCTCATCAGTAGAGTACCTTTCAGTATGCTCGTCAGTATAGTCCCTTTTACCTTTAATTTTAATTTAATCATCAGTAGAGTCCCTTTGAATTTTATTTTCATTTTGCTCGTAAGTAGAGTCCCTTTTTAATTTTGTTTATATTTTGCTCGTTAGTAGAGTCCCTTTTAATTCACGAGTAATATAGAAATATTTTGTAATCAATAAACTTACGTTTACTACACAGCACAAATGTTTAATTTATTTTATTATTTTCAAGGAACAGGGTAAAATATTTTTCTCTACAAATCTAAATCAAAATTTGTTCTTGTTAAAATGTTTATTTATGTATGCCGATTTCATTCGGTACGCATACAACGACAGATCTCTATTCACATACACGACGACTAATCACAATCGACCCGTATAGAAATGATATCATGGAGAACAAATGATGAGTTTTTGCATTGGCATTCGACTCGGCCGTAACGCACTTTCGTAGCATTTGTACGTATTTACACCCTTGTCGCGTCTAAAAAAGTTTTACCGCAAAATCATATTTATGTAATTGAATTCATTATTATCTTATTAAATTAAAACTAAGTCAACCCACCAATCCTTTATCTTTTGTTTCTCTCCATAATCTGATTAGACGACGGCGACGTTTCGTCGATCACTTTTAAATCGGTTTTCGAAATAAGATTATTCAAGAATCGAAACGAAACGAGGTTTTGTGTTCTGCATAATTAATTGCTTTTTAACTGGCCCGATCTCCACCGGAGCTCCACCAGGTCTCCACCGCCAGGATTACTTGGCCGATTAAAACAAATTTGAATTGTAAATATATCGATTGCATAGAAAGAGAGATATTGGAATAATAAATGAGGTGGCGGGATTGGTAATTTTAAAATGGTAATTGGGTTGGAGGTAAAAAATAATTAGGTTGAGTGTAAGATTATTTTTAACTTCCCTTAGGGTAGTGGTTATAGTAATGGGCCGAAAATCGAAAATGAAAATTTTTACATTTCTCGACGTTTTGAAGGTATCTGAACATTTTACTGGCATACCTCAGAAGCTAAATGGATGTCTGTGTGTTTTGTATGTCCGCATTTTTTTTACTATGTTATATTGAAAAGAGACTCCACTGACGAACAAAGTCAATATAAATATACTTCGAAGTATGAAAAAGACTCTACTGACAAGCGAATAGAAGATAGATCGTAGATAATTAGAAAATTAAAAAAAGGACTCTACTGACGAGCAAACTAATATAGAATTGAAATAGGGACTCTACTGACGAGATAAAGCTAAAATATACATAAAAGGGACTCTACTGAGGAGCAAACTAATATAGAATTAAAAAAGGGGACTCTACTAACGAGCAAACTAATCTAAAATTAAAAAAAGGACTCTACTGACAAGCAAGCTAACATAGAATTAAAAAAGGGACTCTACTGACGAGCAAACTAATCTAGAATTTAAAAAATGACTCTACTGATAAGCAAACTAATATAGAATTAAAAAAGGGACTCTACTGACGAGCACACTAATATAGAATTAAAAAAGGACTCTACTGACGAGCAAAGGACAGGAAATTAATAAAAGGACTCTACAGACGAGCATCGGTCCGACCGTTTTGGTCTCATTCGATTCAGAATGGCGTGAAACGTCGAGAAAACATAAAATTAGCGATTCGGATTTTTTAATGAAAACATAAACTTCTCCTTCGGGAAGTTAATAATAAAAGTTACAGTATTTGTAATAATATGTTTGAAAACGTTTAAAATTTCTCGGTACGGGAAGTTCCAGCAATTTGCCTTAAGGCACGATGCCATACACCACTAGTTTACACTAACGGTCTGTTTTCTCTTTGTTATCCACACGCACATAAATTTATCGCCCGCGCTCAGGACAATGAACAGAAAATAAAGTAAAAACGACAACCCTCCACATTCATACAAAAACTCTTTCCATCCTCCACCGCCAATGCGGCTATCGAGTCGCGATAAAATTTTATGACCTCGACATGGAGCTTTGTCCGCCGCCGTGGCGATCGGTACATTATTTCAGTTTGTGGCACCACCGAGGGATGAGTATGAGACCACCAGGGCGGTGGAGGGTATGTACATGATGGTGCTGACTGATGTACAGACCGACACGGTTGGCTTGTTACGGATATGTGTTTGGGATAACCGCCAGTGGCGGTTTGCGGCTAAGGGGATAGAAAATTATGAAAAATTAAGGTCATACTAGAAACTAAATTCTGGTGATTATTTTTGAAATACGTTTAAAGAAGTCAATTTTTTTAGAAATGTTTCTGCTTCGCCTATAAACGACCTGTGTGTACGAGTGTCGACTATAGACACTACAGTTCAAAAACAATATACTGTCATATAAGACAGTAGTTTTTTTCATCTGCTGGATCAAAAATTATTTTTGCTTGTCAGTAGCAAACTATTACCTTCTTTATATTTTAGGTCAACATCAGTAGAGTCCCTTTTCAACATTCGAGACCAAATTTAAGTTTGCTCGTCAGTAGAGTCCCTTATTATATTTTCCAGGTCAAATTTTAGGTTTGCTTGTCAGCAGAGTTCCTTTTGATCTAGAAAATACGATGAGGGACTCTACTGACGAGCAAACTTTAATTTTGATCTAGAATGTTAAAAAGAGACTTTACTGACGAGCAAAGCTAAAAGGGGCTATACTGACAAGCAAATTTTAATATTGATCTAGAATGTTAAAAAGGTACTCTACTGACGAGCAAACGTAAAATTTTGATCTAGAATGTTTAAAAGGGACTCTACTGACGAACAAACCTAAAACTTTGATGTAGAAAATATAATAAGGGACTCTACTGACGAGCAAACATAAAATTTTGATCCACAATATTAAAAAGGGACTCTACTGACGAGCAAACTTTAATTTTGATCTAGAATGTTAAAAAGGTACTCTACTGACGAGCAAACTTGAATTTTGATCCAGAAAATAGAAAAGGGACTCTACTGACGAGCAATCCTAAAATTCTGATCTAGAAAATACAGTGAGGGACTGTACTGACAAGCAAGTTTTAATTTTGATCTAGAATGTTGAAAAGGGACTGTACTGACGAGCAAACTTTAATTTCCATCTATAATGTTAAAAAGGGACTCTACTGATTATCAAACCTAAAATTTTCATCTAGTAAATAGAAAAAGGGACTCTACTGACGAGCAAACCTAAAATTTTCATCTAGTAAATAGAAAAAGAGGCTCTACTGACGAGCAAACTTTAATTTTGATGTAGAACGTTTGGTACCTAGTACTCCACCATATACCTATATAACCCAAATTAATCTCCTATCTCCAAAATAATTATTTTGTTCTAATTAACATCAATCCCAAGTACCCCATCCTCCCCTAATCCATATCAAAGGCTATTGTGACAGCAATGCATGATGTCCGCATTGAAACAGAGCATCCGTTCAGGTGTGAAGTTAGCGATAAGAGTCAATAGATTGTCGTTACGTACGTTGTGAAAAGGATTGACGGTGGAGCAATCTCCACGGGCAAAAAGTTTTATGAAATTAATAGATGGTGGAATATATATATATATATATATATATATATATATATATATATATATATAATAGAATGTAAAGTATTCTATATTTATGAATATTTTTTTTCCAGATGCTCCTGTCTGCAACTGGGACCACGTCTCCATAGTAGGCGCCGGTCGAGGTGAAGAAGTCCTGGTAAGATGTTCCGTCCAATCCGATCCTGGAGCCAAGGCCTTTCGATGGCAATTTAATAATTCAGGTGAAACCTTACCTGTGGATCCTGCCAGGTTTACAACCAATGAAACTACGAGTACTTTGAGATACACACCTGTCAGTGACCAGGATTACGGGTCACTTAGCTGTTGGGCCATCAATGATGTCGGGAAACAGCAGAGGCCTTGTATATTTCAAGTTGTTTTTGCTGGTAAGTAGAAATAATAGTGTGTATTTGTAATTTAAAACTAGTGGTGTATGGCATTGTGCCTTAAGGTGAATTTCTGGATCTTCCCG
This sequence comes from Ctenocephalides felis, assembly GCF_003426905.1. Classification (NCBI taxonomy): domain Eukaryota; kingdom Metazoa; phylum Arthropoda; class Insecta; order Siphonaptera; family Pulicidae; genus Ctenocephalides; species Ctenocephalides felis. The sequence continues at coordinate 61,621,407 of NW_020539725.1, read as the reverse complement.
TACCGTAATGAAATATTCGAGAAATTTTAAACGTTTTTAAATATATTACTACAAATACTGTAACGTTCATTATTTTTGCTATCTTGTTTGTTATATCTGAGATCAAATCAAATTCAAATCATAAATCTCCACAATTTATTTCCTGAAATATTAACAATCGTCATTTCATTTCGAATTCAATTTCAAAAAAAAATAGGTGCCTAATTTACACAAAATTGAAAAAGTGCTCCCGTACAGTCACAGTCTAAACGCAGTTGCAAATAATTCTGTGCGACATTTTCACTCATACTGTGCTTAGCTTGGCGGCATTTTTCTATTTCTATTTTCTAGATCAAAATTAAAGTTTGCTCGTCAGTAGAGTCCCTTTTTAATATTCCAGATGAAAATTTCATGTTTGCTTGTCAGTAGATTTCCTATTTAATATTCTGGATCAAAATTTCATGTTTGCTCTTTAGTAGAGTTTCTTATTATATTTTCTAGGTCAAATTTTAGGTTTGCTCGTCAGTAGAGTCCCTTTTAACCATTCGAGATCAAAATTTCATGTTTGCTCGTCATTAGAGTCCCTTTTTAATATCCTAGGCCAAAATTTCATGTTTGCTCTTCAATAGAGTCCCTTATTATATTTTCTACATTAAAATTCAGGTTTGCTCGTCAGTAGAGTCCCTTATTAAATTTTCTAGTTCAAAATTTAGGTTTGCTCGTCAGTAGAGTCCCTTTTTAATATCCTAGATCAAAATTTTATGTTTGCTTGTCAGTAAAGTTCCTTATTCTATTTTCTAGGTCAATTTGGAATTCGAAAATTGAAAAAGTGCTTCGACATAGTCACAGTCTAAACGCATTTGCAAATAATTCTGTGCGATAATTTCACTTATACTGTGCTTAGCTTGGCGGCAATTTTACATTTTTGTCATATTTTTTATCATCAAAAGCAATTGTTTTGTCAATACAAGCAGAAAGTTCTTTGAATAATTCAAATCGGACGCTCAGTTCACTAAAAAACTGCCATTTTTTGCACATTTAGCTCTGTATCTTCGAAATGGCGGGACCTGCCTTTGCGAAAAATTAATCACTTCATCTCACAATTATTACAAACCCAATGTTTTTTAGATCATTGAAACCCGATACTCCTTTCTCTCAAAAACTTGATTTGTATTTTCTGCACTTTTTGCTTCATATCTCCGTAACGGCTGGACCTGCCTTTGCCAAAAACTAATCAGCATATCCCTCTATCAATAGGGATCGAATATTTTTGAACCATTCAAATCGATTGATTTGTGCGCCCAAAATAGTCATCAGAAAAATTTGTATCCGCACACACACACGTTCATTAGTTTTTTTTTGTTAGGTATGCCAGTAAAATGTTCAGAAACCTTCAAAACGTCGAGAAATGCATAAATTTTCATTTTCGATTTTCGGCCCATTACTTGAACTACCCTACAGGAAGTTAATAAACTACGTGTAAGTGGCATTTTGTCACATCTTCCTCCACAACTAATCATTTACCTTGTAACACATTGTCTCCACCTTCATTGTTCTCCACTTCATTCACAAGCAAAATTTACATCTAGAATTGTCTATATATGTAATCTTACATATATATATAGTATAATTAATTTTATATCGTTTCCTTCAAAATTTTTCCTCTCTGTCTCTCCACCGTAACAACTACACTCGAGAGAGTGTTCCTATTATTTCTGCAGCAACTCATCTCGAAAGTTTCTCATTAAGGAATCACTATTCAAACGAAGGAAATTTATAGAATATTTCGAGAATATTATTTCTCAGTAAGAGATATGAGTACTACTGTACATATATTGCCTATTGGCAAGTCGCAGACGGAAATTCGTTTCGCAGACGGAAATTCGTTTGTCAATATTGAGTGAACGAGTGCGCGCGACTTCAATTTATTTTCTTGGAGATGAATATTCACAATATAAAGAAATGGGAAATGGGAAATGGAACTAGGTGTAAGTGTATGTTGACATAGGACAAAATTGAGATGTAACGAGTTTTCAAATTCTTTGTCATTTTTTTTTTTTGAAAACGGTGGAGATATGAGTACCTACTGTACATATATTGCCTATTGGCAAGTCGCAGACGGAAATTCGTTTGTCAATTTGAGTGAACGAGTGCGCGCGACTTCAATTTATTTTCTTGGAGATGAATATTCACAATATAAAGAAATGGGAAATGGAAATGGAACTAGTGTAAGTGGTATGTTGACATAGGACAAAATTGAGATGTAACGAGTTTCAAATTCTTTGTCATTTTTTTTTTGAAAACGGTGGAGAAGTGGAGGATGAAATGTTCTGGTAGATTTAATTTTTGGTTTTCAATTCACACATGTGGCGCCTTGTGTGAATGTTTCAAAGTCGAAACTTTGCGACGATAATACTTGTCGACGACGACTGCTTGTAATGAATTTTGATATATCTATATATATATATATATATATATATATACATATATATTTGAAAAGTCTTGATTTGATTTGATATAATATATTTTATTTGAGTTAAAATTCATCAGGCGTTACATCATAAAAATAGTATGAGAGTTTTTAGAAATTTATTCATTTAAAATCCATACGTTTCGGTTAGCATCTTAGCCTTCATTCAGTGGCAATCAATTTAACTAAAAATTAAAAAAAACTACATAAATAATATGTAAGAAATTTCATAGAAAACAATAATAATAATAGTAATAATGATAAAACACATTTTATGGTTTCTTACACATTTGCTCGTCAGTAGAGTCCCCTTTTTAACATTCTAGATCAAAATTTCATGTTTGCTCGTCAGTAGAGTCCCTTTTTAATATTCCAGGTCAAATTTTAGGTTTGCTCGTCAGTAGAGTCCCTTTTTAACATTCTAGATCAAAATTAAAATTTACTTGTCAGTAGAGTTTCTTATCGTATTTTTTTATTAAAATTTTGGGTTTGCTCGTCAGTAGAGTCCTTTATTATATTTTCTAGGTCAAGTTTTAGGTTTGCTCGTCAGTAGAGATTCCTTTTTAATATTTTAGATCAAATATAAATTATAATTATTATTATTATTAAATACTTGATAATATTATTTCGGTGGAGCAATTGAGCTTATATAATTTTAAAATTTGATTGTTTTTTTTTGTCAGGTCTCCCTGCAGCTCCAAAAAATTGCACCCTCTACAACCAAAGTTCTGGTTCTGCAGAAGTGGGATGTATTTCTGGTTACGATGGAGGACTTCCCCAACACTTTTTGTTGGAATTATTTGCTGGAAGATCACGATTAGCCAGGTGAGATAAAAAATATATATTTCTATTATTTATTATACCTATACATATATAAAATAAATCATTAATTCCTATTACATTCCACAAATTCCATCGAAACTACTTCAGTTTCTCATTAACGAAAAACGCAATTACAATATCATTAAATTTCCATCACGCGTGTATATATGTGCAATCGACGTTTCGACTTACAATAAAATCTGATTTATAATTCCAATTATAAATATTTCACAATTAAAACCTGTGCTGTACATATCATTAATTCAAACAAACCATCGAGAGAAAAAAACATTAATTTTTTCCCTCTCATTAATTACATACAATCATTTACAACTGACGGTGGAGCGATAAATTTACGCTTCATATAAATACGACGATATCGATAGAAATAGAATTCTATATTCTGATTTCGGTGTTTTTGTTTTGGAAATTATTTATTTTCGACTGGTGGGTGCGTCGATGAATAAATATTAAATAATAGGGCGGTAAATAAATGATTAAAATTCATTGTTCAGGGGATTTGGATACCGCCGACACTCCACCGGTTACGGGACGGTGGAGGGGTTGTGGTTCGTGTACGTTTTGCTGATCTGTAGATGATTTTGATTTTGATTTGATTTATGCATAAAATTGAAAAAAAAATATTTTTGTTTACAGGTACAACCAGACAAATCCGATGGAACCAGAATTCTTTCTGGACGGTTTGGAGCAAGAAGTTATGTTCAGGATAGTTATATATGCAGTGAATGCCAAAGGGAGGTCACAGGCTTCTATTATTGAAGGCGTGTACTTCACTGATGCAGAAAAACGCACTGGTAAATATTAATTCTAAATTCTACTTAGCACTTTTTCTCACAAAAAAATTTTACTAGTTGGTTGCTCCACCAAAACTAGTTCAAATCCATTTTCATGATATTTGTTAGAATAAAATTCTTATTTTTTTTTTCAGCCAACCAATTCGGAACCCTCTCACCCCTCCTTGGTGTTGGGGCTGGTATAGCCCTAACCTTGCTCCTGGCCACTTTAGCAGTAGTTTACAAGGTGAGAAGAAATTCCAGAAGGGCCGGATCAGGATCTGTACCCAATAATGGTTCTGCTGGTCTTAATAACGTGCACCATAATAAAACTTGGGTTCCAAGCGGAAAACCTGGCCAGGCAGTTGTCACCACTTTGACAACTGGCCAGGAGGAGGATCCTGATGTCATTCCTGCCAAACATGGTAAGAGGAAAAGATTTATGATAATATATTAGTAATAGTTAACATATACTATTGTTTTTTTTTCAGAACTCGGAGCACCCGAAGACGATACCATGTTTATAAAACCAGTTTTACCATCCGGCCCTGGAAGGCCAAATCATTGGGCCAATCCTTCTGAAATACACGACACGGTAAGTTTTATACTAACACCAACAAAAACTAACCATCTAACATCCTAAACCTGTTTTTTTTTCTTTAAAATGCTGCATTTCAGACAAACGGAACTTTGGGCCGAACTCACGTAGTTCGGCAATATGTAAGGCCAGCCTCCGGGTGCTCTGACACGTGGGACACACGACCCAAAGATTTATTATTGGGCCGGTCCTGTGCGACGAGCCCCGGAGCGGGTAGTGACCCGGATTTGAATGCCCAGGCGATCAAAGATCGCCTTATGGCCAATCGGGTTCCGGAAAGTTGTGTTTGAAAATGTAAAAAATAATAGAAATGATAGAAATAATTTATGAATATGGCCAGAATTATATGGTAGGAACAAAAATTGTGACAATGGAGGGTTCAAAGTACATTATTGGACGGTGGAGACTTAAAATGATGTTTGACGTAAATAATTAACGTGAGGGGGCGTTTATTAATTACGTGAGGGGGAGGGGGGGTTCAACAAAAATTCACAAAGTATCACGTGGAAGAACATGGGGTATAGTAAGATATCACGTGTATTTATTTTTTACCTTAATTTTTTTTTTCAGAAAAATCCAAACATTTTCGATAAAATCAAAAATTTTACAACTTTGTCTTCTTAGCGGGGAGAGGGGGGGGGTAATATTGAATATGACCACTTACCACCAAGGGGGAGGGGAGTCCAAAAATCCTTAAAATATCGATCACGTGATTAATGGGCACCCCTATGTAACCGCCTAAAAAAAGGTGATTTTTGAGAATTCATATTAAACAAACTACTTTATCAATTATTTCAAAATTTTAGGAGTATATTTATACATGTTTTAAAAATACACAGTATTTGTTTTTAAAGAAAAAAATTGAATATTTTTTAAGTTATCGTCGATCTCCAACGGCGCACCAAAAATAAGGCCCTTGCAAGTGATTTCGGCCTTCTACGTGGATGAAATTTAAAAACAAAAAATTCTCGTTAAACTAGATAATATTGTCTGTAAAATGAACTACGATAAAAAAAATCAAAAATTGACAAAATGACGGCGTTTTTTTAAAAAAAAAGTCAAATTTTACCCAAAATTTTGGTCGTTTTTGGACTGCCAAAATTCGATTTTTGATCCGATCAAGAAATCGATAGTTTATTTTGCGGAGAACTATATATAGAACATGTAAAAAAAAATTGAACGTGATCGCATCATTTGTTTTTGAGTAATCGCTGCAGCAAATTCGGAAAATGCTGTTTCGAGAAAAACGCGTTTAAAGATAAAATGATCGTTATACTATATACTATATATATACTCTTTAAATGGCTGTGACTCAAAAACCATTTAAGATATCGATTTAAAATTTTGGTATGTTATTTTTAAAGGTATAACTTATCGAAATATGGAAAAATTGAAAATTCGATTTTTTGAAAATTTCACACTAGTTGTGCCCCTTAAATCAATTATCCTATTCTAGTCAATTACAAATGTGTTCTGTACATCAAATGTGTTCATATCAAACAAAAAACAACCTCCAACATATCTTTTATAATATTTATTCTATTTAAACCGAATTAAATTCTAGTGGCATGGCCGCAAATACAATATTGACTAATAATAATAAAGGTTTAATTAAAATTCTATTTTAAATAATAATTTCATCATATCAAATGTTTAAATAATGATATATCTGCGTTTTGTATGAAGCATCGATGAATAATACTGTTTTTATTTAATTTGGGAATTACGGTGGAGTAATCGGATTACTGAGGACAAATGTGCATAATATAATTTGAATAAATATGTGTAGATATATATATATATATATATATATATATGTATGTTTGTATATATATATATATATATATATATATATAAATAAATATATATATATACAGGGTCGGATATAACTTTTGGACCGGTTCGATTTTTATTTATTTGTTTATAACCTCCAAACAAATTGTCCGATTATTTTGCAATATCCAGCAAATTTATAGCCAATTAAATTATCTACAACTTTTATTAATAACAAAATTTTCTATCTCTTATTCTTTTATCCAAAATTTACATTTAAAAAAATTGTTTTTAAATTATACAAAATTAATATATCTTACTTTATACTTTTGGACCAGCTAGATTTTTATTTATTTGTTTATAACTTCTAAACTAATTGTCCGATTGTTTTGCAATATTTAACAAATTTATAGCCAATTAAATTATCTATATCTTTTATTAACAACAAAATTTTGTATCTCTTATCCTTTTACCCAAATTTTGCAATGAAATAGGTTCTTGTTAAATTTTGGAGGTTGCATCAGTATATCTTGCTTCACACTTTTGGACCAGCTCAATTTTTATTTATTTATTTATAACTTCTAAACGAAATGTGCCACCATTTTGCGATATTCAGCAAATTTATAGCCAATTAAATTATCTACAACTTTTATTAACAACAAAAATTGGTATCTCTTGTCCTTTTATCAAAAAATTACATTTAAAAAGGTAGTTGCTAAATTTTGGAGGTTACATCATACTCATGTATTTTACTCTGTCACTCTACACTGTCAGGTATATCAAATTTTGACATAGAAATCGATACAAAAATCGATTAAATCGATGATTTATCTTCGACATTCGACTTTTATAAACTTTGTACATATCTCTAGTATAATATCAAATAACAATAAATAATAAATGTAAGTATTGAAATGTTATTAAACATAATTTTTGAAAAAAAGTATGTTACTGTAAGAAATATAAAAAAAATTATTATTATTGTTGTATAAACAAATGTTTGTTACTGGACTGAACCTTGTACATGTGAATAATATTTAACACAGTGGCGTAGGAACTAAATAAATAAATAAATTAAAAGGCCTATTCGATAATAAGCTTACTCTCCTATCTTACTTAAAAGTGTACTTGAGTTAAAGCAAAATTTATTTACTCCTGTCAGTTTTTTATATCTAAACTTATTATTTTATATCGATTATTATATCGATTGTTATATCGATATAAATTATGATATCCATACTACCATATCCCATAAGAGTTAATGTTAAAAAATAAAATATCATTAGTGTAATATTAATTGATAAAATAATATTTGTATAAAGTGTTTTAAAATGACTCTTTTCGAATTATGTATTGAAATAAAATGTATATGAACAGAATTTAATTTGGTTTGAATATTATTTTAATTTGGTTTTTTGGTTTTGTTTATTTTCAGTGAATTTTTTTTAAAAAGTGAAAAGGTGGAGAAGTGACAATAGAAATGGAGTGTTTGGTGGAGGGCTGATTTGGTGTGTGGTGGTGCCTTCGGCTGTTGGTGAGTTTTATTTTTTATATTTTATTCATCTATAATAATATATATATATATATATATATATATATATATAAAATTCTTCAATAATGGGGTATAAAAGGTTAATCCTCCTAAACGATTATTCAGATTTTCATAAATCTTCCTGAAGTTTGTCAAGGGAATTTTCTAGGATTTTTTGATTCATAGAATATAGTTAGATGTGTAGAAATAAATGGAAAAAATTACAAAAACCGTTTATCATTGATTGACATTGATATATATCTTATATATATAAAATTCATCTGTAATAGGGTATAAATATTAATTCTCCTAAACGTTTATTCGGATTTTCATAAATCTTCCTGAAGTTTGTTAAGGGAATTTTCTAGGATTTTTTGATTCATAGAAATATAGTTAGATTGTAGAAATGAATGGAAAAAATTACAAAAAGTCGCTTATAATTGTTTGACTTTGAAAATATTTTAGGCATTGTTTGACATTAAAAACAAATGAAGACTGTCATTTGCCAAACATTTCTATTCACTTATGAGTCTAGACAGTATTAGAATATATTATATTCCTGATTATGATAGAAAAAATGTAATGTCTACATTATTATAGCCGAAAAGCAGCTGAGATGTGCCAAAAGTTAAAATAATATAAGATACAGTATATGGTTTGGCAGATGCACATGCGTCTGTCAGTGATTGCACATCAACATAGCCTATATAATTCAATTTGACAGATTATTATTTTTTAACTAATGCAGTCTGTTTTGCCTTACTTTACTTAATCACAATTCAAAAAAACGTTTTTTTTTTAATGGAGCGTTTTGGGTGTGATTTTCTTTTACTGTGCTCCAATTTGCATGAAATTTTGAAATTAGGTTTATCTTACTCTCTACTGAAATAACGTCGCATATCGATAGAAGTATAATTATAGGTTACAGGTAAGTAATTAATAATATCGAAACTTTCAATTTATAGACAAGGTTACAGGAAAATGTCTACCGGGTCAGCTAGTATATATATATATATATCCTAAGAAGTTTTACTTCAGTTACAAAATCCGTGACATTTTTCCAAACTACATCTTTAATCCACAATTTCATCTCGGTGTCAGAGTGCCTCATAAAACATAGTGCCTCCGAGCTAGTTTGAGTAATCAAGAAAGATAGACCGCCATATCGTCCGCCGATATGGTGGCGGTGTCTGGTACTCAGGATTCCTTTGTATTTACGATGACACTTATATAACTTCTTCCTCCACCGTCGTCGTCGACTTCTGCATTGTAACAACTGCCGCTTCCGCAGATGACTTCCACAGATTTAAGAGGCGGTGGAGACGCCGGCAGAAATTCTATGCGACGGTGGAGGGCGGTGGTTTTATTACTAGACAAATTGACTGTTATAAATAGTACTAAAACATGGGTAACACATATAGTTTCGTATATAACACTTAGATTTTTTTTGTATTAAGCCCCATTTTTAAGCATTTTTGTGCATCTGTAAAATTTTTTAAATAATCCTAAATATTATATTACAATTTTACAATTTTAAATATTCCTCTTCAATCTCGATGGAGCATTTTCGAATTCTCGTCTTCACCAAATCCCATCAGAGAATTTTCTCCACCGACTCTGTGTAAAGTGAAGCATTTCGTCTGCATTCTGCTGATAATAGACAAGGGCTTGTGAGATTTTAGGTTTAAACGTAAACCCACAATGGGTTTCGAACAATGGGTTAAATATCCTATTTGTTTTGAGTCAACGAACCTCGGAATTGAGAAAAAATCCTTTTTGGTAAACGATTGATAGGAGGAAATAGACGGTGGAGGATAGAGGAATGAAAATGTATGTATATATATTATATATATATATATATATATATATATATATATATATATGTCCCTACTAATTAGTACAACATCTCCACGTGTATCTCTCGAAAAAAAACAGCACGTAAATTTATCAGTCCACCGTCGCCCTCCACCGTGTTGGTCGTTTCTTCCAATTTTCGTGTTCGAAATTAATTGCGTCCGTATTTCTTTCTTTCCTTATTGTATTCTTAAGTATTCTTTATATATAAAAGACCACTAATGTATATAGGGACAACTACACACTTTCACTTAATTGGATGACCGACATAAAGGAGAAAAATTTAATCTACAAGTTTGGTGGAGTAACAAAGGAGGGATTGTCTGAGAATAGCATTTGGGGATAGAAAGACATGTTTACATGTATAGAAACATAATAGATAATAGACTATTTTTAGGTGCAAGAATATTTCTTACAAAGTTTTTTTTATCAATGTATTAAATAAAATTATTTATGTATCAGAGTTTTGTGTTTAAAAAATAATGTCTCCACCAATTATTCATCCCCTTGTAGTGGTTTCGTTCTCTAACAAATTCCACCTGGTTTGTTCTTTTCGTTAAGACCTTAATAATTGAATTGCTCTCGTCGTGTTCGTCCTTTTCCTTTATAATCCACAACTGGAAAGGAAGAAGAACCCTTTCATCAATTCATGTCCTCCACCGTCCCTTCTATTGTACCTACTTGTTCCACAAAACCTTCTTTAGGAAAGGCAAAAAATATATAATAATGAAGGCAAATGAGGTAATATCTGGCGAGAGAGGCATCATTTACAGAAATGGGTATTCTTTCTTGTTTTGGATGAAATATAAAGGTACGATGGAGCGATGTTTTAGTATTTTTTTTATATTTATTATACACACCTAGTTTAAAAATTTAATTTATATATTCCTTTCGGAGTCAAACAATTGACTGACTGACAGACGTTCAGGATTTCTATTATTTGTTCAGTTTTTTTTTTGTTCAGAATCCTTCTCCGGTATTGAGAGGAGTTCCCGAGGGATGTGAGAGATTTCAATACTTGTCGATAAGTTAAAAGGTGGAGCAGTTTCTCGTTTCAACATTTTATTCAGTACTTCGCAAACTGTTCGAAAAATAATATTAAAAAAGTAGTTGCAAGTGCATTTTGCCTTAAGGGAAGTTGCGTGAACTTGCTTATATGTGTAAATTAATCGACTCAATTAACAAGAAATCATTATTTTTTATTAATTTTTATCATAATTAATCATTATTATTATTAATTTTATTTATGAGGGTTTTCTGAGTATACCGAATTGCTGTGGAGCATTTATATAGCAAACAACTGTTGCATATTCTTCAATTTTGCACATTTTATAATATTTCATTGAAAAACGAGCAAATTGGTGTTATTTATCTATTTGAATTCGTTGAAACCTTTCATATGATACCCCACACGACATATTTGACGCGAAACGTTTGGACCCCTAATTTGCTCCATCAGCAACCGGTGCATTTATTTATTAAAAGTCTTGTAACTTTTGTACTGTAAATCTGATTTTAATAAAATATTCGACAAACTTGTTTATAATTAAATAATCTAAAATATTGTCTAATATGATAAATCTCTGCAGCAACTCGATATACTTTAAAATCTTAATCTAAATTTAAAAATACTTTTGTGTATGAAAAAACATGTATTGTACGGAACCCAATTGTTTTATCGTGTCAGTTAATTTTATATTTGATTTCAGTTTGTCCAGACTTTTCAAATGATACCCCACACGACATATTAAATGCAAAACGTTTCGACCCCTAATTTGCTCCATCAGCAACTGGTGCATTTATTTATTGTAAGTCTTGTAACTTTTGAACTCTAAGTCTGATTTTAATAAAATCTTCGACAAATTTGTTTATAATTAAACAGTCTACAATATTGTCTAACACACATAATGCCGTACAGCAACTTCATATACTTATTCAAAATAAAAAATAATTTTGCATATAAAAACATGTATTGTACGGAACCCAATTGTTTTATCTTGTCAGTTAATTTCATATTTAAATTCAGTCTGTCAAAACCTTTTAAATGATACCCCACGTGACATATTTGACGCAAAACGTTTCGACCCCTAATTTGACCCATCAGCAACTGTAAAAGTCTTGTAACTTTTGAACCGTAAGTCTGATTTCGATAAGATATTCGACAAATTTGTTTCTAACATCTTTTCAAATGATACCCCATACGATATATTTGAGGTAAAACGTTTCGACCTCTTAGTTGACCCATCAGCAATTGGTACATTTATTTATTATAAGTCTTGTAACTTTTGAACTGTAAATCTGATTTTGATACAAAATTGACGTTGACCAAAGGTCAAAAATCAACTTACACACATACATACACACAGACATACACACAGACATACACACACATACACACATACACATACACACACACACACACACGACTTGAACTATCCAGAAAATATAAAATTAGGAAATCGGATTTTCTAGTTCTATATGTTATATTTTTATAATTTTTCAAAGTTTTAGAAGTAGTGTTAAATTTTTCAATTTCGCGTATTCGTCGTCGAGAGCATGTCTCCACATTACAATCGAACGGAACGAAACGTTACGACCCCTGAGAAATATACAAAACGATTTTCTTCTTTTCGTGACACCGGGAAAATAAAAAAATGAATAAAAATTAGACAACAGAATGTGGGGCACACAAGCGAAAGGTCAATTGAACCACCAGTTGTAAAAAAAATTTGAATCCTATATAAGGGTTGATTATTTAAAGTCTTTTTCTACGGTGGAGACATGCAATACGATACTCTCAAAAAAAAATATTTCTAAACAGCGCAAGTATAATATTTTTTTCTCGCAAAAATATGTCTCTTGTTATATAAGGGATGATAGCCTCGAGCTATTAAGCCCTATTGAAACCCATTTTGCTTCCTAAAAATAAGAATTGGAGGGTAGTTTTTTTTTCTTTAACAAAAAGATGAGAAAAAGAATACACGCAAAAAATTCTCCTATTATTCGGAAACACTATTATCAAGGGCGGAAAATGAGTCTAAAAGAAATATTGTTCGAATCATTATAAAAGGATGGTGGAGAGCTAAATATATACTAGCTGGCCCATAAAAGAAATTTAAAAATATGCGTAACAGTATATAGAAGTATATTTTTTGTTGGATATTTATATATGATAGTCCTTTTTGTATTGTATACCTCCACCGTATAAAAATGCCTTCAGCATGTAGTGTTGCAATAAATGATAGTTATCTTTATTAATGGCTGCGCCATTTAGAAGTTATTGCTCTGAAACGAAACTTGCTGAGCTATAATATATATATATATATATATATATATATATATATATATATATATAAGAGAAGCTATATATTTCTATATTCGGAAATGGTTGTTTTGCGAAACACGTATTTAAAGAAGTTACTTTTGCGGTGGAGGTATGCATATGGTCGGAGTTTGCTTTACAGGGATGTATAACTGATAAATTTTAAATTATATATTTATAATAGCATTAAAAATATGTATACTAAAAAAAACAATAATGAATTCAAAGTCGTACTTCAAATACGCAATGATCGGTTTGTCATTGTAATTAGCATTTAGGACTTGAACCTTTATTAGAGAAATGAAGTAATTAATTGCTGATTAATAAATTTCATAATATTTGTCCACACAGTGGATTATGTTAAACAACGCCTAGACAAATATTGTTTTCGCAACTTCATGTAATTAAAATTAACATACATTCATTGACTGCTTTGGTTTTACTTTTTTGCTGGCGATATAATCTCATTCTTTGAACAGCTGTAATATCTGTCTTGTCTGAAAAATATTTTCCATTTCAATAATTTTAAAGATTTATAGAAACTACAAGTCAATTTTTAATTTTATTTTTAGTTTTGCTCGTTAGTAGAGTCCCTTTTTAATGTTATTTTTAGATTGCTCGTCAGTAAAGTCCTGTTTTTATGTTATTTTTAGATTGCTCGTCAGTAGAGTCCTGTTTAATGTTATTTTCTTTTTCTTTCATTTTCAATTTTGCTTGTCAGTCGAGTCCTTTTTCAATGTTATTTTTAGATTGCTCGCCAGTAGAGTCTATTTTTCTTTAATTTTTAATTTAATCATCAGTAGAGTCTCTTTGAATTTTATTTTTATTTTGCTTGGCAGTAGAGTCCCTTTTCAGTGTTATTTTAGATTGCTCGTCAGTAGAGTCTCATTTTCTTCCATTTTTAATTCAATTATTAGTAGAGTTTATTTTCATTTTATTTTTAGTTTTGCTCGTCAGTAGAGTCCCTTTCAGTATACTCGTCAGTATAGCCCCTTTTACCTTTAATTTTAATTCTATCATCAGTAGACTCTCTATGAATTTTATTTTTATTTTGCTCGTCAGTAGAGTCCTCCTCATTTTTTCATTTTTAACTTCCCGTAGGGTAAGTTATAGTAATCGTCCAAAAATCGGAATTGAAAATTTTTACATTTCTCGACGTTTTGAAGGTTTCTGAACATTTTGGCATACTTCAGAAAAAATGGATGTGTGTGTGTGTGTGTGTGTGTGTGTGTGTGTGTGTTTTGTATGTCCGCGTTTTTTCGTCCACGTTTTCGGGCGCACGGATCAACCGATTTGAATGGTTTAAAAAACATTCGATTCCTATTGATAGGGAGATGTGCTGATTAGTTTTTGGCAAAGGCAGGTCCAGCCGTTACGGAGATATGGAGCAAATAGTGCAAAAAATAGAAAGCGAGTTTTTAAGAGAACGGATCAACCGATTTGAATGGTTTAAAAAACATTCGATTCCTATTGATAGGGAGATGTGCTGATTAGTTTTTGGCAAAGGTAGGCCCAGAGGTTTTGGAGATACAGAGCTAAATTTAAAAAAAATGGCTGTTTTTGAAAGAACTAAGCGTCCGATTTAAATGATTCAAAGAACTTTCTGCTTTTTTCAACAAAATAATTGATTTTGGAAAAAAAAATTTTTGTTTCTAATTTTTTTTTCAAAAAAATTTTTTTGTAATTTTGGATTAAGAATTCAAAAAATCACCCAAGCTAAGAACAGTCTAAGCTCCACTCTGGTACAAATGTTTACCCAAGTGCGTTTAGACTGTTTGTGTACTGGAGCAATTTTCCAATTTTGTGAAAATTATTGAAAAATGTGAAAATGCCGCCAAGCTGAGCACAGTATAAGTGAAAATGTCGCACAGAATTATTTGCAAATGCGTTTAGACTGTGACTATGCGGGAGCACTTTTTCAATTTTGGGTAAATTTGGCAACTAATTTTTTTTTTTTGGAATTTGATTCGAAATGAAATGACGATTGTTAATGTTCTGGAGATGATAAATTGATTTATTTATAATTAATTTTCCATAGGGTAAGTAATCGCAAAAAAATCGAAAATGAAAATTTTTATATATCTTCACGTTTCAGAGGTTTCTGAATATGTTGGCATACCTTGGAGAAAATTGATGTATGTGTGTGTGTGTGTGCGTGCATGTGTTTGTGTTCGGATACAAATTTTCGTCGACGATTTCGGGAACACGGATGAAGCAATTTGAATAATTCAAAAAACATTCTAGCCGTTCCGGAAAGACGGGGCAAAAAGTGCCAAAAACAGTAACTCAGTTTTTAAGAGAACGGAGCGTCCGATTTGTATAGTTCAAAAAACATTTTACTTGTATTAACAAGATGAAGATTTGATCAAATTTTCATGAAGATAGGTCTAGCGGTTTCGGAGATCTAGTAAAAAAAACTAAAAAAAAATAACATTTGGCGGTCAACAATAATCATTAGACATTAGACATATGCATATCAAATGATCAGATATTTTATTGAGATTTTAACAATAAGTTTAAGTTTTGTTTACATTCCTATGGGTTCCGTACTATTGTTTTTCCGTTAGACAGCGACGCGGCGCTTACGCGCTTCTATATTTCGTCTCTATGCAGTTAAAGCAGTACGATTGCTTTGAAAAAAAGTTCAGATCTTCCAAAATATATCAAAATGAAGATAACATTTTTTCCAAAAAAAAATTTTTATAAAAAAAATTGTTTAAAAATTTTTTTTAAAAAAAATTTTTTTTTCAAAAAAAAGTAATTTTTTGTCCGATTTAAAATTTCTAAAAAATCTTATTTTTTCGAAGTGAAATTTTTTCAAAAATGTTAATCGTTTTTAAAAAAATAATAATTTTTGGCACGGGAAGTTCCAGCAATTTGCCTTAAGGCACGATGCCTTAATTGCCTTAAGACAGAATTCCACTTACAGCTAGTTTTTTCATTGTGCTATAAGTCGTTCAGATAATTTTTCATTCAGTATTTTTATTTAGGGGCTATACAATCTCCACCTTAAGCCAAGTAAAATTAGACTTCAAATTCATTTCTACTCACTTGGTGCACTCAATCAAAATAACTAGACTGATACAACCTTTTAAGCATTTTCATCATAATTGTGGGTAGATAATTATTCTAAATTTAATTGTAACCTTTCGAAATATTTCCTTACACAAAAGGTTGCATCGACCGTCTCTCCACCGTCCTCCACCGTCGGCGTATCAATCATTCAGAGCATATCGACTAATTCGTTTCCTTGTAATATGCGCACCGATCGTGTTCGTGTCTGCAGTCAATTCGTAAAGATTATTCTTTAGAGCCATTTATAACTCATTTTGGCGGTTGTTTCCGATATAATATATCTATCAGAATTATTAACGAGCCAATTTATTTGACGTCGATGTCGAAGAGATCTATGAATTGTAGACAACAAGAACTGTTAGATATTTAAAGTAAAGACAATACTCCTCTTCCTCCACCGTATCATATCAAGTCTCCAATCTCCGCCTTCGCCTAATGATTTCTTCTCGAAGGCGTGGGCGCCTCTTTCTGTTGTGTGCCCCCTGTGCCCCCTGTGCCCCCCAACATTTGTTGCGGATTTGTATTTAATTATAACTTTATTGGCTGTAACTAATCGAGTGGCTTATTTCGTTTAAGGAACTTACTTCCAACGAAGATGGAGAACGGAAACAACAACGACGACGACGCTTATTTAATGCCTGTATGAATTCGGTATTTAGGTAAGATGAATGCGTATAATTATAAAGTATAATTTTGTGTATGAATATTGTATTAGGTAGTTGGAAATTTGGTTTAAAATGAATTTTTTGAAGTATTAGAATTGTCTTGTTGTATGCGTATCGGCATCAACGTTGTATGCGTACCAATATCAACAAGGAAATCGGAATAAATAAACATGTTAAAATTACATCGTAGTACAATTCTTGATTTAATGAAAAATGCCTAAATCAGAGGAATATTTTACCCTGTTCCTTGACTATTATAAAACAAATTAAACATTTGCGCCGTGTATTAAACCTAAGTTTATTAAATTACTTTCTATATTATACACTTGCATATAAAAATGTTGAATAATTCAAAGTTGAAATGCGGACTTTAGTATTTCCATTTGTAATAGTTGGTTAAGGACATTTTTTTATATTTTTACTAATATCTCTGAACTTTTCCCAAAACCTCATAGTTTTATATACACATGTGAAAGATAGATAAAATTTGCTAAAATCTCGTGAAAACTGTTATATACACTTGATAGTAACAAAACAAAATCAGATACTCTAATTTCCTTTATCTTTGTATCATTTCGCCCCCTTGGCCTTTCTCTCGTAATCCCCTTAATCTCCGACTAATCTCAGTCATCCAAAGTGAAAGTTAGTTTGTGCGTATGTTACTCTGGTGGAGTACTGTGGAGAGTGCGGGATATTTGGGGTTCGATTCTTCCAAATTGTACCCTTGACGGTTCTGGCTTTTGTATGTGTTTGTATGTGTAGGAACCCACTTTTCGAAGAGGCGAGCCACTTGGCGGCGACCGCACATTTGTTACTAACAAGAGGTGTTTTGCGGCATGTTCGATTTGTTGCGCGAGTGGCCACGGTGGAGAGTTTTAATGAGCGAGTTAATGGATTGCATTGAGTTGAGTCAGATAATGATCGGGAATGGTTTTGGTACATATATTGTTATTTCGTTATATTTATTATTATCTGTCACTTATTGGTTTTATTTCACTTTATTGTTTTTCTAGTATTATTTTATTCAAAAATTATAGTATTATTCAAAAAAATTATTTATTTTATTTATTAATTATATTATTAATATTATTTGCTTTTCTTTTAAATTAAATCATTATACTACGGATATCATTCTAAAGTAAATACTATCCTTTGTACACTTTTTTTTTATTAAAATTTATGTTATTGTTCATTATTATTACAATATGGTAAATTATTTAGCAGTTGTAATAAGTGTTGTAATTAAAAAAATAAGAAAATACAAAAATAAAAAAATCTACTAAAAAAGCATGCGATTAAGAGAAAGAACTCTACTGACGAGCAAACTAAATTAAAAGAACATAAAATTGAGAGAAAGGACTCTACTGACGAGCATAGAATTGAAGAAAAGGACTCTACTGATGAGCAAACTGAATTGAAAAGCATAAAATTGAAAGAAAGGACTCTACTGACGAGCAAACTGAATCAAAAAGCATAAAATTGAAAGAAAGGACTCTACTGACGAGCAAACTGAATCAAAAAGCATTAAATTGAAGGAAAGGACTCTACTGACGAGCAAACTGAATTAAAAGGCATGAAATTGAAAGAAAGGACTCTACTGACGAGCAAACTTAAGAAAAAAACTTAAGAAAAAAGCATAGGACTCTACTGACGAGCAAACTAAATGAAAAGGCATGAAATTGAAAGAAAGGACTCTACTGACGAGCAAACTTAGTCAAAAAGCGTAGATTGGAAAGTAAGGACTCTACTGACAAGCAAACTGAATTAAAAGGCATGAAATTGAAAGAAAGGACTCTACTGACAAGCAAACTGACTCAAATAAAATAAAAGTCCTAATTCAACAAGACCCTGAAGTACTTGAAAAGTTTAAATTCAGTAAGGTCTAAAAAAACTCAAAAAGTGTCTAAATTCATCAAGGTCCTAAAGTACTTAAAAAGAGGTTAAATTCATCAAGGTCCTAAAGTACTTAAAAAGAGGTTAAATTCATCAAGGTCCTAAAGTACTTAAAAAGAGGTTAAATTCATCAAGGTCCTCAAGTACTTAAAAACGATAAATTTATTAAGTTCCTGAAGTACTCGAAAAGATTTGAATTTATCAAGGTGCTAAGGTACCTAAAAAGAGTATAATTTTATCTAATTTATTAATAAAGAATTTAAATTCATCAAGGTGGTATGGTACTTAAAAAAAAATTACATTTATCAAGGAAAAGACAATTCATTTCTACTAAAAACTAAGCAGTGCGATTCTCCACCTTATTGAGTATTTCTGCACATATTATGACTACAAACGCTTTCATCTTTCTCATTCGTCTTTCTTCTTTCATATGTGTGTATGTGGAGGAAAAATCCATGTGAAGTGTAAGATTTTCCCGGAGATTGATTGCGTCGTACACAATTATACCTTTAATATGATACCGTAATTGAAATTTAATCCGAATACAACGGAAAGACGGTGGAGCTTCGAGAGAAATCTGGCGGATGAGCGGAAGGAAATGTGAGAAATAGCCTTAGGCGGTGGAGGAATAAAAATTTTTGTACATGTAAACAGGAATTACACAAATTACTTTTCTTTATTGAAAATGATATAAATTTTGTCATTATGTATATTAACTAGTTAACTGTAGTTGGAGAATATTAACTAGTTGAACAAATTGGCGTTGAACTGTGCTATAAATAAAAGTAGTTCAGCCTCTATTTTACATTCATCCCTATCAATTCTCGAGGAAAACATATAGTTTCTGAAAGTTTTTAAAAAATTCACAACCTTTCCAATTTACCACGTCCACGTATTCGAGTCGATCGTTCCGTTCTCCGGTGGAGACTGATTGGATAGCGCGATTCCGGTTAAAAAGTTTTTTAACAATTCCAAAATAAAACGACGCCAATTGACGGATTGATTGACGTATCCAGAAAACGAGTAGGGTTCAATCTTTGATTTTATCACAGTGAAAAGAATCTCTATAAACTAGAAACTTATCGCTCTATATTTTTTCTAATAAATTTACGACTTTATTTACTGTACTATAGAGGGTTTAATTATCTAAATACCCTCTGCTCTCCTATCATAACCAACTAATGATACTCCCGAAGCTCATTATAAGCCAAAAGAAAACTTAATAAACGTCAAAAGTTGTTATGAAATGTTTTTCGCCGAGACCTAAACAAGACCGAAACCGAGACCGAGACCGAGACCGGGAAAATTTTCTAATAGAAGAGATGATGGCTGAAGCGGTTTAACATGGAAATAATTTAAAATTAAAATTCGCGCGTAATCGGCTCAAGAAGAGGTAGAAAACGGGACCGAACCTTTCGTCAAGCCGACGGTGGAGAGATTATTTAGAGCATTGGAAGAAAAAGTAAGGGTTAAAATAGATAGATTCCATTCCATTTCCATTCCATTCCAGTTTTTTTAACTCAAATTTTTTAACAGTGTGCTCGGATATAAATTTTTATCCAATCATTAATAAGTTAGATAAATTTAGACTCTTTTTAGGGACTTTAGGACCTTGATAAATTCAAATCTTTTTGAGTGCTTTAGGTACTTAATAAATTTAACATTTTTTAAGTACTTGTGGACCTTGATGAAATTAACCTTTTTTTAAGTCCTTTAGGACTTTAGGACATTGATGAAATTAAACACTTTTTGAGTACTTTTAGAGCTTACTAAATTCAAACTTTTTCAAGTACTTCAGGATCTTGTTGAATTCAGACTTTTATTTTATTTGATTCAGTTTGCCCGTCAGTAGAGTCCTTTCTTTTAATTTCATGCCTTTTGATTCAGTTTGCTCGTCAGTAGAGTCCTTTCTTTCAATTTCATGCCTTTTAATTCAGTTTGCTCGTCAGTAGAGCCCTGTGTTTCAATTCTATGTTTTTTAATTCAGTTTGCTTGTCAGTAGAGTCCTTTCTTTCAACACTATGTTTTTTAATATAGTTTTCTCGTCAGTATAGTCCTTTCTTTCGATTCTATGCTTTTTGATTCAGTTTGCTCATCAGTAGAGCCCTTTCTTTCAATTCTATGCTTTTTGATTCAGTTTGCTCGTCAGTAGAGTCCTTTCTTTCAATTTCATGCTTTTTAATTCAGGTTGCTCGTCAGTAGAGTCCTTTCTTTCAATTTTATGCTTTTTAATTCAGGTTGCTCGTCAGTAGAGTCCTTTCTTTCAATTTATTATTTTTAATTTAGTTTGCTCGTGAGTAGAGTCCTGTCTGAACACGAAATTAAATATATTTTACTAGTGCCATCTTTGCAACTGTAGCGCAAACAGTTTGGTAAATAGATTAGTCGAGTCACTTCTTTGCAGCTAATAGTACTAATAGTTAATTTTTATTTTCCTCGGTATATATATATATATATATATATATATATATATATATATATATTTAAATCCTAAATATTGAACTCTTACAAAAAGTGTTTTGTATAAAAATTTGTAGAGGCTATAGTCCGCGCTTTTAGAATTTTATTATTATTAATATTAATTTATGCATGAAAGTATTTAAGCCTTTCGTGATATTACTACGTCAACCTCTGTTCTATAACGTTGACAAAGAATGAACTCCCGGAATTACCGGAATTACCGGTATTACCGGAAAATACCTCAACATTGCAGAAAACGTTGAGTCGACCTGAATGATAGTAACGTTAGTACTTCAAGTTTAATAAAAACTCACTCGGGATATATTTATAGGAAAAAATATTAAAAAATATACATTTTTAGAGTTATATATATATATATATATATATATATATATGTATATATATATATATATATATATATATATATATATATATATAGTGTTTTAATTCTATCGATTTCATATAAATTTCTTTAACTGTTCCCAAGAAGTGAATTCCTAAAATCCTTCCTATGAATTCTGGACTCTCCACCGTTCAAGGGTCAAAGTCAGATATCTGATCCCTTTGCCCTTACGACCTTTGACAGACCGAAATAAGACCACTTCGGTTTAAGAGTGGAGATATCGTGACAAAGTTTAACCCGAATTCGAGAAATATTCGAAGATCGCCGAACTCTTCTTTTTTATTTGTTTTTATTCTTAACTTTAGTTTCATTTGGATGAAAGACAGGTGGAGGATCAATTTCTTGGCAGAAGTTTTGAATTAGAGAAGAGATAGAAATTTTTTACTCTGCGGATAGTCAATAAAATCACTACACTTTTTAGGTACTTTAGGCTCTTAATAATTTCATACTTTTTTAAGTATTTTAGGGCCTTGTCTAATTTATTTATTTTTTAAGTACTCTAAGACCTTGGTAATATTAAAATGATTTTTTTCAAGTACTTTAGGATATTAATAAATTTAAAACATATTTTTCAAATGCTGTAGGACCTTGATAATTTTAACTTTTTTAGAAGTTTGATAAATTCAGACTCTTTTTAAATACTTGAGGGCCTTAAACTCTTCTTAAGCACTTCAGGACCTTGATGGATTTAAACCTTTTTTAAGTTCTTTAGGACCTTGGTAAAATTAACTTCTTCTAGGTATTCTGATAAATGTAGACTCTTCTTAAGTACTTTAGGGCATAATTTCTTTTTAAGGTTTTTAAGATCTTGATAAATTCAAAATCTTTTTAAGTGCTTTAGAACCTTGACAAATTTAGTCTATTTTCGTACTCTGGGGTCGTTATGAATTTAGATGCTTTTCTGAGTACATTAGGGTACATTGATAAATTTAAATACTTTTTAGGTACTTCAGAACCTTGATACTTCAAGATACTTTATGTCAATAAAAAATTTATATTTCATTCAAGTATTTTCAATACTTGCCTTAATAAATTTGTAGTCGTTTTAAGTTCTTTAGGGCCTTGCTAAATTTAAACTTTTTTCAAGTACTTCAGGATCTTGTTGAATTTAGACATTTGTTTTATTTGATTCAGTTTGCTCGTCAGTAGAGTCCTTTTTTTATTTTTATGTTTTTTTAATTCAGTTTGCTCGTCAGTAGAGTCCTTTTTTCATTATTATGTTTTTTAATTCAGTTTGCTCGTCAGTAGAGTCCTTTCTTTCAATTTTATATTTTTTTATTCAGTTTGCTCGTCAGTAGAGTCTTTTCTTTCTATTCTATGCTTTTCAATTCAGTTTGCTGGTCAGTAGAGTCCTTTCTTTCAATTTCATGCTTTCTAATTCAGTTTCCTCGTTAGTAGAATCCTTTATTTCAATTTCATGATTTTTAATTCAGTTTGCTCGTCAGTAGAGTCTTTTCTTTCAATTGTATGCTTTTTAATTCAGTTTGCTCGTTAGTAGAGTCCTTCATCATAAGGTGCTTTAAAACCTTAATAATTGAGGCCCTTGATCATTTTAACTTTTTTTAGATAATTTAGAACCTGAAATATTTAGGCTCAAAAAATTTAGGACCTTAATAAATCTATAAATTTCGACTCTTTTATTAAGTACTCTAGGGTCTTTAGAAATTTAGATCCCTCTTTAAGGATCCAAGTACTTTGGAGGGTTGATAAATTTAACCTTTTTTTAGGTACTTTAGAAACTTAATATATTTAGAATCAAAAAATTTAAGACCTTATTTTCTGTTCAAATGTTTTAGAGCCTTGATACTTCTAAACTGTTTTTAAGTACTTCAGGACTTTGAGAAATTGAACCTCTTTTTAATTACTATAGGACCTTTATAAATTCAAGAGCTTCTTGTGTACAGCTGAACCTTAGTAAATTTAAAGTCTTTTGAAGTCCTTTAAAACCTAAACTCTTTTTAGTACGTTAGAATCTTGATAAATTTAGAATAGATTCTTTTTAGGTACTTTAGGATCTTGTTAAAAAACACAAAGATCTCCTTGGGCAAGCAAATTTCAAATACATGTCCGGCGAAATTTATCCAAATTGCACGTGAATTCCAAGAAAGAAAGAAATTTTAGGTAAATTTTGGTCAAGTTTCGGGACTTTTTAGACAAGGTAAATTTGAGGCAAGTTTCAGATAAATTCAAAGTAAATACACTTTGAAAACCAATTTTCAAAAATAATGATTTTTGTATAAACCCTAATCCCAACTTGTTTCATTTTGTTAGGCCCAATCACAGAAAACAATTTATTATCCTATTCATTTTTTTCAAAGATCCTCGAAAATAAAAAACGGGTTCAAAGATTCCTCCACCGGTTCCTCCACCGGTTGGTTTTCTCAAACAGAAATTTATCTCGCCGACATATGCTTCGGAGGGTATTTAGTACCATCAATTCAGTTCTCGAGACGCCGCCAGTCCGTTATGTGTTCCTCATGTTGTAAGGAAGTTAATAAATCAAGGAGGCCGTTATTCCGTTATTCCCGTTATTTCCTTATTCCGTTTTGCAGCTTTTCCCGCCGTTGTTCCGGGAGAGAGGCATCGTCCGGAGCATCCGCGAAATCAATGGCTATCATATTAGAAATGGAAAGGAAAAACAGAATTGAACTTCGATAAATAAATATATGTATATATATATATATATATATATATATATATTTTAAAGTCCAATGTTGCCTGAAACATGCCCGAGTCTTGGTTCAAACTTTTGTCAGTTAGTTAAATTTTGTGTTAGACTTGCCCAAAACTTGCCTGAGATTTAGACAAAAAAAAATCCTGAAACTTGCCTGAATGTTATCTAAATCCGGCCCGGGTGATTCCTGAGTTTTGCCTTGAACGTTAAAATTTAGACAGAATTTTTCCTGAAACTTGCCTGAATGTTATATAAATCCGGCCTGAGTGATGTCTGAGTTTTGCCTTGAATGTTAAGATTTAGACAGAATTTTTTTCTGAAATCCGGCCTGAGTGATACCTGAGTTTTGCTTTAAACGTTAAGATTTAGACTGAATTTTTCCTGAAACTTACGTGAATGTTATCTAAATCCGGCCTGAGTGTTGTCTGAGTTTTGCCTCAAACGTTAAGATTTAGACTGAATTTTTCCTGAAACTTACGTGAATGTTATCTAAATCTGGCCTGAGTGGTTCCTGAGTTTTGCCTTGAACGTTAAGATTTAGACAGAATTTTTCCTCAAACTTGCCTGAATATTATCTAAATCCGGCCTGAATGACGCCTGAGTTTTGCCTTAAACGTTAAGATTTAGACAGAATTTTTTCTGAAACTTGCCTGAATGTTACCTAAATCCGGCCTGAGTGATGTCTGAGTTTTGCATTGAACGTTAAGATTTAGACAGAATTTTTCCTCAAACTTGCCTGAATGTTATCTAAATCCGGCCTGAATGACGCCTGAGTTTTGCCTTAAACCTTAAGATTTAGAAAGAATTTTTCCTGAAACTTGCCTGAATGTTATCTAAATCCGGCCTGAGTGATGCCTGAGTTTTGTTTTGAACGTTAAGATTTAGACAGAATTTTTCTTGAAACTTGCCTGAATGTTATCTAAATCCAGACCGAGTCTTGCCTGAAACTGACCCCATTTTCCTCAAGAAATCAAAATTAACCCATACAACAACCCAAATTCATTTATCCCCCAATTCGGCCCTTAAAAAAACACGAATCAGTGCTTTCTGATAAATCAACTCGGCGATAACACTGATTGCAGCGTAGATAAAATGTGTCGGCGGTGTCGGTGTCGGTGGCGGTGTTCCTAAACGGCGGACTCCGTTAGCCACTAAGACGATATACGTCCACCTACCCTCTCGGCGGTCCCTTTCAACCTCCAATAATATCTATCCCGAAACGGTGGAGATGACCTCACCGCAGCCGCCCACCGACAAAAGCGAAGAAATATCGTCCGATAAAAGATATTAAAAGTTGCTTGAAATACGATTTCAGCAACGGCGGTGGAGGTGCTGGCGGTCCGAGATATCTATCTGCATTAGTAAGAGATATATTAGGTGAAAAGGATTTGTAATGATTTAGTGAGAGATCGATGTAATTTTTTGATGTAATAATGTTTTTATATTGAGGGTATTTTAATATTGATTGTGAGGAAAAGATAAATTATTTATAGAACAAAAAAAATTATAACTAGTGGTGTAAGTTTCATTTATACATTGAACACCGGTATTTTCGGCAGCAAAACCGGTTTCGAAAAACCCTATTTGGGTTGTTAATAATGTCCTAATTCGAAAACAGTACATTTCTGAAGCGTTTCTTCACTCAGTTGCTAATTTTTTACCAAAACAAACCCCCCGCCTCCGGTTGCACATATCTCAGCCCTCACTCATAATTTATAATATATGATTTCGAATTTGCGATATGTGCCGAGCATAAACCGCCCTCTGCTTTTGATCCAATATTCCTTGTTTATTAAACACAAACTGAACAACAAAGGCAGCACCGGCGTCTCCACCGCCCTCTCCACCGCTTCTGCTTTGCGTACTGAGCAAACGAAATATGATAAACATAATTTCTGTTCGTTTGAAGGGTTTCTGTTTTCAAGGGATACGATGATATAAGGGATGTATGGGAATAGGAAAACCACCGCCATCGCCACCGCCACTTGCTGTAATATAGAAATGAGAGATTTAGGCGGTGGAGGCGTCTTGTTAGCAAATGGATTTTGGATAGAGTCAAAAGATATTGGATTCGGTTTGATGGGTAAATATTTAGTGGAGATGTTGGAAAGTCACACATGATCATTTTAGTTAACAAGGATTTTATTTTGTTCTATTTTGGTTTCATTTAAGTAATGAGGTGACAATCGGACACGTTGTGCTTGAAAGAAAAGCTCTTTACACGTTTATTCTTTGGTAGTCGGTCGGTTACGGTGGAGGAAAGCGATGGAGCTTTCCATCGAAACGAGAAAAACCACTTTTCGTCGAGCGAGTAATACAATTTAGACTCGACATTGTGGAAACTGTTTAAACCGACAGAAATAATAAAAGACTTGTTCCCTAAGTGTTTGCAACCTATCTAACCTAATCTATAAATTAAATAAATAAGAAACATGATTTTAAAAATAATTTTCTTCTCACTCAAAACAAATCCGTTTCCTATAATTACATATTTCCATTACCCCTTGCTCCACCTTTCTAGATAACAGTAGATTTAATAATAGGTACACGGCGCTAGTTAAAACTTTATTAATATGATACTTGTCTATACACTGTAATAATCAAAGTTAAATTGCACCTGCTGCAGCAGCAGTTCTCGCTGCTTCGCAGTTTCTTCTCCCGAAAGAAAATTTTACAGAGAATTCAATTCCCTATTCCGTCGAGAAATTCCTATTTTAAGTAGTAACTCAAAAGTTACTCGCAATGAACAGATACGAGTCGAACTCGTCGTCGAACTTTCTGTTTGAGTTGTGTGGAAATTTACTTATTGCAATATTTTTTAAGGGCATATCGATGATATTAGACTGATGAAGTAATACTAATTTGGAGTACGTGGATTCCTGTTTTTTTTTAATTATTTGCATTATTTTTATTCATGTTATTCAAGTTATCTTTCTACTCCTCCACTATCTGAAACTGCATATTTTACCTAAAATATTATCTACAAACAAGTTAGTTTATGTAAAAACTTTACGGGTAATGTGCATCATAAAAATGGACATAAATTATCATTAATATATTTAGTTTAGAATATAAATGGTATATAAAATAGTAAAAGAAAGTAAAGATAAAAGAGTAATTTATTATAAGATGTTTTGAAACAAATAAAAACGTAAGAGGGGCTTTTTTTCGAGGCAAAATGTTAAAACATTTTTATAATAAATATGCATATTGCCTGAGTCTTGCCTGAATGTTGCCTCTTCCTGGGCGGAGGTTAGCTTGAGACTTGTCTGATACTAGCCACAGACTAGTTTAAGACTAGCCAGAGGTTAGCCAGAGATTTTTCTTAAGATTTGGCTGAAATTTACTTATTATACAACTTTTGTATAATGAATATTGCCTGAGTTTTGCCTGAATGTTCCCTGAATCTTGAGTGAGGCTAGTTCAAATTTTGCCTGATACTAGCCAAAGACTAGTTTTAGACTAGCCAGAGGTTAGCCAGAGATTTTTTTTAAGATTTGGCTGAAATTTACCTATTATACAACTTTTGTATAATGAATATTGCCTGAGTCTTGCCTGAATGTTGCCTGAATCTTGAGTGAGGCTAGTTCAAAACTTTCCTGATACTAGCCAAACACTAGTTTAAGACTAGCCAGAGGTTAGTCAGAGATTTTTTTTAAGATTTGGCTGAAATTTACTTATTATACAACTTTTGTATAATGAATATTGCCTGAATCTTGAGTGAAGCTAGTTCAAAACTTGCCTGATACTAGCCAAAGACTAGTTTAAGACTAGACAGAGGTTAGCCAAAGATTTTTTTAAGATTTGGCTGAAAATTACTTATTATACAACTTTTGTATAATGAATATTGCCTGAGTTTTGCCTGAATGTTGCCTGAATCTTGAGTGAAGCTAGTTCAAAACTTGCCTGATACTAGCCAAAGACTAGTTTAAGACTAGCCAGAGGTTAGCCAGAGCTCTTTTTTAAGATTTGGCTGAAATTTACTTATTATACAACTTTTGTATAATGAATGTTGCCTGAATCTTGAGTAAGGCTAGTTCAAAACTTGCCTGAGACTAGCCAGAGCTTAGCCAGAGATTTTTTTAAGATTTGGCTGAAATTTACTTAAAAATTGCATGCAACAAACCTGAAATTTACGTGTCTGAAATAAGTGCCTGAAATTTATCCAAAACTTGCCTGATTTTTCTCTGTGATTTTTTTGAAATCTACTTGCCTGCAATTTGCCTGAAAGTTTCTTGAAATCTACTTGCCAGAAATTCACCTGAAGCTAAATATCTTAAGATCTACTTGTCTAAAATTATACTTAAAATTTACCATAAACATACCCTAAATTTTTCCTCAAACTTAAATTTCTTAAAATCTACTTGAAACTTGCCTGAAATTTACTTGACGCTTGCCCGAGTCTTGTCTGGACCTTGTCTGAGTATTTTCTAAGTCAAAATTTTATTTAAAAAAATCAAAAGATTTTAAAATCTAATTCATAAATTTATTTTTTTTGCGATTTTTTTTAAATTCATCAAATTTATTTGTTTTGCTTCTATTTTAAAGTTTAAGCTTCTGCTTTCGCTGAAAGTCGGTTGGTTCCCTAATTTTTATACTATAGTATTATTATAAACATTATTATTTATCAACTGAATAAACTATTTCCTAGCTCCAAACCTTCATTACAGCTATCTTACAGCTTCAGAGCTTCAGTTTCAGTTTCGGGTCTGTTGTTAAAGTCGAATGTGAAAAGTTTGAGGCGAGAACACGATGCTTCCATCTGCGATATCCATCCGTTGAGAAAGTTTTTACTGCTCAACTTTCTAAAATATATATTTACGTGTATGTACGAGATTTAATTAGTTTGTTAGTTGTTCCGAAAAAAAAACAAACAAACAAACGAACAGATAATAGTGGGTAGAGTAGAGTTTAATTAGCCAAAAAAAAATAAAAGATAGGCGACTAGAATAACGGTTTAACCCGAAATCTCCGTTACTCCACCGTGTATAAATAACAATTTGCAGAACTATCGATAGAGCATAAGTCGTTATAATATTATATATCCATCCGTTGTGAAAGTTTTTACTGCTCAACTTTCTAAAATATATATTTACGTGTATGTACGAGATTTAATTAGTTTGTTAGTTGTTACGAAAAAAAAAAACAAGTAACAGATAATAGTGCGCAGAGTAGAGTTTAATTAGCCAAAAAAAAATATAGACAACTAGAATAACAGTTTAACCCGAAATCTCCATCGCTCCACCGTGTATAAATAACAATTTGCGTAACTATCGATGGAGCATATATTGTTATAATATTTTATATCCATCCGTTGAGAAAGTTTTTACTGCTCAACTTTCTAAAATATATATTTACGTGTATGTACGAGATTTAATTAGTTTGTTAGTTGTTCCGAAAAAAAACAAACAAACAAGTAACAGATAATAGTGGGTAGAGTAGAGTTTAATTAACCAAAAAAAAATAAAAGATAGGCGACTAGAATAACAGTTTAACCCGAAATCTCCGTTACTCCACCGTGTATAAATAACAATTTGCGTAACTATCGATGGAGCATATATTGTTATAATATTTTATATCCATCCGTTGTGAAAGTTTTTACTGCTCAACTTTCTAAAATATATATTTACGTGTATGTACGAGATTTAATTAGTTTGTTAGTTGTTTCGAAAAAAACAAACAAACAAGTAACGGATAATAGTGGGTAGAGTAGAGTTTAATTAGCCAAAAAAAAATAAAAGATAGGCAACTAGAATAACCGTTTAACCCGAAATCTCCGTTACTCCACCGTATAAATAACAATTTGCGTAACTATCGATAGCAGAGCATAAGTTGTTATAATAATACATCTCGATGGAAAGGGAAACTGGGCAAATTGGCAAACAAGTAACTGCTGTTTCCCTATTGTTGCATTAAACAACTGAAATAACCTCCGTCCTCTCGGAAACATGACGTTGAACTTTCTAGATTAATATTAATTGCGTTATTGGCAATAAACGGTGGAGGAGCGCATTGACTGGGAAAGTTTTGAACTGATATCGATTGGATTATGTAATAATAATAATTATTATTATTACGTAGGGTTCCGACTACTATTCACATTTTTCTTCTACAAAATATTTCAAATTTCCGTTGTTATTGTTGTTATTTACATACATATATTTCTTTTCTGCCATTAATTCTTATTCTCGTCTATTTTTTGTCGAAGTGGCGACTAATGGGATTTCGTCGACGAAGAAAAGTGTTACGGATATGAAAACGTTTGTCAGGGACATTTATCTGGGAGGAAAATTCATTTCCTAGCATTTTCATTCAACAATGGAATAGACGAAGTTACTGCTGATTCAGCTCAATATTTTAATATAGACTGTGGGAACTAGTGGTATATGGAGAAATTAGATGTAAATTTTAAGATTTTCACTGGAAATTATATTTAAGAGGTTTAACCTCGAAGGTAAATTTGATATCATACTGCTTGATATCGATCCGACCGGGTTTGGGATCGAACCCAGCTTTGATAGTGATAAATTTAGAAACTAGTTTTGTATGGAAAACATAGATTTAAATTCAATTTTTACGATTTTCACTTAAGATGTTCAAATTCTGTTACCTCAAGTGCAAGTTTGATATAATACTGCTTGATATCAAGCTGACCGGAATAAGGATTGAACCGAGAATTATTATTTACAACGTTCATGTATAAATTTAGAACGACTCAAGCACAATTTTATCATAAACCTGAAGTCTAATTAAAGTTAATGTTCTGACATCTGTGCCTTTTGGAGGTTAGATTCTATGTGTAAAATGACTCAAACTAAAATTAGAACAAGCACATATGTTTGTATGTGTCCTTATCAATTTCTATCAAATTTCAATATCTCCAATTCCCCCAAATCGCATCACAATTCACGTAATGTCGCCTCCACCTCCTCAGGTGTGAGTGATTTTTTTCGCGGTGGAGACGCTCGACAATGTCGTTGACATATCACTTACGATTTTATGTTTTCGCGATCTGTCAAATGCAGGAAGCCCGTGTCGAGCAGATATCGTCATCGATTCTTTTCTGATCGTCGCAGCTTTTTTATATTTATTTTTTATTTTATTTTTGAGGCGAATCGACGAATCGACGAATCGGCGGATCTCTCTCTGTCTGAATGGATGGTGGAGCGTTTATTTATTACTCGGTCGTGTCTAAGGCCACGTTCGCAATTTCATATGGAAAATAATAAATAAATTTATATATATATATATATATATATATATATATATATATACAAGCATATTTAATTGTCGTTGTTTAATTTAACGTGTCATGATGTCCTGAATGTACTCCTAAACTACTGGACCGATTTTAATTTTTTTGGCTCACTGTGTGCATTTGTATCCAACTTAAGTTATAGGCTATATTAAAAATTGCAGCGCATATTGCAAATATCGGAATTTTATCAAAAACAACTAATTTTGACAGTTGTACATTTCAAGAAATGACTGTGAAATGACAGCTGTCGATGTTTATGAAAAATTTCTGATGAAAATATTATTTGTCTTTAGTGCCTAAGTTGTTTTAAATTTATTTTACAATATTGTATTCAATTTTGATCCCGGTCAGCTTGATATCAAGCAGTATGATATCAAATTTCCACTTGTGGCAACAGATTTTAACGATGTCAAAATTAGTTACATTTGAACAATGTCAATTGAATATTGTAAGAATGAAATCTGAATCTACTTTTTTTATATACTACTCGTTCCGAATTTTACACATAAAAACTAACCTCCAAAAGGCATAGACGTCAGAATTTTTTAAAACTTGATATACTGCTTGATATCAAACTGGCCGGAATCAAAACTGAATCCAATTAAAATAAATTTATGTGAAAAATGTTTAACAATGCCAAAATTGTGACGTCTGTGCCTTTTGGAGGTTAGATTTTTAGTGTGAAAATTGGAACTAGTAGTGTATGAAAAAAGTGGAATCAGATTTCATTGAATCAAGTTTTTACTTGATTTCAACAGATTTTAAATACAATCTCAATTGAATATAGTAAGAATGAAATTTAAATCCTTTTGATCCATACACCGCTATTTACGGTTTTCACGCATAAAACCTAACCTCCAAAAGGCATAGACGTCAAAATAATGACTTTGTTAGACATTATTGGGCAAGGCCATGTTACAATCCAACTTCCATACATTATTCTACTGATTTATACTGTCAAAATGTTATGTATTTGCTGTGCATTCAGGCGTTTTACACATAAACTGCAACGTCACTCGCATGTTATGAAGCTGGGTCAGAAACACCCTGTTATCTAACATAGTTTTTTGACATTTGTGCGGTTTTTAACTTTCCGTAGGGTAATTACAGTAATGGGGCGAAAATTTAAAATGAAAATTTTTGCCTTTCTCGACGTTTCAGAGGTTTCTGAACATTTTGGCATACCTCAGAAAACTAATGCATGTGTGTGTGTGTTTTGTATGTCCGCATTTTTTCGTCCACGTTTTCGGGCGCACGGATCAACCGATTTGTATGGTTTAAAAAGCATTCGATTCCTATTGATGAGGAGATGTGCTGATTAGTGCAAAGAGTGCAGAAAATAGAAATCGAGTTTTTAAGAGAACGAATTGTTTCTAATTTTTTTTTCAAAAAATATTTTTGTAATTTTGGATTAAAATTTCAAAAAATTACCCAGGCTGAGCACAGTCTAAGCGCGACTCTGGTACAAATGTTTACCCAAGTGCGTTTAGACTGTTTATGTACTGAAGCACTTTTCCAATTTTGTGAAAACTATTGAAAAATGTGAAAATGCCGCCAAGCTAAGCACAATATAAGTGAAAATGTCGCACAGAATTATTTGCAAATGCGTTTAGACTGTGACTATACGGGAGCACTTTTTCAATTTTGTGCAAATTAGGCAACTATTTTTTTTTAAATTGAATTCGAAATGAAATGACGATTGTTAATGTTCTAGAGATAAATTGATTTATTTATATTTACATTTGATTTGCTCAGATATAACAAGATAGCAAAAATTATTAAAGTTACAGTATTTGTTATTAACGTTTAAAATTTCTCGAATATTTCATTACGGTACGGGAAGTTCCAGCAATTTGCCTTAAGGCACGATGCCATACACCACTAGTTAGGTTAGGTTTTCTATCTAACAACCTGAGAAATACGCCTGACTGCACAGCAACCACAAAGCTTTTGTCAATATTTTGTATGTAAAGTAATTCATAACATAACCTTGCCATAACATTTGTCTCCATAAAAGTTTCCTTTTCAAGATTATTTAAATTGGATATTTTGGAATTAAATGTATTTCAAAAATTGAAAGTATTTAAGACTGTATATATTATCACAACAAAAGTATATTATTTATATATATATATATATATATATATATATATATATATATATTTATATATATATTCAAATAAGTTTTGAATGAAAATTTTATATATCTTCACCCGCACGAGGATTGTAATCCATCGAAACTGTTCGCACAAAATAAGTTGCAGTAGTTGCAATCACCTAAAAAAATAATTTTAAATCATCATATATATATATATATATATATATATATAAAATATAAAAAAATACCGTGTGTATAAACGGTGGTCCTAACTCAAACAATCCTCCTGCAGTCACAGAAGAGTTTTCATGAAGCAATTGCAAAGAACCAATTTCGATCTGAAAAAATTATATATATATATATATATATATATATATATATATATACAAGATGATCGTGTTAGTTACAACACTTATAACTCATGAACCGCTGAACCGATTTAGTTGAAAATTGGCAGGGAGATAGTTTAGAACCAGGAGAAAGACATATATATATATATATATATATATATATATATATATATATTCTACTTACGCAACTTCTGATCCGTTCATCCCTAGTCTCCACCCTGTGTAATATCAAAGCAGTATTTTGAGTCTCCACCTTAAGATGTGTGCTCGATATACAAATCGCAAATACCGGAATCCAATTGGCCATTAAATACAAACTATTGTTTGTTAAAATTAAAAAATTAAAAGACCTGTTATACACGATTTCTGTGAAAAACGTGTAACTGACCAGGATGCCGTTTATGATGGCATCTATGCAGCATCTGAAAAAGTTAAGGAAAAAAATTTTGTAAAAAAGTTGTAAAAAAATTAAGAATTAGGTCAAAATAGAATTTAAGCGATGTAATTAATTGATATTCATGTACAAATATAATTATTTGTAGACAGGTATAATGATATAACTAATAAAACTGTGGTAGGCCTGCGGAAGCCCAGTGGTCCTTCCTATAAAAATCTGTTTAAATTATGATAGTTCTGCAAAATTTTACATTTGTACTGAAATTGTTAAATTTCATGTATTGTATTGTGATTGCAGTATAATATTTGTACAATTGTGTAGTACAATTTTGCTAGATTTGTTGTAGGATTCTAACAGGACTTTAGTAAAATTGTGGAAGGGTTGCGGAAGGCCAGTGGTTGGGATTCTGATAAGATGAGTACTCAGATAGACATGTACTCAAATAGACAGATAGAAAGGTAAACAGACTCAAATAGAATTGTTTGTAGTAGGATTCCAGCAGAATCCTAATAAAACTGTGGTAGGCCTGCGGAAGCCCAGTGGTCAATTCTTATAAAATTCTATTGGAATTATGATAGTTCTGCAGAATTTTACATTTGTATTGAAATTGTTAAATTTGATGTATTGTATTATGATTGCAGTAACATTTTTGTTGAATTGTGTAATACAATTTTGCTAGATTTGTTGTAGGAATCGAACAGGACTCTAGTAAAATTGTGGTAGGGTTGCGGAAGGCCATTGGTTGGGATTCTGATAAGATGAGTACTCAGATAGACTAGTGCTCAAATAGACAGGTAAAAAGATAAACAGACTCAAATAGAATTGTTTGTAGTAGGATTCTAGCAGGATTCTATTAGAATTGTCGTAGGTAGGCCTGCGAAAGCCCAGTGGTCAATTGTTAAAAAATTCTGTTGGAATTACAATAGTCTGCAGAATTTTACCTTTGAAATTTTATGTATTGTATTACGATTGCAGTAAAATTTTCGTACAATTGTGTAGCACAATTTTGCTAGATTTGTTGTAGGAATCTAACAGGACTATAGTAAAATTGTGGTAGGGTTGCGGAAGGCCAATGGTTGGGATCCTGATAAGATGAGTACTCAGATAGACAAGTACTCAAATAGACAGGTAAAAAGGTAAACAGAATCAAATAGAATTGTTTGTAGTACGATTCTATCAGGATTCGATTAAAATTGCGGTAGGCCTGCGAAAGGCCAGTGGTCAATTCTTATAAAATTCTGTTGGAATTACAATAGTTCTGGAGAATTTTACATTTGTATTAAAATTGTTAAATTTTCTGTATTGTATTATGATTGCTGTATAATATTTGTACAATTGTGTAGTACAATTTTGCTAGATTTGTAGTAAGAATCCAACAGGATTCTAGTAAAATTGTAGTAGGGTTGCGGAAGGCCAGTGGTTGGATTCTGATAAGATGAGAACTCAGATAGACAAGTACTCAAATAGACAGGTAAAAAGGTAAATAGACTCAAATAGAATTGTTTGTAGTAGGATTCTAACAAGATTCAATTAAAATTGTGGTAGGCCTGCGGAAGCCCAGTGGTCCTTCTTATGAAAATCTGTTTAAATTATGATAGTTTTGGAGAATTTTGCATTTGTATTGAAATTGTTATATTTTATGTATTGTATTATGATTGCAGTATAATATTTGTACAATTGTGTAGTAGAATTTTGCTAGATTTGTTGTAGGATTCTAACAGGACTCTAGTAAATTTGTAGTGGGGCTACGGAAGGCCAGTGGTTGAGATTCTGATAAGATGCTGTTGTAATTGTACTAGAATTATGATAGTTCTGCAGAATTTTACAGGAAAATTAGAAGACAGGTTAAAAAGTTAACATATTGACAATTAGATAAACAAGTAAAAATAGAAATATAGACATATAGATAGATACACAGATAGACAAGTTATATAGGTAGACAGATAAATAATCATACAAATCGATAGAAAAATATCCAAGTAACATTTGAACTTTTAAACAAGTAGACAGATAATTTATTGGACTGGTAGCTACCTTGCATCAGTTACAAATCAAATTATTATTGATTGAATAAATTTCTCACTCACATCGGAAAATGTATGTTACTTCCCCTAAGGCAAAATGCCATTTGCGACTAGTTTACTATATAGTTTATAAATAATTTACTTACAATAATATTTGTAGGTGATACATCTGGTTCATAATTTTCACCAGTTGTCCTAATTTTCTGTGAATCTTGAAGCACTTGGTCAAAATCTTGACTTTGTCGTCGACTTCTTGATCTTTTAAGACTTTTGGGAGTAGTTTGTGCTTGAATACAAATTTTGAAAATAGAAAGAAACTGTACTAACGACCAAACATTCATAATAAAAATAAGAACACTACCAGAACTAAAATTATGGTGGATTAGATAATAAGGAAAATAGTGTAGTTTTTTACTATATTTTCATTACCCTTACCTCGTTCTTAGAAGTAGTCTCCACCAGTCGATTAACCACCTCAAATCTTTCACGAAAAATGCGACACATTATGACGAACTTTACAACAAAAACTCTGGGGATATTTGTTAGGAGATATCCTGCAATTTTTTCAGAAACAGGAATCTTTCTCACAAGATTATAAGTTTCAAAAACTCCATTTATTTCCAAAAGTGGCAAAATCGATATTGTAGCCAGAAAAATCACCAGGGTGTAGGTGGAGAGTTTTTTATAATTATTTTGGCTTGGTGATAAAGTTGTGTCTATTTTGTGTAATTTTTTGTAGATTTTTGCGAGTTTGTGGTTTTGAAGGATTTCTGCATTTATGATGAAAATTATCTGGAATATAAAATTGGGTAAAAAATAATATATATATTATATAATGCATGTATTCCACTTACAGTTCCAAATTGAAATAAACCCAGAAATCCTTTAATAGTTGGTTGAATGAAATCAAACCTTCCGTAGTTCTCAAATCTCCAAGCATTATCTTTGATTTTTGGAAATGATAAATATGATAAAAGTACAAGGACACATATACATCTCAAGCTTTCTATAAAATCTATAAATTTTATAGTTGATTTTTTGGTTTTTGGTGACACTAACATCCTTTTTTCTCTTATGTAAAAAAATCCCAGAAGGGAATATAATAATTGCACAGGCTGCAAGGCTTCTGATAAATTGGACACCATAGTAAACTTTTTCCAAAAATTTTGTGGGTATAACTCTCATTACCTTCTGCGACTACTAGTGTATTTCATTACACTATTACTCAATCAATCAATTAACAGGTTTATTCCAAACATGAACTTCTGCCAGCACGAATTGAAAACAAAAGTGTCATGCATAATTAAACAAAATTTGTGTACCGAAAGAATTATTTATTTAAACCAAGCTTCATTTTATTCACGTCGTTTGTACACAACACCTGACAAACGGGGATCCCTCCACCGGAACTCCACCGTCTCATTCCCCTGTAAAACAAGGTGCGTGTGCATTTTTGTGTTCGTCTCGTTCCGAAGTGACACTTCAATATAAAATATCGGTTTGATCTAGCTTTTGTTCCTGAACTGCGAACTGGAAATGAATTATTCTGTCATGGACAGAGAGGGAAAAAAGGTGAAGGGCAGGTTGAGGGCTGAGAGGGGCAGGTGGAGCGAAAGCTTGTAGAAATAAAAACTGCGACGATTGGGTAAAAGATATTGAAATATTTGGGAATTTGTAGAAATTTATAGAAGTTGTATAAGAAATGTATTATTTTTTCTTCATGACTACTATTGTTTTGGCACATCAAAACTATTAAATTTTGGTTGACAAATTGCAAAAAGATTTATCAAAATTTGACTCAGCGTTTAGAAGTAGTTTAGTGACAACACACGAACAGCAGATTTACATCTGTTGGCTGTTCGAACAATGTTAGGTTGTTTTTCTAAGTTTTTGCTCCTGTTTTCTTCCTGATTACTAAATTTTTTTGTTCCATTACCACTAATGTATTTGCATTAACACATTCTAGAAGAATTTTTCAAAATTTGACTAACCGTTTAGGAACAATTTAGGACAATGCACGAATAGAACATTTATATTTAGAAACAGTTAAAAAAATGTTAACTTGTTTTTTTAAATTTTTGGCTCCTGTTTTCTTCATGACTACTAAATTTTTTTTGGTTATTACCACTACTATAATTTCGTTGACATATTGCAAAATGATTTATCAAAATTGGACTAACCGTTTAGAAGCGATTTAGTGACAACACACAAACAGAACTTATATATCTGTTGGCAGTTCAAACAATGTTAAGTTGTTTTCTCAATTTTCTGCTCCTGTTTTCTTCATGATTACTAAATTTTTTGGGTTCATTACTACTATTGTATATGCATCAATACATTCTAGAAGGATTGATCAAAATTGGACTAGCCGTTTAGGAGCAATTAAGTGACAACACACAAACAGAACAATTATATCTGTTGGCAAATCAAACAATGTTAAGTTGTTTTTTTTTAATTTTTGGCTCCTGTTGTCTTCATGTCTACTGTATTTTTTAGCTCATTACCACTATTATAGTTTTATTGACACACCACAAAATGATTTATTAAAATTTGACTAACCGTTTAGGAGCCATTTAGTGACAAAACACGTACAGAAGATTTATATCTCTTATCAGTTCAAACACTGTACAGTTGTTTTTTGAATGTGTGCTCCTGTTTTCTTTATGACTACTTAATTTTTTTGGTTTATTACCACTAATGTATATGCATTAACACATTCTAGAAGGATTTATCAAAATTTGACTAGCCGTTTAGAAGCAATTTAGTGACAACACACAAACAGAACTTTAATATCTGTCGACAGTTTGAGCAATGTCAAATTGTTTTTCTAATTTTCTGCTCCTGTTTTCTTCCTGACTACTAAATTTTTTTGCCCCATTACCACTAATGTATATGGATTAACACATTCTAGAAGAATTTATCAAAATTGGAGTAGCCGTTTAGGAGCAGTTTAGTGACAATGCGCGAACAGAGCATTTGTATCTGTAGACAGTTCTTCTCCTGTTTTTTTCGTGACTACTAATTTTTTTGTGGCTCATTACCACTATTGTATATGCATTAACAT
Source organism: Ctenocephalides felis (assembly GCF_003426905.1). Lineage (NCBI taxonomy): Eukaryota > Metazoa > Arthropoda > Insecta > Siphonaptera > Pulicidae > Ctenocephalides > Ctenocephalides felis. Next base: position 61,581,903 of record NW_020539725.1, on the reverse strand, counting down.
ATTCTAGAAGGATTTATCAAAATTTGACTAGCCGTTTAGAAGCAATTTAGTAACAACACTCGTACAGAGCATTTATAACCGTTGACAGTTCAAACAATGTTAAGTTGTTTTTTTAATTTTTGGCTCCTGTTTCCTTCATGACTACTAAATTTTTTTGGTTCATTGCCACTATTGTATATGCATTAAGATATTCTAGAAAGATTTATCAAAATTGGACTAGCCGTTCAGGAGCAGTTTAGCGACAACACACGAACGGAACTTATATATTTGTTGGCAGTTCAATGTGCAATTGAGATTGTATTTAAAATGTCTAAATGCCTTTTGGAGGTTAGGTTTTAAACGTGAAAATCGGAACTAGTAGTGTATGACAAAAAGTGGATTCAGATTTCATTCGATCAAGTTTTTACTTGATTTCAACAGATTTTAAATACAATCTCAATTAAATATTATAAGAATGAAATCTAAATCCAATTTTCATACACTTCTAGTTCCGATTTACACTTAAAACCTAACCTCCAAAAGGCACAGACGTCATAATATTAGCCTTGTTAGACATTATTAGGGCGATGTTACGCTCCAACTTTCATACATTATGCCACTGAATCATACTGAATACTGTCAAAAAGTCATGAATTTGCTGTGCATTCAGGCGTTTTACACATAAACTGCAACGTAACTCGTATGTTATGAATCTGGGTCAGAAACACCCTGTTATCTAAGATTGTTTTTTGACATTTGTGCGGTTTTTAACTTCCCGTAGTGTAGTTATAGTTAAAGTACTGGGCCAAAAATCGAAAATATTTTTTTTTGCATTCATCGACGTTTTGAAGGTTTCTGAACATTTTGACAATAGTCAGAAAAAATGGATGTGTGTGTGTGTTTTGTATGTCCGCATATTTTGTCCACGTTTTCGGGCGCACAGATTACCCGATTTGAATGGTTTAAAGATCATTCGATTCCTATTGATAGGGAAATGTCCTGATTAGTTTTTGGCAAAGGCAGGCCAAGTCGTTACGGAGATTATGGAGCAAAGAGTGCAGAAAATAGAAATCGAGTTTTTGACAGAACGGAACATCCGATTTGTATGATCCAAAAAACATTCAGTTCGTAATGACGGGGAAAAGCGATTATTAGTTTTTGGCGAAGACAGGTTTCGGAGATACAGAGAAAATGTTAAAAAAAATGGCAGTTTTTGAGAGAACTAAGCGTCCGATTTAAATCATTCAAAGAAGTTTCTGCTTGTTTCAACAAAATAATTGCCTTTGGCAAAAAAAATTTTTGTTCTAATTTTTTTTTCAAAAAATATTTTTGTAATTTTGGATTAAAAAATTCAAAAAAATTACCCAGGTTAAGCATAGTTTAAGCGCCACTCTGGTACAAATGTTCACCCGAGTGCGTTTAGACTGTTTATGTATTAGACCACTTTTCCAATTTTGTGAAAACTATTGAAAAATGTGAAAATGCCGCCAAGCTAAGCACAATATAAGTGAAAATGTCGCACAGAATTATTTGCAAATTCGTTTAGACTGTGACTATGCGGGAGCACTTTTTCAATTTTGTGCAAATTAGGCAACTATTTTCTTTTTTTTTGAAATTGAATTCGAAATGAAATGACGATTGTTAATGTTCTGGGGATGAATTGATTTATGATTTACATTTGATTTGCTCAGATATAACAAGATAATGCAAAAATAATGAAAGTTACAGTATTTGTAATAATATATTTGAAAACGTTTAAAATTTTTCGAATATTTCATTACGGTACGGGAAAATCAGCAATTTGCCTTAAGGCACGATGCCATACACCACTAGTTAAGTTAGGTTTTTTATCTAACAACCTGAGAAATACGCCTGAATGCACAGCAACCACAAGGCTTATGTCAATATTTAGTATGGAAAGTAATTCATAACATAGCCTTGCCATAACATTTGTCTCTATAAAAGTTTCCTTTTCTAGATCATTTAAATTGGAATTTTTGGAATTGAATGTATTTTAAAAATTGAAAGTATTTAAGACTGTATATATTATCACAACAAAAGTATCTTATATATATATATATATATATATATATACATATATATTCGAATAAGTTTTGAATGAAAATTTTATATATCTTCACCCGCATGAGGATTGTAATCCATCGAAACTGTTCGCACAAAATAGGTTGCAGTAGTTGCAATTACCTAAAAAATTAAATTTTAAATTATCAATTTTTAAATTAGACATATATATATATATATATATATATATATATATATATAAAGTATTACCGTGTGTATAAACGGTGGTCCTAACTCAAACAATCCTCCTGCAGTCACAGAAGAGTTTTCATGAAGCAATTGCAAAGAACCAATTTCGATCTGAAAAAATTAAACATATATATATATATATATATATATATATATATATATATATATGTATATATATATATATATTTACCAAAACAAAAACCCCTTTTAATATCGAACGACTTAGAAATTTTGACTATCAAATTAATTGTCTAGATTGTAATTTAATTTACATAGGAGAAACAAGCCAGAACTTAATGAAACGTTTACAACAACATAAAAACCATTCAAAAAATCCGAGACTATTTAAAACTATGATTGCGGAACATATTTATACTTTAAAACACAATATAGACTTTTCTAACCTGACTGTACTACAATTTGAACAAAATTTATTCAAACGAAGAATTATAAAATGATCTTTTTTGACTATTTACAGCAATAAAATTAGTATTTTGTGAAAATATTATGTAATTACAAGTTAAATGTTTATAATACATAGTATAGTGCATTACCATATCTTGATACCATGAATTATTAAAATTTTCCAATTTCACACTAAGATTAACTAATTGAAAGTACTATTTATTATTTTATTTTTTCTTTTCACTCCAATTCAATTGCTTCAGTTTTTAATTTTATTTTCAGTTTCCTCTGAATAAAGGCTAGGATTATAGCCGAAACGTATGGATTTAAAATAAATTTTTGAAAGAAATTGTTGAATTTTGAAAATTTGAAATGTTTTTTATTGATATTATGCCCGATTATTCGACTTTCTTAATACATATGTCAACATCAAATTCAAACATCAAAATCAAAATATATATTTATATATATATATATATATATATATATACAAGATGATCGTGTTAGTTACAACACTTATAACTCACGAACGGCTGAACCGATTTAGCTGAAAATTGGCAGGGAGGTAGTTTAGAATCAGAAGAATGACACACACACACATATATATATATATATATATATATATATATATACATATATATATTCTACTTACGCAACTTCTGACCCGTTCATCCCTAGTCTCCACCCTGTGCAGTACAAGAGCAGTATTTTGAGCCTCCACCTTGAGGTGTGTGCTCGATATACAAATCGCAAATACCGGAATCCAATTGGCTATTAAATACAAACTATTGTTTGTTAATATTAAAAAATTCAAAGACCTGTTAAAAACGATTTCTGTAAAAAACGTGTAACTGAGCAGGATGCCGTTTATGATGGCATCTATGCAGCATCTGGAAAAGTGAAGGAAAAAAGTTTTGTAAAAAAATTGTTGTAAAAAAATTAAGAATTAGGTCAAGATAGAATTTAAGCGATGTAATTAATTGATATTCATGCACAAATAGAATTATTTCTAGACAGGTATAATGATAGAAAGATGGACATTTAGCCATGTAGACAGGGAGCCAGATATCAATAAGACAAATACTCAATAAGACAAGTACTCAATAGGACAAGTACTTAACACGTTTTGTCACGAAGTATTTACTTTCCTGTACAAATAAAATTGTTTGTAGTAGGATTAATTAATAAAACTGTGGTAGGCCTGCGAAAGCCCAGTGGTCTTTCTTATAAAAATTTATTTAAATTATGATAGTTCTGGAGAATTTTACATTTGTATTAAAATTGTTAAATTTTCTGTATTGTATTATGATTGCAGTATAATATTTGTAAAATTGTGTAGCACAATTTTGCTAGATTTGTTGTAGGAATCTAACAGGACTCTAGTAAATTTGTAGTAAGGTTGCGGAAGGCCAGTGGTTGGGAGTCTGATAAGATGAGTACTCAGATAGACATGTACTCAAATAGACGGGTAGAAAGGTAAACAGACTCAAATAGAATTGTTTGTAGTAGGATTCTAGCAGGATTCTATTAGAATTGTCGTAGGTAGGCCTGCGGAGGCCCAGTGGTCAATTCTTAAAAAATTCTGTTGAAATTACAATAGTCTGCAGAATTTTACCTTTGAAATTTTATGTATTGTATTACGATTGCAGTATAATATTTGTAAAATTGTGTAGCACAATTTTGCTAGATTTGTTGTAGGAATCTAACAGGACTCTAGTAAATTTGTGGTAGGGCTACGGAAGACCAGTGGTTGAGATTCTGATAAGATGCTGTTGGAATTGTACTAGAATTATGATAGTTCTGCAGAATTTTACAGGAAAATTAGAAGACAGGTTGAAAAGTTAACATATGGACAATTATATGAACAAGTAAAAATAGAAATATAGACATGTATAATAGATACACAGGTAGTATATATAGGTTATAAATAATTTACTTACAATAATATTTGTAGGTGATACATCTGATTCATAATTTTCACCAGTTGTCCTAATTTTCTGTGAATCTTGAAGCACTTGGTCAAAATCTTGACTTTGTCGTTGACTTCTTGATCTCTCAAGACTATTGGGAGTAGTTTGTGCTTGAATACAAATTTTGAAAATAGAAAGAAACTGTACTAACGACCAAACATTTATAATAAAAATAAGAACACTACCAGAACTAAAACTATCTTGTGTGAAAGATTTTTATGGATCAAAGGCAATTTTTTACTATAATTCCATTACCCTTACCTCGTTTTTAGAAGTAGTCTCCACCAGTCGATTAACCTCCTCAAATCTTTCACGAAAAATGCGACACATTATGACGAATTTTACAACAAAAACTCTGGGGATATTTGTTAGGAGATATCCTGCAATTTTTTCAGAAACAGTAATCTTTCTTATAACAACGTAAGTTTCAAAAACTCCATTTATTTCTAAAAGTGGTAAAATTGTTACTGTGGCCAAAAAAAGCACCAGGGTGTAGGTGGAGAGTTTTTTATAATTATTTAGGCTTGATGATAAAGTTTTGTCTATTTTGTGCAGTTTTTGGTAGATTTTTGCTAGTTTGTGGTTTTGAAGGATTTCTGCACTTATGATGAAAATTATCTGGAATATAAAATTGATTAAAAAATAGTATATGTATTATAGAACACATGTATTCTACTTACAGTTCCAAATTGAAATAAACCCAGAAATCCTTTAATATTTGGTTGAATATGATCAAAACTTGAGTAGCTCTCAAATCTCCAAGCATTATCTTCGATTTTTGGAAATGATAAATAGGATAAAAGGACAAGGACACATATACATCTCAAGCCTTCTATAATATCGATAAATATCATAGTTGATTTTTTGGTTTTTGGTGACACTAACATCCTGTCTTCCCTTATGTAAAAAAATCCCAGAAGGGAACATAATAATTGCACAGGCTGCAAGGCTTCTGATAAATTGGACACCATCGTAAACTGTTTTCAAAAAATTTATGCTAATAACTCTCCTTAGCTTCTGCGACTACTAGTGTATTTCATTACACTATTACTCAATCAATCAATTAACAGATTTATTCCAAACATGAACATCTGCCAGTACAAGTTGCACACAAAAGTGCCATGCATAATTAAACAAAATTTGTGTACCGAAAGAATTATTTATTTAAACCAAGCTTTATTTTATTCACGTCGTTTGTACACAACACCTGAAAAACGGGGATCCTTCCACCAAAGCTCCACCGTCCCATTCCCTTGTAAAACAAGGTGCGTGTGCATTTTTGTGTTCGTCTCGTTCCGAAGTGACACTTCAATATAAAATATCGGTTTGATCTAGCTTTTGTTCCTGAACTGCGAACTGGAAATGAATTATTCTGTCACGGACAAAGAGGGAAAAAAGGTGAAGGGCAGGTGGAGCACTGGGGGGAGCAGGTGGAGGGAAAGGTTGTAGAAATAAAAACTGCGACGATTGGGTGAAAGATGTTGAGATATTTGGGAATTTGTAGAAATTTATTGAAGATATATAAGAAATGTCTTCTTTTTTCTTCATGACTACTATATTTCTTTGGTTCATTACTACTATTATATTTCCGTTAACATATTGCAAAAAGATTCATCAAAACTTGACTAGCCGTTTAGGAGCAATTCAGTGACAACACACGTACTGCAGAATTATGTCTGTTGGCAGTCCAAACAATGTTAGGTTGTTTTTTTAATTTCTTGCTCCTGTTTTCTTCATGACTACTAATTTTTTTTTGGCTCATTACCACTATTATAGTTCCATTGACACACCACAAAATGATTTATTAAAATTTGACTAACCGTTTAGGAGCAGTTTAGTGACAATGCACGAACAGAACATTTATATCTGTTGACAAATCAAACAATATTAGGTTGTTGTCTTAATTTTCTGCTCCTGTTTTTTTCATGACTACTATATATTTTTGGCCCATTACCGCTATTGTATATGCATTACCATATTCTAGAAAGATTTATCAAAATTTGACTAGCCGTTTAGGAGCTATTTAGTGACAACACACGAACAGCAGATTTATGTCTAGAAACAGTTCAAAGAATGTTAATTTGTTTTTCTAAGTTTTTGCTCCTGTTTTCTTCATGACTACTAAATTTTTTTGGCTCATTACCACTATTGTATGTGCATTAACACATTCTAGAATAATTTATCAAAATTGGACTAGCCGTTTGAGAGCAATTTAGTGACAATGCACGAACAGCAGATTCACATCTGTTGACAGTTCAAACGATGTTAAGTTGTTTTTTTAATTTTCTCCTCCTGTTTTCTTCATGACTACTAAATTTTTTGGGTTCATTGCCACTATTGTATTAGCATTAACACATTCTAGAAAGATTTATCAAAATTGGACTAGCCGTTTAGGAGCAGTTTAGCGACAACACACGAACAGAACTTATATATTTGTTGGCAGTTCGAACAATGTTAAGTTGTTTTTTTAATTTTCTCCTCCTTTTTACTTCATGACTGCTAAATTTTTTTGGCTCATCACCACTATTGTATATGCATTAACACATTCTAGAAAGATTTATCAAAATTGGACTAGCCGTTTAGGAGCTATTTAGTGACAACACACGTACTGCAGAATTATACACACCCGAAGGCTATATTAAAAATCATATTTTCATACCATCAATTCTGACAATAAAGTCCTTTTACTCTTGAACCTTCCTTCTACTTTTTCTAGGACCTTTCTACCAATTTCTTACCTACCTATCTATCTTTAAAAAGGTCCTTTTCAAGGGGCCCTTTTCGCTCGATATAATATTATATCATCGATAATCATAATCGAATAAAAGATTAGAATCAATTGGATATCGAATCTTTTAATGCGTACTGCCATCTTTTGATCATGTTAGGACCTTGTATTACCACAGGATAAAATGTCCTTAAGGAGTAGTGTGAGAGCTGGCAAGGATTGAATAAATTTATAAAAAAAATAGCCCATTATAATAATATTATATAAAAGTAATAATTATGCAAATGTTATCTATTTAGATTTTTTATACGTTGATGTACTTTGTTTTTTTTTCCTATCTTGTATATTGTGCTTGTTGTATGTATATTTGTACTAACATACACCGTGTATGTCCTAAACATATGTATTTCAATTAAAAATAATCCTGTATCCAATATTTTACAAGTCTGTTCTAAACTTATGCATCTAAAAATTGCTTTGATTAGTGCTAGCAAATACTTAATTTTATTTTGGCTGATTACTAGCTCCCCGTCTATTTATATTTGCTCAGTCTTGGGGAGGGTCAATTTATAAATAGGGGATGCTGGGGTTCAGTGGTATGTGCGGATGGTCAGATATTTGATCTTTGAACGAGTACTTGGGATCATCTGAGGCGATGTATTATTGCATTGCAGATACTGAGGACGGTGGAGAGACTTGAGCAGTGATTGCCAAGGATAGAGAAAAAAACTTGTACATAAAATTGTTAAAATATTGTACTGTTTAAAGCTGAATTTTTGGAAAATTGGAGGGTATTCTTCAAAAATTTTGGATACTCAACTTTAATGAAGTAAAGTCCTCCACCGGAATCCGAAAGACGGGTAAAGTTAGGAATTGTTTTGATTATAATATTTGAAAGTAGAGGGCAAAATATATATATATAACCAGCCATGACCTTGATCTTTATTACGTTGCTAACAGGAGACAAACGACATTGTCTGAAAATCCATAATAAAAGTAATTACTTTCGCTGTTAGTTTTTTTGGCTGTGAGCACTGTTGTTTAGTTTAAGAGACCCCAATATATTTTTTAAGTAGCCGAAATTATGGAAAATTGGATAGTATTTCTCAAATATTTTGGGTACTCAAAAGTAATAAAGTAAATGAAGTAAACAAGTCTTCTACCGGAATCTTTAAAACGATTTAAGATTTTTTTTATAATAATATTTGAAAGTACAGGGCAAAAGGATGTCTAACCAGCCATGATCTGGATTTTTATCACGTTGCTATCAGAAGACAAATGGCATTGTCTGAAAATCCATAATAAAAGTATTTTCTTTCGTTATTAGTTTTTTTGGTTGTGAGAACTATTGTTTAGTTTACGAGACCTTAATATAATTTTTGAGTAAACGTTATTCAATTGTTTTATAAGATATATTGTTAATTTATAGTAAAAAATAAGATAGTAAATGAAGATATAAAGCAATTTTACAAGAGATAAATTAAACAAATAGATGTTCCAACTCATACCAAATCAAGGTTATTTACAGTGTGATCTCTGTAAGAAATGTACCCATGAAATTTATAGAAAAATACTTTCGTCTAAAGACGAAATTTTGGAAAATTGGAGAGTCTTTCTCAAAAATTTTGGATGCTCATCGTTAATAAAGTAAATAGAGTGTAAAGGTCCTCCACCAATGTCTTAAAAAAGTAAAATTGTGATTTTTTTAATAAGAATATTTTGAAAGTAGAGGGCAAAAGCATATCTAACCAGCCATAACCTTGAATTTTGTCACGTTGCTATCAAGAGACAAACAACATTGTCAAAAAAGCCATAATAAAAGTATTTTCTTTTGTTATTAGTTTTTGTAGTCGTGAGTACTGTTGTTTAGTTTACGAGACCTCAACATATTTTTTAAGTATACGTTATTTAATTGCCTTACAAGATGTATTGTCAATTTGAAGTATATGCAACAGTGTAAAAAATAATATAGTAAATTAAGATAAAAAGCAATTTTACAAGTTAAAACGAGATAAATTAAACAACTAGTTGTTTCAACTCATACCAGATCAAGGTTATTTACAGTGTGATCTCTGTAATAAATATACCCATAAAATTTATATTTTTCATTGGTTGAATAATGTAGCTATTATTTTGTAAAATGTTTTGAAAATTAAAATATGACATTGGACCTTTTTCCTCCCAAAAATGTGGTTTGAAAAACAGCTAAAAAACACATTTGCACAATGATAGTTTTGCTGGGAGTTATACTGGACATAGTCAGATAGTTGTTTACTTGATACGCGTTATTTTTTGTGTTATAATAGTTTTGGTTTTTACGATATAGTTGCTCAAAGTCCAATTAAATCTTTGTATTTCGCCCTACCCTATAGTTCAAAAAAATGTGGCATATATTTTTTTAAAAATAGCTAAAAACTCATTTCTATAACGATGAATTAACTAGAAGTTTTACTGAACATAGTCATATAGTTGTTTGTTTGATACGCGTTATTTTTGTTTTATAATAGTTTTGGTTTTCACAATATAGTTGCTCAAAGTCAAATTCATACTTTGTATCTCGTCCTACCTTATACTTCTTTTTTTGGGGTTTTTTATTCACCGGACCTCACCTTGGCCAGAGTGCTCTAAAAAGTGATGATGCGCCTGCAGCAAAGTATTCATATCGTCGCTTCGGCTTCACTAAGTTGAAGAAATGGGAGCAATTTCAACGTCTCGCCACCAACAATATACACTCTTATGTGTCTTTGGTTATGTACCAGAAAATTGTCGACATTGTATACTAATATTGGACGTTTATATATATATATATATATATATATATATATATATATATATATATATATATGTAGTGGTCGTAGAAATTTTGGGTTGTACTTAAAACCTATGAACTTTGGTATAAATATTTTCCCATTATATTTTCCATATATCTATCACTATTTATCACTGCAATTTATCATAAGTACCATCAAATCTTTCCAATCCCCCAGTCATCGTCATCTCCTCCACCGTGATTGTTCAAACCTTTGAATCGAGTCACAAAAAGGGCTCACGCCTTCACGCATTAGACACAACTCAACAGAGTGCTTTTAGAGGCCTCGATTACTCCACCGCACTCCACCGTCATGTCATAAGTGGCGAAACTACTAACAACAAAACTCTGAATAGACGCCCTGAATAGAGACTACTACGGTAAAGGATAACCTAGATAAAGATAAAAAGTATAAAAATATTATTTTTATAAAAACAAACATAGACAAAATATAAAAACTTATAAATTAAACTACGACTTTTATAGTAGTAAAAAGAAATAAACAAAACCTATTCAAATTGAGTTAGAAAGAAGAACCTTATCTATTATTTCTACTGTATATTTTAGATTGTGTGAACCAACCCTTATATTTTCTGAGAGAAATCCATGCCACTCACTCGATACTTTCACTGACTTTTATAAGAAAGCTAAGTAGAAAGTTTATGATCCCATATCACTTACCAAGAGGCATCTTAGAAAACAGACGCACTCTTCATCTTAGCAGAGAACTAATTTCAGAAAGTTCATTATTAGTTCGGAGAGAGTAAAAATAGATAAAATAGGACTACTTTATTTGTGTTGGGAAGTTTTACAAAATGCATGAATATCTTTATCAAAATTTATTTATTCTTATCTCCTAAATTCGGGGCAGTTAGTGTCAGCTATGTTTTTACTTTTTTAGGTTTTTATAACCTTCCACTCCACCGTTGCCCCGGTTAATGACTAAAGAACGTTTTTTTTAGCTTGGGATTCAATTACTGCTACGCTAGTTCTCACCTCGTTTTTTGCAATTTATTTTCCTCCACCGTAAGAAAAAAAACATAGGCTAATATATATAGGTACGGGTCGAGCTGTTTTAAATGCGTTTCGGACGCCGCTGTGCTAAATATAAGAATAACTAGTGGTGTACGGCATTGTGCCCTAAGGCAAATTGCTGGAACTTCCCGTACCCGTATGAAATATTCGAGAAATTTTAAACGTGGTATTACAAATACTGTAACTTTAATTATTTTCGATATCTTGTTATGTCTGAGCAAATCAAATATAAATCATAAATCAATTTATCTTCATTAACAATCGTCATTTCATTTCGAATTCAATTTAGAAAAAAAAAGTTGCCTAATTTACACAAAATTGAAAAAGTGCTCCCGTATAGTCACAGTCTAAACTCATTTGCAAATAATTTTGTGCGACATTTTCACTTATACTGTGCATAACTTGGCGGCATTTTCACGTTTTTCAATAGTTTTCACAAAATCGGAAAAGTGCACCGCTAAACAGTCTAAACGCACTTGGGTAAACATTTGTACCAGAGTGGCGCTTAGACTGTGCTTAGTCTGGGTGATTTTTTGAATTTTTGTATTTAACATTTTTTATCATCAACTGTATTTTACCAAACATGAAAATAAAATGGACTCTACTGACAAGCAAACTATATTTTGCATTATATGAACTGACGAGCAAACTGAAATACTCGACTGCTCGTCAGTGAAGTCCCCTTTTATATATTTTAGCTTTTCTCGTCAGTAGAGTCCTTTTATTAATTCTAGATTAGTTTGCTCGTCACTTTTTAATTTTTTATCTAGATATTCAGTTTGCTCGTCAGTAGAGTACCTTTTTTTTATTTTCTATCTAGATATTTAGTTTGCTCGTCAGTAGAGTCCCTTTTTTAATTTTCTATCTAAATATTTAGTTTGCTCGTCAGTAGAGTCTTTTTCATACTTCGAAGTATATTTATATTGACTTTGTTCGTCAGTAGAGTCTCTTTTTAATATAACATAGTAAAAAAAATGCTGACATATAAAACACACACACACACATTCATTTGGTTTCTGGGGTATGTCCTTTAAAAATGATCAGAAACCTTCAAAACGTCGAGAAATGCAAAAATTTATGCCCATTACTATAACTACCCTACGGGAAGTTAATAAATTGTATTATTTCTATTTTCAACTACTAAATTTCCTAAAGTGGAGATTCATTTAATGCTCGACTGATTTTAACTGACACTCGTTTGAGTGAATATTAATTTGAAAAGCTTTTATTAAAAATTAATAAATCCGCATTAGTGTTCATATATACTCTCCACCGTAATCCTGCTCCACCGTCAGACTCATCAGGATTTATTTTGGTTCTCATTATAAATTCTGCGTCGGTGCAGACAATAATTATATGATGCCTTTACGCTGCGCATAAACACATATTCATGTTTACTAATGAGAACATATACACATATAAATATATATGTATATATATATATATATATATATATATATATTTGTATATATATATATGTATATATAAATCATATCATCATGAAGGATTTTCATGGTGACGAACGAGCAGAAAATTATAAGTCTGAAATGACAACCGTGATTACGTAATTGAGCTTATTGATTGATGATGTGTGTTTGGGTAATACAAATAAAATGCTTTAAAGAGTGCACACACTTATACACATTTATATAATAATATATTATAGATTATATATTTATAATAGCATTAAAAATATGTATAATATTTAAAAACAATAATGTAATTGAAGTCATACTTCAAATATGACATGATCGGTTTGTCATTGTAATTAGCATTTAGAAATGAACCTTCATTAGAGAAATGAAGTAATTGCTGATTAATAAATTCTATAATATTTGTTCACACAGTGGATAAAGAGTTAAACAACGCCTAAACAAATATTGTTTTTGCAACCTCACTCGTCATGTAATATTTGTGTTTGAAGAACTTCATGTAATTATAATTAACATACATTCATTGGCTGCTTGTATTTTTTTACTTTTTCGCTGGCGATGTGATCTCATTCTTTGAACAGCAGTAATATCTGTCTTGCCTAAAAATATTTTCCATTTTAATAACTTCAAAAATTTATAAAAACTACAAGTTCATTTTGGATTTTATTTTTAGTTTTGCTCGTCAGTAGAGTCCCCTTTTGATGTTATTTTTGGATTGCTCGTCAGTAGAGTCCATTTTTCTTTAATTTTTAATTTGCTCATAAGTATAGTCTCATTTTCTTCCATTTTTAATTTAATTATCAGTAGAGTTTATTTTTTTTATTTTTAATTAGTCATCAGTAGAGTCCATTTCTTAATTTATGTTTATTTGCTCGTTAGTAGAGTTTATTTCTCTTTTATTTTTAATTAGTCATCAGAAGAGTCATTTTTAATGTTATTTTTAGATTGCTCGTCAGTAGAGTCCATTTTTCTTTAATTTTTAATTAGTCATCAGTATAGTCTCTTTGAATTTTTGATTTTATTTTTATTTGCTCGTCAGTAGAGTCTCTTCTTAATTTTATTTTTAGTATGCTAGTCAGTAGAGTCCCTTTTTTCTTTAATTTTTAATTTAATCATCAGTAGAGTCTCTTTGAATTTTATTTTTATTTTGCTCGTCAGTAGAGTCTCTCTCCTCTTTTCATTTTTAGTTTCGTCGTCAGTAGAGTCCCTTTTTATTTACGAATAATATAGAAATAATTTCTAATCAATAAACTTACGTTTAGTACACGGCAACAAATGTTTAATTTGTTTTATTATTTTCAAAGAACAGGGTAAAATATTCTTTTGGTTCAGGCATTTTTCATTAAATCAAGATTTGTAATACGATGTAATTTTAAAATGTTTATTTATCTGTGCCGATTTCCTTGTTGATATCGGTACGCATACAACGTTGATGCTGGTTTGCATACAACGACAGATCTTCATTCACATACACGACGACTAATCACAATCGACCAGTATAGAAATGATATCATCAAGAGCGAATGACGAATCTTCAGCACTCGACTCTTATCTTATCTGCCGTAACGCACTTCCGTTGCATTTGTACAGATTTACACCGCAGTCGCGCCTAAATAAGTTTTACTTCAAAAATCTGTTGAATCAAATTTAAAAATAAGAATACACTTCATATAACGTATACTTAAATTTATACTCAGGTATCGTAAACTAAACAACAGTGATCAAAATCAAAAACAGATAAATATATTTTTCCTTTTCTTCTCTTTCCTCCACCGTAGTACGCGCATTGCAGTAACTGCATTCGCGCGCTCGCGATATTCATCGGTGGAGCGTTCGGTGGAGCGTTCGGTCGGTCTGTCGGTCGGCTTGTAATCCTACGAGGTTATGACCCGACTTGGGGGCCCCGTTGGCCTTAGTTCGGGGGTTAATACACGTTCGGGGTGGATAGATAGATAGAATAGCATTCTACGCCCCTGCACAAACATTACACCAATACTGTGTTTATCGCACGACAGACGATGACACCATTTGCATAGGGGTAGCATATTGAGGATTTAGAGAGAGATTAGATAGAGATGGTTAATTTATAGGGAATATTGTGAGAAAGTTTTCACTAAGTAAAACTTCTTTAGGCGCGACTAGGGTGTAAAGCCGTACAAATGCAACGGAAGTAGCGTTACGCCCGCACTGTACGTCATTTGCTCCCGATGATATCATTTCTATGCGGGTCGATTGTGATTAGTCGTCGTGTATGTGAATAGAGATCTATCGTTTTATGCGTACCGGCATCAATGTTGTATGCGTATCAACTAAAATTCTAAACAAAATTAGACATTTTTGGTGCATACAAGGCAACAAATAATCTTTTGAATGAAACTATTGATCGTAGGACCTTAATTAACAACCTCGATGGTAAATAAAGGACTCTACTGATGAGCAAATTAAATATCTACTTGAAAAATAAAAAAGAGCTCTACTGACACAGCAAAACAGCAAATTCAAATATCTAAATAGAAGATTAAGAAAGGACTCTACTGGCGGGCAAATTAAATATAGATCTAGAAGATTAAGAAAGGACTCTACTGACGAGCAAATTAAATATCTACTGAAAAATTAAAAAAGGACTCTACATACGAGCAAATTTAAATACAGATCTAGAAGATTAAGAAACGACTCTACTGACGAGCAAATTAAATATCTACTGAAAAATTAAAAAAGGACTCTATAGACGGGCAAATTAAATATAGATTTAGAAGATTAAAAAAGGATTCTACTGACCAGAAAATTAAAAAAATGACAATAAAGGATTCCACTAACCAGCAAATTTATTATGAACCTGGCAGATTTAAAAAGGATTTTACTGACCAGAAAACTAAATAGATGACAAAAAAGGACTCTACTAACCAGCAAATTTGATATCCACCTGGTAAATTTAAAAAGGATTCTACTGACCAGAAAACTAAATAGATGACAAAAAAGGACTCTACTAACCAGCAAATTTATTATCAACATGATAGATTTAAAAAGGATTCTACTGACCATAAAACTAAAAAAAATACAAAAAAGGACTCTACTAACCAAATTTATTATCAACCTGGTAAATTTAAAAAAGATTTACTGACCAGAAAACTGAAAAAATGACAAAAAAGGACTCTACTAACCAGCAAATTTATTATCAACATGGTAGATTTAAAAAGGATTCTACTGACCAGAAAACTAAATAGATGACAAAAAGGGACTCTACTAACCAGCAAATTTATTATCAACATGGTAAATTTAAAAAGGATTCTACTGACTAGCAAACTGAGTTTCGACGTTGTGTAAAAAAATTAATACCTTTATTATATTTTAATATAATCTATAAATATGTTTCAAAGAAACTTTTTGGATTCATATCGTGTGAAGATCAGCTGAGCCGTTTTTTTTCATAATTAACTTACAGATGTTGAAACTTTAATTTTATTATTAAATAGATCATTCATATATCTAGTAAGGGTTCATTTCTAAATCCTAATTACAATGACAAACCGATCATGTCGTATTTGAAGTATGACTTTAATTATATTATTGTTTTTAAATATTATGCATATTTTTAATGCTATTATAAATATATAATTTATAATTTATCATTATACAAAATGTGTATAATGGTCGACAAAAATAAATATAGGCATCACGAGTGTTACCATATTACTAATAAACATTATTCAAAATTGTTATATGATGTATTTATTTTCACTTAAATGCCATATTTTACAGTAGCATATGAGTTTTATTTCAATCGCGTGTGAACCTTACGCGCACTTTTTTTTTATTTGTTCTTGGTTTTGAGCACTGTTGTTTAGTTCACGATACCTAAGTATACATTTTATGCACGTTATATAAGATGTATTGTTATTTTCAAGTTTGGTTCGACAGATTTTTTATGTAACCTCGATATAATGTTTTCCTTATAATTCTAGCTAACTTTTGGAATTAGAAGTGTCAGAAATCTATGTCTTACACATACATATGTATGAATATGTGTATATTTTCATGTGTGTTTATTCCTACAGGGTTGAACAACCGTCGAGGGCTGATTATATCCATCTCCAGAGTCTCGGCGGTATCTGTAATGGTAGTGTGGTAGTATGCTAGTGGTATAAAGACAAAAGGGACTATGATGCCCTATTGTTTAACCTAATGGGTGCTCGAGTCGACTCTGCACCGTGCAGACAATGGATTTCACGGCTGCATGTCAACACACGACGATGGAGGACGGTGGAGACACAAGGTAAGGCTATGTTCAAATGATAAATATTTTTATAAACTTGGTAATAAACATCTTGGATGATTCTGGTGGAGGTGTATCTACTTTTCCTCTATATTTAGCCTGTTTGAAAATTTAATGTGCCTCACCTCGGCTTTTCCCAGCCGCCGGTGGAGTACCGGTGGAGTGTCGAGGCCGTGCAAAGCCGCCGCGCGCTTTAATTACGACACCGAGTAACTACTATTTCTACTGTGCGATTGTTCTCCTTCTTATTCATACAGTCAAACAGGCAGACAAACACGACAAACAGACAAACAACGAACAAATTCACTTAAGAGAATGAATTTAATGAGACATAATTTGGTTAAAATGGGCCATGTGTGTGTGAAATTTAGTGAGGGCAGAGGTGGAGCTGTAGAGATTTGTAAATTGAAAGATAAACATCAGGGAATAGTGTTATGAGAAAAGTTGTGGGGTTATTTGATTTTAAAAATATTTATCAGACGTATTAAATTAGTTTTTTTTTATTCTACACTCCACCTGATGTCCATTGCATTTTTATTAGTTTGTGGGAATCATGTAGGCCATGGAAAGAAACAAATATTCATGTCATGACATTTTGTATAGTTTTGAAATCATAAATCAAACCGAGATCTCTACTGACGAGCAAATCATTAAATAATCTAGAAGAAAATAAAACTCTACTTACGAGCAAGTTAAATATCTACTTGAAAAATTAAAAAAGGACTCTACAGACGAGCAAATTTAAATATAGATCAAGAAGCTTAGAAAAGGACTCTACCGACGATCAAACTAAATACATGGCAAAAAAGGACTCTACTGACTAGCAAATTTGATATCAACCTAGTAGATTTAAAAATTTTACGGCCAGAAAACTAAAAAAAAATTCAAAAAAGAACTCTACTAACCAGCAAATTTAATATCAACATGGTTGATTTGAAAAGGATTCTACTGACCTTTTTCCGTTGGCTACTTAAAAGTTCTCGGACACCGGATTTCCATTGGCATACTCATTCTGTATATCTAGATCTCGGGTTATTGCTGACATCGAATGATATAATTTTAATACATTTTTTAAAACATAGAAATATCTATCTATTAATTTATATATTTCTATAACTTTATAGCCATACACTACTAGTTTTTTTTAAGATTTTGACACCCAAAAATCAAAACAGTAAGCTCTTATGAAGGTTCAGGCAATTTAATTCTGCACTATTACATTCTTTAAAACATAGAAATATATTTACTCTACCCTTGACACCGGACTTCCGTTGGCATACCCATTCTGTATGTCTATTTTTAATACATTTTTCAAAACATAGAAATATCTATCTATTAATTTATATATTTCTATAACTTTATAGCCATACACTACTAGTTTTTTTAAGAGTTTTGACACCTAAGAATTGAAGCCAGAGTTTATCCCATTTTGCAAAGCAATACTTAACAGCATAAGTTATTAATAGTAAGCTCTTATGAAGGTTCAGGCAATTTAATTATGCACTATAACATTCTTTAGAACATAGAAATATATTTACTCTAGCCATGACACCGGACTTCCGTTGGCATACTCATTCTGTATGTCTAGACCTCGGGTTATTGCTGACACCGAATGATATATTATTAATACATTTTTTAAAACATAGA
This sequence comes from Ctenocephalides felis, assembly GCF_003426905.1. Classification (NCBI taxonomy): domain Eukaryota; kingdom Metazoa; phylum Arthropoda; class Insecta; order Siphonaptera; family Pulicidae; genus Ctenocephalides; species Ctenocephalides felis. The sequence continues at coordinate 61,563,353 of NW_020539725.1, read as the reverse complement.
AATATCTATCTATTAATTTATATATTTCTATAACCCTATAGCCATAAACTACAAGTTTTTTTAAGAGTTTTGACACCCAAAAACTAGAGTCTCTACCTTTTTGCATTGCAAAACTTAACAGCATAAATAATTCTATAATCATTTTTAACTCCCAATCATCAGAATTTATTAATAAATTTATCCAAGACGTCTCCACCGGAGTGTAAAATTTTACTCCACCTCCTATTTCCTTAATTTTGCTCCTGGTCGGGGTTGTAAACTGTATTCTAGAATATCCTTCAGTGTATCCTACAGTGTAACCTTACTGTATCGAGTAAATTGAATATCGCATCCTCCGAAGTGATGAAACTAATGCCATCGTAATGAACATGTAATACGATGCTAATGAGTATTTGAATAAGACGAATCAATGTCTCTCTCGTCGCTTGCAGAATCCACGTCATTGCAGAATTGCACAATTACACCACAATATATAATAATATACATATATACGTATATATTGTAGATACTAAGACTATCATTAATTTTACTATTTGTCACTCCACCAATTCCTTTCAATAACTTCTTTTTCTCGAAACCTTTAAACGTGCCGGTGGCGATACCTCCATTCCCCGAAGGAATGCAGCCGACGACCGCTGCTTTTGCTGCTGCTTCAGCTTTTCCTGCGGGAACAACAAATCCTTACGATTGAAAACTTAACAGTACACGCCGAATGCCATAAATGAAATAGTTGAAAAGTTTACGAGATCGGACGAGATTCTAGAGAGGAAAGGATTTTGAAGTGAGGCATATAGAATTATTTAGTACGGTGGAGTTAAAATGATAGTAGTCAGTCAGTCAACTCTCTTCTCCTATCCATTTCTGCATCGACATTGTATTAATCATATATAATGCAAGCGTCAATCCCAGACAGACAGACGGACAGACAGACAGAATGATGGTTAGAGCGATGGAGGCTTTACTGGAATAATCGGAACAAGGGGTGCTCCGGACGTGACCAGGGGTTGCCTGATTGGAGACCGACGGATCTATTTATGTGCATTGCGCCACTTGACGTGTTGTGCACAATTGAAATATATGACAAAATGGGTAGAGATAGGCTGGCATCGATTATAATTGTAGGGGAAACCAGGGGTAAGAGATTGTAGACGCCCGGCACAATGTTTATTAAAAAAGTCATTTAAAAAATCACTACACACGCACTCTTTATTACCTCGAAGGACCAGATATAATTAATTATCAAAAAAGCTATATCAGACCTGAAATAACATAAAACTGAATGGAAAATAATAACTAGTTCAGAATTTGTTTGTAGAAATGTAATGTATTTAATTTTAGTTAGTTGTATTAGATGTTCTCGAGTCAAGGTATACGTACAGAATGAATAATTTCTTATAACTAGCTTAGTACCTACAGTAGGGTAGAAAATTATTTTATTATGTCAGGTAGAGAGAGATAGATTTATAAAATTTGTGAGGCTCGAACAGGGATAGCTAAAGTCTTATATATAATATATTATTCTATTATTTTTAACTTCCCGAAACGAAAGTTTGTTTTTCCAGAAAATCTGTTTATCCAATTTTATGTTTTTCCGACGTTTCAAGTCATTCTCAATAGTATGTGGGCAAAATAAACTTCTTTCTCGTGTTATTGAAAAAAGTGAGAATCTAAAACCATTCTGGTAAGAATGTAACAATATTTTATTAAGGGTAGTTATAGTAATGGACCGAAAATCGAAAATGAAAATTTTTGCATTTCTCGACGTTTTGAAGGTTTCTGAACATTTTTAAGGCATACCTCAGAAAAAATGGCTGTGTGTATGTGTGTGTGTGTGTGTGTGTGTTTTGAATGTCCGCATTTTTTCGTCCACGTTTTCGGGCGCACGGATCAACCAATTTGAATGGTTTATGAAACATTCGATTTCTATTGATAGGGAGATATGCTGATTAGTTTTTGGCAAAGGCAGGTCCAGTAGTTACGGAGATACGGAGTAAAGGGTGCAGAATATTCAAATCGAGTTTTTGAAAGAACGGAGTATCGAATTTGAATGATCTAAAATATATTCAATTTGTAATGATTGGGAGAAAAGGTGATTAGTTTTTGGCAAAGACAGGCCCAGCCATTTTGAAGATACGGAGCTAAATATGTAAAAAATTGCAGTTTTTGAGAGAACTAAGCGTCCGACTTGAATGATCTAAGAAACTTTTTGCTTGTATTGGCAAAACAATTGCTTTTGAGGATAAAACATTAATACATCTTTTTTTATTTTTCATAAAATATTTTTGTAATTCTGAATTAAAAATTGAAAAAATTCAAAAATCACTCAGGATAAGCACAGTCTAAGCGCTACTTTGGTACAAATGTTTAGCCAAGTGCGTTTAGACTGTTTATGTACTTCCAATTCGAATTTTGTGAAAACTATTGAAAAATGTGAAAATGCCGCCAAGCTAAGCACAGTATAAAGAAAAATGTCGCACAAAATTATTTGCAAATGCGTTTAGACTATACGGGAGCACTTTTTCAATTTTGTGTAAATTAGGCAACAATTTTTTTTTTTTGAAATTGAATTCGAAATGAAATGACGATTGTTAATGTTCTGGAGGTAAATTGATTTATTATTTATGATTTATATTTGATTTGCTCAGATATAACAAGATAGCAAATAAAAATAATGAAAGTTACAGTATTTGTAATAATATGTTTATAAACGTTTAAAACTTCTCGAATAATTCATTACGGTACGGGAAGTTCCAGCAATTTGCCTTAAGGCACGATGCTTTAACAGATTCTCATAAGATTATTATTAGGTTATTAATAAATTATAGGTTCTCATTACTTTCTAATCAAAATCGACGTAGAAGCTTCTTACTTTTATATTAGAATTATATTTGATTTTCATAAGATTAAAGGTAAAATCTCTTTTTTTCTTAATATTTGCTCATTTCATTCAGAATTACTTGAAACGTCGAGTAAACATAAAATTAACAAATCGGATTTTTTGGCTAAAACAGAAACTTCTCATTCATAAGAACATTTTCCATGTCTATCCAAAGAAAACAGTCTACTACAAGAAGCTTCGCAAAATCGATTACATGTTCAGCAGAGAAACAGTTATTTTAATTAGCTTTCCATAATTGCGGCAATAAAATGGGAAGGCAGTTAAATGCTGCCACGGTAAAATACTGCCGACGATATAATTTTACTGCTAGAAAAAACATTCTACTCACCATTATAAGGTGATGTAAACATCTGAATGAAACAATTTCTATCTTCACATAATAATTAATTCTTACTCCACCGTTTCCAATACCATTTCTCTATCAATATTACAAGCGTTGCCTCTTTTTGTGCCCCAGGGCAATTGTTATAGAGTTTCTAGCAAATGCAATAAGCGGGTTATTAATTAGCACTTGCTCTAGTAGTTATAACTATAGCTACTATTACAGTTACCAGAATCGTTTTGTCTTTGAACATTACACGAGAGGAATATATAGGTGAACAAGTGAAATATTATTCCATTTGTCACTATTAACGTGGAGGCATGTAAAACGGTGGAGGCGTCGTCATGTAGCACTTAATAACGCATTTGTAACGAATTAATTGATAGAAATATTTATATTATGAAATAGTATATTTTATATATTTCTATTAATTTATTGAACACATCTCCTTTAGTTTATACACGTAAATGCCCCAATTTAATGATGCACAGAGTCGTTATATAATATAAACAGAATGAATGTAATGTTAATGCTTTATGAATATTCATAAATATGCGGAAATTCCATTTGGATTGATTTGTGTTCATAGAAATGATATCACAAAACTTTTCCAATTAACTGTTTTACATATAAATTTTATTTTTAAAAACATGGAAAATGAATAATTACATTTTTTGCTTCACCTGAAATTTGATATAAACAAAAATATGCAAATACTAATATTAAATACTGTTGAAAAAGTAATAAAATTATCTATAAATTTGTATATAAGGTTTAATAACTTTTTAAACAAAATTATATAAAAAAATACTGAATTCTAAAATTTTGTTAGCCATTAGAAAATTTCATTGGTTACATTTTTTTACAATTTGCATGATTGTAATAAAATTAATTCTTATTGTTAATATATTGTCTAAGGTCGGTTAATATATTATATTTTTAGAAAGTGGATAGAATTATCTATAAATCTGTATACAACATTTTGTAACCTTCAGAACCAAATAATATAAAAACAATCTGTTAAACTTTGAAATTACAAGCATCGTAACGCGTCTACATTGTTTTAGCTTCAACGTTTTGCTTTAAAATAACAAAAATTTTATGAATAAAATTATTAATGTTAATATTTATTTGATACAACTCAATTCACAAATTTTTTGGCTAGTTACACAAACTTTTCCAATACATGTAATACAAGTAATTATAAGCATTTACACAAATATTCGGTACTCATCCACTACACCTCACCCCTCCACCGTATTCATGATTAAGGTCATGTTTTTTTGTTGACCCGGACTAACTAAATGGGGTTACGATGACAAGTGCCCGGAAGCACATTCCGGGACCGGAACTAACTTCCGTCTCACGACGCACGCGGACCGGATGTTTATCAAGAGTTACAGTTAAGTCACGGAAGAGGGCAGCAGAGTATAAGGGATGGGGAGTGATTAACGAAAAGGGGTTCTCAATTAATTAGATAAAGATTATGACTATTGGCGATCGAAAAAAAGACTGAAGATGATTTGTGAAAAACTGATAAAGTATCGAGGGACAAATGAATATAATAATTAGTAAATTTAATTAAATTTTAATAAAGTGAATGTTATTTTGAAACAAAACGTTGAAGCTTAAACAATGTGTAAGCATAACGATAATTGTAATTCTAAAGTTCAACGAATTATTTGTATATAATTTTGTGCTGAAGGTTACAAAATGTTGTATACAGATTTTTAGATATTTTTTCTACTTTCTAAAAATATATTAGTATAACTAACCATAAAAATGAATTTTATTACAATAACGCAAATTTTGGAAAAATGTAACCAACGAAATCCACCAATGGCTAAATAAATTTTAGAATTCTGTATTTTTTATATAATTTTGTTTGAAAAGTTATAAAACGTTATGCACAGATTTATAGACTGCTTTATTACTTTTTCAACAGTACTTAATATTATTATTATAATTTATTTTTTATAATTAAATAAACGTGGTTATAAAAAAGAGCAACCAATTGAACTAGTGTTATAGAATTTTATAAGATACTCGCCATTTTCATTACAAAATTTGCAAATATTTTGCAGATAATTTTGTGTGAAATGTAATAAATCGTTATACACAAAATTGTAGATAATTTCATTATCTTTTAACAATATATAATATTATATATGTTGTTTAACAAATTTTAGCAATATTAACGTAAAACTAACAAAAATCTAACCCTTGCAATCCACCAATTACTAACTGCATGTTAGAATTCAGAATTTTTTTCATATAATTTTGTTCGAAAACATATAAAACGTTATACACAGATTTGTAGATAATTTTATTACCTTTTCAACAGTATATATCACAGTTTGAGAAACACTGGAAATATTGTCGTTTCCTTACAAGTAAGTCTGCTCGTCTGTCTTGGACGTCTTGGACGTAAGGATTAGTGTGGGAGTTTGTTCAAGTTCGTTACTACTTACTCGTGTTTAATGTTCGTGAGGATTCTGTTTGCACTCGAGACATGTTCTCTGACACGTTTAGGTCTGATATAAGATATCTGAAGACGGTGGAGGGATAATAATAATAATAGTAATACAGCAATAGAATAATTGTGTTGGATTGGAACGTGTTAAGGTAAATTTAAACAGCCAGTACTTTTAATATGACACGAAACTTCGTGGACTAAGTTGAATCATGATCAAGTGATCAAGTTTTACACAAATCCACTGACCCAATTACTCGTAAACAATCCCCTACCTCGACCCCATTCTCCGACCTCTCCAACAAATCAGTTTCTGCGTCTCCACCGCCCTCCATTATGATGCCGATATCATTAATATTCGGAACTCGTCCCTTCTAATTGGGTTCAGAATCAATAACGGCGTTATCTTTGCCGCTTTACACGTATCAACGACACTTATTAAGTGTGCCAGTGTACCATGAAGGGATTACATAACATACATATATACACCAACCCTAAGAATAGATAACGCAGTCAGTAAGTAAAGGGTCGAAGTTATTTCTAAAGGGAGGATAGAGGATATTTATTTATTCATAGGCATGTTGGAATTGATACTAACTAGGTGTAAGTTGCATTTTGCCTTAAGGTAATGGAATTGATGAACTGGAATTTAGATTTTGGCTATTTAGATAAATTTTTTTACTAAAGTATTTTTTCTTAAATAATTTTGTTTGAAAAGTTATTAAATGTTATACACAGATTTGCAGATAATTTTATTATCTTTTCAATAGTATATAATGTTACTACTATGTTTTATTTCTTTATAATTAAATAAACGTGGATATAAATAAGTGCCACTAATTAAACTAATGTTATAGAATTTTATAATATAAAACAGTCAAAAAGTCAAATACAAGAGACGAGAATGGGCTCATAAATAACACTACTATACTTATATCATTTACCTCTAACAAATCACCGAATGGCAAACTGCTTATCAGCAAAATATTCTCTGGACCGAGTACGGTGGAGGGGTGAGGTGTAGTGGGTGAATGACGAATATTTGTGTAAATGCTTATAATTACTTGTATTACAAGTATTGGGGAAGTTTGTGTAATAAATTGTGTTAATAAACGTTATATACAGATTTATAGAGGATTTTATTACCTTTGCAACAGTATATATTGTTTTTAATATATTTTATATCTTATATAATTAAATAAATGTGCATATAAAAAAAGTGCAACCAATTAAACTAATGTTATAAAATTTTATAATATAACTATAAATTTTATAATATAGGACTCATAAATAACACTACTATACTTATATCATTTAACTCTAACAAATCACCAAATGACAAACTGCTTATCAGCAAAATATTCTCTGGACCGAGTGGGTTCAAAATGGGTGCAGAATGGGTACAGAATAGGACGACACAAAAGGATGATTCCATTGGCAGACGAACGAACGGACGGACGGACGGACGGATGAGCAAATTTATTATGAACAGTGTTGCGTGTTTGGCAGAATTAATGAATAGATTTATTGTTGCCATTATATGTAAAGCATTACGCACGATATGAAATTAGAGCCGAACTGGGGATGAAAGTTTATTAAATCCGATGCCTTTTTATTTAGATTAGCAAACACTATATAAAATATACTACATGTGTATACTAATTTTTTTTAAATAATGTAAAAATGTTATTCCAGAATTTTTTTATGTACCCCAATACCAAAATTTAAAAGAATTTGGTCTGGACTACCATGCACCACTCCTCAATTTTATTTATCTATTTACTTACAAAAAAGTTTTCCCAAAAAAATTGCATTAAAAAAATAAAGCCCATCTCAAGTATGATAATCCATTAAATCCATTAAATTATTTTTCTCAATCCGCCCCTGTCTAAATTCCTACCAGGTATGCATTTCTGCCCCGATACCGGTATTCGATTTCATGCACCGTCCACTAATACCAGTGGCGGCGCAAGTTATTCAAGTAGTAGTGTTACCCGATAGTGATTTAGTGTTGCCTAATTGGGCAACTCTCCGATTGACTTCCGAACATCGGTATCGCGGATATGATATATTATTGCGACGGGTATATTTTGTATAATCATAATAATCAGCAGCAGAATGGTAGATAGTGGTAGTAATTCAAAATTGGGACAAGGCAGGAATAGATTGGGAATTGTTTGGAAGGGGTGGAAATGAGATTTTGATAAGGATATTGTGATTCTCAGCATTACTCTAAACTAGGCTTTGTCGGTTTTTAAAAACCGGTTTTGAAAACCGGTTTTTTAACGAAAATTATTGAATTCAAAAACCGGTTTTTTAGTGAAAAAAGTCGGTTTTCACTGTATAAATGGAAAATAACGAATATAGCCAAATATAAAAAATAGATGAAAGCGTTTTGATTCTTGAAATCATATCGGTTCAATAGCATTTGATATCTTATCAGTTTGCAATGGTTCCCAGAAAGGTTTTGTATATATTAATTTAGATTTTTATACCAGTGTATATATTAATTTAAATCAGTATGACTTCTTCAAGAAGTAACTTCCTCTACTCAAACTTAAAAAAAGAGTTTTAAACCCTAGAAGCCACAAATTAAAGAACAAAAAACTTAGAATTATTATATCAGACTTTAAAAACAATTAAGCATAATTTGGTCGCTAGTATGAGATTATTTTCTATTTCAGGAAATTTTGTGAGTAAACAAAGGATACGTCTAAGTAGCAATTCGATAGACGTTCTCAGTTTTTTGGAATCATATTTTATTTAACAAAAAAACAATTAGAATGTTTAAAATTAATTAATTAAAATTGCACGGAACAGACAATACCCGAGTTTAGCTTAATTGTTTTTAAAACTAAAATTGATATTAACAAGTATGTATCACCATGTATCTAATATTTCTTTATTTTTTTTTTAGTTTAATGGTTTTTTTATTTAAAAATGTATTATTTTTATTTATTCGAAAACTTTCCTTTCACTTTCATAAAAATATTTTCATTCTTATATGTGAAAATAATGCATGAATAACGAATAATAATTTTCAAAGTTATTTAATCAAGATAAACTATTATTTTTTAGTTCTACTAATTAAAATTAAAATAATTTTGTTTACTATCTATAAAATTGAACAATAAATTCAGTCATATACTGCTCTAAATTACACTAAATTTGCGGATAAATTACAGAATATTCGAGCAAAATGTATTTTCTATATAAAATTCGAAAACCGGCTAAAACCGGTTTTTTAATAAAATTAAAATTCGAAACCGGTTTTCTGGAATGTCGGTTTTTGTATAAACCCTACTCTAAACTAACCCGAGATAATCTTCAAATAACAAAAATTTCACCTCTACCTACTTAAAAATTTTAATCACTTTATTTATCCTTTTTGTATACAAATCCCTCCAACCACTTTCCCCCCTTTATCGTTTCGCTCTGACGCCTTAAGATTTTCAATATCATCAAATCTATGTAAAAGCTTCCTTCATACGTAAACTGTTTTTACAAGAGGGGTGCTCCTTCTTTTTACACACACATACACCATTCAGGGTGCTCCTTTGCCAGGAACATATATGTTATGTAGGCGATTGAATTTATTATTCAAGTAACGTTCTCCAGAAGCAATTTCGCGTCGGCAATAATGCGTGAAGACGTGTTCGCTCTCCAGACCGCCGCCACCGGCCTACAAACGGCCGGTGGAGACCGGTGGAGGAAGATAAAGGACGGTGGAGGACGGTGGAGGACGGTAGATTGTGATGGATAGTTAAGACGTCAAGGAAAATAGATTTTTTGTAATTGATATTATCATAAATATATTTTACACATATATATTTCTCTCTATCCCTCGCAGATTTCAATTTGTCATTCCAAAATTAATCAATAATTTTGTAATTGAATTCGTCCATTGTGCATATCCTTTCACATATAAATACGATTTCATGATGATCATCAGGGTTCTCTGTTAATGCAATTTAGGCAAGTCAGGCAAAGCAGGCAGCAAGCCAGGATATATAATTGATACGCGTTCTGATTGTGTTATATTAATTGATTTCTCTAAAACATTATAATGCAATTGACGATTTACTATGAACCATCATCACCCACGGCAAGTTTAGACCATGGAAATATGGACTGAGTAACTGAAAACACTAAAAACTAGGTCTAGGCTAGGGTTTATACAAAAACCGACATTTCGGAAAACCGGTTTTCAAATTTTAATTTTACTAAAAAACCGGTTTTAACCGGTTTTCGAATTTTATATAGAAAATAAATTTTTGCTCGAATATTATGTAATTTATCCGCAAATTTAGTGTAATTTAGAGCAGTATTTGACTGAATTTATTTATTGTTCAATTTTATAGATAGTAAACAAAATTATTTTAATTTTAATTAGTAGCACTAAAGAATAATAGTTTATCTTGATTAAATAACTTTGAAAATAATTATTCGTTATTCATGCATCATTTTCACATATAAGAATGAAAATATTTTTATGATAGTGAAAAAAAATCGAATAAATAAAAATAATACATTTTTAAAGCAAAAAATGCATCAAATAAAAAAAATATATTAGATACATGTTGATACATACTTGTCAATATCAATTTTAGTTTTAAAAATAATTAAGTTAGACTCGGGTATTGTCTGTTCCAAGCAGTTTTAATTATTTGATTTTAAACATTCTAATTGTTCTTTTGTTTAATAAAATATGATTTCAAAAAACTGAGAATGTCTACTGAATTGCTACTTAGACATGACCTTTATTGTTTTTAACAAAATTTTCTGAAATAGAAAATACTCTAATACTTGCGACCAAATTATGCTTAATTGTTTTTAAAGCCTGATATAATAATTCTAAGTTTTTTGTTCTTTAATTAGAGTTTAAAACTCGTTTTTTTGTTTGAGTAGAGGAAGTTATTTTTTCAAGAAGAAGTCACAATGATTTAAATTAATATATACACTGGTATAAAAATCTAAATTAATATATACAAAACCTTTCTGGGAACCATTGCAAACTGATAAGATATCAAATGCTATTGAACCGATATGATTTCAAGAATCAAAACGCTTTCATCTATTTTTTATATTTGGCTATATTCGTTATTTTCCATTTATACAGTGAAAACCGGCTTTTTTCACTAGAAAACCGGTTTTCGAATTCCATAATTTTCGCAAAAAAACGGTTTTTAAAATCGGTTTTTAAAACCGTTTTTGAAAACCGACAAACCCTAGTCTAGGCCTTAAGGCAAGTTGCATAAACTTTCTGAGAAACTTTATCAATGAAATTTAGCAAGTTTTAATATCCCGAAGAAAATCACATTTGCTAGTTTTGTTTTCTCGACGTTTCAAGTAATTCTGAATCAATTGAGACTAAGTTTGTCTAAACCGAAGTTTGGAATTTCAGAAATCAGAATCTATTTAAACAGATTAATTTACCGGGTTATTCCTTGACAAGAGCCTAAAATAATATCTATTATTATTGATTATGGCTTGCTTATGAATAAATAAATAAATAAATTTCTGCTTCATAAAATAGAATTATCTATGCTTGTTTTTTTTTGTTAGTGATACTGTGAAAAAAATGTCTATCTATTTGCCGTGTGTTCAGGCGTATTTTACATATAAGCAGTCAAGGAAAAATCTTATGATAACTGCACTACCTAGAATTCTGTTATCATAACATTATTCCTTGCTTGTTTATATGTAAATAGATATAAATAAATAAATAGACTTTTCACAGTTCCACTGCCAAGTAATAAGCATAAGATAACGTTATTTTATGAGACAGAATTGCCTGGTTAATTATTTACAATTACAATTTCTGTGACTATTATGAATAAATTATTTAATAATTTTCTTCTACTATTCCGAATAAATCCTACCCCCAACGTTATAAGAATGTTTTAGAGATATCAATTGAAAATAGTTTTAATTATCATAAGTCTAGTCAGTGTAAGTTTATGGCCAGTAAATTTGAATCAGAGTAGAGCGACCGATGCTTTTAGAATAATGCACAAAATTATATAACATATAATTTATATAAAGCCTCCGAACGTTTGTTGGCAACTATTTGGTATACACTGAAATGGTCTAATGCGAAAAAAATAATAGAGTTTTAATAGAGAAATTGTGCATATTAATTTGGCATAAATATCTACGATATATACAGAGTAAAATGCAAATTGTTATTTTAACGCTTCAACGTCGTATTTGTAAAGTCAGTGTGTTTTTTCACATTTTTGCTTATTTCAAAGTAACTTTGTATAAAATAATTTATAAATTCTGACATCACGGAAAAGCTGATAAAATTATCTAAAATCCTGAATTCATAGATATTTTTTTGACTGAACAAAATCATTCAGAAAAAAATTCCTAAATTGAAATTTGTTTTGTCGGAACTAAATAATTTACAAAAATATCTTAATAATGAAATTTATTGTTATGCTTTATTGTTGCATTTATAGAGTCTGGACATTTTTGTACATTTTTGCTTATATCAGATGAATTTTGTATAAAACTGTATATATATTTTTATGTAACAGAAAAGCTAATAAAATTACCTATAATCCTGCGTTAAAATATAATTTTTTGTCAGAACAAAATTTTGTACAAAAATGTCCCAGAACTCAACGTCAAGCCGGTAACAATTTCATCAAAACCTTCGGGGGCGTCCGTTAATCACGTGATCAATTTTTTTATACGTGGTGATATTCAAAATTACCCCCCCCTCTACCAATATCATGTGTATTTTTAGTTACGAAATAAAATGGTACAATTTTTGATTTTTTTTAGAAATTTTTAGATTTTTTTAAAATAAAATGCATATGCCCATCCCTCCCTCGCGTGATATTTTGTGATTTTTTATAAAATCCCCCCCCTTTTCCTAAAAACTCACGTGATTAATGGACGCTCCCTTAGCTCAATTTTCACACTAAACGTACTACTTTTTTTCGCCTAGTTGATGTTGAGTTCTGGGATACCCCATATTAACTTCCCGTAGGGTAAGCTATTGTAATGGGCCGAAAATCGGAATTGAAAATTTTTACATTTCTCGACGTTTTGAAGGTTTCTGAACATTTTGGCATACCTCAGAAAAAATGGATGTGTGTGTGTGTGTATGTATATATGGATACAAATTTCCAGTCACGTTTTCGGGCGCACGGATCAACCGATTTGAATGGTTCAAAAAACATTCGATTCCTATTGATAGGGAAAAGAGCTGATTAGATTTTGGCAAAGGCAGGTCCAGCTGTTTCGGAGATACGGAGCAACGAGTGCAGAAAATAGAAATCGACCTTTTGAGAGAACGGAGTATCCGATTTGAATGATCTAAAAAACATTCAATTAGTAATGATTGGGAGAAGTGTTTATTAGTTTTTGGCAAAGGCAGGCCCAGCCATTTCGAAGATACGGAGCTAAATATGTAAAAAATGGCAGTTTTTGAGAGAACTAAGCGTCCGATTTAAATGATTCAAAGAACTTTCTGCTTGTCTTAACAAAATAATTGATTTTGGAAAAAAAATTTTTGTTCCAACTTTTTTTTTTTTTAATTTTTTGTATATCGAGAATAATTCAGATTTCATTTTTAATTCTGACTATAGTTCTAATATACTTTAAACAAATAATTTCAACTTCGCAATTCATTTTATATAATTCTTATAAATATTAGACAATGTTACAATATTTATAATAATCTATTTTGAAAACATTCAGTATTCCTCGAACATTTTGTTGCGGTACGGGAAGTTCCAGCAATTTGCCTTAAGGCACGATGCCATAATTGCCTCAAGACAGAATTCCACTTACAGCTAGTTTATTTATTTATTACGTAGTGTTTATCATTACAAATATTTACATGTGATGTTTTGAATCAATATCAAACCGCCACTCATACACAAACACACATGTATGCATCATAACTCCGACCGCCAATAATTCATCATATTAAAGTTCGGAGGTGTAATAACATTCGCTATTTGGAGCTACAGCTTAAAGCCAGAAGCTACAGTAATATAATTTATATGAAAACATAGACCAAATGCCAGATAATAGTAAACACATACTATTATTTAATTAAAATCCTCCACCGTAATGATAATAATTAATATTATGCCTCTCGTTCTTATGTTATTTCGGAGTTGTTATTGGCGGCGTCGATGGGATATTTGATCTTTATTTTGATGCAAAATAAAGCAATTAAACCTCGAACAACAAATAAATGGAATTTTCCCGGTTTAGACGTTCAACAAACCTTCGGCAACGACTTTAATAACATCAGGAAGGAATAACAGACGCCGAAAGATTGCCGCCGGGGAAAAAGACCGAGGGAGTCCATCATTGACATTGTAAAACACATATAAACATACACACGCGCACACACACATATATATATATATATATATATATATATATATATAAATATATATATTGCGAACTTTTTTATATCGGAGAAACTAGCCAAAACCTAAGTAAACGCCTTCAACATAAAAATAACTAAAAAAATCCCAAACAATTTAAGACGATGTTAACCGATCATATTATTAATTTAAACCATAATATAGATTTTTTCAACCCAAAAATTTTACATTTTGAAAAGAACGTAACTAAAAGAAGATTCGCTGAGGGTTTGTTTTTGCAATTGCATAACGACAGGGTCATAAACAAACGCTTCGACAATACGGCCCTGAATGAAACAAACACATGGTTCCTAAATAGCGTATCTTAAATCAAAATTTCTTTTTAAATTTCCCGTAAAATTTGAACACATGCTAAAAACTGCTTCAAGAAAAAATGTGACATTTTTATCTTAAACTCCGAACAGTAAATACATAGTTTCGACAACTTGTTAAGTTATCATGTTTATCCGTGTGTTTTATTATCTGTGATAAAAAATATATATATTTTATCGATGTTCACATGCTCATACCATGGATTAAAAGGGTTTTATATGTTATATTAGAATACAAAATTGTAAGTGTTTCATTATTATTATTATTATTATTATTATTGTTTTTCTATGAAATTTCTTGCATATTATTTATTTAGTTTAAATTTTTATACTTAATTTGTTCACCACTGAATGAAGGCTAAGATGCTAGTCAAAACGTATGGATTTTAAATGATTAAATTTCTAAAAACTCTCATACTATTTTTATTGATGTAACGCGCGACTTTTTAACTCAAATTGAATATATTATATCAACATCAAATTAAAAAGTATTCAAATATATATACACCTAAGTCTGTTTTTACACGGTCTTTTTGTACACGGTTTTGATATAACACGGTTTGAAAATTGAATATTTTTAATTTTTTTACACGATTTTATTCCATTTAGCACGATTTGAAATTTTATGTACTTAAATTTTTTTTTGTCAAATTTAATTTTTGCGAAGTATGTTCATATCACAAAAAAGTAATTATGAAAGAAAAAAGTCTGAAACCATCGATAGTATCGATAGTTTGCGAACACTAGCTTAAAGATTTAAGTAAATTCCCCTTTAGCGCGTTCTTGTTCTTAAAAATTCTTGTTTTTCACTAATTTTAATATGTTTTAGAGATTAGGAACAAATCACCCATTTTTGTATAAGATCAATGTCTTTTTTGCACGTTTTTTTTACACGGCTTCTTCTGGAACCAATCTACCGTGTAAAAACAGACTTAGATGTATATATATATATATATATATATATATATATATATATATCTGAGGTACGTGTCACGTGACTTTTAAACTACTGAACCGATTTTAAATTTTGTTGGCTCACCGTGTGCATTTATATTCAACTTAAGTTGTAGGCAATAGGAAACCGTCTTTTGATTTGAATATTTCGAATATGATGTAAAATTTTTATTATTGACAATTTTTCATTACAAAACATATTTTTTCTATCATTTCCTCCCTCCACCAATCAAAGTCCATCAGTCAGATGCCCATCTGATCTTCGGTTAGCCACGGTCAATTAATCTACTGACTGATACCCATCTGACCACATGTGGTCTAGCCTTGTGCCTCGTCTTGGCGTCACTTAGCGACACCGCAAGTGATAGATTGTTCTCTCCACCTTAGATAATATACTATTACTATAGTATAGGAATATAGGATTCATCTCTCCACCGACACCGACAGTCCGTCGGCTAATCCCCGAGATTATTGGGATATAATCAGAGTCCTTGTCTGGTGAGCTAAGACAGTGCCGGTGGAGATCGAAGAGATTGTAGGTGGAGTAACCGCCACATCGCCATCGCAATCGCAATCGATATCCTTGGAGAGATCCTTGACGTATTAATTGTCTTGTGGCCGAGGGAACGTTTGATGTGGTTAAGGGTAAATTGCTGGAGATTACGGTTTTTGGGTAAAAAAAGAGTGCGCGTAAGGATCACACGCGATTGAAGTAAACTAGAATTAAAAAAGGGACTCTACTGACGAGCAAAAAAGGGACTCTACTGACGAGCAAACTAATCTAGAATTAAAAAAGGGGACTCTACTGATGAGCAAACTAATGTAGAATTAATAAAAGGACTCTACTGATGAGCAAACTAATCTAGAATTAAAAAAGGGACTCTACTGACGAGCAAACTAATCGAGAATTAAAAAAAGGACTCTACTGACGAGCAAACTAATCTAGAATTAAAAAAGGGACTCTACTGAGGAGCAAACTAATCAAGAATTCAAAAAGGGACTCTACTGAGGAGCAGACTAATCTAGAATTAAAATAAGGACTCTACTGGCAAGCAAACTAATGTAGAATTAATAAAAGGGACTCTACTGATGAGCAAACTAATCTAGAATTAAAAAAGGGACTCTACTGACGAGCAAACTAATCTAGAATTAAAAAAGGGACTCTATTAACGAGCAAACTAATCTAGAGTTAAAATAAGAACTCTACTGATGAGCAAACTAATGTAGAATTAAAAAAGGGACTCTACTGACGAGCAAACTAATCCAGAATTAAAAAAGAGACTCTACTGAGGAGCAAACTAATCTAGAATTAGAAAAAAGGGACTCTACTGACGAGCAAACTAATCTAGAATTAAAAAAGGGACTCTACTGACGAGCAAACCAATCTAGAATTAAAAAAGGGACTCTACTGACGAACAAACTAATCTAGAATTAAAATAAGGACTCTACTGACGAGCAAACTAATGTAGAATTAAAAAAGGGACTCTACTGACGAGCAAACTAGTCTAGAATTAAAAAAGAGACTCTACTGACGAGCAAACTAATCCAGAATTAAAAAAGGGACTCTACTGACGAGCAAACTAATCTAGAATTTAAAAAGGGACTCTACTGACGAGCAAACTAATCTAGAATTAAAAAAGGGACTCTACTGACGAGCAAACTAATCTAGAATTAAAAAAGGGACTCTACTGACGAGCAAACTAATCTAGAATTAAAATAAGGACTCTACTGATGAGCAAACTAATCTAGAATTAAAAAAGGAACTCTACTGACGAGCAAACTAATCTAGAATTAAAATAAGAACTCTACTGATGAGCAAACTAGTGTAGAATTAATAAAAGGACTCTACTGACGAGCAAAAGCTAAAATATATAAAAGGGGACTTTCCTGACGAGCAGACGAGTATTTCAGTTTACTCGTCAGTTCATATAACGCAAAATATAGTTTGCTTGTCCGTAGAGTCCTTTTTATTTTCATGCTTCGTAAAATACAGTTGACTACGAGCAACATACAAAACTCAAGTGAAAGTCGACACATTTTTTTATTTTTGACATTTGATGTATTTTTTGTTTTGCTCGCAGACTAGATCGAATAATTGCGATAGCTGCGCTAAGTAGCGTCGTAAGCGCGAGTCATCTAAGCGATCAAGCGTAACAATTTCCGTTGCATTTGTACGGATTTACACCCGTACGCTTAAAGAAGTTTTTTTCAAAAATAGTGGTGCATCAGTTGTCGACATAAACAATAACAATCTGACCCCAACACATCCTCGATCCTCTGACCAAATATTTGCAGTGGATCCAGCTGAGCTGCCCGATCACTTGTGTACATCGACATGAATTCGAGTTTACTTTACGAACTTCCCTCGAAAGCCATACTATGGATGGTGTAATGTGCAAAGTGTAATGTGTAATGTGTAATGTTCAATGTTCAATGTTCAATTCTCGGACAACTAATTCAGCATCGCCCCCGATCGACGAACGGCTCCACCCCCTCACTTTGGGGACTTTGACAATTTAGAGTTCCGTAACAGATTAGAGGGAGAATTATTGGTTGGAATTATTAGGAAATGGTATTTGGGTGACTTGTGAACTTAGTAGTATATATATATATATATATATATTCACATCCTAACATATAAAAAACACACACATACAATCTCACAGTTCTCAAGAGTTTACACGTGTTTGCGTATGACTCAGACTCAGTTAGTTCGTTTCCAATAGCCGATCTCATAACATCGAGAGAACAATATTGTTTGTGTTTTAAAATAATAATTTTAAAAAAAGACAAAACTTTTAGTAACTTTGATTTACAAAAAAAAATTTAACTATTCGGCGGAAAAATAACTCCTAAATTCATTTTTTGTTAAAATCTTGTTTAGTGAAAAAGTGCTAACGTATATTCAAACATACAGGTGATTAATTCAATTTTGTCATTAACCTTTTCAAAATTTTCCATAACCTAAAAAAAAAAATTATTATTTTTAATATCCTGTTAGATAATCCACTCATTTATTTTTATCATTTTCATTTTGATCATATTATCATATTTCTGTACATTATTATTTGTTACAATTAATTTATTATTTAAGAAAAATCTATTTTCTATTCCTAAACATATTGTTTGCTTAAATCTCATCAAGATCATGTTTGTTGACAGATGTCCTGAAGATGGAACGTGCCTAGTTCCGAAACGTCGACAGTAAATAAATAAATAAAGAAATTGTTTTTCAAAAAACTTTTCTTGTTTTTTATTACTTTTGGATTCTTGTTCGAAACTCTACAATATATATATATATATATATATATATATATATATATATAGTATGAGAGTTTTTAGTAATTTATTTAAAATCCATACGTTTCGGCTAGCATCCTAGCCTTCATTCAGTGACAATCAATTTAACTATAAAAATTAAAACTAAATAAGTAATATGTAAGAAATTTCATAGAAAAACAATGATAATAATAATAATAAAACACAATTTTGTATCCTAAATATGTGCAAATTGATACACTATATATTTTTTAACATCACAGATGATGATACACACTAATAAACATGATAACTTAACAAGTTGTCGAAACTATGTATTTACTGTGCATTTTAAATTCTATTTTTAGTATGCTCGTCAGTAGAGTCTCTTTTTCCTCTAATTTTTAGTTTGGTTGTTAGTAGAGTCCCTATTCCTTTAATTTTTAATTTAGTCATCAATAGAGTCACTCTGAATTTTATTTTTATTTTGCTCGTCAGTAGAGTCTACCTCCTTTTTTCATTTCTAATCTGGTCGTCAGTAGAGTCCCTTTTTCTTTAATTTTTAATCTGGTCGTCAGTAGAGTCTTTTTTTCTTTAATTTTTAGTTTGTTTGTCAGTAGAGTCCCTTTTAATTTTTACATTGCTCGTCAGTAGAGTTCCTTTTCTGTACAAATATTCTGTAAAAAATTTTGCTTTGATCGTCAGTAGAGTTCTTTTTCTGTATATATATTCAAGTGCTCGTCAGAAGAGTCTTTTTTTAATTTTATTTTTAGATTTATTATCAGTAAAGTCTATTTTTATATTTATTTTTAGTATGCTCGTCAATATAGTTGCTTTTTCTTTCAATTTTTAGTTTGGTCGTCAGTAGAGTCCATTTTTCCTTTAATTTTTAATTTAATCATCAGTAGAGTTTCTTTGAATTTCATTTTCAATTTTGCTCGTCAGTAGAGTCCCTTTTACCTTTATTTTTTAGTATGCTCGTCAGCACAGTCATTTTTTTCTTTCATTTTCATTTTTGCTCGTCAGTAGAGTCTATTTTTAATTTCATTTTCACTTTTGCTCGTCAGTAGAATCAGAGAAGATAGAAATGTCACATTTTTTTCATTTAGTGTTCAAATTTTACGGGAAATTTAAAAAGCGATGAGATCTTGTCATTTTTTTAAGAAATTTTGACACGCTATTAAGGAACCACGTGTTTGTTTCGTTCAGGGCCGTATTTTTTAATCGTTTGTTTATGACGCTGTCGTTATGCAATTGCAAAAATAACCCCTCAGCGAATCTTCTTTTAATTACGTTCTATTTAAAATGTAAAATTTTTGGCTTGAAAAAATCTATAATATGGTTTAAATTATTAATATGATCGGTTAGCATGGTCTTAAATTGTTTGGGATTTTTTGAGTTATTTTTATGATGATGAAGATGTTTACTCAGGTTTTCGCTAGTTTCTCCGATATAAAAATTTCGCAATTAGAGCAATTAATCTGATATACCTGAATTAAACTTAGATTTAATTTGTGTAAGAATGGAACTAAGGGTTGTATTGCCAGTCTCAATATTATCCCAATCTCCATCAGCAACCCCAACTAAATATAAATCAAATCAAATTTCATCCAAATCCCATTCTATGACCTCATCATGAACGTGTTTTAATTGCATTACACCTGTTTCATTATTTCTAGTTAGTTTGTTCTGACGTCAATTTGCGAATTCATTAAAAATGTACTGCGCAGGGACGGGGCGAACCGGGGACCGAAACGGTGGAGCGCGCAATTTAAAACCGATGCATTTAATTCGCTTAATGAACTGAAACGCTTGTAGGTAGGAAAATAATGATATTTTATAATGGAGAGCTAGTAGAATAATTTGTGATTTAAATATTTTAATCCGCACTTAGAAATTGTAGAAAGCTTTTAGTAACCTGATGCCGATGTCAAATGTATAACTTAGTAATTATATATATATATATATATATATATATATATATAATATGTCCATTACCCCCAAGATTACATTTAGCCCTTCGTCCTCCTTTGTCATCCTTTCTGTTGTCCGTTTTTGAAATATATACGCAGTGGCGGTGGAGGCGTAGGTGGAGGAGCATTGGGCGGCGGTGGAGGCGTCGGTCGGCTCGTTTAACGGCGGTATGGCGGTGTGGCGGTGGTGTGGTAGCGTATTTATGATATTGTATCGTATTGTGCGAAAAGTGTTGAAAGGACACCGAAACCGCTATCATATGGCTATTTTCCCAACAATGCCAACAAATACACGAGATCTGCGGAAATTCATACTGGATAGACTTTTCGAGGAAGCGCTGGATTAGATGTATTGGTTAATATATATATATATATATATATATATATATATAAATATATATATATAATATATTATGTATAACAAATATTAACAATAAAAACGTAAATTTAATACAAATGTAACCCTTGCAATCCACCAATGGCTAACTAAATTTTAAAATTGAGTAATTTTCTTATATAATTTTGGTCAAAAAGTTATTAAAAGTATTTTATTTAAAATAACTCAAAAAATCCTAAACAATTTAAGACAATGTTAACCGAGCATATTATTAATTTAAGAAGATTCGCTGAGGGGTTGTTTTTGCAATTGCATAACGACATAAACAAACGTTTCGACAATACGGCCCTGAACAAAACAAATACGTGGTTACTAAATAACGTGCCAAAATTTCTCAAAAAATGACAAGATGCCTTCGCTTTTTAAATTTCCCGTAAAATTTGAACACTAAATGAAAAAAATGTGACATTTCTATCTTCTCTGATTCTACTGACGAGCAAAAGTGAAAATGAAATTAAAAATAGACTCTACTGACGAGCAAAAATGAAAATGAAAGAAAAAAATGACTGTGCTGACGAGCATAGTAAAAAATAAAGGTAAAAGGGACTCTACTGACGAGCAAAATTAAAAATGAAATTCAAAGAGACTCTACTGATGATTGAATTAAAAAATAAAGGAAAAATGGACTCTTCTAACGACCAAACTAAAAATTGAAAGAAAAAGCAACTATATTGACGAGCATACTAAAAATAAATTTAAAAATAGACTCTACTGACAATCAATCTAAAAATAAAATTAAAGAGACTCTACTGACGAGCATTTGAATATTTATACAGAAAAAGGACTCTACTGACGATCAAAGCAAATTTTTTTACAGTATATTTGTACAGAAAAGGAACTCTACTGACGAGCAATGTAAAAATAAAATTCAGAGTGACTCTACTGATGACTAAATTAAAAATTGAAGGAAAAGGGTCTCTACTGACAAACAAACTAAAAATTAAAGGAAAAAAAGACTCTACTGACGACCAAATTAAAAATTAAAGAAAAAGGGACTCTACTGACGACCAGATTAAAAATGAAAAAAGGAGGTAGCAAACTCTACTGACGAGCAAAATAAAAATAAAATTCAGAGTGACTCTACTGATGACTAAATTAAAAATTAAAGGAAAAGGGACTCTACTGACAACCAAACTGGATTATATGTATGGATACATATATATATATATATATATATATATATATACATATAGCAAAAATGATCAATTACAATCTATACTTCATTTAAATTGTAATCTCATCCTTCATCCGCAAAGTTCGAAATGAAACACATCATTCTCTCCACCGTTCCCCCGAAATAACTCTTCTCCTGGGTGGAGCCTTGTGTGAATCTTTAAGACCATGGCAATATATTATAAGGCCGACTCACGCACAAAATTTGACAGTCGACTCGACTTCTTGTTCAATTCCGAGAAATTCTTGCACATTTCTCCACATAGCACTCCACCAGTTGTAGTACTTTAGTAGGATGTTTCGGAAATTCTTTGGACGCCTTTGGACGCCAAACATACTTTCAGGATGTGGAGAAATTGTTGCAAATGTAAATGATAATGTAAATGATACAAGGATAATGAAAGGACAAAAATTAGATTGAAAATATATAAGCTTTCGACATTTTGTAATCATTTTTAATACTAACTGTTCTAATGTAACTTTGAAACAATTGTTACATTTTTATTAAACTTGCGTTTATATTAGAAAAATTTGTTTTACAACATATATAGTATTATATATTTTAGAAAGCTCAGAAAATTATCTACAATTTTGTATATGACGATATATTACCTTTCTAATAAAATTATTTACAAAATATTCGCAAACTTTGAAATAAATATGGAGTGCGACTTATAAAATTCTATAACAATGGTTTATTTGTTTGCACTTTTTTATATCCACGTTGCGTACAAACTTTACATTTTTAATTTGAAAATTTTTGTAGAAGCGTAATTTGAATAGAACTATGCACGGTGGCTAATACGTCAAATGTCAAACGTTTTTGACAGATGATGTTTAATTATGTTTCATAGGATGTTTCACGTGAATATTATTTAATAATGATTGAATTATAGTAAGTAGTTTTGTTTGTAGTTTTATTTATATACAAAAACGGTAGTAAACGTTTTGACGTAAACAAATTGACGGCTTAAAATATATTTTAACTAGCTGTAAGTGGAATTCTGTCTTAAGGCAATTAAGGCATCGTGCCTTAAGGCAAATTGCTGGAACTTCCCGTGCCAAAAATTATTATTTTTTTAAAAACGATTAACATTTTTGAAAAAATTTCACTTCGAAAAAATAAGATTTTTTAGAAATTTTAAATCGGACAAAAAATTACTTTTTTTTGAAAAAAAAATTTTTTTTTAAAAAAAATTTTAAACAATTTTTTTTTGGAAAAAATGTTATCTTTATTTTGATATATTTTGGAAGATCTGAACTTTTTTTCAAAGCAATCATACTGCTTTAACTGCATAGAGACAAAATATAAAGCGCGTAAGCGCCGCGTCGCTGTCTAACGGAAAAACAATGGTACGGAACCCATAGGAATGTAAACAAAACTTATACTTATTGTTAAAATCTCAATAAAATATCTGATAATTTGATATGCATATGTCTAATGTCTAATGATTATTGTTGACCGCCAAATGTTATTTTTTTTTAGTTTTTTTTACTAGATCTCCGAAACCGCTAGACCTATCTTCATGAAAATTTGATCAAATCTTCATCTTGTTAATACAAGTAAAATGTTTTTTGAACTATACAAATCGGACGCTCCGTTCTCTTAAAAACTGAGTTACCGTTTTTGGCCCTTTTTGCCCCATATCTTCGGAACGGCTAGAATGTTTTTTGAATTATTCAAATTGCTTCATCCGCGTTCCCGAAATCGTCGACGAAAATTTGTATCCGAACACACACACATGCACGCACACACACACACACATACATCAATTTTCTCCAACCTCTGAAACGTGAAGATATATAAAAATTTTCATTTTCGATTTTTGTGCGATTACTATAACTTACCCTACGGAAAGTTAATTATAAATAAATCAATTTATCATCTCCAAATTTCCACAAAATTGAAAAAGTGCTCCCGCATAGTCACAGTCTAAACGCATTTGCAAATAATTCTGTGCGACATTTTCACTTATACTGTGCTCAGCTTGGCGGCATTTTCACATTTTTCAATAATTTTCACAAAATTGGAAAAGTGCTCCAGTACACAAACAGTCTAAACGCACTTGGGTAAACATTTGTACCAGAGTGGCGCTTAGACTGTGCTTAGCTTGGGTGATTTTTTGAATTTTTAATCCAAAATTACAAAAAAATTTTTTGAAAAAAAAATTAGAAACAAAAAATTTTTTTTTCCAAAATCAATTATTTTGTTGAAAAAAGCAGAAAGTTCTTTGAATCATTTAAATCGGACGCTTAGTTCTCTCAAAAATAGCCATTTATTTTAAATTTAGCTCTGTATCTCCGAAACCTATGGGCCTACCTTTGCCAAAAACTAATCAGCACATCTCCCTATCAATAGGAATCGAATGTTTTTCAAACCATTCAAATCGGTTGATCCGTTCTCTCAAAAACTCGCTTTCTATTTTTTGCACTCTTTGCTCCATATCTCCGTAACGGCTGGACCTGCCTTTGCCAAAAACTAATCAGCACATCTCCCTATCAATAGGAATCGAATGTTTTTTAAACCATTCAAATCGGTTGATCCGTGCGCCCGAAAACGTGGACGAAAAAAAGCGGACATACAAAACACACACACACACACACACACACACACACACACACACACACATCCATTTTTTCTGAAGTATGCCAAAATGTTCAGAAACCTTCAAAACGTCGAGAAATGTAAAAATTTTTGATTTCGATTTTTGGACGATTACTATAACTTACCCTACGGGAAGTTAAAAATATAAAGCGTTGTAATACATTTATGAAATTATAGTATGTTATTTCTTAATATGTGTACTTAATTATAAAAATATAAAATCAAATATGTGTTTAACAGAAGAAACTAAAAAATTTCAATGCACACGGCGTGCATACTCTATTTTTATTAGTTGCGAATCGACGGTTGGATATGATATGAGAAGTACTTTTGAAAAATGTTTTAAAAATATACAATATTATACTAGAGCTATAAACTTTTAGTATGTTATTATCTAATATATGTACTCAATTATAAAAATATAAAATCACATATGTTTCTAACAAAAAAAGCTATAAATGTGAAATTTTGTAAACAAATGCACTCTTGCATATCTAGTTTCCAATAGTTGCATGTCCACGGTTTGATGAGTATTTTGATAAATATTTAAAAATATAAAACGTTATACTGGAGTTATGAAATTATAGTATGTTATTTCTTTATATGTGTACTGAATTATAAAAATATAAAATCACATATGTTTCTTACAAAAACAGCTATAAATTTGCAATTCAGTAAAATCATGTAATAGAGCCGCAAGTGTTACTACACACTCAACAATATCAACTTTTTTGAAATGTTAATATGAAAATGCACTTTTTGGCATATTTTTCTCAAACACGGTGCTCTGAAAGATCTCATTTGTATAATTATATACTCATTGGTATTTTTAAAACATTTTCCGGGTTGAAAGGGAAAATGAAAGGAAAAAAATTATTTTAAAATAGTTAATTATCAGTCCTAAATTATACAGTGTACATTGTCACAATTCACCTCCACCTTTCATCACAATCTTAATTGAAATCTCAATATACCTCTTCTCCAGTGAGTGAACCCTTTAACAACCTCCTCTATTCCAATAATAGTACATCAAATAATCTACCCATTACTAGAAATTTAATACCTCGGCACCCCGCGTTGTAAATCTTAGCAAAAGTGCTCCACCCGACGACGGTGGAGCACCTTAAGACGGTGGAGGGTGACGTTACGCGTTACCTTTATTTAATTACACTTAATCTAAGACACGTCGCAGAATTTAATTAAGACAGAGAGAAGGGCCCCCATGTGTCGTATTTTAGTGTGTTTTGGGCAGATGCAGAGCAGAAGAAGTTGGTAAGTAGATGCGTGCGATGTGGACGATGGCACGTATGCTGGGATGAAATATAAACACAAACATAAATAGACATAAATAGACATATATATATATATATATATATATATATATATACTAGCTGACCCGGCAAACGTCGTTTCGCTAAGTAAAGTGTATTCTAAACAATTCCTAGAGAATCAAAAATATTAATACTTCAAGTGTATAAGGATGATGTGTTGTTTGAATGATATATACAATGAGGTATTATAAAAACAATAAACCCCATTAGTTTGTCCACATTTTGTCAACTGGAAGTTTTATACACTTTCTATAGAAAACTTTCGCTGTCTTTCAAAAATTTGTTACTTGGAACGGCCAGGTGGCAAACAGGTTTAATGTCTTATTTTAATTTTAATAAGTTTAATAAAAAGTAGTTTTATTTTTACACAAAAACGTTGTTAAACGGATCGCAAGTGTTATTATCTTGACAAGAGCCTGAAATAATATTTATTATTATTGATTACGGCTTGCTTATGAATAAATAAATAAATAAATAAATATTATTAGAAACTCAAAATATCAACTTTTTTGAAATGTTAATATGAAAATGCACTTTTTGACTTTTTTTTTCAAACACGGTGCCCTGAAAGATCTCATTTGTATAATTATATACTCATTGGTATTTATAAAACATTTTCTAGGTTATATTATTTTATATTTGTTATTTCAGAATTTCAGAACTTAAATTTGGTATTTTATAAAATAATTACATTTTTAACTAATGCTAAAAAACTACCAACGGAAGAATATACTTTTATTATGGATTTTCAAAGATTACCGTTTATCTCCCGATAGCAAAGTCATAAGAATTAAGGTTATAGCTGGTTATACATCTTTTTCCCTCTACTTTCAAATATTGTTGTTAAACAATGACTCAATTTTACTGATTTTTGGCACATCGTTGGTGGACTTTCTTAACCCCCGAACCTTTATATATTACTATCTATTCTTCGATAAATTTTGGGAAATTATAACTGGGAAAATGTTATTCGACAAAACGTCCATTTAATCGATACCAAAATAGGTTCTGAATTTAAATAACATAAATAAAAAATAATATAACCTAGAAAATGTTTTATAAATGCCAATGAGTATATAATTATATAAATGAGATCTTTTAGAGCACCTTGTTTGAGTAAAATATGCCAAAAAGTGCATTTTCATATTAACATTTCAAAAAAGTTGATATTGTTGAGTTTGTAGTAACACTTGCGGCTCTATTACGTGATTTTTACTAAATAGCAAATTTATAGCTGTTTTTGTGAGAAACATATGCGATTTTATATTTTTATAATTTAGTGCACATATTAAGAAATAACATACTGAAATTTTGTAACTCCAGTATAACGTTTTATGATTCTAAATATTTTTCAAAATACTCATCAAAGCATTTGTTTACAAAATTGCACATTTATAGATTTTTTTAACAACTCTAACGACGAGTAAATTAAACTTGCATACTGTAAAGAAAGGACACTACTGACGAGCAAAATAAACCAGGATATTAGGTAAAAAAGGACTCTACTGACGAGCAAAAATATAGCGAAGAAGAACAACTTATATATATAAATAAATAAATTTAAAAAAAAAACTTTAACGACAAATAAATTAGGTTTGCATACTGTGAAAGAAAATGACTCTACTGACGAGTAAAGTCGCTTGTGTCCGAACTTTTTTTTTAATATTTTTATTTTTTCTCTACTGACGAGCGAACATTAAACGTATCAAAAAAATATTAGGACGGAAATATTATTATATTTAAAATAGTCAGAAAATATTAGGGCAGAAAGGGACTCTACTGACGAGCAAAAATTAGGAGCATCATAAATATTACACAAACAGTTTTGAGACAAAGGGGACTCTACTGACAAGCAAACATCAAACATAAAAGAAATTTAGTGAGAAAAAATAAAAATATTAAAAAAAAAGTTCGGACAAAAGCGACTTTACTGATGAGCAAATATTAATCTAGATTATTAAAAGGAAGGGACTCTACTGACGAGCAAATTAGTCAGAAAATATAAGAGCAGAAAGGGACTCTACTGACGAGCAAATTAAACCAAGATATTAAAAGAAAAGGACTCTACTGACGAGCAAACATTACACGTGTCAGGCAAACTGACGAGCAAATTTAACTGGAATAATTTGAAAAAGGGACTCTACTGACGAGCAAATTAAACTTGGTTATAAAAAGAGAAGGACCTTACAGACGAGAAATGCTTCGGATTCTAATCTTAATTCTGAATAAAATTCTAAAGCTCACTTATATACTTGAAATCAATAATTCTAACGTTACAATTCTGTTTGTATTATTTTTTTTAGAAATAAATTAAAAACGTTTGACATTTGACGTATTAGCCACCGTCCACTGTTTTATTCAAATTTGGCTTCTACAAAAATGTTCAAATTAAAAATGTTAAGTTTCTACGCGGATTTGAAATAATATCTCACTCTTCCGACGACCTACTGATTAGCACGATATTTCCAAGACTAAGACTGGCCAAATCGGTTTAACCGTTTTCGAGTTTTAGCGATCATTTGATCGAGAACTCGATTTATATAACTTTCGAACTAAATATGCTTTTAGCTCCAAATCTTTCCAAATTTTATGCCAATGTCATCATGCTATTTTATTCGTGTCCTTTTGCTATTGTGTAGTATTGCTAGGGCTTCTGTCGGATAATAACTTCAATATGAGGGCACCGTTACATTTTTTCGACTACAAGAAAATAATAAGTGTATATGTGGGGCACTCAGAGGTTTATTTCATTCAGAGGAAAAAGGTTTATGAAGGGAGAGCTGGGGGAAAAATCGTGGGATAAAAAATTTATGAGACATGTAAATAGAAATTTGTATCTATTATCCTTGTACCCAAAATTTGTAGTGAAACAGGTTATTGTTAATTATTGGTGATAACATCAGTATATATTGCTTCAACTTTGGACCAGCTCTATGTTTATTTATTTATTTATAACTTCTAAACAAAATGTCCCACCATTTTGCAATATTCAGGAAATTTATAGCCAATTAAATTATCTACAACTTTTGTTAACAACAAAAATTGGTATTTCTTGTCCTTTTATTAAAAATTGGCAATGAAATAGGTAGCTGCTAAATTTTGGAGGTTACATCGTACACATATATCTTACTCTGTCACTCTAGACTGTCAGGTGTATGTCGCTCTCTTTCGCACTAGTGCCCTATATATCTCTCTCTCATTTTCTCACTTACAGTTTTACTTCAAAAGTAAATTATATTTTACATATTATTTTTCATTAATATATCTATATAGAGCTATTTCTACTTCGTCGCAAACACCTAATTTTCGTAACCCTATAATATTTCATAATTATAATCCAATAAATTACTCTCTCAATGACGAATATACACGTCACGGCTCGATAAAACTGTTAACGACACTTTCCTCCCAGCTTTCCGTCTAATTTCTTCCCGATTCTTTTCATATATTATTTTCAATCGTCCGGGTCGCTCCACCGCCCTCCACCGTGTCATATTGATACGATTTCGCCAAGGGCGGCACACTCTATCGCTTGTCTGACACGGCAATAATACACAGCCGACGAGGTATCGATGACATATAGTTGAATGGGGGGCTCCCCATTCGATATAATCACCGGGGGGAGAAAAGACTCCAGAGAGACAAATTTTGTGACAAAATTTGGAGATACTGTAATACTGAGAAATTACTCGTCGAAAGAAACGACACACATGTGTTTGTTCTAATTGTTGTATCAAAAGATTCAGAATAATTTGGAGCGTAAAAAATAATTAATTATCAAGTTTTACTTAAAAAATATATATGTTATCGACATTTACCAAAGCATCACAAATGGACAAATAGAAATTTAAAGGTAAAATCAACTATAAAATCTTAAAATAAATTTTCACCATCTCTTCTTAATTTCACGTTCACTTTTCTTTATCCCGGTGGAGGACTCTCCTTTCTCTACTTAATTTCCGTTCTGTGATTGATTTTAATTAGACTAAGGGGGGTCCACATATACGTGCAAAAATCGAATTTTGTATTTTGGGGATCTTTTCCCCGCCCCTGTGGTACGATTTAATATTATTCTATTATATTTAAAACGAAACGGAAATTAAGTCTTGATTAAATTGAAGAGAACAGTGTGAAGAGATTAAAAGACACAGGAGGGATTATAAAAGGATACTAGTGGTGTATGGCATCGTGCCTTAAGGCAAATTGCTGGAACTTCCCATACCGTAATGAAATATTTGAGAAATTTTAAACGTGGTATTACAAGTACTGTAACTTTTATTATTTTTGCTATCTTGTTTGTTATATCTGAGCGAATCAAATGTAAATCATAAATCATAAATCAATTTATCTCCCGGAACATTAACAATCAAATTTCATTTTAAATTCAGTTTCAAAATAAAAATAGTTGCCTAATTTACACAAAATTGAAAAAACGCTCCCTCAAGTCACAGTCTAAACGCATTTGCAAATAATTCTGTGCGACATTTTCACTTATACTGTGCTTAGTTTGGCGGCATTTTCACATTTTTCAATAGTTTTTCACAAAATTGGGAAAGTGTTCCAATACATAAACAGTCTAAACGCACTTGAGTAAACATTTGTACCAGAGTGGCGCTTAGACTGTGCTTAGTCTGGGTAATTTTTTAAATAAATTTTAGATAAATTTTTAAATAAATGCAAAATAAATTATACAAATATATTAAGACTCTACTGACGTGCAAAATGATTTGCAATAATAAAATAGGACTCTATTGTTGAGAAAAATGATTTACAAAAATAAAATTGGACTCTACTGACGAGCAAACTAAATTACAAAACAAGAAAGGACTTTACTGACAAGCAAACTAAATTACAAAAGAAAAAGGGACTCTACTGACGAGCAAACTAATCTGGAATTAAAAAAGGGACTCTACTGACGAGCAAACTAAAATACAAGACAAGAAATATTAAAAAAAGGACTCTATTGACTAGCAAACTAAAATTCTAGTCATGAAATAAAAAAAGACTCTGACGAACAAATTGAAATACATGGCAAAAAATATTAAAAAAGGACTTTACTGACTAGCAAACTATAATATAAGACAAAAAATATTTAAAAAAAGGACTCTACTGACGAGCAAACTGAAATACAAGCTAAGAAATGTTAAAAAAGGACTCTACTGACTAGCAAACTATAATACAAGACAAGAAATACTAAAAAAAGGACTCTACTGACGAGTAAACTGAAATGCAAGACATAAAAGGGACTCGACCGACGAGCAAACTAAACTAGTATTAAAAAAGGGACTCTACTGATTAGCAAACTAATCTGGAATTAAAAAAGGGACTTTACTGACGAGCAAACTAGACTGGTATTAAAAAGGGACTCTACTAACGAGAAAACTAATCTAGAATTAAAAAAGGGACTCTACTGACGAGCAAACTAATCTGGAATTAAAAAAGGGACTCTACTGACGGGCAAACTAAACTAGTATTAAAAAAGGGACTCTACTAACGAGCAAACTAATTTGGAATTGAAAAAGGGACTCTACTGTTACTCTATCTTGTTTGTTAATATTTTCATTTTCGATTTTTGCCCCATTACTAGAACTACCCTACGGGAAGTTAATAAGGGATATAGGGATAGTAAATTTTATAATACAAATTGTTTGAGTAAAGTTTCCTGCAGCTCCTGCTTTTGCTAATCATAATACAATGAATTGCGATGTCTAATATAATATTATTCCTCGAAGGCAAAAGTTAATATCAATCGAAACTTCTTAATAACATCCTGTCAAGTTCCAGGTAGAAGAATAATATTAATTTTCCTCGGATAGAAATTATTACTTCAAGAAAAATCAATCATTAATTTTCTTTCTGGGTGGAGGTTTGGTTAGTTTTGTGTTATGATCAGTCAAGACGTTTCTTTGCAAATGCTAAAACATTTTGTTAATGCATTAAAACACCTGGTTTGCCTAATAGACTTATTTTATTTCAATGTTGATCGACAAAATTTTATTTAAAAAACAGGTGGAGACTTGTTGTTATTTATTTAAAATTTTGAAAAGTTTCAAAAATAATTAAAAATTTTGTATTTACGTGCAAAGAATAATATTAATTTTCCTGGATGAGAAGTTTCAATTGGAAATTACTACTTGTTTATAAATTACTACTTTAGAAAAAATCAATCATTAATTTCGTTTCTAAGTGGAGGTTTAATTAGTTTTGTTCTAAGATCAGTCAAGACGTTTCTTTGCAAATACTTAACCAATTTTTTACTGCATTGAAACACCTGGATTTACTACTTGTATAATTTTATTTTAATATTGATCGACATAATTTTATTTAATAAACAGGTGGAGACTTTTGTTATTAGTTTAAAATTTTGTAAAATTTAAAAAACAAATAAGTTTTTTGACTGAAAATTATCCTGTAAAATTTGAATTCAAGTGCAAAATTAATTTTTGAAATTTACAAGCTATTTGTTTTAATAAAATAGAGAGTTTTTACACTCATACTGGTGGAGACTTTTTATTATCATTTTAAAATTTTGTAAAATATCGAAAACAAATCTAATTTTTTCTGACTGAAAATCATACTAAAAAACCATTTTCGAATTTAGGCGCAAACATAATATTTACAATTTACAAGATATTTTTGGTTATTTTTCTAATAAAGTGGAGAGTTTTTGCACTCATGCTGAATGCCAATAGATGGCAGCTCGTTCGACTCATCAGGATACGTCATTGGTGGAGGATCTGCTGGAATTCTAAGCCCCACCTGCAAAAATATAAAAAAAATCTCAAAAACCTCATATTGAACCAAATTTGATCAATCCTTTCCAAAATATTTTATCAAAACTAGACAAACCGTTCAGAAAAACCTTCAATCTATTTTTCGTTTATTTATTATTTTTTATTTCCAGTTATTACCTGTGGTCCACTATCATCATAAGGCCACCAGGCCAGTCTTCCATATTGGCCATTAGTAGTCAAGGGCCAAGGTTGTCTTGATTTTCCACCAGGAAGATCTTCTAAAGAAATCTCGGTCAAAGTTTGTGTCGTCATTCTTTTGGCCCTGTCGACAGGCGGTAAGTCTTTTTTTAATTCTGCAACCTGTAAAATTATCATTATAAATATACAAATCGAATGGTTTTTGAATCACTCAAATCGGTTGAACCGTTCTCTCGCAATCGCCGTCGAAAGATTGTATGTATTATGGGTGCGTTGTGTGTATGTGCGGATACAAAAATTTTTCGACGGCGATTGCAGGAGCACGGATTAACCGATTTGAGTAATTCAAAAAATATTCGATTTGTATTGTTAAGGAGAAGCGCTGATGAGTTTTGGGCAAAGGTAGGTCCAATTGTTTCGGAGATACGGGGCAAAAAGTATTAAAACTGGCAATTTAGTT
Organism: Ctenocephalides felis; assembly: GCF_003426905.1. Taxonomy (NCBI): domain Eukaryota; kingdom Metazoa; phylum Arthropoda; class Insecta; order Siphonaptera; family Pulicidae; genus Ctenocephalides; species Ctenocephalides felis. Next base: position 61,529,848 of record NW_020539725.1, on the reverse strand, counting down.
TCCGAGAGAACGGTGCATCCGATTTGAATGATTCAAAAAATATTTTTTCACCTTTTGTCTGGTTTTGTCGTATTCGTCCAGCATCCATCCCCAAGTTCTCGGCCAATTTCGTTTCGCTTCGGCTTCTTTCGACGCTTGTTCTCGCAAAATGCGCGCGTCTTTCAAACTGCTCATACGCATTTTTATTTTGGTTTTATACAAAATGCATTTAAAAATTATTTGTTTGAAAATTAGGTTATGATATTTTTGAAATAATAAATTTTTGACGTATGTCAGTGATAAAATTTGTTTGGCGGAATTTAAAAAAACAAACGAAACAAAATATTTTGTTTGAGGTTTGTTGTGAAGGTTAAATTTATTTAAAGTAAAATATATTTAGGGTAGGACGGGGCACAAAGGTCTAATTTAACTTGACAAATTATATAGTGAAAACCAAACCAATTATATCACAACAAATAACACATATCAAGCAAACAACTGTCTGTCTAAGTTCAGTAAAACTCACAGCATTGTAGAAACGTGCTGAATATTTTTTGGGGTAAAAATCAGTCGAGCAGTTTCTTTTTGATTAATTATTTAACTAAGTTATGAAATTTATATTTTAATCGTTAATCCTAAAATATTATAGTCCAATGAAAAGTAGTTGAATTATAAATAAAATTATATAGTTATATTAAATATATATATTCGAAAATATGGCTTGCGCTTTTGGTTATGAAGTATTATTATTTACACCTTTGCAGAAGTTCCAGCAATTTGCCTTAAGGCAAAATACCACTTACCCCTAATTTACTTCCCGTAGGGTGAGTTATAGTAAGCGCAAAAAATCAAAAATTTTTTTTTTATTTTTTATTTAAGTTTCAAGAGTTTCTGAACATTTTGGCATACCTTAAAGAAATTGGATGTGTGCGCGTATGTGCAGATCAGAAATTTTTCTGTCGACGATTTCGAGCGCACGGATTATCCGATTTGAATGATTTAGAAATCATTCGATTCCTATTGATAGGGATATGTGCTGATTAGTTTTTGGCAAAGGTAGGTCTAGCCGTTTTGGAGTTACTGTGCAAAGAGTGCAGAAAATAGAAATCGACTTTTTTGAGAGAACGGAGCATCCGACTTGAATGATTCAAAAAACATTCAAGTTGTAATGATGGGGAGAAGTGGTGATTGGTTTTTGGCTAAGGCAGGTTTAGTTGTTTCGGAGATACAGAGCTAAATGTGCATAAATTGCAGTTTTTGAGAGAAATAGATAAGACTTAGATAATAACTTGAATTTTAGTTTTAATTCTAGCTAAAGTTCTAAAGCTTACTTCAAATAAATAATTTCAATTTTGCAATTTAGTTTATATAATTCTTACAAGTATTAGGCAATGTTCTTCATTTTAAATTCGATTGATTAAGTTTTGTTTATTAACTTTTCTGTAAACATATATAAGTTTCAGTATTTGAAAACTGTTCAAAAATTCTACTTGAAAACATTTAATATTCCTCTACTGTACAAGAAGTTCCAGAAAGCACGATGCTATACACCACTAGTTATTAATTTTAAAAATCGTTGAATTCAAATTCAAATTCCAATTGTCAATTGTGTAAATTTTGTTACTATACGTCGCTAGCATTTATTTTTTCGTGCTCCTTATGCTTATCTTTAATCAAATTCATCAGTTTCATTTTCGGATTCGTCAGCACATCGGATTTTTTGGCGAACATTTTTGGGAAGTTGAAAATTCATCACACACTGATAGGACAACCGTTTGGGTTGCCTGCACATTAAGTTCTTATTAGAAATAAATTCTGATATAAAAATTAATTTCTCAACCCTGACCTAACTTTCACGTCTCCACCGGCTCCTCCACCAACTCCTGCTCCTCGTCCTTGTCCTCCTCGATATCGGCAAAGCAGGAGATAGAAATGAAAAAAGTTGATCATAAGTTAGTTTCTTGAAATATAACTGTTATGCATTATAAATCGCGGCGATGTAAGTTGATTGTCAATTTCACGCCGTGAACAGCAGCTATTTTCTTTCCATTCTCTCCACCGGGCGAAACTTCTGCAATACTTTTATTATTGCTGCACGGAGGAGGAAGAAATTACAAAGTTTGATGTGTATATTTCATACTTCTTTGTCTTCTGGTAGTTTTGTATAATTTTTCTGAGAAAAAGTAGAATGGGGGAAGTTGTTTGAATATTGGTGCCATAAATATCAGGCGATGTGATTTATTTTTACACGGACTTGGGGAAGGTTTTTTTGTCGAATTAGTTGCTGAAAAAAAATCTCAATATGATTTGAGAATATATTGTGAATATACATTGTATCAAATCAATGTTTACACGGTTTAAGAAGATTTTAAAAATTAATTGGAAATTGAAAATACTAGAAACAATTAAATTAAATACATTTCCTAAAAATATTTTACTGTTTACGCAAATAATTTATATAAATATTATACCATATAAATACCATAAAATTTCTTCTGCTAAATATGCGAAGTCGAGAGAGGTACTTGGATGGAAATTATTCTTGGAAATTCTAAGGGTCTAGTTGACCCTGACATAAATAAAAGAAATGTTTTGTCAAAATAACCTAACCGTAACTCTATAAACTCGTAAAATGCTTTTTAAAATGAATATCTATAACATATTATCTGACAATTTTAAATTTTCAGATTTTTCAATTTTGCAGAAAATTACATAAGTATTTTTTTTTCTCGACAAAAAAATGTACGAATACGCTAGAAAATTTAACTTTAAGATCTATTAAAATTATTTGAATTATTTAAAAAGTGTTTTAAATTTGTTTTCAATATTACAAATAAGAATTAGATTTTTGAAATATTTAAAAACTAATGTAAATTACATTTTTTTTTCAAATGTTGATTTATTTGAAAACTTAGTTTTAATTACTTTTTTGCATTCTTTCCATTTACAATTTTCTGAAGAAAAAGTTAGTGTTTAAGCCAGAAAATTTAACACTATCATTTTCTCGACGTTTTGAGTCATCCTGAATCGTTTGATACTAAAATTGAAAAAAGTGTGTATATTAACCAAATTTTGAACTTTCATTAAGGGAGCGTCCATTAATCACGTGAGCGAATTTTTAAGGACTTTTAGACCCCTCCTTCCCCTTGGTGATATTTGTTGATATTAAAAATTAACCCCCCCCCCTCACCCACCAAACTTTAGGTGTATTTTTAGTTATGTGAAAAAACTGTAATTTTTTTTTTGAAAATGTTTGAACTTTTTTATAAAAAAATAGTAAAAAAAATCAATACAGGCAATATCTTCGATCCCCACTCGATATTTCGTAATTTTTTGTCAAACCCCCGCCCTCCTCCTAAAAACCTCACGTGATTAATGGACGCCCCCTAATGTATTCTAAATAAAAAGTGTTTTTTTTTTATTTTGCGGATCAGCAAATATTTTTTCCAACTTTCCCTAGAGTAATTAGTAATGAATAGTAATTGTTTAAAAATTTAAAAATTAAATTTTTTGCATATATCCACGTTTCAGAAGCTTCTGAACATTTTGACATACCCTAGAAAAAATTGATGTGTGTGTATATGCGGATACAAATTTTTTTTGTCCACGTTTTCGGGCGCACGGATCAACCGATTTGAATGGTTAAAAAAGCATTCGATTCATATTGATAGGGAGATATGCTGATTTGTTTTTTGCAAAGGCAGGTCTGGTCGTTTCGGAGATATGGAGCAAAGAGTGCAGAAAATAGAAATCGAGTTTTCAAGAGAACGGAACATCAGATTGGAATGATTGAAAAAACTTTCGGCTTGTGTTGACAAAACGATTACTTTTGTAAAAAACATATTTTTTTTGTTTATTTTTTTTTCAATTTCCAAAATATAAATATTTTTACTAAATTTTATTTTTCAAATATTTCATTATGGTACGGGAAGTTCCAGCAATTTGCCTTAAGACACGATGCCATACACCACTAGTTTTTTTTTCATATGTTAAATTATTTTAAAACTAAGATTTATTATCTTTTTTATATTTTTATTTTTTCAAATTTTCGAAGAAAAAGTTGGAATTTTAGCCAGAAAATCCAGTTTAAAATATCTCAGCATTTGAAGTCATTCTGAATCGTTTGGTGCCAAAATTGAAATAAATGTGAAATTTGAACTTTCATCAACAGATACTCAATCTGCATATGCATCAAATTATGTTTTTTGTAATTATGTTGTAACTAGGTTTTATATGATTAAACAGTTCAAAAATTTATCAAACTACAATATCAATTATTACATTTTTCTCACTTACATCGAAATTACTTTCTGCCCCACCAAGTTTATATGACAGAGCCTCGTCGCAGTAGTTTTGCGAAAATGCAAATATTTTGCGGACGAAACGTAATGATTGAGCCTTTTACAGGAGCAGGAGTAAAAGGAGAAATGGCCATTTAGCAGGATAGGATTAGGATTAAAATTAGCTTGCCTGTTTGTTTTTAAATCGCACGAAATGATAAAATAAATATTATACAAAAGAGACGAGATTATGTGTTTTATTGCTTGAATTCATTATAATTAGCGCGAGAATTATCCGGACGCGAGATAACGGATTAGTAAAATAATTATTTTGCAAAAATATTAGATCGTCTAAGATGAATTATAAACGTCAGTCTTGATCAAGTTACATCGAATGGCTTTTAATTTTTGGACACCGATCCAACCGTTTTTGAGAAAACGTCGACGAAAGGTCAAAAACAATTGTTTTTTCCAAATTTGGTTTTATTTGATTCAGAATGACTTGAAACGTTGAAAAATACATAAAATTAGCAAATCGGCTTCCTGAAATGTGTAATAATTGACTTAATCAATCGAAATTGAAATTCAGATATTTAGATAATATTTTCAATTGTTTGTTTCAAAAATTAATTTTTCGAATAGAATTTTCTCAAACACATTTAAATTAACTGCAATTATATTAATTATATTGCACAGACATTATAGTGGTTGTATGTCTTAAAATTGTAGCTTATTATTTTAAATTTCAATGAATTGATAATATTTAATTTTTGATACAAATTTTAACTATAATATTTTGTCAAACTTTGATGAATTTTTAACATTAAACTATTTGTCGTAGGGTCATAACATTTTATTATATTTTTTAAGACCATGATATCTATCAACATAAAAAGTTTCATCCAAAACAAACTTTCAACAGTTAATTACGAAGAAACGGCTGGACCGATCTTTGTCCAAAACTAATCAACACAACTCCCAAATATTATCTTTCGAATAGTTTTTGAATTTTTAAAATCGATTCAGAATTGTGAGCTAAAACGTAGGCAAAATTTTTTTTTACTTTTCTGCAATTTACAAAGAAACGGCTTGACTGAAACGTTATGTTGTGTTTAATTTAAGCGAGTTTAAAGTAGTTTTATGTAAAATTTTCATATAGGAGTGTAAAAAAAATTTTGCATGAAATCGTACTGAATTTTATGTAGTTTTTGCAAAGCTAACTTAAAAAGAATGTCCTTAACAAAGTTTTCGTGTTATTTAGAGAAACGTAGAAAATTATCTAGCATTTATCGATGCGCACTAACAGTGCTAGTTTAAAGCATAAGGCTGTTTTCAAACTAGTTTTATTCAAAGATTTTGTATAGGGTGGTATGTGACAGTTTGCATAAAAACGTACTAAATTTTATCTAGTTTTTGCTAAGCTGACTAAAAAAGAGTGTCCCGATAGAAATTTTCAAGTTATTTTAAAAAAACGTAGAAAAATGTAGAATCTTGCATTCATATATAGTACTAATTTCCATACAATATATAAGGCTGTGTTCAAACTAGTTTTGTCAAAAAATTTTGTATAGTGTGGTATACAACAAATTTTATCTAGCTTCGGCTGAGCTAACTAAAAATGAGTGTTTTGAACGAAGTTTTTAAGTTATCTCAAAAAACGTAGAAAATTGTCCTGCATACGTATATGGTGCTAACTTGCATACAATATATAAGGCTGTGTTCAAATTAGTTCCATTTAAAATGTTTGCATAAGAGTGTATAAAACAGTTTGCTCAAAAGCGTACTAAATTTTATCTAGTTCTTGTTTAGCTAATTAAAAAAGAGTGTCCCGATAGAAATTTTTAAGTTATTTCAAAAAACGTAGAAAAATGTCCTGCATCCATATAAGGCTGATCTTCGCGCAAAATTGATAAATTTTTGAAATCGGTCCAGCCGTTTTTGAGAAAATATCGATTTACTGCAAAAAGTCTGTTCACACACACACATATTTTTCCGAATTCGATCTCATTCGATTCAGAATGGCTTGAAACGTCCTGGAAAAACTTCTATCTATCAAGACCCATAAAATTAGCGAATCGTATTTTTTTATGAAAACATAAATTTCTCCTTCGGTTAAAAATATAACTCATATGTTGTAAAAAAATATACTTCGCTAAAACACTTTATTATATATGTTACAAAAAATTTAAAACGATAAAAATTCAATAGCGAAAAATGTCTATGTCCAGAATTACGACGATTGTTTTGTAAATGGTATTTACAACAAGAGTCAACATGTGCAAAACTGATTGTAAAAGCATATATCGTTTTTGGCAATATTTTATGTTATTTTATTGCCTAACAAATTTCCAAAAAAAAAACACATGTTCTGACAGAAATTACCATTACTTTTATTAGAGACTTTCTTGTCACTATACAATCATAAGAAAAAAAGGCAAAAAGTTTTCCGAAACTATTTAAGTATTTTAAATTCAATTCGCAATTTGTTATGCACATGTTGATCATTAAATAATTTAATGATATTTTTTAAAAAAATAATTTTTTAAATAAAATATTATTGTAATATTAAATATACTAGTTAGTAGGCTTTGTCGGTTTTTTTAAAATCCAGTTTTTATTAGAATTAATCGGGTTTTACTGTATAAGAGGAAAATGACAAACCGATAGACGTTCTCCTTTTTTAAAATCATATTTTATTAAACAAAAAAATATTAGAATATTTAAAATTAATTATTTAAGATTACTCAGAATATAATAATTGTTAAATTGTTTTTAAAACTGAATTTGACATATATATTTTCTTAGGGGTACGACTTAAGCAACCTCACCCTGCTTAAATACGATAATAATAAATATGAAGATAAATTAAGCAGATATGAAAACAAGAAAAAAAATCACTTGGCAGTTTTTCAAAAAAACTGTAATAATTATTTCCTTAGGTGGTACGACTTAAGCAATCTTACCCAAAATCTGTCCGATTTTGAAATTTTTTAGAAAAAAATCATTATGTATGTGTGTGTGTGTGTGTGTTTGGATGCAAATTTTGGTCGCCGATATTGTGAACACGGATAAACTTTCCCAATACAAAATCTTCACAACAGATGACGTCGGTTAGGATGGAAGTCAATTTTTTATAATTCATATACTAATTAATATTTAAATGTACATATAATGATTAATTTTAATTATTGAGAAATGTATAACCTCAAATGAAAATTTTATATCATACTGCTTGATATCGAGCTGGTCTATACTGGAATCGAACCCAAGACTAGTTTGTGCTAGCCCATATTCTTAATCATTACATCACGATGAGCTCAATTTTGATATATTTTAGATTTTTTGTTATAATTTTTTTTTAATTTTGACAAAAACCAAAAGAATTTTATGTTTTTGATAAATTGAAGCCAAAAACATTTTAAATTTTCAGAAATTCAAAAATTTTTTTTTCAAAAATCACTAATTTTGAATTTTCTTGTCGTTTCAAGTCATTCTGAATCGTTTGAGAGAATTTAGAAATTTTAAGTTACATAAACTTGCATTAAAATGGGTAAATAATATACTTTATCAATAAGATTGTTAAGCAATAAGTAAGATAACAGCGCAAGCTTATCCCAGAATAACCATATTAATCCTTTATCTTTTTATTAAGTCAGCAGAATCCAAAAAGTGTTTATATTATTATTGTCTCCTATTTGGCTGCTAACGGTTGGCGGTTCAGATTACTGTCCACCATATTCAGTCCTTCGTCCTTCGTCCTTCGTCCTCCGTGTGTAATAAAATAAAAAAAGGCGTCGGAAGGATTTACTCGGCGAGGCATGTTTTGCAGAGATAACTGCTCCATTTCCCAACATCATACGTATGGAGAATGGAGGTATGGAGACAATAAAAACCGAACAGATTTTCTAACTGACGCCACTGGTTCTCAAACTGGTGAATTTTGCATATTTGACACGATATATATGCACTTTTAGTGAATTTGTAGTGAGCGAGCTTGAAGAAGTTTTACTTCAGTAAAGCATAGATTGTATTTTTTATCGCTTGTTGGGTATCATTTGACAGGTATTTTTGTATAGAATACAATACTGACATTAACAACTTGGTTTGTCCATAGAATATACACTTTTAATGAATTCACTGTAAACGAGCTTAATGAAATTTTACTTCAAAAATATTATATTGGCATGTTGGGCATTGTTTGATAGGTCTTTATGAATACTGACATTAACAATGTGGTTTCTTCACAAAATGTACACTTTCAATAAATTTGTAATAAACGAACTTAAAGAAGTTTTACTTCAAAAATATTAAGTTATATTTTTATGGCATATGGAGTATCATTTGAAAGGTATTTTTCTATAGAATCCAAATACTGACATTAATGATGTGGTTTGCCTACAAAAAATACATGTTTAATGAATTTGTAGTAAACGAGCCTAAAGAAGTTTCACTTCAAAATGTTAAATTGACATGTTGTTCTTCGTTCGATAAGTCTTTTTAAATAAAATACGAATACTAAAATTAACTATGTGGTTTGTCCACAAAATATACAATTTTTATGCATTTGTAGTAAACGAGCTTAAAGAAGTTTTACTTCAAAAATTTTAGATTGTATTTTTTATGGCATGTGTGGTATCATTTGAAAGGTATTTTTCTATAGAATCTGAATTCTGACATTAACAAGGTGGTTTGTCCACAAAATATACACTTTTAATGAATTTGTAATAAACGAGCTTAAGGAAGTTTAACTTCAAAAATAATAAATTGGCATGTTGGGCATCGTTTAATAGGTATTTTTGAATATAATCTAAATAATCAGTTCAACTGTGTAGTTTCCCTTCAAAATATACATTATTTACAAATTTGTAGCAGAGAAGTCTAAAAAAGTTTTACTTAAAAAATTTTAGATTGCATCTTTAATTGCATGTGGGGTATCATTTGAAAGGTCTCTTTCAATAGAATCCAAATACTTAAATTCACAATGTTGTTTGTACATAAAATATACACTTTTAATGAATTTGTAATAAATAGCTTAAAGAAGTTTCACTTCAAAAATATTAAATTGGCTTGTTGTTCATAGTTTGATAGGACTTTTTGATAATATCCGAATACTGACATTGATAACGTGGTTTGTTCACAAAATATACACTTTTATTGAATTTGGAGTAAACGAGCCTAAAGAAGTTTTCCTTCAAAAATTTTAGATTGTATCTTCTATGGCATGTGAGGTATCAATTGAAAGGTCTTTTTGCATAGAATTCGAATACTGAAATTAAGAACTTGGTTTGTCCATAAAATATACAATTTTAATGAATTGGTAGTAAACGAGCTTAAAGAAGTTTTACTTCAAAAATGTTAAATCGGCATGTTGTTCTTCGTTCGATAAGTCTTTTTAAATAAAATACGAATACTAAAATTAACTATGTGGTTTGTTCACAAAATATACAATTTTTATGCATTTGTAATAAACGAGCTTAAAGAAGTTTTACTTTAAAAATTTTAGATTGTATCTTTTATGGCATGTGTGGTATCATTTGAAAGGACTTTTTGTATAGAATCTGAATATTAATATTAACAATGTGGTTTGTCCATAAAATATATACTTTTAATGAATTTGGAGTAAACGACCCTAAAGAAGTTTTACTTCAAATTTTTTATACTGTATCTTTTATGGCATGTTGGGTATCAATTAAAAGGTCTCGACGAGTAGAATACGATTTTCATAAAAAAAATAATTATATTGCAATAAAAACTGTGTATGCATAACCATAATTAATTGCTATGAATATTACAATGTTAATTTTTTGCCAAAATAATTGAGGTGTATAATTTTTGTAGCAAGTACTAAAACTAACTATGTAATTTGTCCACAAAATATATACCTTTAACAAATTTGTAGCAGGGTAGTCTAAAGAAGTTTTACTTCAAAATTTTATATATGGCATGTGGGGTATCATTTGAAAGGTCTTTTTAAATAAAATTCGAATACTGAAATAGGTTTCTAAATTTCTAAACTGGGTACGGTAGTGACAGTAGTAAACTATAATGATTTTCACCAGGGGTCCAAAGGGAGAAGATGAAGTATGTTTGTTCGAACAAGTTTCCATTCAAGACAAGTTTTTTTCAACCTTTTGGAACCACGACGCACAGTTGTCTATCCTTTCCCCAATGTTTCTGAAATACTGCAAAATGCTCTGAAATACTGTAAAATACTGTACGTCGGGTGGAGGGATGTAGTGTGGCGTACTCGTAGCCTACTACTACTGTCGCATAATATAACGTATCCGTCGTTATTTTTATCCAGTCCATCCCGTTAACTGGAATCGTTAAGGCCGACGAAGGTGTAATTGCAAATTTATACAAAGCGTTCGCCGTTCGGTGCGTAGAGGACGAAACTGGGACGATAGTGGTGAAAAAAGAGAAAATTAACAAAAAGGGTAGTCGATTGTCGTTACTTTCGACAAAATTAATAAAACAATTCAAGTTTTCTGAAAATATCTGTATTTTTATATAAGGCACATTTTTTCAATTTTTTTAATAGGGATCGTTCAAGTATTACGTAAGCAGATTTATTACAATTATTTACCCCCCCCCCTTGTCAGCAAAATTAAGCAAAACTTCTTACCCAAAATAAGCAAAATAAGCAAATCAATAACCCCCCCGCCCCTCTATAGTGCTTACGTAATACTTGAACGGCCCCATATCCAAATTTTTCAATTTTGTTTTTTTCTTGTTTTTCAAAAACTATTTCAAAATGGGTATCAAAAACTTTCAAAAAATTCCAAAATTTTATCAAAAAAATAATTAAAGAATTTCAGTTTTCTGAAAATATCAGTATTTTCAAATTTGGCATATTTTTTAAATTTTTTTAATATCCAAAGTTTTCTATTTTTTTTTAATTTTCAAAAATGTTATAAACTATCACAAAATCTAAATTTTATTTTTTTTATTTTCAAAAATAAAATTCCAAAATTTTTCAGAAAAATAATCAAATTCAGTTTTCTGAAAATATATCTGTATTTTCATATCGGGCTATTTTTTAAATTTTTTTAAAAATCTAATTTTTCAAAATTTTCAAAATTTTCAAAAATGCTAAAAACTATCACAAAATTTAGATAATTTTGTTTTTTTTTTGATTTTCAAAAATCATTTCGAAATGGGTATCAAAAACTTTCAAAAAATTACAAAATTTTATCAAAAAAATAATCAAAAAATTTCAGTTTTCTGAAAATATCAGTATTTTCGAATTTGGCACATTTTTTCAAAAAATTTTAATATCCAAATCTTTCTAATTTTTTCAAAATTCTCAAAAATGCTAAAAACTATCACAAAATCTAAATTTTGCTTTTTTTTTGTTTTTCAAAAATTATTTCGAAATGGGTATCATAAATTATCAAAAAATTTCCAAAATTAAAAAAAAAATAATGAAAAAATTTCAGTTTTCTAAAAATATCAGTATTTTCAAATTTGGCATATTTTTTAAAAGAATTTAATTTCAAAATTTTTCGATTTTTTTTTAAATTTTCAAAAATGTTAAAAACTAATCACAAAATCTAAATTTTGCTTTTATTTGTTTTTCAAAAATTATTTCGAAATGGTATCAAAAATTATCAAAAAATTTCCAAAATTAAAAAAAAAAATAATGAAAAAATTTCAGTTTTCTGAAAATATCTGTATCTTCATATGAGGCTATTTTTACAATTTTTTAATATCCAAATTTTTCAAAATTTTCAAAAATGTTAAAAACTATCACAAAATCTATATTTTGTTCTTTTTTTTGTTTTTCGAAAATTATTTCGAAATGGGTATCAAAAACTTTTAAAAAATTCCAAAATTTTTCAAAAAATAATGAAAAAAATCAGTTTTTTGAAAATATTAGCATTTTCATATGAGGCTATTTTTTTAATATGAATTTTTTTCAATTTTTTTCAAAATTTAATAAAAATCATAATTCTCTAAATTTTGTTCTGTTTAATTTTTATCAAATATTGCAATTTAAATAACCTATGGTCACTTTTAAACGCATGACGATTATACTCGTCAATGCACAAAATTCTACCACTTCTTCCCAATCATGAATATATTATATTCTTATATTGTCTAGGCTCATAAGTGAATTGAAATTTCTGGCAGATGACACTTGCCACACTAATTTCAATGTCTATATTTCTATACTCTTATTTTTATACTATATTTTTATAATAATTTACTGCCTAAAAAATTCCTAAACAAACTTCAAAAAGATTTATTAAAGTCCGAATAATCGTTAAGCAGGGAGTTTATTTTCATACATCATTCCAGAAGAATTTTATATATATAAGATATATATTTTCTTTATAACAAAATATAAATTAAGAATATATAAAAAAAAACAGTTGGCAATTTATCATGTATCAATCACACTTATCCAACTACAATCAAGATGAGGAACTTATATATCACAAACGATTCAGAATGACTCAAAACGTCAAAAAAAATCACAATTAGAATTGAGAAAAAACAAACTTCTAATTCAAAAATTTTAATTTTTTTGACTTCAATTTAACGAAAAAAGTAATCCTGGGTTTGACTCCAGTATAAGTCAGCTTGATATAAAGCAGTATGATATCAAATTTCTTACTTTATAAATAATACAATACATAAATAATTCTTACTTTATAAATAATACTCTATTTGAGATTATAGATTTCTTTATAAATAAATACGTGTTCAAAAAATCGTCGATCAAAATTCAAAATAAGTAAATTAAAAAACACACATAAATCACGTGACCAACTAATGTTATTATACCTTTTTCGCTCAGATTTATATTTCAGCAAGAATTCCCATTTAATTATGGTCTTTAAAAACACTTAACGGCATTTTACGGCGACGGGATGCAAAAAAGCGAAAAAAATCTAAAAAAAAATCGTCTATTAATTTTATTCACGATTCAAAAGATTCTCTAATGAATTAATGGCCCCTGATGCGTTTTCATATATTTTTCTCGCGATTTTTTACGCTTTTTGCAGAGGTCGAAAATTGCACGTTGTGTCATGAGGAATTATTTAATGTTTGAAACGGTAATTATTTTACATAAAAGAGATAAATTTACGAGATAATAGTCCAGCTGAGAAAATTCATACTATATGTATATATATATATGTATTTTATTCTGTTGAAGGTATTCTTTTAGTTTTTACTTTTGATAACACACTCAGTTCCCTGTTTTCTTCTTTAAAATCAAAATCTCCGTCTGACAGAGTCACCGATTCCGTTTATAAAATTAATTGTTTAGATTGTGACAGTTGTTACATCGGTGAAAGTTCCCAATACATCAGCAAGAGAATGAATCAGCATATTTATAATTCAAAAAACCCTAGACAATTTAAAACAATGTTTTCTGAGCACATTATTAATTTCAAACACTCTATTAATACTGACCATCCTATAATTTTATATAAAGAAAAAAATGTGGACCTTAGAATATATATATATATATATACTAGCTGACCCGACAGACGTGGTTCTGTAGCCAAAAAAAGACCCAAAACGCACCATTGATTGGAGTGAGTAAATATTCTGTAAATAAATTTGTGACCTTCTAAATAATTTTTTTAATAAGTAAATTTTATTATTATTAATTTAAGTAATTTTTTTTATTAACTTATATATTTAAATAAGTTGTATTGCGAAATAATTTAGTAAAGTGAAGCAAAACACGACTGCATTAGTTAAAAAAAATTGTCAAACTGAATTACATAAATTTCATCTGCCAAACATGTACCGTATTTTATATTATTTTAATTTTTGTCACATCTCAGCTGCTTTTTCGCAATAATAATGTAGACATTGCATTTTTCTTATTCACAATCATGCATTTAATATACATATTATATTGTCTAGGCTCATAAGTGAATTGAAATTTCTAGCAGATGACAATTCTCATTTGTCTAGCATGTCAAAACAATGACTTGTCGTTTTTGCAATGTTTACCATTTATTTCTACAATATTACTATATCCTTATAATCCCAAATATTAAAAAAAAAATCTTAACAAACTTCAGAAAGATTTATCAAAACCCGAATAATCGTTAATATATTCTAATATTGTCTAGGCTCATAAGGTGAATTGAAATTTTGCTGCCAGATGACAGTTTTGATTTGTCAAAATATTTTTAATGACATCTCGTTTTTTGCATTTTTTTCATTTATTTCTACAATATTACTAAATGTTTATAATCACATACAGCCTAAAAAATTCCTTTAACAAACTTCAGAATAACGGAGATAAATTTATGAGATAATAGTCCTAGCTGTGAAGATTCAGTTAAATATTATTTTTTATATAATAATAATAATAACTTGTGGTGCATGGCATCGTGCCTCAAGACAAATTGCTGGAACTTTCCCTAAATATTTAATTAAATTAATTTAAAAAAAAATTAAAGATTTTTATTTTGACAATTATGCTGAAGAATATACACATATATGTGTGTATTATTGCTTGTGTGTCTGTGTACACACTTTTAAATTGTACCTGTATCGTACACCTCCACCTGGCTGGTGGACCGCCACACCGCCACTCCATCGCTCCATCGTCGATTCAGTTCGTTAAGTGTCTATTGAATCGTAGAGTGGGCGCCCGCGTCCCATTGTACATCGTACACGTTGGCGGTGGAGTTGGCGGTGGAGGTGTAGTAGGTAGTAGGTAGTACTTGTGCCTAAACCCGCCATCAATTTTATTTTTCACTCGCGTTGTCAATCGACGCTTAACGATCCGTTATTCAATGCGTTTTGTACGTTGCGTTTAACGTCTCTTCGACGAACACAAAAGGACGGTGGAGGTTGAAAGAGAGACAGTGGTAGTTGTGGGGTGATTAAAATATTAAATTGGAAATGTTTTATAACATCAATAATAAATTACTGATATTTTCATATACCATAGTAATTCCATTATCGGGAAGTACAAAAATATTACAAATTTATCAGTTCCGCCATTCAAGTTGCATTCTATCCGTCAGACGTGAAATTAATTATTCGCTCCAAACCGAACGGCATTTGCATCCGACATGACATAAACATGGTATGGAGATAGCAGGATTCTGACTTTAATAATTCTCGCATATATTGCCAGAAACGCAAATCGACATCGAAAACACACCACGACCTAAACCACCGGAAACACCTGGATAAGTTTCAAATTTGAATTTGAAATTTGCATTCTAAGGTAAAAATGTTATTAATCATTATCATAGAAACAAGTGAAGTATGACATTTTTCAGAGATACTATTTTAAAGTAGAGGGCAAAAGATGGGTAACCAGATATTGCCCTAAATCGAACGACTTTGTTATAACGAGCCACATTGTCAATTTTTTAACGAAAGAATTTTTTTACTGTGCTCCAATTTGCATGAAATTTGCATGACCATGAAATAAACATGATATGGAGTTAGCAGAATTCTGACTTTAATAATTCTCGCATATATTGCCAGAAACGCAAATCGACATCGAAAACACACCACGACCTAAACCACCGGAAACACCTGGATAAGTTACAAATTAGAATAAATCATTTGCATTCTAAAGTAAAATATTTCTAAGGTAAAAAGGTCATTGATCATCATCAAAGAAACAAGTAAAGTATAACACATTTCAAAAATATAATTTTAAAGTAGAGGGCAAAAGATGGCTAACCAGACATTGCCTTAAATCGAACGATTTCGTACCCTAACGTTACTATTTCGTTAATTAAATAAATAAAATTCTTCTAAAGTAAAGAGGTCGTTATTCATTATCACAGAAACAAGTAAAGCATGGCACTGTTCAAAGATACTATTTTAAAGTACAGGGCAAAAGATGGGTACCCAGACATTGCCTTAAATCGAACGACTTCGTACCCTAACGTTACTATTTCGTTATTCAAATAAATAAAATACTTCTAAAGTAAAGAGGTCATTATTCATTATCACAGAAACAAGTAAAGTATGGCACTGTTCAAAGATACTATTTTAAAGTAGAGGGCAAAAGATGGGTAACCAGACATTGCCTTAAATCGAACGATTTCGTACCCTAACGTTACTATTTCGTTATTTAAATAAATAAAATACTTCTAAAGTAAAATGGTCATTATTCATTATCACAGAAACAAGTAAAGTATGGCACTGTTCAAAAATACTATTTTAAAGTAGAAGGCAAAAGATGGGTACCCAGACATTGCCTTAAATCGAACGATTTCGTACCCTAACGTTACTATTTCGTTATTTAAATAAATAAAATACTTCTAAAGTAATGAAATCATTATTCATTATCACAGAAACAAGTAAAGTATGGCACTGTTCAAAAATACTATTTTAAAGTAGAAGGCAAAAGATGGGTACCCAGACATTGCCTTAAATCGAACGATTTCGTACCCTAACGTTACTATTTCGTTAATTAAATAAATAAAATTCTTCTAAAGTAAAGAGGTCATTATTCATTATCACAGAAACAAGTAAAGTATGGCACTGTTCAAAGATACTATTTTAAAGTAGAGGGCAAAAGATGGGTACCCAGACATTGCCTTAAATCGAACGACTTCGTACCCTAACGTTACTATTTCGTTAATTAAATAAATAAAATTCTTCTAAAGTAAAGAGGTCATTATTCATTATCACAGAAACAAGTAAAGCATGGCACTGTTCAAAGATACTATTTTAAAGTAGAGGGCAAAAGATGGGTACCCAGACATTGCCTTAAATCGAACGACTTCGTACCCTAACGTTACTATTTCGTTATTTAAATAAATAAAATACCTCTAAAGTAAAGAGGTCATTATTCATTATCACAGAAACAAGTAAAGCATGGCACTGTTCAAAGATACTATTTTAAAGTACAGGGCAAAAGATGGGTAACCAGAAATTGCCCTAAATCGAACGGCTTTGTTATAACGAGCCACATTGTAACAAAAAAAATTTTCCTTGTTAGTTTCTCTGGTTTTGAGCACTGTTGTTTAGTTTACGATATATACATATATATATATATATACGTGTATATATATATATATATATATATATATATATATATATATATATATATTCTGGAAACGACATTATTATGCGGTGTGGTCGTTGCGGTGGAGACTTGCAATATTCAAATGGCCCTCGAATCCGACGGACGGATGTCGGATACTAAAACTAAAGCTGTCTCTGTATCTACCGAAAACCGAAAACCGAATTCGGTTCAAATTGAAAACCGAAATTCAAACTGCAAAGCCACAATATGTGACCCAGTTAATAGCTGTAATGAAGGTCAATTTTTAAAAACCGGTTTTTGGAGAAAATTTTTGAATTTAAAAACCGGTAGTAGAAATACCGGTTTTTAATGTGTGATAAACGCTTAGAATTGATAACAAAAAATGTAACAAAAAGTAACCAGGTTGATACAGTTATTGTTGTATTAAAAATTAGTCGAATTTCAAAACCGGTTTCAGAAGCAAATAATAAAATTCTAAAACCGATTTTAGTAGTCATACCGGTTTTTAATATGTGACAAACCTTTAGAATAACATTGATAATAACAAATGTAGCCACCAGGAACCAGATTGATAAAAACACTATTGCACATCGATAGTCGTCCTTTGACAATATTCAGACGGTTTTCGAATCCGACTCTGTATTCACCGAAATCGGTTCAAAGCCAAAGAAATATTCAAATAGCATATCTGTTCAAATCGCATCTGTTCTACAATTATTGCCATAAAAAAAATTAGTCGGATTTCAAAACCGGTTTAGGGAGAAAATTATAAAATTGAAAAACCGATTTTAGTAGAAATACCGGTTTTAAATGTGGGATAAACACTTGAAATAAATTGAATCCGGTTAAAACGAAAAAATACTGTTCGAAAACCGGTTTTCTAACTTGTCGGGTCAAAACCGGTTCCCCGGAAAAAGATTGTTCAAAAACCGTTTTTTAACTTGTAAGATTAAACTCGGTTTCCCCGGAAAAATACTGTTAGAAAATCGGTTTACTAACTTGTCAGTCAACGTTCCCCGGAAAAAGATTATTAATAAACCGTTTTTTTAACTTGTAAGATTAAACTCGGTTTCCCTGAAAAATACCATTAGAAAATCGGTTTTCTATATTGTCAGGTTAAAACCGGTTTTCCGGAATAATACTGTTCGAAAACCGGTTTTTTAACCTAACCGGCTTTTTCTATAAACTCTAGTTGTAGTCGATAAAACTTGAAAGAAACATTTCTGTATTTTTGATGCAAACCGATGTCACTATTGTTTGACATCAGGATGTCCGCGATTAAAATCCCACAGCTCTAACCACTAATGCAGCATTACAAACAAGTACAAGTACAAGTACAAACACCATTTATATTTATGCAGTGGTTAAAAATGATATTAGAGATGATGTTAGATGTCATGCTGATGTCATGATGTTAGTGGTATCGGTTTGCACGTAAAAATACAGATATGTTTGTATCAAGGTCCGTAATTGAAATCCCATAGCTCTAACCACTAATGCACGGGTAAGCCGACGGATAATAGTATAAACACCATTGGTATTTGCGCATTAGTGGTTAGAGCTATGGGATTTTAGTCACGGACAGCCTGATGTCAAGCAGTATTGACATCAGTTTGCACTTAAAAATACAGATATGTTTGTATCAAGGTCCGTGATTAAAATCCCATAGCCGTAACCACTAATGCACGGGTGATCCCTCGACTATTACAATGTTTGTTTCTAATATTTTCAGTTCTAAGTTTCTAGAAATACAATCTCCCAATCTCGACATAATTAAGTTCCGGGCACTTAGCTACAAACCAGGATGCGAACGAACGAAACGAACGAAATAACGGTATAACGGTATAACGGTATAACGGAATAAGACTAGTCCGTTATCTAGTCCGGTCACGTAGCCTCCACAATTCTTTGTTCGGCACTAACGGCACTAACGGCCCCGCTAACTACATTTTATTTGCCCTCCACCGGCCGACTCTCCGTCTCCACCGTCCGCAAGAATTGTTGTTTGCGTGCTTGCGGATAGGACTGATTGTCCGTCCATCTATCTATCTCCGACGAACGCCGCCATCAGATAAATTGTATTTAAGTCTTATTTATTGCAAGAGGAGCGGATAGTTTAATTGCGCGGCTAAAAATCGAGAAATCGAGATATCGAAGTCGGTTTGGAAAAGAAAATCGAAAAGGTAAGGAGACTTCAATAACTCTTACGTAACTTGAAACCACATTTCAAATATTTTTCCTGAAAATTATTTTTTAATCATAATAAATTTTATGAAGACAAGGATAATATAAGTTTGCAAATAAATTTATTTATAAAAAGTTAAAATCGTAAATGTACTTTCTTGTTGAAAAGTGCAAAACTAAAATTCGATTCGAGTTTTATTTAATTTTCTCGCGTTGCAGGTAGCTGTAGTTCTTAAGCTATCTTCATGAACGTCAAAAAAGGATATATATATAAATAAATAAATAAATATATATATATATATATATATATATATATATATCTTCTTATATATAAAAATGAAGCTCCTGATAAAATGATTCGCTAAAACTCGAAACCGGCTGAACCGATTTGGCCAGTCTTAGTCTTGAAAAATTCATGCTAATCAGTAGGTTGTCGGAAAGGTGAGATATTATTTCAAAATCGCGTAGAAACTTTACATAAACGGTGGCTAATACGTCAAATGTCAAATGTTTTTGACAGATGATGTTCAATTACGTTATGATTAAATTGTAGTAAGTAGTTTTGTTCGTAGTTTTAGTTATATACAAAAAAGTTAGTAAACGTTTTGACGTAAACGAATTGACGGCTTAAAATATATTTTAAAAATATAAATCGTTGTAATACAGTTATGAAATTATAGTATGTTATTTCTTAATATGTGTACTGAATTATAAAAATATAAAATCAAATATGTTTCTAACAGAAGAAACTAAAAAATTGCAATGCACACGTGCATACTCTATTTTTATTAGTTGCGAATCGACGGTTGGATGTGATATGAGAAGTACTTTTGAAAAATGTTTTAAAAATATACAATATTATACTAGAGCTATAAAATTTTAGTATGTTATTACCTAATATATGTACTCAGTTATAAAAATATAAAATCACATATGTTTCTAACAAAAAAAGATTTAAACGTGCAATTTTGTAAACAAATGCAAAAACGTGCAATTTTGTAAATAAAATCAAGTCCACGGTTTGATGAGTATTTTGAAAAATATTTAAAAAAATAAAACGTTATACTGGAGTTACAAAATTTTAGTATGTTTTTTCTTAGTATGTGTTCTAAATTATAAAAATATAAAATCACATATGTTTCTTACAAAAACAGATATAAATTTGCAATTCAGTAAAATCATGTCGTAGAGCCGCAAGTGTTACTATAAACTCAAAATATCAACTTTTTTGAAATGTTAATATGAAAATGCACTTTTTGGCATATTTTTCTCAAACACGGTGCTCTGAAAGATCTCATTTGTATAATTATATACCCATTGGTATTTAAAAATCATTTTCTAGGTTATATTATTTTTTATATACGTTATTTACAACACATTATTCTTATACACTTAAAGTATTAATATTTTTGATTCTTTAGAAATTATTTAGAATATGAATATACCTTACTCTCCAAAACAACGTTTGCCGGGTCAGTTAGTATATATATATATATATATATATATATATATATGTAGCCGTTTTCTGGCAATAAGAAAGTAGACATTTCATTCTTCTTATCACGAATTTATATACATATTGTAATATTGTCTAGGCTCATAAGTGAATTGCAATTTTTGGCGGATGACAGACTTCATTTATTTTCAATGCCAAACAATGTCTCAAATATTTTCAATGTCAAACAATGACATGTGGTTTTTTGCATTTATTTCTACAATCTAGCTATACTTCTATGAATCAAAAAATCCTAGAAAATTCCTTTAACAAACTTTTGAAAGATTTATCAAAATCCGAATAATCGTTTAGTTCTATTTTTATCTGGCTTTTATCTTGTGCAGACGGACCTCCACATCAGTTGTCCCGTCGTTGGAAAGTTAAAGGAATAATAAAATATACACGGTAAGTATTTTTAAGTTTACAAAGTTAAAGAATTCACTTTATTCTGTACGCCCCGAACCGCCCTCTTCGTGAGATGTGTAGGTGGTCTCCACCGCCGTCTCCACCGCCTTCAGAGGAACTGATAAATGGAAATGGAACGGAATTTATTATTGTGCGCGGGTAAAAGTAAAAATATTTAAATTGGGGTAAAATAAAAAAAATGGTAATTTTAATTATTAACTAGTGGTGTATGGTATCGTGCCTTAAGGCAAATTGCTGGAACTTCCCGTACCGTAATGAAATATTCGATAAATTTTAAACGTTTTCAAATATATTATTACAAATACTGTAACTTTCATTATTCCACCACTTCTTCACGAATTTAATTCTCTCAAAAACTCTATTTCGATTCTCTGCAATCTTTGCTTCGTATCTCCGAAGCGACTGCACCTGCCTTTGTCAAAAACCATTCAGCTCATCTCTCTGTCAATAGGAATCGAATGTTTTTTGAAGCATTCACGTCGGATGCTTAGTTTTCTCAAAAACTGTCATATTTTCTTATTAATCATATATTTTTTTCGTTTCATTTTTCGTTTTGTACTAATTCTGAGTTTCCTTCGAGAAAGTTTACCTAATACCCCTTACACTCCAATAATTTCCATTCAATTAACGATAATTTTAGAAATTGCACAAAGCCATCAAAATGTCTTACTAGAGTTTAATTAGCAATAATTCCTCGCCTCTGCTGCTGCTGCAGCTTCATCTTCTGCTGCCGTTTCTATGATATTTACGTTTAAGACGGAAGGAAACCGTTAAAAGGCCGTTAAAAGCGACGGTAAACATAAACGTCGGAACTGATGTCGTAAAATATATCCGATAGAAGATTATTCCGTTAAGACGACGTTAATTTACGACGATGATTTAGATGTTTGATTCGATGATTTAGATGTTTCGATGCTTAAGATTGAATTGTTAGGGAATAAGGGGTATACAAATGATAGTGGAGAATTTGCAAGTTATTCAATTTTGTACATTTTTATTACACATTATAGATACATGAACACGTGTCTAGTACACGCACAAAGTGTTTTCTAAAAGCGCGGTTGATTAGGAAAAACTAGTGGTGTATGGCTTAGTGCTTCAAGGCAAATTGCTGGAACTTTCCGTACCGTAATGAAATATTCGAGAAATTTCAAACGTTTTCAAATACATTATTACAAATACTTTCAGTAACTTTCATTATTTTTACTATCTTGTTATATCTGAGCAAATCAAATCTGAATAAATCATAAATCAATTTATCTCCAGAACATTAACAATCCTCATTTCACTTCGAATTCAATTTTAAAAAAAATGTGAAAGTTGTCTAATTTACACAAAATTGAAAAAGTGCTCCCGTATAGTCACAGTCTAAACGCATTTGCAAATAATTCCGTGCGACATTTTCACTTATACTGTGCTCAGCTTGGCGGCATTTTCACATTTTTCAATAGATTTCACAAAATTCGAAAATTGTTCCAGTACTTAAGCAGTCTAAACGCACATGGGTAAACATTTGTACCAGAGTGGCGCTTAACATGTGCTTAGCCTGGGTAATTTTTTGAATTTTTAATCCAAAATTACAAAAATATTTTTTGAAAAAAAAATTAGAAACAAAAATTTTTTTCTAAAAGCAATTATTTTGTTGAAACAAGCAGAAAGTTTTTTGAATAATTTAAATCGGACGTTCAGCTCTCTCAAAAACTGCTATTTTTTTAACATTTAGCTCTGTATTTATCCAAAACCGCTGGGCCTACCTTTAGGTCAAAAACTAATAATCTCTTCTTCCAATCATTACAAATTGAATGTTTTTTAGATCATTCAAATCCGATGCTCCATTCTCTCAAAAACTCGATTTCTATTTTCTGCACTTTTTGCTTGGTATCTCCGAAACGGCTGGACCTGCCTTTGCCAAAATCTAATCAGCACATCTCTCTATAAATAGAAATCAAATGTTGTTTTAAATCATTCAAATCGGATGCTTATTCCTCCGAAAAAGTGCCATTTTTTGCACATTTGGCTCTGTATCTTCGAAATGGCTAGACCTGCCTTTGCTAAAAACTAACCATTACTTCTCCGCACATACACACACATCCATTTTTTTAAGGTATGCCAAAATATTCAGAAACCTCTGAAACGTAAAGATATGCAAAAATAATCATTTTCGATTTTTGGCTATAATTTACCCTACGGGTAGATAATGAATATTTTAATTCAACCACTTTCCGTAGGACTATAATATTTTTAAAACCATCTACTCTATACTATGTATACTATACTCGTCTTGATAAATTCTTCGACACTCCACTCTCCGGTTCTTTTGCATAAGCAAATATCTGTATGCAGAATCGAGTCGAATCGAGTAGAGAAGTCGTTTGGCAAGTGTTAGATTATTTTCAAGTGCTATTTAAATCGGTTTAAGGGGAAACTTTGGAGAAGGCGCCTTTGCTTGCTTTTTCCCACTATAATATATGCACGGAAGGCGAAGGCGGTGGAGCAGTCGGTGGAGCTGTCGGTGGAGCAGTCGGCCCGCAAACTTTTCTCGTTTCTGCATTCTGCATTCTGAATGCGGAGCGCGCATACAGATGGATGCATTCGACACTCTGTTACGGAAACGATGGGCGAAGGAATTTAATAAAAGTTAAACGCAAAGTCTATAAGAAGACTGAGGGTAGAAGGGAATATAGGTTCTTATATTTGTTTACCACAATAGGGCAGTACAAATACTTAAATTGTTGATATCAAATGAACGTTTCGGCTGATATCTGCATTGAAAGTGGATAGACCATATAGTTAATTGCAGTATTCTGATTCTATTCTAAAAGACCTTTCAAATGATACCCCACATGCCATAAAAAAAATCTAAAATTTTTGAAGTAAAACTTCTTTACACTCCTATGCTACCAATTCGTAAAGAATCCGAATAATGACAATAACAATGTGGTTTGTCCACGAAATAAACACTTTTTACGTATTTGTAGCAGAGGAGCCTAAAGAAGTTTTATTTCAAAATTTTTATATTGTGTTTTTATAGCATGTGGGGCATCATTTGAAAGGTTTTTTTGAATATAATCCGAATACTGATATTAAGTATAGGGTTTCTTCACAAAATATACACTTTTTACGAATTTGTGGCAAAGGAGTTTAAAGAAGTTTTAGTTCAAAATTTTTAGATTGTTACTTTTATGGCATGTGGGGTATTATTTGAAAGGTCTTGACGAGTAGAAAACGATTTTCACAACAAGAAATCATATTGTAATAATAATAGTAATAATAGTAAAACATGTGTTAAACCATATTTTATTGCAAAAAATATTAGAATGTTGAAATTTTTTTTTTTTTTTTAATATATGAGGTGAAAATCTTTTGTAGCGAATACTAAAATTAGCTATGTAATTTAGTCCACAAAATTTACACTTTGTAGCAGAGAAATTTAAAGAAGTTTTACTTCAAAAATTTTTGCTGGTACTTTTATAGCATGTAGGGTATCATTTAAAATGTCTTTTTTAATACAATCCGAATGCTGAAATAACTTTTATATTTTACCCATTTTACGAATTTGTAGAAGAGGAGTTTAAAGAAGTTTTACTTCAAAATTTTTTGCTGTTTTTTTTTTGGCATGTGGGGTATCATTTGAAAGGTCTTTTTTAATAGAATCCGAATACTAAAATAAGATTTCCAAATTTCTGAAAATCATCAATTTACAAACCTACGAAACACTTAAGTGATATCATTTAAAGATTTTTTGCTACAAAGAAAGACTAAAAATCCTATCGAGTGTGAATAAAAAAAAATTTAAAATTATGGTAAAAAGACTTGTGTGATTATTTGCAAATTGTATATGGGTCCATATTTAGAGAATCTTTTATTAATTGTTAAATATTTTATAACACAATGTTAAGATTGTATTATTTGTAGAGTAAAACTTTATTTGCAAATTTCGTAAGTTTAGCGAAAATAAAATCATTCTTGGATTTTACACTTAATCCTCAATAAACTCCTAAATGTAAAACGTATTTATATTTTATTACTTTCAATTTATCCAGAAATGGGTACCTGGAAAAAAATATCTAGGAAAATTCCAGACTATCATGTCCTTTCCTTAAAATCAGGAAAAAATCGAAATAATGGTTTATTACTCAAAAAATTCAGATATATAATGCAATTGTTAAAATGTAATAATTTAATTTAATTTGTTATGTTATAAAATAGTTTGTAAATTAAAAATTCAGGGATTATCAGGAAAATTAAAGATTTAACTAGTGGTGTATGGCATCGTGCCTTGAGGCAAATTGCTGGAACTTTCCGTACCGTAACGAAATTTTGAAAATCCAGATTATTTTCGATATTCAAAACAAATTTTATTTTTTGGAAATTAAAAAGAAATGATTTTTTTTCCCCGAATTTAATCGTTAAGTTGCAGTTAAAAAAAAAGTTCAAATTGTATATATTAACTATGGGTTAAACTTAAAAATATTTCTTATATATATATATATATATATATATATATATATATATATATATATATATATAATTAATAATAGTAATTAATAACCCAAACTCTGCTTATATAAAAATATTATTTGCAAAGAAAAAAATATTAAAATTAATAATTGAAGGTTTTTTTTAATCGTTTGAATTGATTTTTTTTTCTAATAAGATTGCATATTTTGAAATTAAAAGTATTTATAATTAAATTAGATAAAATATGTTTACAGACTCCATTACTCTTGTCTTAACAAATAAAAATTATAAATAACTTTATAATAAATATTGCAATTTTTTTTCAAACATTTACCTTTATAATTTAGAATTTTAAAGTCGGAAAGGTTTTCCATTACTAATATAAATTGTGACTTAAATTTATTTTATGATGAAAGTAAATAAAAACTAAACAAATCTTCAAAATCATTTTTATTTAAAGAAATATTGAGTGCATTAAAAAAAATAATCAGAACATATTATTGGAAATTAACAATTCCAGCCTTTTCACAAAGATTAGTAAACTTAGAACTTTCTTTTCTCATTTCTAATATTATAGCTTGATTTTCTGGACAGTCTTCGCACATATTTCTAACAGCCAAAATAACCCATTGCATAATTACTAAAGACATAAATTAAGGAATATATATATATATATATATATATATATATATATATATATATACATGGTCTGTTCAAAAAGTACCCGGAATTTTCGTTTTTTCAAAAAAATATTTATTTATTCGTCTACATTAATGTGGTCCCCTTCAAAGTAGTCCCCCCCAGATATAATACACTTATGCCAGCGTTTTTTCCAATTTTCGAAGCACCCTTGATATTCACTTTTTGATATGTCCTTGAGCACTCTCAGCGATTCGGCCTTTATTTCTTCAATCGAGGAAAACCGCCGTCCTTTCATGGGTCTCTTCAACTTTGGGAATAGGAAAAAGTCACACGGAGCCATATCTGGTGAATTTTTGCACTTTGCAACACTTTATTTCATTTTTTACGCAAAATTTAATACAAATTCTTTGACTTTTCAATTCTTCCATTGTAAAAATCGCCGAGCTCAGAAAAACACGTCGAACCTTAGCGACTACCACAGACAAAGTGAACAGTGAATATAGCTGAAAATTTCATCATACTTTAGGGGCATGTATACCAACACAATAAAAAAAAAATTTTGACAATCAGACACTCCAGACTTGCGAAATTTAATTATTAGTAATTCCGGGTACTTTTTGAACAGACCTCGTATATACATATATATATATATATATATATATATATATATATATATAAAGATAGATACAAAAATATTTATAATACAAAGTAAAGGATACGTGGATTTCTTGCATCCATATTGCAACAATCTAGCAGGACTCCAACACAATCAATTTCACGGATCTATAAATACAAAAAAATGTATAAAACAAATATAGTAGGTTTAAGTTATAATTTACGTTAGTTTGTAAGTACCTGTTTTTGGTTAACAGGATTTTTATACATCAAATTCCCAAGCATTCGTATTAACTGTCCTTTGAATCCATAAGCAATGTGTGCCTCGATTTCGACATCAGTTCTACCAGGTGCTAAATCTGCTAAGCGTTGAATACTTGTGAAATGATTATCACTTTCTTTACCCATTGAGTGCATAGCTCGTAATAAAACTACAAGGTACAAAAATTGTTACGAGAAACGAATTTAAAATTAATGCATGTAATAAAATGCATGTGTATTTGGTATATTTACATGCACAATTAATGAATAACGACTTATCATCCTGGAAACAAGACTTGTAGGACTCCATTCCACTTGCAGATGCCAAAATATTCAGCAAACTTACAACCTCCTGTGGTTCAATACCTTCTACGTAAGTTGAGACAGTTTTTAGAATACAATCTGACTTAACTTTAAACTCATTAGCTAAAAATTGTAAATACGAAGGCGACAAAGTCCTTTCATCTTGTATCATATTTTTAGTGATTTCAAATATCAAAAGTTTCACTGTACTAGGAAGCTCATTATACAATTTTGATAACTGAGTGTCCCAGTTTGTGATGTAATACTCATATATAATCTCTGTGTACGGTATGTCTTTGGAAGAATTTGTTTCTAAGGTTTTTAAAATATAAATAACATGATTTTCAATCCTTGTTTTGTCTCCCAGTAACACATTGTATATAATCATTGCTGCAACGTTGGATAATTCAGCTGTTGAGTCTAGACAGTGCAAAATTTGTTTTTCAAAGTGATCCCAGACTAGTTGTTGTGTTTTTGAATTCTGTACAGTGTTATTGCCGATGAATTGCATAAGGGATAAATAACATTTTGGTGAGACATTTTTTTGGGTTTGTAAAAAGTCTAGCATTTTGCCTGCGGTTTGAAATACTGTGGTTTCGCAAGCTATATAGGTTTGAAGTTCTGGAGAGAAGGCTGACATGTTTCTTAGTACCCGATAACATTGTGCAGCTAATGCAAATAAATCATCGTTGGGTTCAGAAGAAATGTTTTGCAAAGTTTTATCCAACACTGTGGATACGAATGATATTTTTGATTTGCTTTCTTCATCCCTGTAAAAAATAAAATAACTAAATAAGTCTACCCCATGAGTCTACCTCCATGAGTCTATTATTACCTTAAACAATCGCCGGCCGTTTTCGGTGTCAAGTTTTCCTTAATTTCTTCGGTTAGATTAATATAATCACTATCTGCAAGTAGTTTTTCGAGTTTAGATAAATCAAAAGTGCTTTCACTATCTGCTGCACTTGCCATTTTCGTTTATTTCAATTAATAATGCAGTTTTTATTGCTTTTATTGTTTTGTTGTAAGTTCATAACCTCAAATATATGTAAAAGTTTTGACAGCTGCGTAAAAGAGTGTTGACACATTAGGGCCCTGTCACACAGTGGTGATAATCTGTTTGACAGAATGGCGCGATTTGAATATTTCAACAATTTTGTTACTGAATAAAATTTTTATTAATATATTTGCATTATAGTTTTATTTGGTTTTCGAATTAAGGCAAATTGCTGGAACTTTCCGTACCGAAAACTAAATTAATAAAAAGGGCTTTGCAAAACTGAAAAAATTAGATTTTTGAGAAATTTTGCAATTTTTGAACCAATTTTATTTTTTTGAAGAATTCGATTTTTTTGTATTTTTTCTAGGGTATGCTAAAATGTTCGGAAACCTATGAAACGTAAAGATATATAAAAATCACAGTGGAAAAGATTTGTTTGACAGAATTGCGTAATTTGAATATTCAGTGATTATGTTACAAAATTTTTGCTGTTTGCTGTTAAATTATGTTAATAATGTATTTAGATCGAATATTTTATTTTTTTACCATGGTATTTTAATAGGTTTTCGAATAAAGCAATAACTAGGTATAATAGTCTGATTTAAATAATATTTTATTTGAATAGTATCAATACGTATCAAATTTTTAATTGATATAAAAAAATAATTTTAATAAATATCAATATAAAATAAAAAAATGATTTAAATCGTGCAAATCACCGAAATAAAATCGATTCATACGCAAATGTTTGCATATCTTTACGTTTCAGAGGTTTCTGAACATTTTGGGATTTCTTAGAAAAAAATGAGCATGTGTGTGTTTGTGTATTTTTTTTTTTTGATTTACCAGACTAAATATTTTGTCTGCACTCATCCCTTAGCTTTTGTCCCCACGGAAATCATTACTTTGTGGAGGGAGGATCTAGAATGCTAAGATTTTATTTTTAACTTCCCGTAGGGTAAGTTATAGTAATCGTCCAAAAATCGAAATCAAAAATTTTTACATTTCTCGACGTTTTGAAGGTTTCTGAACATTTTGGCATACTTCAGAAAAAATGGATGTGTGTGTGTGTGTGTGTGTGTGTTTTGTATGTCCGCTTTTTTTCGTCCACGTTTTCGGGCGCACGGATCAACCGATTTGAATGGTTTAAAAAACATTCGATTCCTATTGATAGGGAGATGTGCTGATTAGTTTTTGGCAAAGGCAGGTCCAGCCGTTACGGAGATATGGAGCAAAGAGTGCAAAAAATAGAAAGCGAGTTTTTGAGAGAACGGATCAACCGATTTGAATGGTTTAAAAAACATTCGATTCCTATTGATAGGGAGATGTGCTGATTAGTTTTTGGCAAAGGTAGGCCCAGAGGTTTCGGAGATACAGAGCTAAATTTAAAAAAAATGGCTGTTTTTGAGAGAACTAAACGTCCGATTTAAATGATTCAAAGAACTTTCTGCTTTTTTCAACAAAATAATTGATTTTGGAAAAAAAAAATTTTTGTTTCTAATTTTTTTTTCCAAAAAATTTTTTTTGTAATTTTGGATTAAAAATTCAAAAAATCACCCAAGCTAAGCACAGTCTAAGCGCCACTCTGGTACAAATGTTTACCCATGTGCGTTTAGACTGTTTGTGTATTGGAGCACTTTTCCAATTTTGTGAAAATTATTGAAAAATGTGAAAATGCCGCCAAGCTGAGCACAGTATAAGTGAAAATGTCGCACAGAATTATTTGCAAATGCGTTTAGACTGTGACTATGCGGGAGCACTTTTTCAATTTTGTGTAAATTTGGCAACTATTTTTTTTTGGAATTTGATTCGAAATGAAATGACGATTGTTAATGTTATGGAGATGATAAATTGATTTATTTATAATTAACTTTCCATAGGGTAAGTAATCGCAAAAAAATCGAAAATGAAAATTTTTATATATCTTCACGTTTCAGAGGTTTCTGAATATGTTGGCATACCTTGGAGAAAATTGATGTATGTGTGTGTGTGTGTGTGTGCGTCCATGTGTGTGTATGTTCGGATACAAATTTTCGTCGACGATTTCGGGAACACGGATGAAGCAATTTGAATAATTCAAAAAACATTCGATTCGTATTGATAAGGAGACGTGCTGATTAGTTTTTGTCAAAGGCAGGTCTAGCCGTTCCGAAGATACGGGGCAAAAAGGGCCAAAAACGGTAACTCAGTTTTTAAGAGAACGGAGCGTTCGATTTGTATAGTTCAAAAAACATTTTACTTGTATTAACAAGATGAAGATTTGATCAAATTTTCATGAAGATAGGTCTAGCGGTTTCGGAGATCTAGTAAAAAAAACTAAAAAAAATAACATTTGGCGGTCAACAATAATCATTAGACATTAGACATATGCATATCAAATTATCAGATATTTTATTGAGATTTTAACAATAAGTATAAGTTTTGTTTACATTCCTATGGGTGCCGTACCAATGTTTTTCCGTTAGACAGCGACGCGGCGCTTACGCGCTTTATATTTTGTCTCTATGCAGTTAAAGCAGTACGATTGCTTTGAAAAAAAGTTCAGATCTTCCAAAATATGTCAAAATGAAGATAACATTTTTTTTAAAAAAAAAATTTTTACAAAAAAATTGTTTAAAAATTTTTTTTAAAAAAAATTTTTTTTCAAAAAAAAGTAATTTTTTGTCCAATTTAAAATTTCTAAAAAATCTTATTTTTTCGAAGTAAAATTTTTTCAAAAATGTTAATCGTTTTTAAAAAAATAATAATTTTTGGCACGGGAAGTTCCAGCAATTTGCCTTAAGGCACGATGCCTTAATTGCCTTAAGACAGAATTCCACTTACAGCTAGTTTAATTATACTTTTGTCCTAATTAGTGCCACTTGCTCTTCTACTTCACGAAGTCTGTGTCTTAGTATGTGTGGATACAATTTTTCGTCCACGTTTTTGGGAGCACCGCTGTACCGATTTGAATGATTCAAAAAGCATTCGATTCCTATTGATGGGGAGATGTGCTGATTAGTTTTTGGCAAAAGTTGGTCCGACCGTTTCGGACTTACGGAGCAAATAGTGCAGAAAATAGAAATTGAGTTTTTGAGAGAACGGAGCATCCGATTTGAATGATTCAAAAAACATTCAATTCAGCACAGGGAGATGTGCTGATTAGTTTTTGGCAAAGGCAAGTCTAGCCTCTTTGGAGATACCGAGCTAAATGTGTAAAAAATTACAGTTTTTGAGAGAAATAAGCATCCGATTTGAATGATTTAATACACTTTTCACTTAATAAAAAGTTAATTAAACTTATGCAAAGGCAGGTTTAGCGGTTTCGGAGATTCAGAGAAAAAAATTTCAAAAAAAATACATTTTGGGGACGAAAATTGGATACTATTAACAATATGGATCCGACCACTTGAATGAGTATCAAAAACTATCAAGAAATTTCATAAATCATAAATAAAATAAAAAAGTTCAGTTTTCCTGGCAAAAAGGCATATTTTACTTCTAATTTATCAATAATAATATTATCTGTTATTTATGATATAATATAAATTTTATAAAAAATAATTAAAATTTTTAAATAATATTTATTTATAATAATTTATTGGGTTTTTTCATATTGAGCCCAACATACCCAGACAAAATACCTAGTTCGATCGAGTAGATTCTAATCATAACATGGTTCGATCACTACATTTTACCTTAAGGCAACTAGTTTTAACTTTTTGTGTAATGTGTAATTATAACAAACTTAATTATTAGAGTAAATTAATTTAAATTAATATTTATAATTCATTTATAACATTTTTGAAATTTGTGCAATTGGCGCCAATATAAATGCCGCCATTTTGTGACAGAAACCTAATGTAATAATTATATATAAATGTAATAATATTTATTCAGAAGCTAATTTAGATAACAGTGTAGTTGAAAAATTAATAAAAATATTAGCAAACAATATTTATCCATAAGAACCTGCAATAATTATATAATTTAATTTAAGCTAGAGAGAAAATTTCCTGTGTTATTATATTGTCCAGGGTAAATTTCTATATAAAGGCATGTAAAAGTATATTTTTCTGTTACAATATATAAATAACTTGATAAAACTCGTTCATTTAGCATCCGACTTTTATTTTTTGTTTAATTTAAATTTAATTTGTCAACCTTTCAAACGTTTTGACACCTACATGTCACTCAACTTTTATCTCCCCTCTGGCAACACTATTTGACATCTTCAAAATGACTACAAATCTTTTACTTCGGCTTCGCGCATGAGCGAAAACTAAAACAGGTGATGGACGTTGTTCGAAAATGCCTTTTAATATAACAAAATAATTATAATAATAACAATTACTATAATTAAAATTATCCTGTGATACTTATAATACACCAGTTGTAGTTTGTGCATCTGTACAAGTCGAGTGCAATCGTTAAATGTCATTCGAGTGAAAAGGTCTGTGCATTCCCTCCAATTTCTTAACTGATATTGACATTGGATTAATAAAAGTACGAAATGCCTTTGTTGAGAAAGAAGACTCTGGAGCGCCCCAATGATGTCCTGGAAATGTTAAAAGATGATGATGAGGTGTTCTTTTGTGAGATAACGAATGAGCTCTTTCGCGATTATGAGTAAGTAGATAATTGGGTAATTGATATATGGTAGTAAAAGTATTAGTTACTAATTATATATAATGCTTAGGTAAAATTTAATACTGTTTTGTTTGTTTTTAAGCATGATGCACTTATAGTGAGTAAATTTGTGACATAACCCTTAAGAGCCCTAAATGAATATCTTATTATTTATTCATATCACTTCAAGCTCTTGTCAAACTTATTCGTAGGAGAAATATGGACAAAATGACTTTACAATGATATTTATTCATTTAATGACCTTATAATCATTCTCCACTGTTTTTACTTATCCTATCATGAAGTAGAAACTATAATGAAATATTTATTAAGAAAAAATGTAACTAATTACTAATGACACATACAGAGAGTTTGTGTTTCTTTCGTATAAGTCCAAAATGTACAAATCATACATTAGCCGGTAACTTAATATTCAAATGTAGAAGTGTAAAGTAAGGTTAGGTTCCACCAACTATTTACACTAAAAATAGGAAAATCTTGAGAAAATTATATTGTGACATATATCGAATTGTATATGATTTTATAGGTAATTTTATTCTGCATCTTTTGTCCATACAAAGTTTTTTTGTATTTTTTACGGTTTAGCTTGTAGTATGGGATTTTTGTGAATATTCGAATGTTGAAATGTAAAGTAAGGTTAGGTTCTGGCAATTATCTATACTAGAAAAATATGAAAATCTTGAGAAAACTCTATTGGGACATATATCGAATAATGCATTGTTTCATTCGTAATTTTATTTTGCATCTTTCATACCAACAAAGTTTTTTTGTATCTTTTATCGTTTAGATTGTAGTTAGGATTTTGTGTGAATACTTAATTGTTCAAATGTAAAGTAAGGCTAGGTTCCAGCAAGTATTTACATTTTTCAATCCTTCTTTAAAGAAACCATATAAAATATTAACAGTATTACATTACTTTTTTATTTATTTATTTATTTATTTTTATCAGTATCAATTGTTTTTACTCATCTTAGGTTCATTGACTATCGATAACATCAAGTAGAAACTAAATAAGAAATATTTATCAAGAAAAAATGTGACCAATTACATGTACAGAGAGTTTGTGTTTCTTTTGTATAAGTCCAAAATGTACAAATCATACATTAGCCGGTAACTTTTATTAACAATATTCAAATATTAAAGTGTAAAGTAAGGTTAGGTTCCACCAACTATATACACTAAGAAAATTGGAAAATATAGAGAAATTTATATGAATACACTTAATGATTTATATATCATTTTATTCAGAATTTTATTCTGCATCTTTTGTACATACAAAGTTTTTTTGTATCTCTTACTGTTTAGATTGTAGTTAGGATTTTGTGTGAATATTCTAATATCGAAATGTAAAGTAAGGTTAGGTTGCAGCAACTATCCATACTAGAAAAATTGGAAAATCTTGAGAAAATTATATTGTGACATATATCGAATTGTACATCATTTTATTCGTAATTTTTTCTGCATCTTTTAACCATACAAAGTTTTTTCTTATCTTTTGTGTGAATATTCATTTAGAATGTAAAGTAAGGTTAGGTTCCAGCAACTATCCACATTTTTCGATACTTCTTCAAAGAAACCATACAAAGTATTATACATCGTTAGAAAGGTCTCAAAATTCTTAACACTTTACCCATATATCACAACTTTGTATTTCCAACGGTGAGCCCTACAAGCAAGTTGCAGTTGAAAAATTCAAGGAAAACTCAAAAATCTCGAGAAAATTATATGAACACACTTAATGATTTATATATCATTTTATTTGTAATTTCATTGTGCATTTTTTCAACATACAAAGTTTTTTTGTATCTTTTACTGTTTAGATTGTAGTTTGGAATTTGTGTGATTTTTGTTGAAATGTAAAGTAAGGTTAGGTTCCTGCAACTATCCACACTTTTCGATATTTCTTTAAAGAAACCATATAAAATATTAACAGTGTATTACATTACTGTTATATTTATTTATTTAATTATAATTAGTACCAATTGTTTTTACTCATCTTAGGTTCATTGACTACTGGTAACACGAAGTAGAAACTATAATGAGATATTTATTTAAAAAATGTGTTACATATGAGAGCCTTCTCATACCGAGAGTTTGTTACTCTTTTCGACATCAGCAGATAACACACAAGTTGCAAGGGAACAAATCATACATTTTTCAATAATTTTTATTAACAAATTCAAATATTGAAGTGTAAAGTAAGGTTAGGTTCTAACAACTACCCACACTATTCGATATTTTTGCAAAGAAAACATATAAAATTTTATACATCATTAGAAAGGTCTCAAAATTCTTAGTTTTTCTCCTATATATTGAATCATTGTATTTCCAATGCGAAAGGCAATTTTATTTGTATGAATATTCATTTAAAATGTAAAGTAAGGCTAAGTTGCAGCTACTATCCACATATTTCGATACTTCTTTAAAGAAAACTTATAAAGTTTTATACATCCTTAGAAAGGTCTCAAAATTCTTAGTTTTTCTCCTATATATTGCATTATTGTATTTCCAATGGGAGAGGCAATTTTATTTGTGTGAATATTCATTTAGAATGTAAAGTTAGGTTAGGTTACAGCAACTATCCACATTTTTCGATACTTTTTCAAAGAAAACATATAAAGTATTATACATCGTTAGAAAGGTCTCAAAATTCTTAGTTTTTGTCCCATTTATCACAACTTTGTATCTCCAACGGTGTGGCCTACAGGCAAGTTGCAATGTTAAAATACAACCCGAGAAAATTATATTGGGACACATATCAAATTATACATCATTTTATTCGTAATTTTATTCTGCATATTTTGTCCATATAAAGTTCTTTTGTATGCTTTGCAGTTTAGATTGTGGTATAGAATTTGTATGATTTTTGTTGAAATGTAAAGTAAGGTTAGGTTCCTGCAAATATCCACACTTTTCGATATTTTTTTAAAGAAAACATATAAAGTATTATACATCGTTAGAAAGGTCTTGAAATTCTTAGTTTTGTTCCCATATATCACAACTTGTATTTTGAAATATCCTTTCACTTATGCACCACATTTGCAATCAGTTAGTTATTTCTGCACTAAACATTTTATACTAGAAATATTTTTTAGGTAAAACTATGTTTGCCGGGTCAGCTAGTATATTTACAATTATTTAAATGTATTTTTTCTCCCCAGGGAATACTGCGAAAGGATAATCCTAGTGAACTCCATGGTCTGGTCATGTTCCATGACCGGCAAATCAAATCTAACATACGCAGAGGCTCTAAAAAGTGAAGAAGATGCAACTAGAAAACTCAAAAAGTTTCCACCAGAGTTGCGAGGTCCAATTTTATATTTGGCCTCTCAGACCAAAAGGAAAAACTTGGGGGATATGCTAGAAGATGTCTTTCTATATGCTAAAGATAAATATTTCGTGGGCGAGAAAGTTCTAGTACCATCGGATGAGGAATTTGGTGAAGCACGAATTGTTAAAGTTAATGAAGTTATAACAGACGGAACTAAGTAAGTAAAATAAAATATATCTTATGCTTGTTTCTTGTTAGTGAAACTGTGAAAATGTCCGTTTGCTGTGTGATCAGGCATATTTTACATATAAACAAGCAAGGAAGAATCTTATGATAACAGAATTTTAGATGGTGCAGTTATCATAAGATTTTTCTTTACAATTTCCAAAAGTGACTTAGACATACTTCTGCCAAAAGATATATCTTTGGCTTGTTAGACTAAAGCTGAATTGCTTTAATATTTTTTAATTTCTATTAAATTCCAGAGAATAATTATGTTAAACAACGCCTGAAGAAATATTGTTTTCACAATTTCACTCATCATGTAATTGTATTTGAAGAACTTCATATAATTAAAATTAATACTTTTTCAAAGATAATTAGAACGTTAAATTCTAATTCAATATAAAGTACTTTAGAAATTTGAAAAGTTATTTCAGTATTCGGATTCTACTAAAAATTACCTTTCAAATGATACCCCACATGCCAAAAATGATACAATCTAAAAATTTTGAAGTAAAACTTCTTTAGACTTTTTAGCTACAAAGTGTATATGTTGTGGACAAACTGCAAAAATTGTTGTTAATGTCAGTATTCGGATACTATTCAAAAAGATCTATCAAACGATGAACAACATGCTAATTTAATGTTTTTGAAGTAAAACTTCTTTAGACTTCTCTTCTACAAATTTTTGAAAAGTATATATTTTGTAGACTAACTACGTTGTTAATGTTAATATTCGGATACTATTTAAAAAGACCTATCAAACGATGAGCAAAATGCCAATGTAATATTTTTGAAGTAAAACTTCTTTAAGCTCGTTTATTACAAATTTATTAAAAATGTATATTTTGTGAAGAAATCACATTGTTAATTTCAGTATTTGCATTTTATTCAAAAAGTTCTTTCAAATGATACCTCACATGCTATAAAAAATTTAATCTAAAATTTTTGAAGTAAAACTTCTTTAGACTCCTCTGCTACAAATTCGTAAAAAGGGTAAAATAAAAAAAATAATTCAGTATTCGGATTCTATACAACAATACCTTTCAAAAGATACTCCACATGGCATAAAAGATACAAT
Source organism: Ctenocephalides felis (assembly GCF_003426905.1). Taxonomy (NCBI): domain Eukaryota; kingdom Metazoa; phylum Arthropoda; class Insecta; order Siphonaptera; family Pulicidae; genus Ctenocephalides; species Ctenocephalides felis. The sequence continues at coordinate 61,492,005 of NW_020539725.1, read as the reverse complement.
CTAAAAATTTTGAAGTAAAACTTCTTTAAGCTCGCTTACTACAAATTCATTAAAAGTGTATATTTTATGGACAAACCACATTGTTAATTTCAGTATTCGGATTCTATTCATAAAAACCTTTCAAATGATACCCCACATGCCATAAAAAATTTAATCTAAAATTTTTGAAGTAAAACTTAAGTCTCCTCTGCTACAAATTCGTGAAAAGTGTATATTTAGTGGATAAATCAGTATATATTTTTTTTATTTTATTATTAGTCGACAATTAAGTATTTGCTACAAATATTTTACACCTTAATTATTTAAAAAAAAATCAACATTCTAATATTTTTGCGTTAAAATATAGTTTTACGTTTTTATTACAATATTATCATGTTTTTGGGTAAATCGTTTTCTACTTGTCGAGACCTTTCAAACAAGCGATAAAAGATACAATTAAAAGATTTTGAAGTAAAACTTTTTTAGACTCGTCTTCTACAAATTCGTAAAAAGTGTACATTCATTGACTGCTTGTTTTTTTTTGACTATTTCGCTGGCGATACAGTCACATTCTTTGAGCAGCTGGATATAAAAATATTTTTTTATTAACCAATAATTTTTTATTAACCAATATTTTTTTATTATTTTTAATAACCTCAAAAATATATAGTAAGGGGGCGTCCATTAATCACGTAATCGATTTTTTAAGGATTTTAGGACTCCCCCGTCCCCTTGGTGATACGTGGTGATTTTCAAAATTGCCCCACCTCCCCTAGCTATTCAGAAATTTGATTTATTTTATTTATTAATTTTATTTCTATTATTATTTGCTTTTATTTTATATTAAATCATTCTTCTATCTATTCATTTCTATCCTTTGTACTTTTATTTATTTTATTATTTATCATTATTGCTAAATTAAAAAAAAAACCTTTCCTAGCAAACATCACATGTATTTTTTATTGCAAAATTTTTGATTTTTTTGTAAATGTTTAGTTTTAGTTTAAATTTGTATTAGTTTAAAATAATACAAATTTCTTCAATATATTTACGTTCCTTACACGGCACAGTATTTTCATTTGTTTTATTATTTTCTCTATAATTATTTACTGGAGACAGGATAAAATATTTTTCCGATTCTGACAAGATTTCTACTAGGACCTAACTTTAAAATCTAACGACATTCCGAACAATATGGTTCTCTATATATGGAGAACCCTCTCACGCGACACGACGACCAATCACAACCGACCCGTATAGAAATCTCATCGAGAGCGCATGATGACGAATCATTGGCACTCGACCTTGCCGTAACGCTTCGCGTTGCATTTGCACAGATTTACTCCCTAATCGCGCCTGAAGAAGTTTTACATCAAAACAAGATTTCTTATAATATTAATATTAAATCTATCCATTCCTCTTTCAGATCTTACACCTACGATGTCAAAATCTTGCCAATAAAACCAGATTCCAAAATCATCACCCTTAATTCAGAGCACATTCAGCGAAAAAAAAGCTCCTACAATCGCCCCAAAAATAAACTATTCCTAAAACAATACGTAGAACAAGCCGATGGGATCTTTCGCATTAAAGAATCGATTTTAAAAAAATACAATATACACGAAATGAAATTTAGTGATATTTTTGTTGGCGAGAAACCAATTTTTGGATCATCGATGAAGGCGTCCAAGGCTGATTTGAATAGTTCCTTGAAGCACCAGAAGCAAGAAAGTATAGCTAAATATTTTTCGAAGGTCGATGGATCACAGGCTGCTTATAATATGGCGAATGGTGACTCTAAGGGGCTGAAGGATAAGCCGTTTGCACATAAGAAAAGTAGTAAGTGTAAAATAGAAATAAACACAATTTGCTTTAATTTTCTCGACATTTCAAGTCATTCTGAATCGAATGAGACCAAATTTGAAAAAGGATGTATCTGAACTGATTGCAAAAATTTAAATCATTCAATGTAACTACATAATTAATTAATTATATATATATATATATATATATATATATATATATTTAAAACACGACGCAAACAATACAAATACATTTGTTAAAAAGCAAAAGAAATACATTTTTCAAAGATATTTAGACCGATAAACTCGAATTTGACATCAAGTGCTTTAGAAATTTCAAAAGTTATTTCAGTATTTGGATTCTACTAAAAAACACCTTTCAAATGATACCCCACATGCCATAAAAAATAAATCTAAAACTTTTGAAGTAAAACTTCTTTAGACACTTCTGGTACATATTAGTAAAATGTGTATATTTTTTGGAAAAACTACGGTCTTAATGTCAGTATTCGGATTCTTCTAAAAAATACCTTTCAAATGATACACTACATGCATAAAAGATGCCATCTAAAATTTTTGAAGTAAAACTTCTTTAAGCTCGTTTACTACAAATTCATTAAAAGGGTATATTTTGTGGACTAACAACGTTGTGAATGCCAGTATTAGAATGCCATTTAAAAATATCTATCAAACGATGAACAGCATGCCAATTTAATATTTTTGAAGTAAAACTTCTTTAAGCTCGTTTACTACAAATTCATTAAAAGTGTATATTTTGTGGACAAACCACTTGCTTTATATGAGTATTCGGATTTTATTCAAAAGGACCTTTCAAATGATACCCCACATGTCATAAAATATATAATCAAAAATTTTTGAAGTAAAACTTCTTTAGACTCCTTTGCTACAAATTCGAAAAAGTGTATATTTTGTAGACATACCACGTTGTTGATTTCAGTATTCGGGTTCTGTACAAAAAGACCTTTCAAATGATACCCAACATGCCATAAAAGATACAATTTACAAATTTTGAAGTAAAACTTCTTTAAGCTAGTTTATTATAAATTCTTTAAAAGTGTATATCATGTAAAGAAAACACATGGTTAATGTCAGTTTTCGAATTCTGTTTAAAAAGACCCTTCAAATGATACCCAACATGCTAAAAAATACAATTAATTTTTTTGGAGTAAAACTTCGTTAAGCTCATTTACTACAACTTAATTAAAATGTATATTTTGTGGACAAACCACTTTGTTAATGATAGTATTCGGATTCTATTCAAAAAAATCTATCAAACGATGAACAACATGCCAATTTAATATTTATGAAGTAAAACTTCTTTAAGCTTGTTTACTACAAATTTGTAAAAATGTATATTTTATGGACAAACTACATAGTTAATGTCGGTATTCGGATTCTATTTAAAACGACATTTCGAATGATACCCCACATGCCATAAAAGATACAATCTGAAATTTTTGAAGTAAAACTTTTTTAGACTCTTCTGCTACAAATTCGTGAAAAGTGTATATTTTTTGGACAAACTACGTTGTTGATGTCATTATTAACATAATATTCAAAAAGACCTATCAAACAATGGACAAAATGCCAATTTAATATTTTTGAAGTAAAACTTCTTTAAGCCCGTTTGTTGCAAATTAATTAAAAGTGCATATTTTTCATATTTTACCACTTTGTTAATGTCATTATTAACTTCCCGTAGGGTAAGTTATAGTAATCGTCCAAAAATCGGAATTGAAAATTTTTACATTTCTCGACGTTTTGAAGGTTTCTGAACATTTTGGCATACTTCAGAAAAAATGGATGTGTGTGTGTGTGTGTGTGTGTGTGTGTGTGTGTGTGTTTTGTATGTCCGCGTTTTTTCGTCCACGTTTTCGGGCGCACGGATCAACCGATTTGAATGGTTTAAAAAACATTCGATTCCTATTGATAGGGAGATGTGCTGATTAGTTTTTGGCAAAGGCAGGTCCAGCCGTTACGGAGATATGGAGCAAAGAGTGCAAAAAATAGAAAGCGAGTTTTTAAGAGAACGGATCAACCGATTTGAATGGTTTAAAAAACATTCGATTCCTATTGATAGGGAGATGTGCTGATTAGTTTTTGGCAAAGGTAGGCCCAGAGGTTTCGGAGATACAGAGCTAAATTTAAAAAAAATTGCTGTTTTTGAGAGAACTAAGCGTCCGATTTAAATGATTCAAAGAACTTTCTGCTTTTTTCAACAAAATAATTGATTTTGGAAAAAAAAAATTTTTGTTTCTAATTTTTTTTTCAAAAAAATTTTTTTGTAATTTTGGATTAAAAATTCAAAAAATCACCCAAGCTAAGAACAGTCTAAGCGCCACTCTGGTACAAATGTTTACCCAAGTGCGTTTAGACTGTTTGTGTACTGGAGCACTTTTCCAATTTTGTGAAAATTATTGAAAAATGTGAAAATGCCGCCAAGCTGAGCACAGTATAAGTGAAAATGTCGCACAGAATTATTTGCAAATGCGTTTAGACTGTGACTATGCGGGAGCACTTTTTCAATTTTGGGTAAATTTGGCAACTATTTTTTTTTTTGGAATTTGATTCGAAATGAAATGACGATTGTTAAAGTTCTGGAGATGATAAATTGATTTATTTATAATTAATTTTCCATAGGGTAAGTAATCGCAAAAAAATCGAAAATGAAAATTTTTATATATCTGGTATGGTTTCTGAATATGTTGGCATACCTTGGAGAAAATTGATGTATGTGTGTGTGTGTGTGCGTGCATGTGTGTGTGTTCGGATACAAATTTTCGTCGACGATTTCGGGAACACGGATGAAGCAATTTGAATAATTCAAAAAACATTCTAGCCGTTCCGGAGATACGGGGCAAAAAGTGCCAAAAACGGTAACTCAGTTTTTAAGAGCACGGAGCGTCCGATTTGTATAGTTCAAAAAACATTTTACTTGTATTAATAAGATGAAGATTTGATCAAATTTTCATGAAGATAGGTCTAGCGGTTTCGGAGATCTAGTAAAAAAAACTAAAAAAAAATAACATTTGGCGGTCAACAATAATCATTAGACATTAGACATATGCATATCAAATTATCAGATATTTTATTGAGATTTTAACAATAAGTTTAAGTTTTGTTTACATTTCTATGGGTTCCGTACTATTGTTTTTCCGTTAGACAGCGACGCGGCGCTTACGCGCTTCTATATTTCGTCTCTATGCAGTTAAAGCAGTACGATTGCTTTGAAAAAAAGTTCAGATCTTCCAAAATATATCAAAATGAAGATAACATTTTTTCCAAAAAAAAATTTTTATAAAAAAAATTGTTTAAAAATTTTTTTTAAAAAAAATTTTTTTTTCAAAAAAAGTAATTTTTTGTCCGATTTAAAATTTCTAAAAAATCTTATTTTTTCGAAGTGAAATTTTTTCAAAAATGTTAATCGTTTTTAAAAAAATAATAATTTTTGGCACGGGAAGTTCCAGCAACTTGCCTTAAGGCACGATGCCTTAATTGCCTTAAGACAGAATTCCACTTACAGCTAGTTGGAATTTGATTCGAAATGAAATGACGATTGTTAATGTTCTGGAGATGATAAATTGATTTATTTATAATTAACTTTCCATAGGGTAAGTAATCGCAAAAAAATCGAAAATGAAATTTTTTATATATCTTCACGTTTCAGAGGTTTCTGAATATGTTGGCATATCTTGGAGAAAATTGATGTATGTGTGTGTGTATGTGTGTGTGTGTGTGTGTGCGTGCATGTGTGTGTGTTCGGATACAAATTTTCGTCGACGATTTCGGGAACACGTATGAAGCAATTTGAATAATTCAAAAAACATTCGATTCGTATTGATAAGGAGACGTGCTGATTAGTTTTTGTCAAAGGCAGGTCTAGCCGTTCCGAAGATATGGGGCAAAAAGAGCCAAAAACGGTAACTCAGTTTTCAAGAGAACGGAGCGTCCGATTTGTATAGTTCAAATACATTTTACTTGTATTAACAGAATGAAGATTTGATCAAATTTTCATGAAGATAGGTTTAGCGGTTTCGGAGATCTAGTTTGGATTTAATTTGAAAAGACCTTTGAAATGATCCTACACATGCCATAAAAGATACAGTCTAAAATTTTCGAAGTAAAACTTCTTTAGGCTCCTCTCTTACAAATTCGTAAAAAGTGAATATTCTGTGGACAAAGGAAATTGTTAATTGTAGTTTTTGCTACAAATGTTTTAAACCTCAATTATTACAAAAAAATAATAAATTTTAACATTCTAATATTTTTTGCAGTAAAATATGGTTATGTATATAACGTTTTTATTACAATATAATTATTTTTTATCGAAATTCGTTTTCTACTCGTTGAGACCTTTCAAATGATACCTAACATGCCATAAAAAAAACAATCTTAAATTTTTGAAGTAAAACTTCTTCAGACTTCTCGACTACAAATTTTAGTAAAAAGTGTTTATTTTGTGGACTAACCACATAGTTAATGTCGATATTCGGATTCTATTTAAAAAGACCTTTTGAACGATACTTAAAATGCCAAAAAAGTACAAATTTAATTTTTTGAAGTAAAACTTCTATAGAATCTTCTGCTACAAATTCGTAATAAGTGTATATTTTGTGGACAAAGGACGAGAAGGTTAGTTTTAGTTCTCACTATAAATGTTTTTTACTTCATATAATCAGAAAAAATAATCATTATGCCGTTTTGTTGTAATTTGGAAAAAAGTGTTATACATTTCTTGTTTAGAAATTTGGAAACTTATTTCGGTATTCGGATTCTACTAAAAATGATCTTTCAAATGATACCTCACATGTCATAAAAGATGAAATTTAAAATTTTTGAAGTAAAACTTCTTTAAGCTCGTTTACTACCAATTCATTAAAAGTGGACAAATCTCATAGTTAATGGCATATTTGCGACAACCAACATGCCAAGAAAATACAATTTAAATTTTTTGAAGTAAAACTTCTTTAAGCTCCGTTTACTACAAATTTATTAAAAGTGGATAAACCACATGATTCATTTCAGTATTCGAATTCTTTTAAAAAGGTCTTTCAAACGATATCTAATATGCCAAAAAACTAAATTTATATTTTTTGAAGTAAAACTTCTTCAAGCTCGTTTACTACCTGTTATATTTTACAATCGCGTTTTTCTTCCTCAGGTGAAGAAATCAAACAGAAAATTCTGGAAGATAAAAAAATGTTGAAGGAGGAACGGCAAATCGCCAAAATGAACGTCAAAGATATGGAAACGCGCATGCATAAATTCTTGCGACAATGGCATGCTGTAAAAGAGGACCTGGAATTAACCGATCAACGAGCCATACCATCACCAATACCCATCGACGCATTCATCCCGAACAAATTGGTTGGAGATTTTATAACTTTACTAGAATTTCTGGAAACGTTTCAAAAGGAATTGCATGTTAAAGAATCCTTTCCTCATGGCGTCAGCTGGGATACCTTTGAACGGGCGCTTACGTTGAAGGAAATCAATGGGCCCTTGCATGATATTTTTCAACTGCTTTTGGGTTATATTTTTGATTGTCTGGCTGAGGAATATGCGGCTGATGGGAATGCAAGACCGGTACCGGCTTTGTTTTCAACTGCCAAGGAAAACACTTTACCGTGGTACGTGGATTGCGCAACGGCTGCATGGAGGTACGCAAACATGCAGTTTGGTTCAAGTTTGATCAAGAAACGAATGGACGCGGTTACTTTATCAGAGTTATTGCGGTTGCATCTGTTGTCTTCTGGGGCTAAAGTCAAAGACAATCTTGCAAAACTTAGGTATTCTACGAGAGGCGGTTATGATTCCACGGATGATCCGGGGTTGCAGTTAAGAATAACGCAACCGCATATTTTAAAAGCTTTGAGTATGTATAATTTATGCCAGATGCCTAGAAGGGATATTTTGAAACTGCTGATGTGTTTGATGGATCAAATTTTAACGTACACGCCGATTAGAGACCTTGTTGAGAAGCGTTTGGAGGCCAGCGCTAAAGCTAAATTAGATTTAAAGAATTTGCAAGCTACGCATCGCAAAACCGAGGCGGAATATACTGCTAATAAACAAAAGTACACCAAAGACATGCAACTTAGTTCTACTAAATCCAGGGAAAATTCAGCGGCGTTGGAGGCTTTTGAAAAGGAGCATCAAGCTTATATGCAGAAGTACACTGAAGAATGTGATGAATTACTGAGAATACAATTTAGCCATGAGATTTATTTAGGTTCGGATAGATGTTACAGGAGATACTGGTTGTTTGAGTCTGTACCAGGGTTGTTTGTGGAAGATCATGAACCCAATGCAGGACCGTGTTTAACAAATATTGTACAACAGCATCCTGTGCTGTCTACTTGCGAGCCCGGCGCGTACATAACGAAGTTAAAAGCTATTTTCAGGGAACACCATAGATCTACGCACGATAAAGAGAATAACGACATCAGTATTATTTCTAAAATCGTCAACAATAACACCGTGATCGATACTGAAACCCTACACAGCAAAGCTTTGGAGTTGAACATGTGCACCGCCGATAACAAGTCTTGCAAAATCCACGGCGACGTTGAAAAAACCCGATGGTCCTTCTTCTACACCAAAGAGCAAGTCGATGCTCTGATGGCGTCGTTGAACAAACGCGGCGTACGGGAAAAATACTTACTCAACAACCTCAAACAATGGAAAGAACTAATCTACGACCACATCGAAAACTGCCCTCTGGATAAACTCACCAAACATTTAGCCCCTACCAAAAATCTAAGACCCAAACTGAAATACAACATGAACGACATCAACCTTAACCATACCCCAGGCACCGACCCAGAAGTGATTTTAAAAGACACTTTAGGGGAATTTATTTTAGAGTTTTATGAAAAACTTGAAAGTGGTTTTTTGGCGAAGCTGAATGTGGAGAAATACAAGGTCTGGGCTGATGCTCTGCGCAATGGTGAATATGATATGCAGTGCGATGAAATTTGTTGGGGCAGGACGCACGATAATAAAATGTTTGTGAAAAAACGGGACGGTGAAATTATGATGGTGGTTGTTACTGCTAAGGAGGATTCGAAGTCGGAGCAGGGCGATGACGATGACAACGGGGATGATGATGATGAAGACGATGAGGAGTATACTGTTGTGGATGGAGCTATACAAGGTATGTATTTATATTATACGAAAATAAGTTTTTTTAACTTTCCGTAGGGTACTTATAGTAATGGGCCGAAAATCGAAAATGAACATTTTTGCACGAAGGTTTGTGAACATTTTATTGGCATACCTCAGAAACTAAATGGATGTGTGTGCGTGTGTGTGTGTGTGTTTTGTATGTCCGCATTTTTAGTATTAAAAACGGGACTCTACTGACGAGCAAACCAATCTAGAATTAAAAAAACGGACTCTACTGCAAACTAATCTAGAATTTAAAAAGGGGACTCTACTGACGAGCAAACTAGTCTAGAATTAAAAACGGACTCTACTGACGAGCAAACTAATCTAGAATTTAAAAAAAGGACTCTACTGGCGAGCAAACTAATCTAGAATTAAAAAAGGGACTCTACTGACGAGCAAACTAATCTAGAATTAAAAAAGGGACTCTACTGACGAGCAAACTAATCCAGGGTTAAAAAGGGGACTCTACTGACTAGCAAACTTGAACTAGAATTTAAAAAAAAGGACTCTACTGGCGAGCAAACTAATATAGAATTAAAAAAGGGACTTTACTGACGAGCAAACTAATCTAGAATTTAAAAAAAGGGACTCTACTGGCGAGCAAACTAATCTAGAATTAAAAAAGGTACTCTGCTGACGAGCAAACTAATCTAGAAATAAAAAAGGGACTCTACTGACGAGCAAACTAGTCTAGAATTAAAAAAAGGACTCTACTGACGAGCAAACTAATCTAGAATTAAAAAAGGGACTCTACTGACGAGCAAACTAATCTAGAAATAAAAAAAAGAACTCTACTGACGAGCAGACGAGTATTTCAGTTTGCTCGTCAGTTCATATAATGCAAAATATAGTTTGCTTGTCAGTAGAGTCCTTTTTATTTTCATGTCTGATAAAATACAGTTTATGATGAAAAATACTAAATACAAAAATTCTAAAAATTACCCAGGCTAAGCACGGTCTAAGCGCCACTCTGGTACAAATGTTTACCCGAGTGCGTTTAGACTGTTTATGTACTGGAGCAATTTTCCAATTTTGTAAAAACTATTGAAAAAAGTGAAAATGCCGCCAAGCTAAGCACAGTATAAGTGAAAATGTCGCACAGAATTATTTGCAAATGCGTTCAGACTGTGACTATGCGGGAGCACTTTTTCAATTTTGTGTAATAGGCAACTAACTATTTTTTTTAAATTGAATTCGAAATGAAATGACGATTGTTAATGTTCTAGAGATAAATTGATTGATTTATGATTTACATTTGAATTCAACTTCTTAGGTTGGCGATGTATAAATTAGTAAAATAGAATTTTATTGTTGAAGTAAAACTTCTTAAGTCGCGATGGGATATAGAGTCTGATTTGATTAAACGTAAAAGAGACAACAGTATATAGTGAGAAAATGAGATATATATATATATATATATATATATATATATATATATATAAAACACTAGTGCGAAAGAGAGCAACATATACCTGACAGTGTAGAGTGACAGAGTAAGATATATGAGTACGATGTGACCACCAAATTTAAGCAACTACCTTTTTAAATGTAAAATTCTGATAAAAGGACAAGAGATACCAATTTTTGTTGTTAATAAAAATTGTAGATAATTTAATTCGCTATAAACTTGCTGAATATTGCAAAATGGTGGGACATTTCGTTTTGAAGTTATAAATAAATAAATAAAAATCGAACTGGTCCAAAAGTGTGAAGCAAGATATACTGATGCAACCTAACCTCCAAAATTTAACAACAACCTGTTTCATTGCAAATTTTGGGTAAAAGGATATGAGATACAACATTTTGTTATTAACAAAAGTTGTAGATAATTTAATTGGCTAAAAATTTGCTGGATATTGCAAAACAATCGGACAATTTGTTTAGAAGTTATAAACAAATAAAAATCGAACCGGTCCAAAAATATAAAACGAGATATATCAAAATGTAGCCTCCTCAATTTAACAACAATCATTTTAGTTCTTATAAATGTCGCCAAGCTAAGCACAGTATAAGTGAAAATATCGCACAGAATTATTTGCAAACGCGTTTAGATTGTGACTATACGGGAGCACTTTTTCAATTTTGTGCAAATTAGGCAACTATTTTTTTTTAAAATTGAATTAGAAATGAAATGACGATCGTTAATGTTCTGGAGATAAATTGATTTATGATTTACATTTGATTTGCCTGAGATATAACAAGATAGCAAAAAAATAATGAAAGTTACAGTATTTGTGTAATAATGTATTTGAAAACGTTTAAAATTTCTCGAATATTTCATTACGGTACGGGAAGTTCCAGCAATTTGCCTTAAGGCACGATGCCATACACCACTAGTTTTATTATTTATTATTATACTTTTTAGGATTTTACGATCCCGGCAGTACTTTGGGTGCTACGATGGAAATTGAAAGCGAGGATAGCGATGAAGAAACTTTTGTCTTGCATGAATCTTCTTCGATGAAGCAAGACTTAAATAATTTAGCAAGTGCATTGTTACAGGTTGCACAGTCTATTCACAAAACAAATTTGCATAGACCATTGGGTAAGTCTAGCAATTATTTTTATGTCCTTATTTATCTGTTTTGACATGTAATTTAATTACATATCAAATATATATACTAGCTGACCCGCCAAAAATTGTTTTGGCGGCGTCCATTAATCATCTGAGGTTTTGGAGGGGACGGTGTTTTGACAAAAAATTACAAAATACCACATAAGAGAGGGTGAAAGGTATAATATCACGTGTATTTATTTTTTACCTGGATTTTCAATAAAACAAGAACATTTTCAAAAATCAAAAACTATTCATTTCTTCTCACAATGATGTGGGGGGTAATATTGAATATCATCAAGGGTGGGTCCAAATTTTTTTTAAAAAATCGATCACGTGATTAATGGACGCCCCGTATATATATATATATATATATATATATACTAGCTGGTCCGCCAAAAATTGTTTTGCCATCAATAAATATTTCAAGACGGGCGTCCTTCAATCACGTGATTGATTTTGTTTGAAATTTTTGAACTGACCCCTACTTAGTGATACGTCGTCATAATATTAGAATTAACCCTCTTCCACCAAAGAGCACGTGTATTTTTTAGTTACGTAAAAATTTTCCGAACGAGTTTTTCGAATTTACGAAAAAAAACGTATTTTTTTTTTTTGAAGATTTAGGTATAAAATAAATACACGTGATATCTACTTACTAGATTCTTTCCTGCCCTACGTGATTTGTTTTGTCAAAACCCCATTTCCTAAAGCCTCAAGTGGTTAATGGATGCCCCCTATAATAAAATATTTATTATAAAAATAACTTATAGCTAGTGTGATATATAAGTGAAAGGGTAGCTAACAAAAAATATATAAATAGTTTATGCACTACAAAGCACGTCTCTTTTAAATGTTTCTGGGTGATATTAATAATTTTTGCAAGAGCCAACTGAAGGGGGCGTAATAAATAGTATTTTGAAGAAAAAAGAGTTGTATATATTTTCCAATTCCACATTAAAAAGGTTAAAATAAAGAAAATTGACCCCAGTATTGGGGTTGGACAACCCTTAATAATAATAAATTGTATTTTAAAGTAATATTTAAGCTTTTTCTTCAAGCTTAAAAATCTGAACTTAAATTATATTTAAATATTTAATGGAATAAAAAATTATCGAATTACTAAAATGACTAATAAGAAATGTGAAAATTCTGGACTGTAATAAAAGAAATTTGTCCAAATAATAAAAAAAAAATCCTAAGGGTGGCCAAGACCACATGTCACCTGTTATCATATATCATAAAAATAGGTCAAACCGTTTTGGAAGAGTATTGCTACTATCATCATGACACGAGAATTTTATATACCCTGTTTAACGCGGGGGATACGTTCGAAACAGCGCTAAACGAGGCTATTTTTATATGGAAATATAAAAAAATGGAAAATTGGGGTTAGGGGAAGATAATAATGAGAAATAAAATCAAACATTTATTTCTTAAAGCCCAACTTAATACCACAGTATTATTCATGCAAAAATAAAAACAAAATATAAAGAGCAGAACGAATATTTTTGAAAAAAACAAATAATAACAATTTTCTTCTGGGTCGTTTTCATAAAAGTTCTTTATAAATAGATAGAGATAAACATCTCTAATCCCAAGCCTTACTTTTGAGCTTCTGTCAAAATTCGGATCATTTTCTTAAAACTTTTTACAAACGCCATCGAAAGTTGTTTTTGCTCTTCCTTTGAATCTGAAAACATTTTTGTTTTCTTCTTGTTCAGTTAATTTCTTGAGCTCATCATTAGAAAGACAGCGCTGTTTCTTGAATTATTTCTTTGACATCTTCCACATTTACCCCTTCATTGATATAAAAGAGCGCTAAACGAAACGGCACTAAACGAAACAGGGTTAAGCGAGGTACTAGTACTACTGTATTCAAGCTTTCTTTTTTTGTAGTTGAAAAATGGGCACAGCAAATCTGGGTCGAAATATAAGAGCGCTAAACGAAACAGCGTTAAGCGGGGTATTGCTGTACTCAAACTTTAATTTACTTACATCGTTTTGGTTTTAGGGCCAGTAGCGAAAAAAGTGGACAAACGAGGCAATTTCAACATTAACGAACACAAAAGCAGGAGGATGTTCAGAATTTGGGAAGTGTCTTTGATGAACTGCACGAGTTACGGACAGGTTTATAGATTTTTTTATACCTAATTCGAATTATCAATTGATATTTATATTTATACAATTTTTTGTTATATTTTCTAGATACTTTCTCATTACCATGCCTTGGAACAATGTGTCATTTGGAATAATGCTATAACTAATTCTCGGTGTAAGGTTTGCAATAGGAAAACGAAGCCGTCTACATTATTAATTTGTGATAAATGCAATGCTATGGTTCATATGGATTGTACTAATCCGGCTTTGAAGGTGAGTAGATAAAAATCATAATTGTGAATGATAAAAAATAATTTAACTTTCCGTACAGTAAGTTATAGTACAAAATTTTTGTATATTTTTACGTTTCAAAGGTTTCTGAACAGTTTTCACTAACGTTGTCATGACAACGCTATGTTATGAGCCATTATTGCCTTCATAATTTTTATTGAACCTAATTCTATCTTTCAATAGGAAATTCCGGATGGTGATTGGTTCTGTAATGATTGCTCTGTACCTGTTGCAGATAAAGACAAAAATAGTAATCGGTCCAAGAGGTGAGATTGAAAATATTTATTTATTTATTTATTTATTTATTCATTTATTCAACGCTCAAGGCAATAATACAATATAATTACATTTTAAACTGTACAAATTATAAACTAAAGATAATACGTGAGAAAATTTGAGTATTAGGAGTTCATAGATAACTTTATATATATACATAACACTTAATATAACCTACAAATATATAACTATAAATAAAAACTAATAAAATTGAACATTTAATAAACTATAAATCACTACTTAAGACAGTCAAGGATAATTTTTCTAGATATTATTTTCTATATTATTAACTTCCCGTAGGGTATTTATAGTAATGGGCCGAAAATCGAAAATGAAAATTGTTGCATTTCTCGACGTTTTGAAGGTTTCTGAACATTTTTAAGGTGCATACCTCAGAAACTAAATGGATGTGTGTGTGGGGGGGGATACAAATTTTTCTGTCGACGATTTCGTGCGCACGGATCAATCGATTTAAATGATTCATTTACCATTCGATTCCTATTGATAGGGAGATGTGCTGATTAGTTTTTGGCAAAGGCAGGTCCAGCCGTTACGGAGATACGGAGCAAAGAGTGGAGAAAATACAAATCGAGTTTTTAAGAAAACGGAGTATCCGATTTGAATAATCTAAAAAACATTCAATTTGTAATGATTGGGAGAAGAGATGATTAGTTTTGGCAAAGACAGGTCCCGCCATTTCGAAGATACAGAGCTAAATGTGCAAAAAATGGCAGTTTTCGAGTGAACTAAGCGTCCGGTTTGAATGATCTAAAAAACTTTCTGCTTGTATAGACAAAACAATTGCTTTTGAGGGAAAAAAAATTTGTTTCTAATTTTTTTTTTCAAAAAATATTTTTGTAATTTTGGATTAAAAAATTCGAAAAATGACCCAGGCTAAGCACAGTCTAAGCGCCACTCTGGTACAAATGTTTAGCCAAGTGCGTTTAGACTGTTTATGTATTGGAGCACTTTTCCAATTTTGTGAGAAAAAACTATTGAGAAATGTGAAAATGCCGCCAAGCGAAGCACATTGTAAGTGAAAATGTCGCACAGAATTATTCGCAAATGCGTTTAGACTGTGACTATGCGGGAGCACTTTTTCAATTTTGTGTAAATTAGGCAACTTTTTTTTTTTTGAAATTTAATTCGAAATGAAATGACGATTGTTAATGTTTCATTTTATTTGCTCAGATATAACGAGATAGCAAAAATAATGAAAGTTCCAGTATTTGTAATAAAGTATTTGAAAACGTTTAAAATTTCTCGAATATTTCATTACGGTACCGGAAGTTCCAGCAATTTGCCTTAAGGCACGATGCCACACACCACTAGTATTATATTGTATTACATAATAAACTATGTTTTTATATATATTACAGGGCTGCTATTAAAAAGAATCAAGAAGAAGATGAACCGTCTAAAAAGAAACGACGGAATGCGGCGCACGAAACAAATGGAGTCGACTCGGAATCTGATAGCGAAAAAGAATTACCCAACGGTGTTCATAATGATAGGCAAACTAAATTGAAAAATAATAAAAGGTAATGGATAATGCAAAGTACTTTGATTTAATATTTATTAATCTGTTGAAAACAATCTCTAAACAAATCCCTAAAAAATCGATCACGTAAATAACGGACGCTCCCGTTATTTACAGAGAAAACAAATCAATATATCTTGTATGTCATATTTATTACTGATGATTATTTAAATTTCCTAGAACATCATCCCTATCAACGGCTTCAAGTCTAGTGCCTTTATGTGATGCCTGTCGATCTGGTGGCGAGCTGATTTCCTGCTGTGTCTGTTCGACGAGCTGGCACATCGAATGTATCAAACCGGCCATGAGGAGGACCCCCAGGGGCAAATGGGCATGTTCGCAGTGCTCGTCAAAGACAAGCAATGGCACAAAGAGATCACTGGACACAACGGCTAACCGTAAGTCATAGTAAAAGTAGATTGATACAACAATACGGTTTGGAAGTTACATAATTTAAAAGTGGAGTTACAAAGAGATTGAAATTAAAGTTTGTAAATATTTTACAAAGAGATTTAACACTATTCCTACCGACATTTCATGTTTACTATTCCTACCGCGACCGGTCATGTAAAATCTATATTTTTCATTTTTGAATGAAGTGTTAATGCTAGTTTAAGAGTTTAGAAATACAAATACAAAATATTTCTTTTATTTTAGAATGTAAAATCTACATTTTATTCTGTTTTATCCGATTTTTTACGATTTTTTTCTTAGAGTGTATTTTCTGCGCACGCATTTTTTAACTTCCCGAAGGGTACGTTATTGTAATGGGCCGAAAATTGGAATTGAAAATTTTTACATTTCTCGACGTTTTGAAGGTTTCTGAACATTTTGGCATACTTCAGAAAAAATGGATGTGTGTGTGTGTATGTATGTATGGATACAAATTTCCAGTCACGTTTTCGGGCGCACGGATCAACCGATTTGAATGGTTCAAAAAACATTCGATTCCTATTGATAGGGAAAAGAGCTGATTAGTTTTTGGCAAAGGCAGGTCCACCCCTTTCGGAGATGCGGAGCAAAGAGTGCAAAAAATAGAAATCGACTTTTTGAGAGAACGGAGTATCCGATTTGAATGATCTAAAAAACATTCAATTAGTAATGATTGGGAGAAGTGTTTATTAGTTTTTGTTAAAAGCAGGCCCAGCCATTTCGAAGATACGAAGCTAAATATGTAAAAAATTGCAGTTTTTGAGAGAACTAAGCGTCCGATTTAAATGATTCAAAGAACTTTTTGCTTGTCTTAACAAAATAATTGATTATGGAAAAAAAATTTTGTATCATTTTTTTTTTTTTTTTAATTTTTTGTATATCGAAAATAATTCAGATTTTATTTTTAATTCTGACTATAGTTCTAATATACTTTACAAATAATTTCAACTTTGCAATTCAGTTTATATAATTCTTATAAATATTAGACAATGTTACAATATTTATAATAATCTATTTGAAAACATTCAGTATTCCTCGAACATTTCGTTACGGTACGGGAAGTTCCAGCAATTTGCCTCAAGGCGCGATGCCATAATTGACTCAAGACAGAATTCCACTTACAGCTAGTTACTGATTTTGTTTGCCCTATCATCTTTCTGAAACATTATCTGGAATATTTTCTTTTAGGGAATCTGTTTTGTACTTGTACTTAGTTGATTTTTTTCTGAATTCTTGTTGGAACTATACGGCAAGTTAATTGGAATAGAAAGTTCCTGCCTTGTACATCATCTTCCTGTAATTTCTTTATGTGAAAACAATGGATTTACCCTGAATAAATACTAAATAATGTAAATCCTTGATAAATTCTCTCTAAAATTCATATTTTTCCGAATGATTTCTGACTACTTTATGAATGACATCTACACTAGGGAATGCAATACCGATGAAAACATTCAATACCGGTATTTCGGTAATTTTTCATTTTAAAACCGGTAAATTACCGGTATTTTTATTATTTTAAACAAACGTAAACAAAATTGAAAGTTACTAGTACAAATATAAAAAAATGTGTATACAACTACAACTATATCAACTAAACAATAAAAACAAAAAAAATATTTTTCTACACTAATTAAAGATCGGATATTTTGTCGAGATAAATAATAAGTTACTTAAATTGTTGAGAATTGTTATTTAAAACAATGTGCTGCTTCTATAGTATTTTCAAACTTCGAAACGTTTTCGAAAAATAATATTTTATAATTGTAATAAGAAGCAAAAATATTTAGTAATTATCATAATTATTATGTATAAAGTTAGAAAAAAATAAAGATTATGCAGGGGTATGTCCTGTATGATATAAAATATTTTGGCGCAAATATCACTTAAAAAACCGTTTTATATAAGATGTAAACAAACATAATTATCTATCAGTCTAATTCTATTTATTGTAACACGATATGATGCCTTTAGTAAAGCATTAAATATTCAGTTTAATGACGAGTTGAGATAATATTGAGACATTTGTTTATCTTATAGAATCACTTGAAGATATAGCTGTTTATGAGATTATGGTATTTAAAGATAAATTTGTTCCGAGAAATTTAAACTTTAGAGTATTATGTATCAAACAGCGCTTATGTAAAAATATCGAAAATACCGGTATTTTTGGGGTAAATACCGGTAAAAATACCGCCGAAAAATCGGGCGGTAATTCGGTATACCGGTAAACCGGTATTGCATTCCCTAGTACCTACCATCACAGTTTCTTTTTTCACTAAAAATTTAGCTACAAGTAGGATGGTAAAAACGCTTAAATTTTTTATACGGTTGGTTATAAATCTTCAAAGAAATTCTCAGTTTTCTACGTATACTGGATGGTTATCAAAATTTTACACCTCATTTGTGCGATTTGCTGGACATAATTATATTTACATCGTATATTGAACAGTTACTAGAATTTTATACTACGTTTTCCTGAAGATTATTGAACATGTGTGGAATAAATTTACACCTTACCTTTATTGAAAATATATGTTTGTCGATAGTAAAACGTGGTCTTTTACAACAATTTTGCTTGCTGTCAATGTAGTTGAACCAACCTTTGGATTCAAAACAAAACCTATCAATTTAAATAAGTAAAAATCTGTCTACACATAGACATTGAGCAAAAATGAGAAAACTAACTTTGTATACAGTAGAAGTGCTTGCCTCATATGCACAGCGTGCATACAGAATTGAAAAAAATGCATATAAATTTGCAGAAGGCCATTTTTACCACTCTAAATTCTTCTGAATTTATATTTTCTTGTAAGTTCGATCATATTCTTAACAACTACTACAAAAAATGCCGTCGGAACATCGTCTTTCGTACTACCGGTCGCGGTAGGTAAGACAGTATACAATTTTTTTCCGAAAATCAAATTTGAAAAAACAAATTTACATTGAAAAATGTATCATACTCACATATTAGGAAAAGTCACGAAGTTTGATGACGATTCAATTACGTTTGATATGAAAAATACTAATCGAAAAATCAAAAACGGTCATTTGACCGGTTCCGGTAGGAATAGTGTTAAAAATCGAGTTACAAAGAGATTGAAATTTAAGTTTGTAAATATTTTACAAAGAGATTGAAATTTAAGTTTGTAAATATTTTACAAAGAGATTTACAAAGTTTGTTGTTAGTCATATTTAATTTTTAAATTATTGTGCAGAAGATGATGAGTACCATCAGCAATCATCAAGGCGTTCTGCTAATGCCTGTCGCAAAAGGATTTTGAACTATGCGCATATGATAAATGATGAGGACCAACATAGCAGCGGTCTGAATACATTTTTTAACGCAAAATATGCTTTATCATCCCTCATTTTAAATTATTTTTTAGTAGTAATCCAAAACGCTTGTAGCATTACTAAATCGCATGGTGGTTGCTTTATAGTAGCATAACATATCTAGATTTTTCATGTTGCGTCATATAATAGAACTTTTTTTTTTTGTTAGTTTGTTACAATCCGCATTTATTTAGTTGCCAGCCTAATATTTACTTCAAATAAGTATTATAAAAGTTGCACTTTCAGAATATCAAGAACGTCCTCGTACAAGACGTCAATACAGGACAAGATCGAAATATAGAATGTAACTTTTAATCAGAATCATTTTATCTATTTTTATGTCGAGATTTTTATTCAAATTATGATATTTTTGTATAAACAAATTTTAACGTTTGTAAAACATGTTTTATCTTTTTATACGGAATGTGCAATAAATTTATTTTGTGTACGTTCAGCATATTTTATTTTTGTTAAAACTAAAATAGTTTATAACGGATTAAGACTTCTGCAATTATTAATTTTTTTGAAGAAAGGAACAACAATTTGCATGCACGTCCCATCCATCATGAAAATGAAAATGTTGATATGGTGATGTATGAAAAAATATTTTATTTTATAATTTTTTATATAAGTTGCATTGATTTTATTGAGGCTATTTTATTGAGGTACAGTGTTGGTACTCCGACATACGAGTTTAAGTCGTTTCGTATTTCAAAACAATCGTTTATATAAAAAAAGTTTTTTTTAAATATCTTACCGATTTGGCCGCTTTTAGTCTTGAATTATTTTTGCTAATTCAGAGGTGGTGTAAAAGGTGTGAAATTATTTCAAAACTCATATAGCCTCAATAAAATTTTTTCAAGAAACTTTGCCGAAGAAACCGTAGCCCAAAAGTCAATTTTAAACCTGCGAAATTTATTTTTTCCACAAGCATTTTTTATTTTAGCATGAGCTTTGCAGTTGATTATTATATATATATATATATATATATATATATATATATATGTATGTATATGGTAGAAGTTCTTTAGTTCGGCATCCTACTGTCCGGAATGCGCCCGATAGTCCGGCTTTTTTTTTACAAAAATTTCGTTTTTTTTTTTTTCAAGTAAAAAACGCCCAGGAGCTATTAATACGTTTTCTATTGGACTTGCTATTATTCGGTAATCTTGGTTCATGAACGAAGTACGTTCTACGAAATACGTAGTCCCTTACGAAACAAATTAGCTTTTTTTTTCTCCTCCTATAAATATAAATATGAAAGAAAAATGGGACTCTACTTACGAGCAAACCCATTTCCGACGGGATTGTTATAAATTTGATTTCAAGCTGATTTTTTAAGTTATTTTTATAAATTTGAAAGAAAAAGAGACTTTACTGACGAGCAAACCCATTTCCAAAGCGATTGTTATAAATTTAAAAGGAAAAGGGGACTCTACTGACGAGCAAACCCATTTCCAAAGCGATTGTTATAAATTTAAAAGGAAAAAGGGACTCTACTGACGAGCAAACTGATTTTCGACAGTATTTTTATAAATTTGAAAATTAAAGGGGACTCTACAGACCAGCAAACTGATTTTTGACGTCATTCTCATAAATTTAAAAGAAAAAAAGGGACTCTACTGACAAGCAAACTGATTTCCGAAGTTATTTTTATGAATTTGAAAGAAAAAATGGGACTCTACTGACGAGCAAACTGATTACCCGTTTTTTTTATAAATTTAATTTCAAACTGTTTTTTTTTTAATTAATCTTATAAATTTGAAGGAAAAAAGGACTCTACTGACGAGCAAACTATTTCCGACGGCTTTGTTATGAATTTGAAAAAAAAAATGGGACTCTACTGTTGAGGATTCGTTCGATTTTAAGCTAGCAGTACACATGTATCAGTAGATTTAATCACCTAACTGTGCCGGTAATCATGTTTTCAAAATTTAACCCTTGGTATTCAAAAGGAGAGAAACGAAAACACCTTACACTTACTTTCAATCAGAAACTAGAAATAGTCAAATTTCTGTTTTTTGTAAAAATTAATTCGACAAAGGGGTCGATAATTTAATACAAATCTTAAAATTCAATACAAGTCTCAAACATAAAGAAATTTCACCCTTACTGACATAAACTGATTAAAAAACTTAATGTAATTGATGTATGTTGTTCGGACATTTGAAATCTTATTGTTAAATACATTTTTGTTATTTATCGCAAAAAATCGAAAATATAAAAATAATAAAATAAGTCGGACTAAAGGACTTCCACTGTTGCTTTGCTTCTAATTAATTTGCACTTTTTAATCATCACTCATCCTTGAAAATTAATCAATACGCCAATTTTAAGACAGGACAAAATCATATTCATATTCATTTACCCTTACAAAAATTTTGATGTAAACAATTATCCATTACCTCAAAAATTTTTCCCCCAGAAAGCGATTCATCCCTATCATCCGACAATGAGCAATCATTCGCCATCACACCAGTAAGAAAAAGTAAAAAAAAGGAATCCATAGTCAACGATAGTTTAAATGCATCGGCCAACTACCCTTTCCCTCAGTACAAACAAATTGAGGGTTTGTTAACGGATATTGCGAAACATAGGGATTCCTGGCCCTTTATGGCACCTGTTACTTTAGAGGAGGTTCCAGATTATTTTGAAATTATTTCAAAACCGATGGACTTTGGCACCATCAGGGACAGATTGAAAGCCGGAGATTATAAAGATGTGAAGGAGGTGGTTGAGGACATGTCTTTGGTGTTTGAGAATTGCGATACGTATAATAACGGAGAAAGTGATGTTTTCAAGTAAGTGGAAAAAAAAAGCAAAAAATATGAATATATTTTCACAATTATAATTTTCTTCTTTCTATTTTCCAGAGCAGGAACCAGACTTCTCAAATTCATTTTGAAAAAGAGTCAAGACTGGAATCTTGACTTTCCACAAAGTATCATCGACGCATTCATAGAATAGCGAATTCCACAGTTGTTAAGTTTATTTTATATGAATAGAAATATTTTTTTAATTTTATGCCTTGTACTGTACTATATATTTTTTGTAATGAATTATTTATTTTTATTATTTCTGTTGTATATTTTTTTGTTCTTCACAAATATTATCATAATTTTTAAGTGCAACTTTAGGATAATTATTATGATTAAGATCATTTATATGAATATTTCATTATGTGAGAGTTGAATGTCGACAATTTGATACACATCAAACAGTATTGTAAGTTTATATGAAATAAAAAAACATTAAAAGACTTAATGTACTTGATGTCAGTTTTTGGGGCATTTGAAATCTTATTGTTATATTAATTTTTGTTATTTATTTACTTTCAACGACGATTTCGAGAGCACGGATCAACCGATTTGAATGATTCAAAAAACATTCAATTCCTATTGATACAGAGATGTGCTGATTAGTTTTTGGCAAAGGCAGGTCCAGCCGTTTTGGAGATACGGGACAAAAAGTGCAGAAAACTGTAATTCAGTTTTTGAGAGAACGGAGCGTCCGATTTGAATGATTCCAAAAACATTTTATTTGTATTGACGAAATGAAGATTTGATGAAATTTTTGGGAAGGCAGGTCTAGCGGTTTTGGAGATCTTATGAAAAAGGTAAAAAATATGCTTGAAAATGATAATTAGATTAGATTCTTACAGGATTTACACAACAAACTTCGATCGACTATTTCCAGAACACGGATCAACCGATTTGAATGATTCAAAAAACATTCAAGTCTTATTAATGCAGAGATGTGCTGTTTAGTTTTTGGCAAAGGCAGGACCAGCCGTTTTGGAGATACTGGGCAAAAAGTGCCAAAAGTGGTAATTGAGTTTTTGAGGGAACGGAGCGTCCGATTTGAATGGTTCCAAAAACATTTTATTTGTATTGATGAAATGAAGATTTGATGGAATTTTTGGGAAGGCAGGTCCGGCGATTTCGGAGATCTTATGAAAAAGGTAAAAAATATGCTTAAAAATGATCATTAGACATATGCATATCAAATTATCAGATATTTTATAGAGAATTTAATAATAAGTATAAATTGTGGTTTATATTTTTTTGGGGTTCTGTACTAAGATTTATAATTTTTACAAGAGTATTTACCAGGCAATTCTGCCTCATAAAATAACATGCTATCTTATGCTTGTTTTTTGTTAGTGAATATGTGAAAATGTTTATTTATTTGTTTAATCGTTTATTTATTTAATGTTATAATAACTGCATCATCTAAATTTTTGTTATCATAACATTCTTCTTTGCATGTTTATATGTAAAATACGCCTGATTGCACAGCAAATAAATAGACATTTTAACAGTTTCATATGGCAACACTTGGACCATCTGATTTTGACATTTGTCAAATCATTAACCAAACATAACCTCAAAAAACCATGTAACCTCAAACGCAGCACAATAAATTACATTTTTACATCATTTTTAGTATAATATTTAATTTACATAATTTTTTATTACAATGAAAAGAAATTTAACAGTTTTATTCGGCAGCCAAACAGGAACAGCTCAAGATGTCGCCGAAGATATATGGCGAGACTCCAAAAGATTTTATTTCAAAGGCTCAGTGTCTTCGATGGAAGATTATCCCATACAAAACTTAATTAACGAAGATATTGTAATATTTGTTTGTTCTACAACTGGACAAGGAGATGAACCGGATAATATGAAGACTTTCTGGAAATTCCTGTTGAAGAAAAGTCTGCCTGCAAATTCTTTGAGCAATATCAAGTATGCAGTTTTGGGTTTGGGAGACTCTAGTTATGTTAAATTCAATTTTGTTGCTAAGAAATTGAATCGGAGACTTGCACAATTGGGAGGGGAATGCTTGATACCTATAGGTAAGCTGATAATGGATAATTAAAAATTTATTATATATTACACTGACAAACATTGTCCTGTACCCACATCTACAATTGTTTAATTTTTTCTATTTATTTCTACAATATTACTATATTTTCATAATTACATACATTCTAAAAAATTTCCTTAACAAACTTCAGAAAGATTTATCAAAATACGAATAATTGTTTAGGAGGAGTATATTTATATTTATATTTATATTTATATTTATATTTATATTTATATTTATATTTATATTTATGTTTATATTTATATTTATATTTATATTTATATTTATAATCCGATCATTACAGAAGAATTATATATATATATACTAGATGACCCGACAGACGTTGTCCTGTACCCACATCTACGTTTTTTTAATATCCTATACTAATATTTACTGTTCAGTTAAAAATAAGAATTATTGTTTTTCGAATTTTTATTTACACCAACATATGAGTGATGTTAAATGTAGAACTGCTTCAAATAAAATAATGATTCTCAATTCCCACAGTTAACACTTTAATTATCCCTTTAACAAATATTAAAATATGTTCAATAAAATTGTATGTCAAAAATTATACACTGCAATTTATAGAACAAATTCATTTCCAAGAGCTCAATTTATTTCCAATAGCTCAATTTATTTTAATGCCAAGGGTTTTACAATATTGCTATATTATACAATATAGCTGCTTTTCGGCAATAATAATATAGACATTACATTTTTCTTATTCATAACCAAGAATATATTATATTTTAATATTGTCTTAGCCTATAAGTGAATAGAAATGTTTGGCAAATGACAGTCTTCATTTGTTTTTAATGTCAAACTATGCCTCAAGTATTTTCAATGCCATTCAATGATAAGCGGTTTTTTGTAATTTTTTCCATTTATTTCTACAATCTAACTATATTTCTATGAATCAAAAAATACTAAAAAAATCCCTTAACAAACTTCAGAAATATTTATCAAAATCCGAATAATCGTTTAAGAGGAGTATATTTACATACATACTCTAATTATTATACATATTCTAATATTGTCTAGACTCATAAGTGAATTGGAATTTTTGTCATTATTGGAATGTCAAACAATGGCATGTTTTTTGTAATTTTTTTCATTTATTTCTACAATATTACTATATTTTTATAATCACATACATGCTAAAATATTCTCTTAACAAACTTCAGAAAAATTTATCAAAATCCGAATAATCGTTTAAAAGCAGTATATTTATATACATCCTCTATACATATTCTAATTATTATACATATTCTGAAATTGTCTAGGCTCATAAGTTAATCAAAATATTTGGAAAATGACAGTTGTCATTTGTTTTCAATGTCAATGTGTCAAATATTTGCAATGTCAAACAATGACATGTTTTTTGTAATTTTTTTCATTTATTTCTACAATCTAACTATATTTCTATAATCACATACATCCTAAAAAATTCCCTTAACAAACTTCAGAAAGATTTATCAAAATCCGAATAATCGTTTAGGAAGAGTATATTTACATACATCCTCTAAACATATTCTAAGTATTCTAATAATTTTAATTTCTGGCACATCTCAGCTGCTTTTCGGCAATAATAATGCGGACATTTCATTTTTCTTATTTATAATCACGAATTTATTATACATATTCTAAGATTGTCGAGGCTCATAAGTGAATTGAAATTTTAGTCAGATGACTGTTTACATAAGTTTTCTGCAATGTCTCAAATATTTTCCTCCTAAACATGTCGTTTTTTGCAATTTTTTCCATTAATTTCCACAATCTGACTAGGTTTCTATGAATCAAAAAATTCTTAAAAAATTCCCTTAACAAACTTCAGAAAGATTTATCGAAATCCGAATAATCGTTTAAGAGGATTATATTTATTATTTACATACATATCTTCTATACATATTCTAATTATTCTAGTAATTTTAATTCCTGGCACATCTCAGCTGCGTTTTGGCAATAATAATGCAGACATTTAATTTTTCTTATTTATAATCACGAATTTATTATACATATTCTAAGATTGTCTAGGCTCATAAGTAAATTGAAATTTTAGGCAGATGACTGTTTTCATAGGTTTTCTTCAATATCTCAAATATTTTCCTCCAAAACATGTCGTTTTTTTGCAATTTTTTCCATTAATTTCTACAATCTAATTATATTTCTATGAATCAAAAAATTCTTAAAAAATTCCCTTAACAAACTTCAGAAAGATTTATCAAAATCCGAATAATCGTTTAGGAGGAGTATATTTACATACATCCTCTATACATATGCTAATTATTCAAATATTTTAATTTCTGGCACATCTCAGCTGCTTTTTGGCAATAATAATGCAGACATTTCATTTTTCTTATTTATAATCACGAATTTATTATACATATTCTTATATTGTCTAGGCTCATAAGTAAATTGAAATTTTAGGCAGATGACTGTTTTAAAGTTATATATATTAATACTTTTGAGTTTTTTTCAATGTCTCAAATATTTTCCTCCTAAACATGTCGTTTTTTTTTGTAATGTTTTCCATTTATTTCTACAGTCTAACTATATTTCTCTGAATCAAAAAATACTAAAAAATTTCCTTAACAAACTTCAGAAAGATTTATCAAAATCCGAATAATCGTTTAAGAGGAGTATATTTACATACATCATTAAAGAAGAATTTTATATATAAGATTTTGTTTGTTTATATGTTTTTTTTATAGGTTTAGCCGACGATCAACACGATTTAGGCCCAAGTGCAATTGTAGGGCCTTGGATAACACAATTATGGGCCAAACTTGAAAAAATCTATCCGTCACCTATGGAGCCCTTATCTGTAACACCTAGACCTTTTCGATGGAAGATTAAGATAAAAGATACTTTAGATACATTCAAGATAACTGAAGATATATTTTACAAAAACGTTGATAATAAGCATGACCAATTTGTTAAATCCTCTGTCCAGGTAAGAAGTAATAAGATTTATTTATAACTTAGGGTGGTCCTTAATATGGACATTTTCGAATTTCTTTGCTCCCAAGGGCTCAAATGCTTCCAAAGGGATAAAAGAAAATTCTCTGAAAGTTTTAGCTTTATAACTCAAAACAATTTAAAACAATGTTTTCTGAGCACACTATTAACTTCAAACACTTTTTTAATACTGACCATCCTTTAATTTTATATACAGAAAAAAATGTGGACTTAAGAAGATTTTCCGAATCTTGTTTCATCTTTTTAAATTCAAATTGTGTAAATAAACGTAGTTTTTCTTGCTTTCATAACTCTAAAAATCCAAAACAATTTAAAACAATGTTTTCTGAGCACATTATTAACTTCAAAACACTCTTTTAGATACTGACCATACTATAATTTTATATAAAGGATAAAATGTAGACCTTAGAAGATTTTCCGAATCTTGTTTCATCTTTTTAAATTCAAATTGTGTAAATAAACGTAGTTTTTCTTGCTTTCATAACTCAAAAAATCCAAAACAATTTAAAACAATGTTTTCTGAGCACATTATTAACTTCAAAACACTCTTTTAATACTGATCACCCTATAATTTTATATACAGAAAAAAATGTGGACTTAAGAAGGTTTTCCGAATCTTGTTTTATCTTTTTAAATTCAAATTGTGTAAATAAACGTAGTTTTTCTCACTTTTATAACTCTAAAAATCCAAAGCAATTTAAAACAATGTTTTCTGAGCACATTATTAACTTCAAACACTCTTTTAAATACTGACCATCCTTTAATTTTATATACAAAAAAAATGTGGACTTAAGAAGATTTTCCGAATCTTGTTTCATCTTTTTAAATTCAAATTGTGTAAATAAACGTAGTTTTTCTTGCTTTCATAACTCTAAAAATCCAAAGCAATTTAAAACGATGTTTTCTGAGCACATTATTAACTTCAAACACTTTTTTAATACTGACCATACTATAATTTTATATAAAGGATAAAATGTAGACCTTAGAAGATTTTCCGAATCTTGTTTCATCTTTTTAAATTCAAATTGTGTAAATAAACGTAGTTTTTCTTGCTTTCATAACTCTAAAAATTCAAAGCAATTTAAAACAATGTTTTCTGAGCACATTATTAACTTCAAAACACTCTTTTAATATTTACCATTCTTTAGTTTTATTAAAAGACAAAAGTGTTGACTTAAGAAGATTTTCCGAATCTTGTTTTATCTTTTTAAATTCAAATTGTGTAAATAAACGTAGTTTTTCTTGCTTTCATAACTCTAAAATTCCAAAGCAATTTAAAACAATGTTTTCTGAGCACATTATTAATTTCAAACACTCTTTTAATATTCACCATACTATAATTTTATATAAAGGATAAAATGTAGACCTTAGAAGATTTTCTGAATCTTGTTTTATCTTTTTAAATTCAAATTATGTAAATAAACGTAGTTTTTCTTGCTTTCATAACTCTAAAAATCCAAAGCAATTTAAAACACTGTTTTCTGAGCACATTATTAACTTCAAAACATCCTTTTAATACTGACCATCCTTTAATTTTATATACAGAAAAAAATGTAGACCTTAGAAGATTTTCCGAATCTTGTTTCATCTTTTTAAATTCAAATTGTGTAAATAAACGTAGTTTTTCTTGCTTTCATAACTCAAAAAATCCAAAACAATTTAAAACAATGTTTTCTGAGCACATTATTAACTTCAAAACACTCTTTTAATACTGATCACCCTATAATTTTATATACAGAAAAAAATGTGGACTTAAGAAGGTTTTCCGAATCTTGTTTCATCTTTTTAAATTCAAATTGTGTAAATAAACGTAGTTTTTCTCACTTTTATAACTCTAAAAATCCAAAGCAATTTAAAACAATGTTTTCTGAGCACATTATTAACTTCAAACACTCTTTTAAATACTGACCATCCTTTAATTTTATATACAAAAAAAAATGTGGACTTAAGAAGATTTTCCGAATCTTGTTTCATCTTTTTAAATTCAAATTGTGTAAATAAACGTAGTTTTTCTTGCTTTCATAACTCTAAAAATCCAAAGCAATTTAAAACGATGTTTTCTGAGCACATTATTAACTTCAAACACTTTTTTAATACTGACCATCTTTTAATTTTATTAAAAGACAAAAGTGTTGACTTTAGAAGATTTTCCAAAGATTTACTTATATTTTTTTAAATGTATGTATGTATATTAGGGGACATTTTTGAATTTCTTTGCTTCCAAGGGCTCAAATGCTTCCAAAGGGATAAAAGAAAATTCTCTGAAAGTTTTAGCTCTTAATATTAACATTTAGATTGTCCGCAATTCGTTTAAAAGTTTTGTATATTTATTATTAAGTAAATTCTTGCCTCAAATTAAATCCGCGTGGACTGTTTAACAAAATATTTATTTAAAATTAATTTTGCATCAAAATATTCATTTAATTGGTGATTTTTGGACGCTCAAATTATCAGCAATAAATTGCGATCAAAATTACAAGTCTGCCATCACAGATGGCGCAAGTATTTACTTAATAATAAATATACGAAACTTTTAATTCAATTGCGGACTATCTAAATATTAATATTAAGAGCTAAAACTTTCAGAGAATTTTCTTTTATCCCTTTGGAAGCTTTTGAGCCCTTGGGAGCAAAGAAATTCGAAAATGTCCATATTAAAAACCACCCTAACATATTTCATTTATCATTTATCATTAGGATAATAAAAGAACGACTTCACAAGATCATTTCCAAGATGTTAGACTTATAAGTTTTGCTAATGAAAGTCTTCAACATGATTTGGGGGATGTGGTTTATGTGAGGCCCCAAAATGATCCTGAAAAAGTTGAACATTTGTTTAAATTATTTGAGGAAAATAATTTAAATCTTACAAGGGATACGGTTGTTGAAGTTTTGAGCATTGATGATGGTGAGTAATAGTAAATTATAATTTATATATATATATATATATATATATATATTTGAATATATGATTATATATGAATATACGAAACATTTAATTGAATTGCAGACTATCTAAATATTAATATTAAGGATATTCTTTTATCACTTTGGAGTAAGTTACAGTATTTGTAATAATATATTTGACAACATTTAATATTCTTCGAAAATTGCATTACAGTTTGGGAAGTTCTAGCAATTTGCCTTAAGGCACGATGCCATACACCACTAGTTACAAATTCAAATTTGAATTAAAGTAACGTCAAATCGCCAGATATGGCGATCTATTTTTGATTATTTATCTATGGTAATAGTAAATAAAGTAATAAATAAGTAAAATATATAAAAAATTCAATTAGTACTTTGATTTAGAACAAAATCATTATTAAATTACAGTTATAATTCTTAAATAATTATATTCAGGCGTAAATCTTTTATAAAATAAATTATTAAACACTGACACTTGACACATTGACACTTGATACTTTGACAGTGACAGGTGAAACTTGACAGTTTCTTAGGCACGTTGACAAGTGATAAAGTAAGGTTAGACATAAATTAAAAAAATAAATAGAAATATCTAATTTAATGAATTAATAATATTCACGCATAAATCTCTCATAAAATAAATCATTAAACACTGACACTGACAGATCAATTGTGACAGTTTCCGATGGTAAAGTAAGGTTAGACACAAATTAAACTTTTAACATTCAATTTAATGAATCGTACGATAATGTCTACATACAAACAATACGTGTTTTGGTTCGCTCAAGAGCATGTGCCATTTCGAAAACCAGAAATACTATCTTTAATAAAACTATTCAACATAAAACCAAGAACAATAGAAAAAATCTGCGATGAAACACCTTACTGGATAATTGAATTAGACGATGAAAAACATTGTCATGATATTTGTTCGCGTTCGGTTTCTGTAAGATTCTGCATGGAACTCTGGTCACGGTCCAAAATAATAAAAGAATTCCACGAAAGGTTGCAAAAGTATGTAAATACAAATTCTGATTGCCAAAAGTATTTTAGTGCGAGTAATACATTTAGGATTACTGTTGAGACTTATAATAAACACTTTACACAAGCTGAGAAGATTAAAAAGATAGAAAATTTAGAATATATACCGGTTAAGGGTTCTGTGAAATTAACAAATCCTGATATAGAATATATGTATTATGAGCATTATGGTTTGGACTCTAACAATGTACCAGAACAGCCTTTAGAAATTTTATTTGGTAGATACATATGCAGTGGGCAAAGACAACTAAAAAAAGAGTTGTCTTTAAAATCCAGGAAATTTATTGGGAACACCAGCATGGATGCTACATTATCTGTCTTAGCAGCCAATCAAGCTTTAGCACAAGACGGTAAAATTATAATGGATCCTTTTGTCGGTTCTGGTTCGTTACTTGTAGCAGCCGCTAAATTTGGAGGTTATGTTATGGGTATGGATATTGATTACTTGATGCTGCACGGCCGGACACGTCCTAGTCGTATCAAACAAAAAACAAGGGACAAAGATGAAAGTATTTTAGCAAATTTGAAACAATATCAATGCGAATCCAGTTACCTGGACGTTGTCGTAGCTGACAGTTCGCTACCTTTGTGGAGACCGAATTTTAAAATCGATGCAATTGTAACGGATCCACCTTACGGTATCAGAGAGGCTACAGAAAGGATAGGAACCGACCAGTCTCTTAAACGAACCCCTGATTCAACTGATTCAACTGACTTTGACCATTTCCCTGCCAAAATCGACTACGACCTCCCCCAACTATACTCAGACCTCCTACAACTAGCAGCTACTCATCTATCACCAGGTGGACGTCTCGTTTGTTGGTTTCCAGTCTTCAGAAAAGACTACGATGAGTCTTTTTTACCAAAACATAAACAACTATCGCTGATTGCTAATTCCGAACAAGTTCTAAGCAATCATACGTCCAGGAGGATGTTGACTTATGAAAAATTACCAGAAGATTCACAAGTCAATGATGATTTTGATGATAGTTCGACTACTGCTGTTTTGGAATATAGACATAAGTACTTTGTGCATTCTGAAGGTACGAGGAAGGAAAAACGGTTGAAGAGGCATGAGGAACAAGAACGTACCAAGATGGATAAGATTAAAGCAAGATTTGAGAAGAAGATAAATAACTTATTATGATTTGTTGTTTGAATTTTATATAAAAGTCTTGTAAATAAATATATTTTTAAAGATATGACTAGTATATAATGTTTAGTATAAAAATAACTAATATATATATATATATATATATATATTTAGGGTGGTCCTTAATATGGACATTTGTTCGAATTTCTTTGCTCCCAGGGGCTCAAATGCTTCCAAAATGATAAAAGAATATCCTCTGAGATAAGTGATAAAAGAATATCCTTAATATTAATATTTAGATAGTCCGCAATTCAATTAAATGTAATCATATATTCAAATATATATATATATATATATATATATATATATCTCCCAACTTCCCAAACTGTAATGCAATTTTCGAAGAATATTAAATGTTTTCAAATAGATTATTACAAATACTGTAACTTTCATTATTTTTGCTATCTTATTGTTATATCTGAGCAAATCAAATGTAAATCATAAATCAAATTATATCCAGAACATTAACAATCGTCATTTCATTTCGAATTCAATTTAAAAAAAAAATAGTTGCCTAATTTACACAAAATTGAAAAAGTGCTCCCGTATAGTCACAGTCTAAACGCATTTGCAAATAATTCTGTGCGACATTTTCGCTTATACTGTGCTTGGCTTGGCGGCATTTTCACGTTTTTCAATAGTTTTCACAAAATTGGAAAAGTGCATAAACAGTCTAAACGCACTTGGCTAAACATTTGTACCAGAGTGGCGCTTAGACTGTCCTTAGCCTGGGTGATTTTTTGAATGTTTAATCAAAAATTACAAAAATATTTTTTGAAAAAATAAATTAGAAACAATTTTTTTCCGAAAGCAATTATTTTGTTGAAACAAGCAGAAAGTTCTTTGAATCATTTAAATCGGACCCTAAGTTCTCTCAAAAACTGCCATTTTTTGCACATTTAACTCTGTATCTCCGAAACCGCTAGGCCTACCTTTGCCAAAAATTAATCACCACTTTCGTCGTGATTACAAATTGAATTTTTTTTAATCATTCAAATCGGATGCTCCGATCTCTCAAAAACTCGATTTCTATTTTCTGCACTTTTTGCTCCGCATCTCTGGAGCGGCTGAACTTGCCTTTGCCAAAAACTAATCAGCGCATCTCCCTATCAATAGAAATCGAATGTATTTTTAATCATTTACATAGGTTGATCCGTGCGCCTGAAATCGTCGACAGAAAAATTTGTATCCGCACACACAATCCATTTTTTCTGAGGTGTGCTAAAATGTTCAGAAACCTCAGAAACGTAAAGATATGACAAAAATGTTCATTTTTTGGAGGATTACAATAACTTACCTCATGGGAAGTTGAAAATAGATGTTAGAAATCGGGTCAGAATATTTGGCTAAAACGTGGACGATTTTTTTTTAACTTTTTTCTTATTTACTAAGAAACGGTTTGGTCGATCGTAGCACAAAACTGAGAAACGATAGTCCTCATTAAGATACATCAAATGGCTTTTAAATTTTTGAAATTGGTTCGACCGTTTTTGAGAAAAAGTCGGTGAAAGTTCTAATTTTGGCAAACGTCAAAAAAGCGATACTAATTTTTGCAAACTTTGACGATTTTTCAAAATTAAACCACTTGTCGTAGGACCGTAATATTTTAGTATGATCTATAAGACTATGGTAACCGTCAAAAATATTCTTGAAAATCGTCGAAAAATTTTTTTTAACACCTTATTACAAGAAAACGGCCTGGCCGATCTTTACCGAAAACTAATCAGCACGATTCCCAACCAATATCTTTCGAACGGTTTTTGAATTTTCAAAATCGATGCAGAATTGCGGGCTAAAACGTAGACGAAATTTTTTTCACTTTTTTGCTAATTACAAAAAAACAGCTTGGCCGATCGTCGCACAAAACTGACAAACAATAGTCCTCATCGAGATACATTGAATGGCTTTTAAATTTTTGAAATCGGTCAAGCCGTTTTTGAGAAAATGTCGATTTAGGGTTAAAAAAATCTGTTCACACACACTCATACTTTTTTCCAAATTTGGTCTCATTCGATTCAGAATTGCTTGAAACGTCTAGAAGAAAACATAAACTTAGCGAATCGTATTTTTTTTATAAAAACATAAACTTCTTTTTCGGTAAATTAAAAATAATTGTACAAGTGCTGCCATTAATTCAAATTTAAACCGTCAAGTCATCAGACATACCAATCTATTTATTATATCTATGCTTTTGCTGTGTCAAATTCTTTGAGGTTGTCAAATTTAATCGCACGTGCATTATTTTTGTCAACCCAAAACTAATAAAACACATTTTTAATAAAAACTACAATTAAACTAAATTAATAATTTGTCATTAATTTATTATCAAGTGTAAACAAATATTATCCAAAATGTTACGAAGACAAGCGCGTCTGCGCCGCGAATATTTATACCGCAAATGTGTCGAAGACAAACACAAGACAATACAACAAAACAAAAATAGTTTAAAAAGAAGCCTAGAAGAAAATGTTGCAATACATGGTGATTTGAAAAAGAAAGCACTGCATTTGCAGAAGAAAATAGAATGGGAAGACGAAGGTAAGATTATGAATTATATATGTAGTTTTTGAGGTTATGATAAGTTTATTTATATGATTTTTTTTATTTAGGGCCCCAAATGGCAGCCGCCATCGGCGGTGAAAGTGGTGGTGCTAATACTTTAGATTCACAAGATGATGAGTATCGATATGCTGGTTGTGAGGACCCCAAAATTATGATAACTACATCTAGAGATCCTAGTTCTCGATTGAAGATGTTCGCAAAGGAACTAAGGTAACTAGTTGAAAGTGGCGTTTAGCCTTAAGGCAAGTTGCATGAACTTCCCTAAATGTTTAAGAATTCACTTAATCAATCGAAATTGAAATTTAGATACAGTAGAACCTCTATTAACCGGACTAATTGTTGTCGATAGGCATCTGGATAATCCAATGTATGAACAATAATGATATGTATTTATCAAAAATATTAAATACATACATAGATATCAACGAAAATCAATGTTTAATAAGAAATTAACATTTCCTTATGCATGTACATATATATTTTCTTAAATTATATTACATACATATACTAAACTGCAGCATAAATAGTGCAAAAATTCGAATTCTAGGTATGTACACACATATAACTCAGTCACGGTTGTTAGTCCGAATAATCAAGGTTCCACTGTATTTAGATAAAATTAGTTCAACTGTTTATTTCAAAAATAAAGTTGTCGCTATCAATTATATCTAAACTTTGCGATTACTAATAGAATTTTCTCAAACACATTTAATTTAACTGTAATTATATTAATTATTGTGCACAGACACATAAGTTGGCTTGTATACCCTAAAATTGTAGTTTATTACTTTAAATTTTAATGAATTGATAATGTTAGACTCATCACAGCACAAAAGCAAATTTTTCCTCCTGAAAATTTGATTTTTTTGCCTGAAAATTTTCTTTTCCTTCTTGAAAATTTGATATCCTTTTCCTGATTTTATTTCCTCCCTGAAAATTTGATTTTTCTTTGCCTGAATTTTTTGCTTACTGAAAATTTGATTATTTTCCCTAAAAATTTGATTCCCCCTGCATATTTGATTTTTTGGCTTAAAAATTTATTTTATCCCTTCGACATTTGATTTTTATCCCCTGTAAGTTTGACTTAACTCGCCTGAAAATTTTATTTTTCTCCCTGAAAATTTGATTTTTATCCCCTGGATATTATATTTTTCTCCCTGAAAATTATATTAGATTTTTTCGCCTTGAAAATTAGATTTTATTCCTTCCAAATTTGTTTTTTTCGTCTAAAAATTTAGTTTTTTTCCCTAAAAATTTGATTCCTCCCTGAAAAGTTGATTTTTTGGACTGAAAATTTATTTTATCCCTTCGAAATTTGATTTTTATCCCCTGTAAGTTTCACTTTATCTCCCTGGGAATTAGATTTTTTTCCCTAAAAATTTGATTCTACCCTGAAAATTTGAATCATCTGCCTGAAAATTTTATTTCCTTCCCTGATTTTTTTCCCCCAAAAAATTTGATTACCCCTGGAAATTAGATTTTTATCCCCTGGAAATTCGATTTTATCCCCCTGGCTATTATATTAGATTTTTTCGCCTTGAAAATTAGATTTTATACCTTCGAAATTTGTTTTTTTCCGCCTGGAAATTTAGTTTTTTTCCTAAAAATTTGATTCCTCCCTGAAAATTAGAATTTTTCGCCTGGAAATTTTATTTCCCTCCCTGAAAATTTGATTTTTATCCTCTGGAAATTTGATTTTTATCCTCTGGAAATTTGATTTTTATCCCCTGGAAATTTGTTTTATTCGCCCTGAAAATTAGATTTTATTCCTTCGCAATTTGTTTTTTCCGCCTGAAAATTTAGTTTTTTTCCTAAAAATTCGATTATCTTCTCGAAATTTGATTTTATAACCTGAAAATTTAATTTTATCTCCCTGGAAATTTAATTTTATTCCTAAAAATCTGATTCTCCCAGAAATTTGATTTTTCCACCTGGAAATTTGTTTTTTGTGCTGGAAATTTGATTTTTATCCCTTAAAAGTTTGATTTCATCCCTCTGGAAATTAGAATTTTTCGCCCTGAAAATTCGATTTCCCTCCCTAAAAATTTAGTTTTTTTCCTAAAAATTCTATTTCCCTCCATGAAAATTTAGTTTTTTTCCTAAAAATTCTATTTTCCTCCCTGGGAATTTAAATTTTTTTCCCTAAAAATCTGATTACCGCCTAGAAATTTGATTTTTCCGCCTGGTAATTTGTTTTTTTGCCGAAAATTTTATTTTTATCCTCTGGAAATTCGATTTCCCTCTAGAAATTTGATTTCAATTAGTTCTTGCAAACTTTGACAAATTTTTTAAATTAAACTACTTGTCGTTGGGCCGTAATATTCGATCGATTCAGAATTGCGGGCTAAAACGTGGGCGAAAAAAATTTCACTTTTCTGCCGTTTTGGAGAAAACGTCGATTTGCGGCGAAAAATCTGTTTACACACACACACACACATAGTTTTTCCTTAAATTTGGTCTCATTCGATTCAGAATGGCTTGAAACGTACAAGAAAATTCATAAAATTAGCGAATCGGATTTTTTTATGAAAACATAAACTTCTACTTCGGGAAGTT
This sequence comes from Ctenocephalides felis, assembly GCF_003426905.1. Classification (NCBI taxonomy): domain Eukaryota; kingdom Metazoa; phylum Arthropoda; class Insecta; order Siphonaptera; family Pulicidae; genus Ctenocephalides; species Ctenocephalides felis. The sequence continues at coordinate 61,454,413 of NW_020539725.1, read as the reverse complement.
AATAATTAATTTCATTAATAGAACAGATATAAAAAAAACTATTTTCAATATTGCATTTTCTTTATAAATAAAAATTAATACTGATATAACCTTTTTTTTACATTGCAGTTTTTTATTTTCATCTTTTACCATTGCCAAACTATTAATTCTTTTCTCATAAATTACAGATTTTTACCAAAAAATGATTCTGTTATTTACTTTGAATAAATTTACGCTATCAATTATATATAAACTCTAATTAAAAACAAAGTTTAAAATCAGTGATGCTCTTTGTTTTGATATTAGGTTGTCAAATATCTCCCTTCCGCTTTTTTGCTCTTAGTTTATAATACAAAAAGGCGGAAGGGAGATATTTGACAACCTATTATTAACTATTAACTATTATATATTATTAACTATTAACAAAGTTTAAAATCAGTGATGCTCTTTGTTTTGATATTAGGTTGTCAAATATCTCCCTTCCGCTTTTTTGCTCTTGGTTTATAATACAAAAAGGCGGAAGGGAGATATTTGACAACCTATTATTTCAAACAAACTAGTTCATATACGCACATTAAATTTAGTTTGGATCATAAAACATTGAGTTTCCATATCATCTACATATTTTCATCATAACCACAGACTACTACTCTTTGTACTTTCTTTCGTGTAAATACGAAAATTAATAAATTTCGTTAAAAAATGGAATATTGTCAAAAACCGCGTAAGATTGGAAACGTGTTAAACAAGTACAGTAGAACTCCAATTACTCGAATTAATGGGGACCGGAATCCATTCGGATAATCGAATATTCGGATAATCGGAGTTTGTTTTTAAAATTGCCATTGGAGAAAAAAAAAGTTACGTTTTGATATTGCACTATTTTTTTTATTGAATTAAATGAAAGAAACATGACATTTTCACATGTTTTAAATATAAATATTAGGTTGTCAAATATCTCCCTTCCGCCTTTTTGTATTATAAACCAAGAGCAAAAAAGCGGAAGGGAGATATTTGACAACCTAATAAAATGTACTTATGTACAAGTTTAGAAATAAAAATCATTGTTTTGTAAACGTCTCAGTCAAATCAAAACAAACAATGTGCCTACACTGGCTTCGCGGGTGGAAGAATAATAGCGCACTTAGACTTTTTTGGGACAATTTTTTTTCTGAAAGTGATTCGGATAATCGGCGATTCAGATAGTCGGAATTCGGATAATTGGAGTTCGGATAATTGGAGTTCTACTGTATATATTTTATTTCTCTATATTGTTATCTATTTTCTTCCCCAGATTACTATTCCCAAACGCTCAACGAATGAACCGAGGAAACTACGAAATGAAACAAATAATCCACGCATGTCGTGCCAACGACGTCACAGATTTCATAGTAGTCCACGAACACAGAGGCGTACCCGACACCTTAGTCGTCTGTCATTTACCCTACGGCCCCACCGCCTATTTCACAATCAGCGATGTCGTTATGAGACACGACATTCCTGATGTCGGCCCGATATCCGAGCAGAAGCCTCATCTGGTTTTCCATAATTTTAAAGATAAACTTGGGCTGAGGGTTATGTCGATATTGAAGTACTTGTACCCGGTTCCTAAGGAGGACTCGAAGAGGGTTATCACTTTCGCGAATCATGACGATTATATTAGTTTTAGACATCATACTTTTAGGACTGTGGATAAGGAGTTGGAAATGACGGAGGTAAGATAATAATAATAATAATTTGATAATAAAATTTAAGGTTGTCAAGGCAATACTATCTTATGCTTGTTTTTTGTTAGTGAAAACTGTGAAAATGTTTATCTATTTGTTGGGTCTACTTATTTTTATTTTTTAGGTGGGTCCAAGATTTCAATTAAAATTATATGCCATCAAATTAGGAACTTTGGATGTTGAAAAGGCTTCAGAAACGGAATGGGCTTTGAGGCCCTACATGAACACGACGGTAAAACGAAGGTTTTTGTCGCAAGAAGACGGTTGGGATCAAGATATTTAAGTTTGGATTGCAAATCTTATTGCAATTTTATATATTAATCTTAATTGTATAAGATAAAATAAATTAAGTTTTGATAACAAGTGTGTTTTTTTCCCATCACAAAATAATTAATTTTGTGTGAATATTGTACGACTTTTTTATTAAGCTATATTTTTTTAATATAATTTTGATATACGACCAAAATTTGGAAAATGTTAATGGCAAAGTGGAAATGTGATTTTGTGGTCGTAACAATGTTTTTTCTGTCATAAAAATATTTTGATTGTTTCATGATGGTGAATTATTTTGTAGTTACTAGTTTCCATTATAAATTAATATTAATTAACTTTCCGTCGGGTAAGTTATAGTAATCGCAAAAAAATCGAAAATGAACATTTATATATATCTTTACGTTTCAAAGGTTTCTGAACATTTTGGCATACCTTGGAAAAAATTGATGTATGTTAGATGGACGATTTCGGTAACCCAATTCAACCGATTTGAATAATTCAAAAAATATTCGATTCGTATTGATAAGGAGACGTGCCGATTAGTTTTTGGCAAAGGCAGGTCTAGCCGTTACGGAGATACGGAGCAAGTAGTGCGGAAAATAGAAACCGAGTTTTTGAGAGAACGGAGTGTCCGGTTTGAATGATTCAAAAAACATTTTACTTGTATTGACAAGATGAAGAATTGATTTTCATGAAGGCAGGTCTAGCGGTTTCGGAGATCTAACGAAAAAAGTAAAAAAAAATGCCATTTGGCGGTCAAAAATGATCATTAGACATGTGCACATCAAATTTTCAGATATTTTATAGAGTCTTTAATAATAAGTATGATTTTTTTTTATATTTTTATGGGTTACGTACCAATGTTTATACGTTAGATTGCGATGCGACGCTTACGCGCTTCGATATTTCTTCTTTTAAACAGCCATGCAGTTCGCTTGCATTGAAAAAATGTTCACAATTTTCAGAAAAATCAAAGTATATAAAAATTTCAGAATATTACAAAAAATTCAAGTTTTTCAAGTCATTTTTTATTTCAAAAATGACAAAATTTTCAAAGATATAATTTTTTCCAAAAAATCAAAAGAATACAAACAAATTCAGAATATTACGACAAATTCAAATTTTTCAAAAAAGTCATTTTTTTCAAAAATGACAAAATTCTCCAAAATTTCATTTTTTTCCAGCTTTCAATAAATTTTAAAGGTTTTTTTAAAAAAAAAATCCTAATTCAAAATTTTACAAAAGGGACTCTACTGACAAGCAAATGGACTACTAGCAATAAAATAAAAAGAACTCTACTGACAATAAAAGGACTCTACTGACAGACAAAAGGACTCTACGGACAAGCAAAACAACTAATGGTAATAAAATAAAAAAAGACTTTAACAGACAGACAGCAGAACTCTACTGACAATAAAATTAGAGGACTCTACTGACAGACAAAAGGACACCACTGACAATAAAATAAAAAAGACTCTACTGACAAGTAAACGGGTTCCTGGCAATAAAATAAAAGGACTCTACTGACAGGCAAAAGAATTCTACAGACAATAAAATTAGAGTTCTACTGACTGCACTGACAGACAAAAGGACTCTACTGGCAGGCAAATGGATACTCTGATAGGCAAATCAACTCTACTGACAATAAAATAAAGGGACTCTACCGTCAAGCAAACGGACTAATGACAATAAAATAAAAGGACTCTATTGACAATAAAAGAAAAGGACTCTATTGACAATAAAAGAAAAGGACTCTACTGACAATAAAATAAAGGGACTCTACCGTCAAGCAAACGGACTACTGACAATAAAATAAAAGGACTCTATTGACAATAAAATAAAAGGACTCTACTGACAATAAAATAAAAGGACTCTACTGACAATAAAATGAAGGGACTCTACCGTCAAGCAAACGGACTACTGACAATAAAATAAAAGGACTCTATTGACAATAAAATAAAAGGACTCTACTGACAATAAAATAAAAGGACTCTACTGACAATAAAATAAAGGGACTCTACCGTCAAGCAAACGGACTACTGACAATAAAATAAAAGGACTCTATTGACAATAAAATAAAAGGACTCTACTGACAATAAAATAAAAGGACTCTACTGACAATAAAATGAAGGGACTCTACCGTCAAGCAAACGGACTACTGACAATAAAATAAAAGGACTCTATTGACAATAAAATAAAAGGACTCTACTGACAATAAAATAAAGAGACTCTACTGACGAGCAAACGGACTATTGACAATTGATCCAATGCATTAAAAATAAGCATTAGATTTGGACAACGCTTTATATTTTTTATATAAAATTGAGCTTTGTCATAATCTCAAAAAATCTCTATTGAATTTTAGTCAAATAGATAGTACTGTAATAATTTTTACGGAACAGGAGTTTGTGAAATAGAGGGTAAAAATTTATGATTTAAAATTGACCCAAAAAATAAATGAAGAATTTCCTTAATAATTAATATAAAAAACTTAATCGAATTGCGGACTATCTAAATGTTAATATTAAGACTTGAAGCTTTCAGAGAATTTTCTTTTATTACTTTGGAAGCATTTGAGCCCTTGGGAGCAAAGAAATTCGAACATGTTCATCTTAAGGACCACTCTAATATATATATATAAATATATATACATATATATATATATATATATATTATATATAATTTTGTTACATCTTATTCTTCCAGAACTTCCAGTACCTTCCTACCTAAAAAATCCCTTATCTCTTCTAACATTGGCGACTCACGTTTGGGACTTATCAGCAAGGCCAAGGGCGAGGGCCTTTCAACAACTCTCTTATGGATTTAACAAGTCTTCAGACAATACCAACAGTCAATCGAATGGTCTTGAAAATGATAATCTTACAAAGGACGAAATTTTGGAACGCGATAAGCTGATAGAATTATCACAACCTGAAGGGCTTCAAGATTTGTATGACTATGTGCATCGGCCTAAAAGAAGTGTTTTAGAGGTAATAATAGAAATATGCAAATTACTTATGGGGCAATTCTGCCGTAACAGAGCTCATAAAATAGCGTTGTCATGGCAATGGTATCTTATGCTTGGTAGAGAAAATTTAGAAAATGTCTATTTGCTGTGACATCAGGCGTATTTTACATGCAGACAAAGCAAGAAAGAATCTTATGATAACAGAGTATCTTTGATGATGCAGTTATCATAACTTTATTGCGCTATTTTATGAGCAAATGTAAATAAATTTTATGTAAATTGTAATTCTTATTACAACATATAGAGCTATAGATTAATCAAAATTTTGAAACAAATATAAAGGATGTTTATAAAACCATAATTGCATCAAAAATTTAAATTTAATTTTAGGGATTATTTATTTAATTAATTTATTTCATAAATTAGGAAATTATATTACTTAAAAAGTAATTTGAAGACATTGTGATACTAAGTTTTATGTTCTGCTACGGAATTTGGGTGTGTCATCAAATTCTACTACGGCAGAATTTCTCCATTAATTTAAGATTTAGCTAAATATATTATTTTTCTTATTTTTAACAGGTTTTGCATGATTTTCCACATGCTGCCAGCAAACTAACATTACAAACCATGTTCGAAATTTTCGAGACAATAAAACCAAGGGCTTTTTCGATTGCTTCAAGACCTGGTTCGGAAACTTTGGACATTTTGGTTGCTGTAGTCGAATACAGGTATATATTTTATAATTCAGATAAATATACTATTATTTTAATTATTATTTATTTATTTATTTATTTTATTTCTTTTCTTTAATTCTATTTTTTTCCTCCTTGATTTTAATTTTCAATACCATAACTTTTAACTTATAGATTGTATTGTAATCTGATTGCTAAAATTAGCAGAAATAAAAAAAAGAAAAAGATGAATATACCGGGCAAATTTGCCTCATAAAATAGCATTGTGAAACTGTGAAAATGTCTCTCTATTTGCTGTGCAATAAATAGTCATTTTTACTGTTTCGCCATCAATAAACAAGCATAAGATAGATTTACTTAAATTACTTAAAATTCTCGTGATTTTTTCCCCAGAACTATTTTAAAATCTCCACGAAAAGGTTTGTGTTCAAATTGGCTTGCTTCTCTAAAAAAAGGCGACAAAGTTTGGCTTTGGTGCAAAAAAGGGACGATGAAGTTTCCAAAAGAACTTGTAAGTATAAAATAACTCTATATTCAAACTAGTGGTGCATGGCATCATGCCTTAAGGGAAATTGCTGGAACTTGCCGCACCGTAATGAAATATATAGCAATAAATCATTTTAACTTTGCAGTTCTTAGAAGTATGAGATAAGGTCCTTTTTTCTCAGCTTATTAAAGTTTTACACATATAACCGTATATTATAATGCATCACAAAGATGCAGTTGGGATGACTTTCTTTGTGGACATTCATTAATCGCGTAATCGATTTTTTAAAGGATTTTTGGGCTTATCTCTCCCTTAGTGATACTTGGTGATATTCAAAAGGGACTCTACTGACAGACAAAAGGAGTACTGATAATAACATAAAAAAGACTTAACTGACAGGCAAACGGACTCTACTGTCAGACAAAAGGACTCTACTGACAAGCAACAGGACTACTGGTAATGAAATACTGGCATTACCAATATTAATTACTGGCAGACAAAAGGACTCTACTGGTAATTAAATTAATAGACTCACTCTACTGGCAATAAAATATAAAGGACTCTACTGACGAGCAAACGGAATACTGGCAAAAAAATAAAAAGGACTCTACTGACAGACAAAGGACTCTAGGCTGACAAGCAAAAGAACTACACTGGCAGACAAAATGATTCTACTGACAAGCTAATGGTAAAATAAAATGAACTTTACGTATGACTTGCAAAAGCACTATACTGACAGACAAAAGGAATCTACTGACAAGCAAAACGTCTTTACTGACAATAAAATAAAAGTGCTCTACTGACAATGAAATAAAAGGACTCTACTGACAAGCAAACAGATCTCTGGCAATAAATTAAAAAAGACTCTACGAACAAGAAAACGGACTTTTGTCAATAGAATAAAAAGGACTCTACTGACAGGCAAAAGGACTGTACTGACAGACAAAAGGACTCTACTGACAAGCAAAACAACTACTGGTAATAAAATAAAATGGACTCTACTGACAAGCAAAAGAACTCTACTGGCAATAAAATAAAAGGACTCTACTGACAAGCAAACAGACTTCTGGTAATAAAATAAAAATGACTCTACTGACAAGAAAACAGACTTCTATCAATAAAACAAAAAGGACTCTACTGACAGACAAAAGGCCTCTACTCATTAATTTTTTTTTATCGACGTTCATTAATCACGTGATCGATTTTTTAAGAATTTTTGAACCCATTCAGCCACCAAACATCACATGCATTGTAATTGTAAAAATTTTTATTTCGCTTGAAAATGTTTGGATTTTTTTTTAAAAAAAATTATGAAATATCACGTGGAGGAGATAGGGTATATCATTTCACATGAATTTATTTTTCACCTGATTTTGTTTTTTTTTTTAAAAAAACATTTAAAAAAAAATCAAAAATTTTATAATTTTTTCTTGTAACTAAAAATACATGTGATGATTAGTAGAGCAAGGGGGGGGGTTTGTAATTAATTTTGAATATCTTGAAAAATCGATCCTCCAAAAACCTCCTTATAGGTATCATGAATTTTGAATTTTTTCTTTTACCCGGTTAATTTTTTTTTACAGGAAACTCCGTTAATAATGGTTGGACCAGGTACAGGTTTGGCACCGTTCAGAAGTGTTCTACTGTGGAGAGAACATGAAATTTTGCAAAAATTTACTTCTGACTGTGATAAGGGAATGAAAAATATTTCTACCAGTTTATTATTTTTTGGGTGTCGAAATAAAGATAAAGACTTTCATTGTAGGGATGATCTGGAGAGGTAACTATTTGCTATTTATTATTCTATTATTTTATTATTTTTTATTATTATATTTATATTTTATTATTTTTTATATTATATTACAACTGCTAAATAATTAACATCTAGTAACAGTAATAAACAATTATGTAAATTTAATAAAAAGAGCACAAAAATAAAGGATAAAATTTTCAATAAAATGATACCTGTAGTAGGTTGATTTAATATAAAATAAAAGCAAATAAAAATAATAATAAAATTAATAAGTAAAATAGGTAAAATTTCTGAATAATAAAAATAATACTAGAAAAACAATAGAGTAGAATAAAAACAATTAGTGAAAGATAATAATAAATATAACAATATTAGAAATAATAATAATAATAATAATAATATCAATGTTAACTTGATAAATTAATATTTTATATTCACAGATTGCATAATAAGGATATCATACGGTTAGTTTGTGCTTTTTCGAGGGACCAAGAAGATAAAATGTAAGTTACTAAAAACTTTTAATTGAATTGCGGACTATCTAAAAGTTAATATTAAGAGCTAAAACTTTGAGAGAATTTTCTTTTATTATTTTGGAAGCATTTGAGCCCTTGGGAGCAAAGAAATTCGAAAATGACCATATTAAATTCCATCCTAATATATTATATATATAATTTTTGAGACACTTTCTTTTATCTTTTTTCTCTAGATATGTGCAGCATCTAATAGAGAAAAACAAGGAGCTGGTAAGAAATTTACTAAACAATAACGCTCACGTTTTCGTATCTGGCAACTCTAAAAATATGCCTGAGGCTGTAAAAGAATCCTTTCAAAATGTTTACGGAGAGGATGATTTAGAAGAATTGATTAAATGTGGAAGGTATCAAGTTGAAACTTGGAGTTAGAGGCAATTGGTAGATGGTAGACTTATTTTTGTAATTTTTTTTATTTATGGCTGCTGATGCCTGCTCATAAGTGCACATAAAAATAATATAATATTTGTTGAAATACTTAATAAAATATAATAATTTTTAATTACATAATACTTTTTTTTTATTCATTTTTTTATTAAGGTGAATTTTTAGGATATTTTAAGGAATTTTAAGGAAAAATTTTAAGAAAAAGTTCGGAGAAGACGAGAACTAAGAACCGCAACAGATACAAAAGTTTGGTGAGTAAAAAGTTATCTATAAATACAGTATGTTGGATTAATTATGTATGTATATATATATATATATATATATATATATAATATTTAAACTGGGTTAAATAAATATGTGTCAATTATATGACGTGCGGGCGCATGCGCCCTTACTTTTGGGGTCAATGGGAAATAAATATCGATTCGAATTTTAACTAAATAAAAACGGCGACCCAAAACTTTAAACTAATTGTAAGTTATACGACAGAGCAAGTTGTATCGTAATATATTCATTTTTAACTAAAAATAATAAATGTAATTAAAATTTTTATCCGAGTCTAGTCGGACCACCGTCAAAGCTTTGTTAGTTTTATATGTTATGAATTATGTAATTTTTTTGGATTATTTCTAAATTGTGTTTTATTTCTAAATTTTTTTACATGCTTCAAAATTTTAATGATTTTTTTTCGAAAATAATTATTAACTTCCCGTAGGGTAAGTTATTGTAATCGTCCAAAAATCGAAATCAAAAATTTTTACATTTCTCGACGTTTTGAAGGTTTCTGAACATTTTGGCATACTTCAGAAAAAATGGATGTGTGTGTGTGTGTGTGTGTGTGTGTGTTTTGTATGTCCGCTTTTTTTCGTCCACGTTTTCGGGCGCACGGATCAACCGATTTGAATGGTTTAAAAAACATTCGATTCCTATCGATAGGGAGATGTGCTGATTAGTTTTTGGCAAAGGCAGGTCCAGCCGTTACGGAGATATGGAGCAAAGAGTGCAAAAAATAGAAAGCGAGTTTTTGAGAGAACGGATCAACCGATTTGAATGGTTTAAAAAACATTCGATTCCTATTGATAGGGAGATGTGCTGATTAGTTTTTGGCAAAGGTAGGCCCAGAGGTTTCGGAGATACCGAGCTAAATTTAAAAAAAATGGCTGTTTTTGAGAGAACTAAGCGTCCGATTTAAATGATTCAAAGAACTTTCTGCTTTTTTCAACAAAACAATTGATTTTGGAAAAAAAAATTTTTTGTTTCTAATTTTTTTTCAAAAATTTTTTTTTGTAATTTTGGACTAAAAATTCAAAAAATCACCCAAGCTAAGCACAGTCTAAGCGCCACTCTGGTAGAAATGTTTACGCAAGTGCGTTTAGACTGTTTGTGTACTGGAGCACTTTTTCAATTTTGTGAAAATTATTGAAAAATGTGAAAATGCCGCCAAGCTGAGCACAGTATAAGTGAAAATGTCGCAAAGAATTATTTGCAAATGCGTTTAGACTGTGACTATGCGGGAGCACTTTTTCAATTTTGTGTAAATTTGGCAACTATTTTTTTTTGGAATTTGATTCGAAATGAAATGACGATTGTTAATGTTCTGGAGATGATAAATTGATTTATTTATAATTAACTTTCCATAGGGTAAGTAATCGCAAAAAAATCGAAAATGAAAATTTTTATATATCTTCACGTTTCAGAGGTTTCTGAATATGTTGGCATACCTTGGAGAAAATTGATGTATGTGTGTGTGTGTGTGTGTGTGCGTCCATGTGTGTGTGTTCGGATACAAATTTTCGTCGACGATTTCGGGAACACGGATGAAGCAATTTGAATAATTCAAAAAAACATTCGATTCGTATTGATAAGGAGACGTGCTGATTAGTTTTTGTCAAAGGCAGGTCTAGCCATTCCGAAGATATGGGGCAAAAAGGGCCAAAAACGGTAACTCAGTTTTTAAGAGAACGGAGCGTCCGATTGGAATAATTCAAAAAACATTTTACTTGTATTAACAGGATGAAGATTTGATCAAATTTTCATGAAGATAGGTCTAGCGGTTTCGGAGATCTAGTAAAAAAAACTAAAAAAAATAACATTTGGCGGTCAACAATAATCATTAGACATTAGACATATGCATATCAAATTATCAGATATTTTATTGAGATTTTAACAATAAGTATAAGTTTTGTTTACATTCCTATGGGTTCCGTACCAATGTTTTTCCGTTAGACAGCGACGCGGCGCTTACGCGCTTTATATTTTGTCTCTATGCAGTTAAGGCAGTACGATTGCTTTGAAAAAAAGTTCAGATCTTCCAAAATATGTCAAAATGAAGATAACATTTTTTCCAAAAAAAAATTTTTACAAAAAAAATTGTTTAAAAATTTTTTTTAAAAAAAAAATTTTTTTTTTCAAAAAAAGTAATTTTTTGTCCAATTTAAAATTTCTAAAAAATCTTATTTTTTCGAAGTAAAATTTTTTCAAAAATGTTAATCGTTTTTAAAAAAATAATAATTTTTGGCACGGGAAGTTCCAGCAATTTGCCTTAAGGCACGATGCCTTAATTGCCTTAAGACAGAATTCCACTTACAGCTAGTTTTCTTAATTTTGCTTGTCAGTAGAGTCCTTTTTTATCTTCTAGCATTTAAATTGCTCGTCAGTAGAGTCCTTTATTATATTTGAGATTTAAATTGCTCGTCGGTAGAGTCCTTTATTATATTCGTCATATTTTGTTATTTTTTGTCGATCCCCCCCTTCGCCCTCTCACCAGCATACTTTTGTTACAGTTTTCAAATGTAACAAAGTCGTGCTAATAAACAAATGCCGATCTAAAAATAGTTTCTTTGAAAATGTAAACTATCCGTAAAATAATATATACAAGCGCAACCGAAGCAACGTAAAATAATATATCGTACAGTTGAAATCTTTGAACATGCGCCTTAGTAACTTTTACATATCCACATCTATATCAATTTGTTAAGTGACACAAGCATAACCTAATAATAAAACAAAAACAAAAATGAATTCTTATCACCATTAATTATTAATTCTATTAATTATTATCACTATTAATTTTATTATTATTACTATTTCAATTACCATGAGTTACAAAAGTAGCCAAGAGGAGAAAGTGAAATTGGCAGGAGACGACTCGAAGGATCGCCTCTACGAACCGAAACAGAATCAGAAGCTCATCAGGATTTTTACAGTGGTGGCGTATGTTTTTTGTGTCTCTCTGGCTGCTATCATATTGTCCTTGTATTATGTTTATATATGGGATCCGACGACGCCACATTGTAATCGGCAGAAGAAGTTGGCGGAACCGGGGGGTGCAACCAAGTGTGCAGGTAGTAAATGATATATGGTAATTGTTATAAATTATTTATTACTTTTTTGTATTTTTTATTATATTTGTAATATGATTTTTGAATTTTGGAACTAAAAACCTACCCTTATTTTATTAACTTCCCGTAGTAGTTATAGTAAGGTGTCAAAAATCGAGAATGATAAGTTTTGCATTTCCCGACGTTTTGAAAGTTTCTGAACATTTTTGAGGGGCATATCTCAGAAAACTAAATGGATATGTGTGTATATGTGTGTGTGTGTTTTTTGTATCTAAAAAACTTTCTGCTTGTATTGACAAAACAATTGCTTTTGAGGATAAAAAATTCTAACATCTTTTTTTATTTTCCATAAATATTTTTGTAATTTTGGATTAAAAATTTAAAAAATTCAAAAAATCACTAGTAGAGTCCTTTTTTATTTTCTAGATTTATATTGAAATTTGCTCTGTCAGTAGAGTCCTTTTTTAACTTCTTTTTTTTAAGATTTTGCTCGTCAGTAGAATCCCTTTTTATTTTCTAAGTAGCTGTTTAATTTTGCTCGTCAGTAGAGTCCTTTTTTATTTTCTAGTAGAGTCCTTTTTTATATTTGAGGTTTAAATTCCTCCAAGTTGCTGTTTAGTTTTGCTCGTCAGTAGAGTCCCTTTTTTATTTTCTAAGTTGCTATTTATATTTGCTTGTCAGTAAAGTCCTTTTTTATTTTCTAGTAGTCATTTCTTATATTTGAGGTTTAAATTTAATTTGCTTGTTAGTAGAGTTCTTTTTTATATTTGAGGTTCGAATTTAATTATGCTCGTCAGTAGAGTCTTTTTTTATTTTCGAAAATGCTGGTGAATTTTGCTCGTGAGTAGAACCCTTTTTTACATTTGAGGTTTAATTTAATTTTCTCGTTAGTAGAGTCATTTTTTATCTTCTAAGTTGCTGTTTAGTTTTGCTCGTCAGTAGAGTCCTTTTTTCTGGGATTTTGCTATTAAATTTGCTTGTCAGTAGAGTTCTCTAAAGAAGTATTGTTTCCCCCAGAAAATCCGATTTGCTAATTTTATTATATTAATATATTAATTTTAATTCGACGTTTCAAGTAATTCTGAATTGAAAATTTGGAAAAAGTATGTGTGTGTGTATGTTTGTGTGTAAAGTTATTTTAGTATTCAGATTGTATTTAAAAAGACCTTCCAAATGATACCCCACATGCCATGAAATATACATTGTAAATTTTTGAAGTAAAACTTCTTTAAGCTCGTTTACAAGAAATTCATTAAAAGTGTTTATTTTGTAGACAAATCGCAGACTTAATATGAGTATTCGGATTCTACTCAAAAAGACCTTTCAAATGATACCCCACATGCCATAAAAGATATAATCTAAAATTTTTGAAGTAAAACTTCTTTAAGCTCGTTTACTACAAATTCATTAAAAGTAGATAAACCTCATAGTTAATTACAGTATTCGGATTCTATTCAAAAGGACCTTTCAAATGATACTCAACATGCCAAAAAACACAACCTAAAATTTTTTGGAAGTAAAACTTCTTTAAGCTCGTTTATTACAAATTCATGAAAAGCTAATAAACCTCATAGTTAATTGCTATATTTGGATTCTATTCAAAAAGACCTTTCAAATGATACCCAACATGCAAAAAAAAACACAATTAAATTTTTTGGAAGTAAAACTTCTTTAAGCTCGTTTACTACAAATTCATTAAAAATTGATTAACCTCATAGTTAATTGTATATTTGGGTTCTATTCAAAAAGACCTATCAAACGATGAACAAAATACCAATTTAATGTTTTTGAAGTAAAACTTCTTTAAGCTCGTTTGCCACAAATACATTAAAAGTGGATAAACTACATGGTTTATTACAGTATTCGGATTCTATTCAAAAAGACCTTTCAAATTATACCCAACATGCCAAAAAACACATTTTCAATTTTTTTAAGTAAAACTTCTTTAAGCTCGTTTACTACAAATTGATTAAAAGTGTATTTTATAAATATGTTTGAAGGACATCGATTGGAAATTTAATTAGTAGTGAAAGTTACTATAAATTAATAAAATATGATTAATTTCATTTATTTGTTTTGCAGAAAACTACAGTCAAAATATTTAATTGATGACAAAGAATTAATTGTAAGTTTATCAACACTCTTCAGATATTTAGGAAGAAATTTGATGGTGATTATCAAAACTGCCTTGAATCAGCTGGACTTCCCAAAAATATCTTAAGTAATTATTATTTAATAGTATTAAGTTAATAATAATATAATAACTCGAATCAAATGAAAGTTATATTTAGAATCGATTTAAGAATAGTTCTTTCAATCCTATTTTTTCTTGGATGTTTTTATGCAAAAGGCGTTTAGTAACTTTCATTAAATTAAAAAAATAATTTTAAATTAATGTCTAATTAATTTAAATATTAACAAAAAATGTTTATTAATTAAATTGTGATCTAATGTATTTAATTTAAGATTCATTACTTGTTAGCTTTGTAAGTCAATATATTATTTAAAGTCAAAAGAAAACTTTCTATATTAGAAATTTAAATTAAAAAGTAAATTCTAAATTAAAAAATTTAATGTTATTTCTTATAATATTTAAGATTAAGTGATGCAAAAAATGTCGTTTGAATCAGTTGTATCAAAAAATTGTTTGATAAACTACTTTAGAAACATAAATATATTTAATTAACACAATTTAATTTTCAATATAATCATAATTTAATTATTAAGTACATAAATATATTAATTACTAAATCCATTTAATTTTGGTTTCTAACATGTTAGTTTTTGAATAATTTGAATTTTGCGCCTTAAAGAACCGAACTAATTTAATTATTAAGTACATAAATATATTAATTATTAAATCCATTCAATTTTTGTTTCTAAAATGTTACTTTTCAAATAATTTGAATTTCGCGCCATAAAAAACCGAACTCCATTTTGTTTGACAGTTCTTTGTCATCTCTTTCAAGTTATGATGCAAAATTTGTTATTTATTAAATTTAATACAACTTAATTGTTTTATACAATAATATGCACTTAAATAATATAATAATAAATATATTAATAATAATATTCATTACATTTTTGTTTTTTCTAAGTTGGTTTTAAATAATTTGAATTTTGCGCCATAAAAAACCGAACTCAATTCTGTTTGACAGTTCTTTGGCACATCTTTTGGACAATTTATTTATTTAAATTTAGTGTAATTTAATTGTTTTATATAATAATATACACTTAAATAATATAATAATAAATATATTAATAATAATATGCATTACATTTTTATTTTTTCTAAGTTAGTTTTAAATAATTTGAATTTTGCGCCACAAAAACCCGAACTCCATTTTGTTTAACAGCTCTTTGACATCTCTTTGAGGTTATGATGCAAAATTTGCAAATCGTCATATCTTTTGTAAATAAAGATAAATATAAGTTAGTTTTATATTAAAAGTAGTTATTATGTAATTATTTATAAATAGTGATTGTTAATATGAGTGATTTTAGTGTTTATTAATAATATTTAATATGTCCAGACATGAATATGTAAGTAAATTAATAGTGAAATAGATTTTGAGGTTATGGGGAAAAAATATTATTTATGTTCTATTTCTTTTATTGTTTATATTTATATGTAGATACGTTTGTTATATATAAAATGTATAGGTAATGTTTTATTAATATTATAATATGATGAATTACAAGAAAACTGTCAAATGGAGTCAAATGGAAACGAAGAGATTTTCACTTGTACTTGATATATCTTATTCAAATATTTACTTCAAAATAATGCTTTTTAATTTATTCAGTTACTATATATATTTTTTTATTATTTTCAGAGTAGACGATACAGTACAAGCGACTCCGACAGTGACAAACATTCCCGAAAGCACAAAAAATCAAGAAAATCCCAACCATCATCCAGCAGGCAAGATGAAGATGTCGAAAAACCTGACAAAAAGTTCAGTTTTCTGGACTACCAAACCGAGTTGAACAATGTCATCATGTACGGTAGGGAAAACGATCATTTAATAAAGACCATAAAGATTTCTGGCTTTTTGTTAAAAAATATGAAACGTTGCTCGCTAAAAGCGGCCAAGAATTGATAAATAAATCTAGAAACGATGATGTAGTTTGTAGTAACAAAGGTGTACCTAAAAAGTATGATAAACGGTTTACCATGAATATTAGGATACCTAATGCTGATGCTATGTTTAATCGTATACCGATCGATTATAGTAGACGTAAACAAGTTATAGGTAAATTGGAGTTTGAGCACTTCTTGGATGTCGTCACGTTTTATCTAGATTTTAAGCAAAAAGAAAAGTTTGGTAAATTAAAAAAGTTGCGGGAGGCGCAAACAAATTTACCCATACATCAGTATAAAACAGAAATTTTGCAGGCTGTTGATAAAGAACGTGTGGTCATCGTTGCAGGTGATACTGGTTGTGGCAAATCCACACAAGTGCCTCAATATTTGTACGAACACGGGTATCGTAGTATTGCTTGTACCCAACCCAGACGTATAGCTTGTATATCTTTGTCCAAAAGAGTCGCGTACGAAATGCTTAATGAATTTGGGAGCATTGTGGGGTATCAGATACGTTTTGAACGTACTAAAAACAAGACTACTGAGATTTGTTTTATCACGGAAGGTCTTTTGTTAAGGCAAATGTCGTCGGAGACGGTTTTATCCAAATACCAAGTTTTGGTGTTGGATGAAGTTCATGAGCGCCACTTGCACGGTGATTTTTTGTTGGGTGTTATTAAATGTTTGCTGCAAACCCAAAAGGATATTAAAATTATCCTGATGTCTGCGACTATAAATATACATTTATTTAGCGCGTATTTTGCTAATGAGAACGCGCGGGTGATACAAGTGCCTGGACGTTTGTTTCCTATAACTTTGCACTACCGGCCGGTTTTTGTGGAAGCCAAAACAAAGTCTGAGCGTCTTAATCCTGAACCGTATGTGCAAATAATGCAAATGATCGATGATAAGTATCCGAGGACTGAAAAAGGTGACATGCTGGTTTTTGTTAGTGGTATCAGCGAAATTACAGCGGTTGTGGATGCTGCCAAGGCGTACAACGAAAAACACGGCAACTGGGTTGTTTTATCCTTACACAGTACTTTATCCTTGGCCGAGCAGGATAAAGTTTTTGACTACGCTCCTGATGGTATGAGAAAGTGCATAGTGTCCACAAATATTGCAGAAACCTCAGTCACTATAGACGGTATACGTTTCGTCGTGGATTCCGGTAAAGTTAAAGAAATGACTTATGACACCATGTTTAAGATGCAACGTTTGAAAGAAGTCTGGATTTCTAAAGCTAGTGCACAACAACGTATGGGTAGAGCTGGTCGTACAGGTCCTGGTGTATGTTACAGACTGTACACACAAGACCAGTTTGATACAATGGATTTATACACAACCCCGGAGATACAAAAAGTACCCTTAGACTCCTTGTTGCTACAAATGCTTTCCATGGGTCTCCCGGATGCACGAAAGTTTCCTTTTATCGAACCGCCTACAAACCAGTCCATCGAAGACGCTATTTTATCTCTTAAGCAACACAGTGCCTTAACCAACGATGAGTCCTTAACCAGCACAGGCAAAGCTTTGGCAAGGATTCCTGTGGACATAATCTTAGGCAAAATGCTTATATCAGGATCCGTGTTCCACCAAGTCGAACCAGTTCTGAGTGCTGCAGCTGCTTTAAACGTCCAAAGTCCTTTTACTAATCGCGCCTACCGCGATTTAGAATGTGAACGAGCCAGGAAACCCCTGGAATCAGATCACGGTGATCCTGTAACCCTGCTAAATTCCTATCGTGCCTGGTTAGAAGTCAAATACGAGTCTGATGTGCACCAGGATTCCAGGTCATTAAACATTTTAATTTTAATTTTTTTTTTATACTGAATTTATAGTTTATAGTTTAGTTTTTAGTTTATTTGTACCAGAGTGGCGCTTAGACAGTGCTTAGCCTGGGTGATTTTTTGAATTTTTGTATTTAGTATTTTTCATTATCAACTGTGTTTTACCAGACATGAAAATAAAAAGGACTCTACTGACAAGCAAACTATATTTTGCGTTATATGAACTGACGAGCAAACTGAAATACTCGTCTGCTCGTCAGTAAAGTCCCCTTTTATATATTTCAGCTTTTGCTCGTTAGTAGAGTCCTTTTATTAATTCTAGATTGGTTTGCTCGTCAGTAGAGTCCCTTTTTTAATTCTAGATTAAGTTTGCTCGTCAGTAGAGTCCCTTTTTTGTATATTTTAACTTTTGCTCGTTAGTAGAGTCCTTTTATTAATTCTAGATTGGTTTGCTCGTCAGTAGAGTCCCTTTTTTTAATTCTAGATTAGTTTGCTTGTCAGTAGAGTCCCTTTTTAAAATCTAGATTAAGTTTGCTCGTCAGTGGAGTCCCTTTTTTGTATATTTTCTATCCTTTGCTCGTCAGTAGAGTCCCCGTTTGTCTCTTATAGATTTTGCTCGTCAGTAGAGTCTTTTGAATAATTTTCTATACTTTTGCTCGTCAGTAGAGTCCCTTTTTGTAAAGAGTAAAATTAACTTTTGCTCGTCGGTAGAGTCCTTTTATTAATTTTTTATACTTTTGCTCGTCAGTAGAGTCCCTTTTTTGTAAAGAGCAAAATTAACTTTTGCTCGTCAGTAGAGTCCTTTTATTAATTTTCTATACTTTTGCTCGTCAGTAGAGTCCTTTTTTTGTAAAGAGTAAAATTAACTTTTGCTCGTCGGTAGAGTCCTTTTATTAATTTTCTATACTTTTGCTCGTCAGTAGAGTCCCTTTTTTGTAAAGAGCAAAATTAACTTTTGTTCGTCAGTAGAGTCCTTTTATTAATTTTCTATACTTTTGCTCGTCAGTAGAGTCCCTTTTTTGTAAAGAACAAAATTAACTTTTGTTCGTCAGTAGAGTCCTTTTATTAATTTTCTATACTTTTGCTCGTCAGTAGAGTCCTTTTATTAAATTTCTATAATTTTGCTCGTCAGTAGAGTCCATTTTTTGTAAAGAGTAAAATTAACTTTTGCTCGTCAGTAGGAACCTTTTATTAATTTTCTATACTTTTGCTCGTCAGTAGAGTCCCTTTTTTGTAAAGAGTAAAATTAACTTTTGCTCGTCAGTAGAGTCCTTTTATTAATACTAGATTTAGTTTGCTCGTCAGAAGAGTTTCTTTTTTAATTCTAGATTAGTCCTTCTTTTTCACTTTGCATAATAAAGTTTGCTCGCCAGTAGAGTCCTATTGTCTTTTTGTAAATAAGTTTGCTCGTCAGTAGAGTCCTATTTTATTATTGAAAATCATTTTGCTCGTCAGTAGAGTCCTAATATATTTATATAATTTATTTTGCTTGTTAGTAGTGTCCTATTTTATCTTCGTAATTAAGTTTGCTCGTCAGTAGAGTCCAATTTTATTTTTATTAATCATTTTTCTCAACAGTAGAGTCCAATTTAATTTTCGTAAATAATTTTTCTCGTCAGTAAAGTCCTATTTTTTTCGTAAATAAGTTTGCTCGTCAGTAGAGTCCCTTTTTTAATTCTAGATTAGTTTGCTCGTCAGTAGAGTCCCTTTTTTAATTCTAGATTAAGTTTGCTAGTCAGTAGAGTCCCTTTTTTGTATATTTTAACTTTTGCTCGTCAGTAGAATCCTTTTAATAATTTTCTATCTTTTGCTCGTCAGTAGAGTCCCCGTTTGTCTCTTATAAAATTTGCTCGTCAGTATATATATATATATATATATATATATATATATATATATATATATTATATATCATATAGTTTTAGATATAACAAGATGGCAAAAATAATAAAAGTTACATCATTTGTAATAATATATTTGAAAAGATTTAAAATTTCTTGAATATTTCATTACGGTACGGGAAGTTCCAGCAATTTGCCTCAAGGCACGATGCCATACACCACTAGTTATAAACTATATTACAATTATTATAATAATTGTAGATGTAGTAATATAGTTTATAACTTATAGTGTATGGCATGGTGTCTTAAGGCAGTCCTTTTATTAATTTTCTATAATTTTGCTTCCAGGTCGTGGTGCAGGAGACGCGGTTTTGAAGAGCAAAGGTTCTACGAGATCACCAAATTGAGGAACCAGTTTAGGGATTTGTTGCAAGATTGTGGCATGTTGGAGAATGAATTCGAGGAGAATTTGAGTGGAGTTGATCGGGCTATCAGACGAGGAGAGTTGAAACAATTAAGGAGGATGAAGAGAGAAATTAAGGAGTCGGCTGTGAGGAATAAGAGGAGGGTTCTGAGGGCTGATAGATCTGATGAGGAACAGGATAAAGGTAATAATAATAATAATTGTAGTTGTAGTAATGTAGTTTATAACTAGTGGTGTATGGCATGGTGTCTTAAGGCAAATTGCTGGAACTTCCTGGTAATGAAATATTCGAGAAATTCTAAACATTTTCAAATATATTACAACAAATGCTGTAACTTTCATTATTTTTGCCATCTTGTTATATCTAAAACTATATGATATATAATATATATAATCATTTTTTTCATGAAAATCGTTTTCTATTCAAAAAGACCTTTCAAACGATACCCAACAAGCCATAAAAGAAACGATCTAAAAATTTTGAAGTAAAACTTCTTTAAGCACCTCAGCTATAAATTCGTGAAAATTCGCATAGTTCACTTTGAGTTCCTCGATTTATTCGATAAAAAAGTATTAATCACATATTTAAAAAAATAATAATAATGCTTAACATTCTAATTATAATACAATCATTAGTTTTGTTTGTTTTTATTACAAAATAATATTTTTTTGCAAAAATCGTCATCTACTCGTCGAGACCTTTCAAAGCCATAAAAGAAACGATCTAACATTTTTGAAGTAAAACTTCTTTACGCACCCGAGCCGTTTTTCGAGCAAATCAAATGTAAATCATAAATCATAAATCAATTTATCTCCAGAACATTAACAATCGTCATTTTATTTGGAATTCAATTTATAAAATAATAGTTGCCTTAAAATTTACACAAAATTGAAAAAGTTGTATCATTATAGTACAAGACGATAGAATTAAAATTTTAAGAGAAAAGGGACTCTACTGACGATCAAATTAAAACTTTAATACAAAAAGGGACTCTATTGACGAGCAAATTAAAATTTCAGTACAAAATGGGACTTTACTGACGAGCAAATTTAGATCTAGATAATAAAAAAGGGACTCTACTGACGATCAAATTTAAATTTAGATCTAGATAATAAAAAAGGAACTCTACTGACGACCAAATTAAAACTTTAATACAAAATGGGACTTTACTGACGAGCATATTTAGATCTAGATAATAAAAAAGAGACTCTACTGACGAGCAAATTTAAATTTAGATCTAGATAAAAAAGAGACTCTACTGACGACCAAATTAAAATTCTAATACAAAAAGGGACTTTACTGATGAGCATATTTGTAATGGAAATACAAAAAGGGACTCTACTGACGAGCAAATTTATATGCCAATACAAAATAGAACTCTACTGACGATCAAATTTAAAATGTCCATAAAAAGGGACTCTACTGACGACCAATTAAACAAAAAGGGACTCTAATGATGAGCAAATTTAAATTTAGATCTAGATAATAAAAAAGGGACTCTACTGATGAGCAACTTTAAAATGTTGATAGAAAAAGAGACTCTACTGACGAGCAAATTTAAATTTAGATCTCTAGATAATAAAAAAGGGACTCTACTGACGAGCGACTTTAAAATGTTAATACAAAAAGGGACTTTACTGATGAGCATATTTGTAATCGAAATACAAAAAGGGACTCTACTGACGAGCATATTTAAAATGTCAATACAAAAAGAGACCCTACTGACCAGCAAATTAAAATTTTATTAGAAAAAGGAGTCTACTGACGAACAAATTAAGTCACTGTATATACGCACTTGCAAATAATTCTGTGCGACATTTTCACCTATACTGTGCTTAGCTTGGCGGCATTTTTACATTTTTCAATAATTTTTCACAAAATTGGAAAAGTGCTCCAGTACATAAACAGTCTAAACGTACTTGGGTAAACATTTGCACCAAAGTGACGCTTAGACTGTGCTTAGTCTGGGTAATTTTTTCAATTTTTGATCCAAATTACAAAAATATTTTATGGAAAATAAAAAAAAAGATGTAATAATTTTTTATCCTCGCTGTGTTTTTTAAATCATTTAAATCGGACGCTTAGTTCTCTCAAAAACTGCCATTTTTTACATATTTAGCTCCGTATCTTCAAAATGGCTGGGCTGCCTTTGTCAAAAACTAATAAACACTTCTCCCAATCATTACTAATTGAATGTTTTTT